>NC_064614.1:1025711597-1026343431 GCF_023898315.1 Schistocerca nitens
CCAGACACGGACCGGCACTGGGAAGCAGGAACTCCAGGGTACCACACAGGGAGGAGGGTGCCAATGGGACAGGGTTGTCTGCACAGCAGACGATGAAGAGTACGAGGTGGAGGGCGGCAGGGGAGGGGGGAGCTGCAGCGATGGGGGCTGCAACCATTAACTGATAGCTTCTGGTGGTGAGTGAGGCACAACTGACCTAAGTGTCCCATCTGCCATATGGATGTCACAAAGACAGCATCCTCGTTGGCAGACAACAGTAGCCGGTATCCAATTGGGCCAGTGAATAATCCTTGTGCCCACGGCAGCAACCCTGGTGTGATGCGGTTGTGCAAACCCAACTGCAGGAGGAGCAGTGCAGGCTGCTGAAGGTGGAGAACCATTTGTGGCTGCTGGCTGTGAAACAACCCAGCCGGGTTCTGCTCCCCCATAGGTGTGAAACCATTAGGCGATAGGTGCTCAGAAAATGGAGAAGGGCATCATCCGGAAAAGAATCCACAACAGACTTCTTCATTTGGAACATCCACCCACTTTCCCTCTGTCTGATATTCAGCTGAGGATGGGACATTTATGAAAAAGACTCAAACAGAATTTTTTGGCTTTCATTGTGACAGACTTGAATTTATGTAGACTTCTTCTTCTTGTGGATTCCATCTAAGGTGTATCAATTACTGTGTCAGCTTACCCCTTTACAAGAACTGGCAGCTCTTACTTTTGATCACATATGCAGTTTATTGCCCAACTAGCATTGCAAATGAACACATGTCATAGCGGTCGAGTTGAATTCTACTCAGGCCCCTAGAAACCAAACCAGTTATACAGGACCTGGGCAGCTGAACTTCACGGCCTTAGCCAAAAGTGTCAATTCATCACTGATGACCACAATGACTGTTACGCAGACTCTGTGGTGCGTGACACAATTATCTGTTCAGCTCTGGACAAGGAAGTATGCCAGAAGGCTTTACTCTGAACCCCCTGTTAGCACAAGTTTTGCAAATAGCACAATCTTTTGCAGTTTTTCAGGCAGTGGGTGACCAAAGAGACGAAGCTGAAGCAGTAGTGCCACAAGATGTGCCCACTAGGATAACAGATAGCTTACATGAGGAGTGACAGTGGTGGCAGTAAACATGCGGGCCCAGTGCTGAGATGAGAACGGCCATACCAACCAGCACAGTGCCAGCATCAGCGTTTTCTGTTTCTGTCTTGTGCCTTCTGTTTTGTTCGGTATGCCCTAAGCTGCTGGCTACTTGTAATACTTGCCAGAAGTAGGCCACAGCACCTGTCGTTTGCCAGAAGTTGCTCAGGATATGGTATGGACATAAACTGTGTGACTCCAATGCTCATGACAGAGAAGCAAAAATTATTATACAAGTAAATTTGTTTATTTTCCATTAAGAATGTAGAAATGTTCATATCATTAAATTTGTTCATACATGTGCGCTAAATGCAGTAAACTTGGTGGAGACATTTTTGAACATTTATTGTGAATGTAGGAGTGAATACATTTAGAAATTGTATATACACCATACAATTTTCTTAACAATGAGCTTTGCTTTTTCTGGTTTAACGTGATTTCACATGTGCTATGGTATTAATAAATGCTGATTTTCTGACACATTCTTTCAGTTTCAGTCAAAATTATTACCATCATTTTTCCAAAATTAAAATCTCTGAAACTTTTATTGAAAACTTTATGCACTTGTCCAGAATTTATAAAACAAGTTGGGCCAAGTAGTTAATAAATTAAATATTTTATGAAATTACTTCTTTGCTTCTCTGGATGTTCTGGAAAACTACTGCAGATACACATCTGGGACATGTTTTATTAGATTTGCTAGATCAATAACAACAAAATAAATGGAAATTGTGTTTTACTTTAACCTCATACAGTTTTGCAATGGCTTCAGATTAGAGAAGTTGCTAAATTTCAGGCAAAATCTTTTAATAGCCGTATCTCCATAACTAAACATTTGCGGACTTACGTTTATATGAACTATTTTTCCTTAGTTTTACTTGCAGAATAACATATTAAAATATTTGCATATCTTCACGAATCACCCTGATATGTGTGGGTCACCAGCAGATAGTGCAGTGGAGAAATTTGCTATGCACACGCCTCCCATAGGCAGGCTCTAGCGGCCAGCCTTGGCTGATATAGTTGGTTGCCGATTCAAACACAAACGCGTGGTGACACCATAATCAGTGTACTCACACTCACACACAGTAGTCGCAGGATACAGCAATAACCTATTTAAAAATTCGCTCTTTATTTTTGCCTGTTCTTATTCAGATCAAAATTTGTTTAAAAAATTGCCTTCTTATTCTTCATAAGTTAAATTTTGACCATATATTTGATTTGCCCAGGATAATGCTTCCTCCTCAAGAAATCTTTCCACATACATAATTTTGAAGAAAGCCAACAGACAAGTGGCTAAAGTGAGCAGAAGAGAGATTCAGGAGAGAAGACTGGGCCGGAGTAGTGAGAGAGAGTTGGTGGGAAGACTAATAGACAGGAAGCCTTGTGCTTCAACCAGACCCTTCCAGTGGCAACAAATTGTGCAGGATGATGATAATGCTGCTGCTGCTGATGATGATGATGAATTTTCAGTGTAGTCAGTTAATTAATTTCATGTTCCATGGATGATTTGCTCAGTAAATCATAATGCTGTGGAATGAGTCATTTTGCATTCACATCGGAAATTAATTTGTAAAGGTGGCCACATGGTGAACAATTATGAGTTTCTTTATATTATTGTTAAACAATGAAAAATCCAGTATAGAATAATGACAATATTATGAAAAGGGTAGAGTGCTACTCACCATATAGTGGAAATGTTGAGTCTCAGACAGGCACAACAAAAAGACTACTGAACAAGTTAGCTTTTAGGCAAAACGCCTTCTTCTGGATTAGACAGCACATATACATATTCATACAAATGTAACTCACACACACGTGCCCACTGTGTCTCACTGCTGAAGCCAGACTGTGGGCAACTGCAATTGCTGGGAGAAGCAATCTGGGTTTTGGGGGTAAGGAAGAGACTGAGGAGGAGGTATGGCAGGGAAGCAGTGGGGGACGGTAAAGTACTGCTTGTTTAGTGGGAGCATATAGGGACAAGTTGTAGAGAGGGTAGGGCATTAGGTGCATTTGGCAGTTGGGAGGTTAGACAGAGTGTGGGGGAGGGGGGGGGGGGTGAGAGCATAGAAGGAGAGAAGTAAAAATACTGTGAGTGCATAGGTGGAATATAAGGCTGTGTACTACAGGAATGGGAACAAGGAATGGGATAGGTGGGTAAGGGTAATGAATAATGAAGGATGGGGCAGGAGGTTATGGGAATGTAGGATATATTGGTGGTTGAGTTCCCATGTCCACACTTGCAAGCAGGTTGTGGTAGGAAGGAGCCAGAAGGCAGACACTGTGAAGCAGTCATTAAAATGAAGAATGATGTGTTGGGCAGCGTGCTCAGCTACTAGATGGCCCATCTGTTTCTTGACCACAGATTGCCAGTGGCCACAGACAGACCACTTGTTGATTGTCATACTCATGTAGAATGCAGCACAGTGGTTGCGACTTACCTTGTAGAACGCATGACTCCTCACACAAGAGCCCTGCCTTTGACGGGATAGGTGATGTTTGTGAATGGACTAGAGTAGGTGGTGGTGGGAGGATTTATGGGATAGGTCTTCCATCTAGGTCTGTTACAGTGATATGAGCTGTGAGGCCAAGGTATGGGAGCAGGGGTGTCTAGGGGTGGACAAGGATACTGTGCACATCTGATAGGTGGTAGAATACCACTCTGGGAGATATGAGAATGATAGTGGGTAGGACTTTTCTCATTTCAGGGCACATTGAAAGGTAGTTGCAACTATGGCAGAGAATGTGAATGCCTTCTATTCCACTGACAAATACACAATATTTTTACTTCTCTCCGTTTTGTTGCCCCCACCCCCGTTCTCTGTCTAACCACATGACAGCACCTAGTTGCCCCACCCTCTCCTACCACCTCATCTCTGTATGCTCCCATTAGCAGCACTTTACCATCCCCTGCTCCACCACCCCTACCTTACTATTCTTCTGCCTCTCAGCCTTCTCCTTACCATCACCGCCCAGGTTGCTTCTTCCATCATGCGCAACTGCTCGCAGCCTGGCCTTGGGAGCCAGAGACAGTGGCCTTGTGTGAGAGTTGCATTTTCATGCATAAATGTGTGTGTGTTTGTGTGTGTGTGTGTGTGTGTGTGTGTGTGTAAGTGTGTACGCTAGCGGTCTTTTTATTGTGCTTGGCTGTGACTCAACATTTCCACTCTATGATGAATAACGCTCTATCCTTTTCATAATATTATTATTATTATTAAATAAAAAGATGTGAGTTAGTAACTCGTACCCACCACATTTTCCAAATTACAGTAATAGAAATTCTTCTATGGATTAGAAGAAGTTGTCAAGGAGAAAGTTTTTCAGTTTGTTTCCAAAATTTATTTTGCTGTCGGTCATACATTTTATATCAGTGGATAAGTTTTTGCAGCTTATGCGCCCCTTTTTGTGCTAAAGACAACTATGTGGAATAATGAATGCCATTTTTCTTTTTGGTATTGTTCCTTTTGAATTGTAGTAGGTTATCTACAGCCAACTTCATGCAAGAGTAAAGACTGTATAATGTAAAGCAGTAGTCAGAATTCCTGACTATAGTAGTCACATCATAGATGAAACATGGTCTTTGCTGTGTTGAGCAAAATCTACTGGATGTAAATTCCTATCCTTAGGAACTCTTTCTACTGATGTATTAGATTGAATCTTACAACCAGCATTCAAGAAAGATTTTGGCACTGATACTTACTGTAGTTCTTGAAGTAGTTTTAGAACATACTCTAAATTTCCTTCTGACACTCTCCAACTACTTTCAAATTATATGAAGATGGTATCTGTTCTTTAGGACATGCCCAAAAGAACAGATACCATCAGGCAGCTCTCAAGAATGAAATGATAATTAAATCAAGACTCTAAGCTGCTGACAGATGTCGATATACATCAACGGGGACAGTTGAAAATGCGCGCCCCGGCTTGGACTCGAACCCGGGATCTCCTGCTTACATGGCAGACGTTCTATCCATCTGAGCCACCGAGGGCACAGAGGACAGTGTGACTGCAGGGATGTATCCCTTGCACATTCCCCATGAGATCCACATTTCCAACTTAATGTCCACAAACTACATTCGTAGTGCCCCTGCCCATTACACTCATTATTCGCGACAGACAATCTTACTGAGTCCCGTAAGAGTTCGGGCAATGCATTTGCATCTGCACAGAAGAAGGTCAATGGCCAGTTAGCCTTAACTATTTGAAGATGGTGTCTGCTCTTTCAGACACGTCCATTTCCTAAATTACGTAACTTTGGAAGAAGACAAAAAATATTGTTTACCAGAAAGAAAATGAGGGCTTTTAAACAAGTATGTTAATCGTAAAGCAAGTAATTAGAAGCCTGACTGAAATTTTATGAGCTTGTAGATTTGCTGAATCCAAAATTTTGAATATTCCTTCAAATAAAATGTTTCTGAGCATAATATTTATATTATTTTTATTTAAACAAAACTAAACTCTGTCCGATAAGGCCATGAAGGCCCAATGGTACTGACTGGTTGCTGTGTCATCCTCAGTCCACAGGTGTCACTCGATGCAGATATGGAGGGGCATGTGGTCAGCACACTGCTTCCCGGCCGTATGTTTGTTTATGAGACCGGAGCCACCACTTCTCTATCAAGTAGCTCTTCAGTTTGCTCCACAAGGGATGAGTGCACCCCACTTGCCAACAGTGCTCGGGAGACCGGATGGTCACCCATCCAAGTGCTAGCCCAACCCAACAGCACTTAACTTTGGGGATCTGATGGGAACCGGTGTTACCACTGTGGCAAGACGATTTTATTGCAAGCAGTTAACTATAAATTATACTTTGAATAGTAAGGATGAAAGAAATACATACTGTGACAGAAGTTTGGTGTTACATACATGACTTTAAATATACTACTCCAGAAAGTTTTGCCTATTTCAGTAATAAAATGGAATAATTATATTCAACAGAGGTCAGTCTGATCACAGATCCTGTATTTTATATAAAGATTAATATATAAAACAATGGAGAAATCAGGATGGTGTGAAAACAATATGAAAAGGATAGATTGCTACTTACCATACAGATTTGAGTGGTAGACAGGTACACTAAAAAAAGACTGTTGGATACTATGCAGCTATCAGACTACGCCATTTGTCAGACATAGACAATACACAGACACATTCATATATGCAGAATTCAGATGCACATGGCTACTGGTGTCTCAGGGCAGTAAGGCTGCTTTACAACTGAGTCCGAGGGGAGCATCAGTCTCTCTTGGGGTGGGTAATTGGGTTGACAACAGCAGAGAAGTGTGGAAGGAAGTTTTTTGAGGGATATCAGGGTAACGATGGGAAGATGCTAGTGCTGCCTGTGGGAGTGTGCAGAGTTGTGGCAGAGATAGAAAAGAGCGCTGCTAGGTGCAACAATATCCCATTTGATGAAGGACGTGGTTAGATACCTTAATAATGTTCAGTAGTCCTTTCTCAATGCACCTGTCTGCCATTTTATGAGATTTGTAGCAGTCTATCCTTTTCACATTGTTATTAAGATTTATGTATTGATAATCACAACATTTTTACTAAATCTAATATGATACAAATAATCATATCATACTGGGAATAATACACCATGGAGCAACAGTCACTTGATCAGTACTGTCCGAGATGAAATCAATATTAAAATCTGTACACAAAATAACTTCCAGTTAAAGCTACCTTGTGAAATTACTATTACTTCTAATTGCTTGATTAAGATTAAAACATTTCTTATTAGGGCCTGTATTCTGTATGAACTGCTGTCATGTGTTTTCCATGTCTGTTACTGAAGTACTCTAGTTAAGGAGTTGTTCACTGCAGTACTCGTTTTGCTCCATGCATTTGACCTGTAGTTTATTTCTGTGTTATAATCATTTTCCCTTTCCTTATGGTTACAGTAATGTTATACTAACTTGTAGCTGCATCTGCTTAATTTCTATGACTTCTGGTTAATGTTCTGTTGTAATAACACACCTGCAAAAATACCGTTAAATTTTTCTATTTTGTGTGGGTGAAGTGAGGAGCTCGTATTTCATAATCAACATATCTTAATTTTTCACGGAAAAGTCCAAAAGTGTTTTGACTGTCATATTTTGTGTTGCGCAATCTGCAGTTTTTCATATTTACACTATTTTCTACTATTGTGTGTATAGCTATTCTGTAGCTCCGTCTTTTAGAAATATTTACCTTAAAAAAGGCCCAGCAAAAATATTGGAAAGGTTAAATAGACATTTACACTGAAAAATTTGCTGTGAGAGCCAGAATAATTTAGAAATTGACTGCACCAAGTGTGGTGTGACTATGTGAGGGGTGATATATTCATCTCACTTATGTGACATTGTTGAGCAAATCTTGAAGCTGTGAATTGTGCATTTGCAAGAATTCATCTAAGGCTTCTTGTATTGCTTAGAGATTGATACTATCTTCACAGTAATGTGAGGAGCAATTTCATAGATGAGCCTGATGTCATGAGTTTAGCTATGCATATTCTTCATTTCCGTAAACCCCTTCACTAGTCCGTGCCCTCCATTTGTCTCTGTCAACTTCCTTGCTACCACTCCAGCCACACATAATCCTTCTATCCCCCCACCACACCATATATGCTACTGCACACTCCCACAGGCAGAACTATTGCATCTTCCCCGACCCCTTCTGTGCCCCGTACCTCCTCTGTAGCCTCCCTCCCCCGCCTCCCCCCCCCCCCACCACCACCACTCAGACAACATTTATCATGTATGTGTGTGTGTGTGTGTGTGTTGTCTGTTGAAGGACTTGTGACAATAGCTTATCCATCAATCTACTTTTGAATGTGCCTTTCCACTGCTCAACACTTCCTCTATGTGCAAACTAACATATGAATCTATACTTCCTGCTGCAGGGGCAACAGTCTGGATGATTGACTGATCTGGCCTTCTAACATTAACCAAAACGGCCTTGCTGTGCTGGTACTGTGAACGGCTGAAAGCAAGGGGAAACTACAGCCGTAATTTTTTCCAAGGACATGCAGCTTTACTGTATGATTAAATGATGATGGCGTCCTCTTGGGTAAAATATTCCGGAGGTAAAATAGTCCCCCATTCAGATTTCCGGGTGGGGACTACTCAAGAGGACGTCGTTATCAGGAGAAAGAAAACTGGCGTTCTACGGATCGGAGCGTGGAATGTCAGATCCCTTAATCGGGCAGGTACGTTAGAAAATTTAAAAAGGGAAATGGATAGGTTAAAGTTAGATATAGTGGGAATTAGTGAAGTTTGGTGGCAGGAGGAACAAGACTTTTGGTCAGGTGATATTACAGGGTTATAAATACAAAATCAAATAGGGGTAATGCAGGAGTAGGTTTAATAATGAATAAAAAATAGGAGTGCGGGTTAGCTACTACAAACAGCATAGTGAACGCATTATTGTGGCCAAGATAGACACAAAGCCCATGCCTACTACAATAGTACAAGTTTATATGCCAACTAGCTCTGCAGATGATGAAGAAATTGATGAAATGTATGACGAGATAAAAGAAATTATTCAGGTAGTGAAGGGAGACGAAAATTTAATAGTCATGGGTGACTGGAATTCGTCAGTAGGAAAAGGGAGAGAAGGAAACATAGTAGGTGAATATGGACTGGGGGAAAGAAATGAAAGATGAAGCCGCCTTGTAGAATTTTGCACAGAGCATAACTTAATCATAGCTAACACTTGGTTCAAGAATCATAAAAGAAGGTTGTATACCTGGAAGAATCCTGGAGATACTAAAAGGTATCAGATAGATTATATAATGGTAAGACAGAGATTTAGGAACCAGGTTTTAAATTGTAAGACATTTCCAGGGGCAGATGTGGATTCTGACCACAATCTGGTTATGAACTGCAGATTGAAACTGGAGAAACTGCAAAAAGGTGGGAATTTAAGGAGATGGGACCTGGATAAACTGAAAGAACCAGAGGTTGTAGAGAGTTTCAGGGAGAGCATAAGGGAACAATTGACAGGAATGGGGGAAAGAAATACAGTAGAAGAAGAATGGGTAGCTCTGAGGGATGAAGTAGTGAAGGCAGCAGAGGATCAAGTAGGTAAAAAGACGAGGGCTAATAGAAATCCTTGGGTAACAGAAGAAATATTGAATTTAATTGATGAAAGGAGAAAATATAAAAATGCAGTAAATGAAGCAGGCAAAAAGGAATACAAACGTCTCAAAAATGAGATCGACAGGAAGTGCAAAATGGCTAAGCAGGGATGGCTAGAGGACAAATGTAAGGATGTAGAGGCTTGTCTCACTAGGGGTAAGATAGATACTGCCTACAGGAAAATTAAAGAGACCTTTGGAGAGAAGAGAACCACTTGTATGAATATCAAGAGCTCAGATGGCAACCCAGTTCTAAGCAAAGAAGGGAAGGCAGAAAGGTGGAAGGAGTATATAGAGGGTTTATACAAGAGCAATGTACTTGAGGACAATATTATGGAAATGGAAGAGGATGTAGATGAAGATGAAATGGGAGATAAGATACTCCGTAGAAATGTTGGAACACGTGAGGCATTACTTACCCTACTGCTTATCTTAGAAGCTAGATTAAGGAAAGACAAACCTACGTTTCTAGCATTTGTAGAATTAGAGAAAGGTTTTGAGAATGTTCACTGGAATACTCTCTTTCAAATTCTGAAGGTGGCAGGGGTAAAATACAGGGAGCAAAAGGCTATTTACAATTTGTACAGAACCCAGATGGCAGTTATAAGAGTCGAGGGGCATGAAAGGGAAGCAGTGGTTGGGAAAGGAGTGAGACAGGGTTGTAGCCTCTCCCCGATGTTATTCAATCTGTATATTGAGCAAGCAGTAAAGGAAACAAAAGAAAAATTCGGAGAAGGTATTAAAATTCATGGAGAAGAAGTAAAAACTTTGAGGTTCGCTGATGACATTGTAATTCTGTCAGAGACAGCAAAGGACTTGGAAGAGCAGTTGAATGGAATGGACAGTGTCTTGAAAGGAGGATATAAGATGAACATCAACAAAAGCAAAACGAGGATAATGGAATGTAGTCAAATTAAATCAGGTGATGCTGAGGGGATTAGATGAGGAAATGAGACACTTAAAGTAGTAAAGGAGTTTTGCTATTTAGGGAGTAAAATAACTGATGATGGTCGAAGTAGAGAGGATATAAAATGTAGACTGGCAATGGCAAGGAAATCGTTTCTGAAGAAGAGAAATTTGTTAACATCGAGTATAGATTTAAGTGTCAGGAAGTCGTTTCTGAAAGTATTTATATGGAGTGTAGCCAAGTATGGAAGTGAAACATGGACGATAACCAGTTTGGACAAGAAGAGAATAGAAGCTTTCGAAATGTGGTGCTACAGAAGAATGCTGAAGATAAGGTGGATAGATCACGTAACTAATGAGGAGGTATTGAATAGGATTGGGTAGAAGAGAAGTTTGTGGCACAACTTGACTAGAAGAAGGGATCGTTTGGTAGGACATGTTTTGAGGCATCAAGGGATCACAAATTTAGCATTGGAGGGCAGCGTGGAGGGTAAAAATCGTAGAGGGAGACCAAGAGATCAATACACTAAGCAGATTCAGAAGGATGTAGGTTGCAGTAGGTACTGGGAGATGAAGAAGCTTGCAGAGGATAGAGTAGCATGGAGAGCTGCATCAAACCAGTCTCAGGACTGAAGACCACAACAACAACAACATGTCATGTATCATGCAAAGATACTCATGAAGTGCGGATGAGAATTTTCACCTCGTTCTGTGCTGTGGGGAGGAGGTGGGTTGGAAGAAGACTAAATTTTGGATAAAACAGTTCATTATTTTGTTAAAGCACCAGTACTTGGTTTACCAATATTTGTTAGATCATTTGTGGATTTTCTGTTAAAGCAATTTCTATCCCTGCTTGTCACTAATCATTTAACAAAAATGTAACTAAATGATATTGGTGAACAAAGTGTACCTTCAGAGAGAACCTAAGCCAAGCAGAAGTTTTTGTCAAAAATGTTCTAGTGTATGTAGTGATCTATGTTTCCAGGGCACTGCATGATTATGAAACTAATATTTCATCTCATTTTTCAGATAAGAAAAGAGCTCATATTTTTGACTGAAGAGAATGGATGTCACACTTCAGGCTCATGAGGCAAAACTTGTGTTTCCTGTCCCTCAAGGTCTCAAAGAACTCGCAAGTGATATATCACGAGAGGTGAACTGTTGGCAAATATTTGAACTTCTTATAGAGTGCAATATGTATCAGCTCAAATCTTTGCATTTATCATATTTCAGAATAGAAGTTTGTGTAAATTTAAGAGATAGTAAATAACTACTCACACACTAAAATAGTCTGACATATAAATGTTTA
This sequence comes from Schistocerca nitens, assembly GCF_023898315.1. Lineage (NCBI taxonomy): Eukaryota > Metazoa > Arthropoda > Insecta > Orthoptera > Acrididae > Schistocerca > Schistocerca nitens. Next base: position 1,025,723,064 of record NC_064614.1, read on the forward strand.
TTTTTGTCTCATCTATCAACAGCTGAACTCTTTAATTAAAATGGTACATATTTTTGCCTCCAGTAGTAATACAGCATTGGAAGTTTGGTTTGCATGGTCCATGCCCTTTCTAAGCACATTATCCTTATACACGGTCAGGCACATAAGATCATCTCGGGTTTGACTGATTGCCAACTATGCACAAAGTGTTACCCACCATGAGCAGATACAACAGCAAGTTGATAAACATATAATAATTGGATAATAAAGAAATAACAAATCATGTAATACAAGCAACAGCTTCTGAACAATAAATGATAATTGGTGGCCTACAATAAGCAGACTTGTTCTTCGGGCCAGTTTTCCATACCCCACCCTGTACTTCAGTTCAACAGACTTCAGTCAGTGAAGCTAAGAAATCATTACACCTGTACCATGTATGTATTTCATCTTGGCATCTGAACTTCAGAGTTTTGAAATGATGAAAGCTGAACAGTGTCAACCTCCTATTGTTTTATATTTCCTACTTGCCAATTTTAGCTGTTACGTAATACAGTGTGCAGGAACTTTGCAATAAGAAATGATATGGTGTTTCTTAAACCATCACAAAATTTTGATATTGAAGTGATCACAAAGCTCTTGCTCAAGTAATAGTTATGTTAGAACTTTAGTTTTACTGCCTGTGCAGCTGTACAATTGTAAGCATTTGTGTTTTTTAGAAGTAATTACAATATAGTCCATATGGGGAGAATGCCATACTCATTGTTTCTATATGAAATCATGGCAAGAATTTTGAGATTTACAAAATGAAATTAATCACACATGTTTGGCAAGGTTCCTCTAGCTGGAAACCAATGTATAAAACCATAACTTTCATATCCCATAGTAATCTACTTTTCACAGCTTGGACTACTAGGCATCTTACCCTGAGGTAGTGGGTAAGATAGCAAAATAAATTTGATAACATTGCAAATTTTTCTATATATCTTATTGTCAAGTAATACAAAATAAAAGTTTGCATTGCCCTTACCGATCACTCTACAGTTGATATTTACTGTTTTACAGCATAGTTGTTACACTTATCTGCTATGTCTGTGCATGTTTTAAAAAGCCACTTCTTACATTGAGTGCACTGTATCTAGACCAGTTATGGTCCATTTTCTCTATTAGTTCCTTTTACACAAGACAGTCATTGTGTTCAGAAGGTCTCATTTGGTGATTGGAGGACTTTTTTTGTTTTTAATTCTTTCCCGTCTCATTTCTTTCAAAGTTTGTATGGTTTCCTTGTCTGTCAACACTGATGCAGTTTTCTTCCTCCTTTTGTCTGACACCAGTAAATTTGTTAACCACACCACCACCAGTACTCCTCTGATCACCTAGTACCACCCTGACCTTGAAAATTTAAACAACTTCCTTTAACAGGGCTTTGACTATCTCTCATCATGCCATAAGGTGAGAGATGTCTTACCCAAAATCCTATCCACATCACACAAAGCAGTGTTCCAACACTCACTCAACCTACAGAATATTCTTGCTCATCCCTGTTCCAATCCTACTCCCAATCCTGCACCCAATTCAAAGGGCCAAGAATATAAGAAGTAGAGGGAGAGAGGGTAGGGGGGGAGGAGAGAGAGAGAGAGAGAGAGAGAGAGAGAGAGCGAGAGAGAGTGAATATGGTCACATGTGAGTTGGGGGGGGGGGGGGGGGGAGGGGGTTGAAGAGTGGTAGGAGGAGGCTGCACATGATCTGGACAGGGAATGACAGGTAGGGACAGAGGAAAGATGGGAAAAGGTAATGTGAGGCAGTGGTAATCAGGTTAGTGGAGGTTTAGGTCAGGAAGATTGTGAGAGTGGACGATATGCTAAAGTGACAATTCCCACATGCATAGTTCAGAGAAACTAGTGCTGGAAGGGCATATCCAAATAGATCACCTAGTGAAGTAGCTGTAGGAATCTTTGTGCTGTGGTGCACAGCATGTTTGGCAAGTGGATGGTCAAGGTTGCAGTTTGCCATAATTTGGCAGTGGCCATTCATGCGAGTAGAAAATGGTTCAAATGGCTCTGAGCACTATGGGACTTAACTTCTGAGGACATCAGTCCCCTAGAACTTAGAACTACTTAAACCTAACTAACCTAAGTACATCACACACATCCATGCCCAAGGCAGGATTCAAACCTGCGACCGTAGCGGTCGCGCGGTTCCAGACTGTAGGGCTTAGAACCGCTCGGCCACCCCGGCTGGCCATGCGAGTAGAAACTTTGGTTACTTGTCATGTCCACATACAATGCCACTCAGTAATAGCAGCATAGCTGATATGTAACATGGCTGCTTTCACACAAGGCCCTTGCTGTTATTGGGTAGGAAGTGCCTATTAACTGGGGTAAGAGGTGGTGGGTACCTGTACGAGACAGGTCGTGCACTGTAGTGGACCACGAGGGAATGACCCATGGGGTGCAGGATTGGAAACAGGATAGGAATATTGATGCACAAGGATATTCTGTCAGTTGAGTGGGTAGTGAAACACTACCTTTGGTGATGTGGATAGTATTCTGGGTAGGATATCCCTTGCCTCAGGGCATGATGAGAGGTAGTTGAAGGACTGGCGAAGGAAGTTATTGAGCTTCTCAACATCAGGGTGATATTGGATGATGAAAGGAGTACTGGTGGTGGCCTGGTTAACAGGTTTACCGGTGTCGTAGCGCGAGATGTTTGTGGATGATCTGGGATCCATGCTGGCATACTCTCTCTCTCTCTCTCTCTCTCTCTCTCTCTCTCTCTCTCTCTCACTCACTCACTAATAGATTCCATGACTTACCAAACGGGAAAGTGCTGGTGGATAGGCACAATAAAAAACACACAAACACACACACAAAATTTCGAGCTTTCGCAACCCCCGGTTGCTTCGTCAGGGAAGAGGGAAGGAGAGGGAAAGATGAAAGGATGTGGGTTTTAAGGGAGAGGGTAAGGAGTCATCCCAATCCCGGGAGTGGAAAGACTTACATTAGGGGGAAAAAAGGACAGGTATACACTCGCACACACACACACACATATACAGACACAAGCAGACATATTTAAAGACCAAATATGTCTGCTTGTGTCTGTATATGTGTGTGTGTGTGTGTGCGAGTGTATACCTGTCCTTTTTTACCCCTAAGGTAAGTCTTTCCACTCCCGGGATTGGGATGACTCCTTACCCTCTCCCTTAGAACCCACATCCTTTCATCTTTCCCTCTCCATCCCTCTTTCCTGACGAAGCAACCGGGGGTTGCGAAAGCTCAAAATTTTGTGTGTGTGTTTTTTACTGTGCCTATCTATCAGCGCTTTCCCGTTTGGTAAGTCTTGGAATCTCTGTTTTTAATATATTTTTCCCATGATATATATATATATAAAAACATAGATGATGTGACTTACCAAACGAAAGCGCTGGCACGTCGAAAGACACACAAATAAACACAAACATACACACAAAATTCTAGCTTTCGCAACCAACGGTTGCCTCGTCAGGAAAGAGGGAAGGAGAGGGAAAGACGAAATGATTTGGGTTTTAAGGGAGAGGGTAAGGAGTCATTCCAATCCCGGGAGCGGAAAGACTTACCTTAGGGGGAAAAAAGGACGGGTATACACTCGCACACACACACATATCCATCCACACATATACAGACACAAGCAGATATGTCTGCTTGTGTCTGTATATGTGTGGATGGATATGTGTGTGTGTGTGCGAGTGTATACCTGTCCTTTTTTCCCCCTAAGGTAAGTCTTTCCGCTCCCAGGATTGGAATGACTCCTCACCCTCTCCCTTAAAACCCACATCCTTTCGTCTTTCCCTCTCTTTCCCTCTTTCCTGATGAGGCAACAGTTTGTTGCGAAAGCTTGAATTTCGTGTGTATGTTTGTGTTTGTTTGTGTGTCTATCGACGTGCCAGCGCTTTCATTTGGTAAGTCACATCATCTTTGCAGATATATTCTTTCCCACGTGGAATGTTTCCTTCTATTATTTATATATATATATTATTATTATTATTGGTGTTTTGCCCTTAAAGAGCGCATTTGGACTAAACTACATGGCCAGTTCCTTTTGCTGCCTTCCTTGCTGCCCAAACTTCCCTCATTCGCTCGCTGTGTTTCTGTTTCCGGTCCTCTGTCCATGCTTCTTGTCGGCTTTGTGTCTTCGGCTTCATCTTGATTGCCTTTTTGGTTGCCCATATTGCTTTCATCTTCTGGCTGTGATCTTGCTTGCGTTCTTCGGTCCATTTTATGCCTGTTCGTTTGTCGCATTGTATCTCATGTAGTTTACTTTTCTTAATGATGTTTCTGAACTTTATTCTGTCGTTTATTGTGTCTGCTGTTATGTTGAGCTGGTTCAGGTCGTTTTCTACCTCTGCCACCCATTTGTTGTTTCTAGTGGTTACCCAGTCAAAGATCTGTTTGGTCAGCCTGTGTGATGGCATTCTGTATAGGTGTCCATAGAATTGTAGTCTGCGTTTTCTAATCTTTTCTGTGATTGTCTCCGTATGTTTGTACAGTTCCTTTGTAGGTTTCTTGATCCATATTCCATTGTTGTTAGTTGCGCCAAATATTTTCCTAAGTATTTTCCGTTCTACTTTTTCTAATTGTCTGATATGTGTATGCCCTAGGATTAGTGTGGTCTCTGCTGCATATAGTGCCTCGGGGAGCACCACCGTGTCGTAATGGCGTAATTTGGCTTTTTGTGAGATAGACTTCTTGTTGTAATGATTCCACACTACTTTGTATGCCTTGTCCAGTTTAGTCTTTCTTTCTTCGTTTGAGTCTCTGTTATGTCCACTCATTTGTAGTGTTTCACCGAGGTATTTGAAGTTTGCCGTTTTGTAAATCGTGCCATATTTTGTGTTCAGAGATGAGAGTTTCTTTGTGCTCATAAACTGTGTCTTTTCGTAAGAGATCTGTAGTCCAGTTTTGGCAGCGATTTCGTGCAGTTTTTCAATAGCGTCTTTTGTTTCCTTTATACCTTTCGTGACAATCGCCAAATCGTCTGCAAAAGCCAGGCATTTAATCTGTAGGTTTCCTAAGGTTATCCCCTGTTGTGATGTTTCCCATTCTTTTATGACCTTATCTAACACCAGATTGAAAAGGAGAGGTGAGAGGCCATCGCCTTGTCGGACACCTGTGCGAATTTCAAAGGGCTCTGATAGTTCCCCACAGAACTTTATTTTGGAGGTCGTGTTGGTTAAAGTTTGCTCTATGATAGCCCGTGTTTTGTTGTCTACATTGTATTCTGCTAGAATTTTGAAGAGAGTTTTCCGGTCGATAGAGTCGTACGCCTTTTTGAAGTCAACAAAGGTAATGATCAGGTTCTGTTTGTGTTGTAAAATCATTTTCAGGTTCCAAATTTGTTCCGCACAAGACCGCCCTTTACGGAAGCCTGCTTGGTATTCCCCAATCAAGTGGTCGGTTTGGCATTCTAGTCTGTTCAGTAAAGCTTTAGAGAGGATCTTGTATGTGACCGGTAATAGGGATATTCCTCTGTAATTGTTCGGGTTAGTCTTGTCACCTTTTTTGTGTAGTGGGTGTATCAGGGCAGTTTTCCAGTCGTCAGGAATTTTCATGGTCTTCCAGATGTCTTCCAAGATCCTGTGGATGTCTTTGGTGAGTTCTGGGTCTTGTAACTTCCAGATTTCCGCGATGATGCCATCTTCTCCTGGTGCTCTACGATTCTTGAGTGACTTTATATATATATATATATATATATATATATATATATATATATATATATATATATATATATATATATATATATTAGAGGGAAACATTTCATGTAGGAAAAGTATATCTAAAAACAAAGATGATGTGACTTACCAAATGAAAGTGCTGGCAGGTCGACAGACACACAAACAAACACAAACATAGACACAATATTCAAGCTTTCGCAACAAATTGTTGCCTCATCAGGAAAGAGAGAAGGAGAGGGAAAGACGAAAGGATGTGGGTTTTAAGGGAGAGGGTAAGGAGTCATTCCAATCCCGGGAGCGGAAAGACTTACCTTAGGGGGAAGAAAGGACGGGTATACACTCGCACACACACACATATCCATCCACACATATACAGACACAAGCAGACATATTTAAAGACCATATATGTCTGCTTGTATCTGTATATGTGTGGATGGATATGTGTGTGTGTGTGCGAGTGTATACCCGTCCTTTCTTCCCCCTAAGGTAAGTCTTTCCGCTCCCAGGATTGGAATGACTCCTTACCCTCTCCCTTAAAACCCACATCCTTTCGTCTTTCCCTCTCCTTCCCTCTTTCCTGATGAGGCAACAGTTTGTTGCAAAAGCTTGAATCTTGTGTGTATGTTGGTGTTTGTTTGTGTGTCTGTCGACCTGCCAGCACTTTCAAATGATGCGACCCACCAAACGAAAGCGCCGGCACGTCAACAGACACACAAACAAACACAAACATACACACAAAATTCAAGCTTTCGCAACAAACTGTTGCCTCATCAGGAAAGAGGGAAGGAGAGGGAAAGGCGAAAGGATGTGGGTTTTAAGGGAGAGGGCAAGAAGTCATTCCAATCCCGGGAGTGGAAAGACTTACCTTAGGGGGAAAAAAGGACGGGTATACACTCGCACACACACACATATCCATCCACACATATACAGACACAAGCAGACATATATTTTTCCCACGTGGAATGTTTTCCTATATATATATATATATATATATATATATATATATATATATATATATATATATATATATATATATATAACAGAGGGAAACATTCCACGTGGAAAAAATATATCTAAAAAGAAAGAAAGTGATTAGACTTACCAAACAAAAGCGCCGGCAGGTCGATAGACACACAAACAAACACAAACATACACACAAAATTCTAGCTTTCGCAACAAACGGTTGCTTCGTCAGGAAAGAGGGAAGGAGAGGGAAAGATGAAAGGAAGTGGGTTTTAAGGGAGAGGGTAAGGAGTCATTCCAATCCCGGGAGCGGAAAGACTTACCTTAGGGGGAAAAAAGGACGGGTATACACTCGCACACACACACATATCCATCCGCATATACACAGACACAAGCAGACATTTGTAAAGGCAAAGAGTTTGGGCAGAGATGTCAGTCGAGGCGGAAGTACAGAGGCAAAGGTGATGTTGAAAGACAGGTGAGGTACGAGCGGCGGCAAATAGAAATTGGAGATTAGCGGAGATTGAGGCCTGGCGGATAGCGACCGATCTCTTGGTTTCCCACCTCCGGAAAGACAACTCACTCACCCTTCACAACCTTTCCAGCAAACCTCAACCTCCTCTCATTGCACACAAACCCAGTCTCTCCCATCTACTCAATCTCCCACTTCCAGCTCCACTCCCTCCAAAACCTCAAAATTCCAATCAACACAATCTGGAACCACAACACCCCAATTCAGTAGTTAACCTTTCCTCCAAACCTCTCTCCCAATCCGAAACCTCTGTCCTATCCAAAGGCCTCACCTTCAGCCCCACTCCCAGCTTTAACCAAACAGCCCTCGTCAAAGATTTACTGTCCTACACCCGTACTCTCTGCTGGAAATATCACTTTGCCACGAAGAAAAATGATCCTAATCCTACTCCTAATGATCCAACTCCCCAAGACACTATCCAAATTGAACCCTGCCTGGAACAGTTCCGTCCTCCGTCACAGCGGAACCCACCTCCTCTTCCTCAAAATCACCCTCTCCTAACCTTCCAGGAATTTCTGACTTCCAGCCTTGCCTCTCAATCCTTCTTAAAAAACCTTAATCCTACTCCCAACATCACCACTGCTGAAGCCCAGGCTATCCGTGATCTGAAGGCTGACCAATCCATCGTCATTCTTCCGGCTGACAAGGGTTCCACGACTGTGGTACTTGATCGTCGGGAGTATGTGGCTGAGGGACTGCGTCAGCTTTCAGACAACACTACTTACAAAGTTTGCCAAGGTAATCCCATTCCTGATGTCCAGGCGGAGCTTCAAGGAATCCTCAGAACCTTAGGCCCCCTACAAAACCTTTCACCTGACTCCATTAACCTCCTGACCCCACCAACACCCCGCACCCCTACCTTCTACCTTCTTCCTAAAATTCACAAACCCAATCATCCCGGCTGTCCCATTGTAGCTGGTTACCAAGCCCCCACAGAACGCATCTCTGCCTACGTAGATCAACACCTTCAACCCATCACATGCAGTCTCCCATCCTTCATCAAAGACACCAACCACTTTCTCGAACGCCTGGAATCCCTACCCAGTCTGTTACCCCCGGAAACTACCCTTGTAACCATTGATGCCACTTCCTTATACACAAATATTCCGCATGTCCAGGGCCTCGCTGCGATGGAGCACTTCCTTTCACGCCGATCACCTGCCACCCTACCTAAAACCTCTTTCCTCATCACCTTAGCAAGCTTCATCCTGACCCACAACTTCTTCACTTTTGAAGGCTAGACATACCAACAATTAAAGGGAACAGCCATGGGTACCAGGATGGCCCCCTCGTACGCCAACCTATTCATGGGTCGCTTAGAGGAAGCCTTCTTGGTTACCCAGGCCTGCCAACCCAAAGTTTGGTACAGATTTATTGATGACATTTTCATGATCTGGACTCACAGTGAAGAAGAACTCCAGAATTTCCTCTCCAACCTCAACTCCTTTGGTTCCATCAGATTCACCTGGTCCTACTCTAAATCCCATGCCACTTTCCTTGACGTTGATCTCCACCTGTCCAACGGCCAGCTTCACACGTCCGTCCACATCAAACCCACCAACAAGCAACAGTACCTCCATTATGACAGCTGCCACCCATTCCACATCAAACGGTCCCTTCCCTACAGCCTAGGTCTTCGTGGCAAACGAATCTGCTCCAGTCTGGAATCCTTGAACCATTACACCAACAACCTGAAAACAGCTTTCGCATCCCGTAACTACCCTCCCGACCTGGTACAGAAGCAAATAACCAGAGACACTTCCTCATCTCCTCAAACCCGGAACCTTCCACAGAAGAACCCCAAAAGTGCCCCACTTGTGACAGGATACTTTCCAGGACTGGATCAGATTCTGAATGTGGCTCTCCAGCAGGGATACGACTTCCTCAAATCCTGCCCTGAAATGAGATCCATCCTTCATGAAATCCTCCCCACTCCACCTAGAGTGTCTTTCCGCCGTCCACCTAACCTTCGTAACCTCTTAGTTCATCCCTATGAAATCCCCAAACCACCTTCCCTACCCTCTGGCTCCTACCCTTGTAACCGCCCCCGGTGTAAAACCTGTCCCATGCACCCTCCCACCACCACCTACTCCAGTCCTGTAACCCGGAAGGTGTACACGATCAAAGGCAGAGCCACGTGTGAAAGCACCCACGTGATTTACCAACTGACCTGCCTACACTGTGAAGCCTTCTACACTCCTGGAAATGGAAAAAAGAACACATTGACACCGGTGTGTCAGACCCACCATACTTGCTCCGGACACTGCGAGAGGGCTGTACAAGCAATGATCACACGCATGGCACAGCGGACACACCAGGAACCGCGGTGTTGGCCGTCGAATGGCGCTAGCTGCGCAACATTTGTGCACCGCCGCCGTCAGTGTCAGCCAGTTTGCCGTGGCATACGGAGCTCCATCGCAGTCTTTAACACTGGTAGCATGCCGCGACAGCGTGGACGTGAACCGTATGTGCAGTTGACGGACTTTGAGCGAGGGCGTATAGTGGGCATGCGGGAGGCCGGGTGGACGTACCGCCGAATTGCTCAACACGTAGGGCGTGAGGTCTCCAGAGTACATCGATGTTGTCGCCAGTGGTCGGCGGAAGGTGCACATGCCCGTCGACCTGGGACCGGACCGCAGCGACGCACGGATGCACGCCAAGGCCGTAGGATCCTACGCAGTGCCGTAGGGGACCGCACCGCCACTTCCCAGCAAATTAGGGACACTGTTGCTCCTGGGGTATCGGCGAGGACCATTCGCAACCGTCTCCATGAAGCTGGGCTATGGTCCCGCACACCGTTAGGCCGTCTTCCGCTCACGCCCCAACATCGTGCAGCCCGCCTCCAGTGGTGTCGCGACAGGCGTGAATGGAGGGACGAATGGAGACGTGTCGTCTTCAGCGATGAGAGTCGCTTCTGCCTTGGTGCCAATGATGGTCGTATGCGTGTTTGGCGCCGTGCAGGTGAGCGCCACAATCAGGACTGCATACGACCGAGGCACACAGGGCCAACACCCGGCATCATGGTGTGGGGAGCGATCTCCTACACTGGCCGTACACCACTGGTGATCGTCGAGGGGACACTGAATGGTGCACGGTACATCCAAACCGTCATCGAACCCATCGTTCTACCATTCCTAGACCGGCAAGGGAACTTGCTGTTCCAACAGGACAATGCACGTCCGCATGTATCCCGTGCCACCCAACGTGCTCTAGAAGGTGTAAGTCAACTACCCTGACCAGCAAGATCTCCGGATCTGTCCCCCATTGAGCATGTTTGGGACTGGATGAAGCGTCGTCTCACGCGGTCTGCACATCCGGCACGAACGCTGGTCCAACTGAGGCGCCAGGTGGAAATGGCATGGCAAGCCGTTCCACAGGACTACATCCAGCATCTCTAGGATCGTCTCCATGGGAGAATAGCAGCCTGCATTGCTGCGAAAGGTGGATATACACTGTACTAGTGCCGACATTGTGCATGCTCTGTTGCCTGTGTCTATGTGCCTGTGGTTCTTTCAGTGTGATCATGTGATGTATCTGACCCCAGGAATGTGTCAATAAAGTTTCCCCTTCCTGGGACAATGAATTCACAGTGTTCTTATTTCCATTTCCAGGAGTGTATGTGGGAATGACCAGCAACAAACTGTCCATTTGCATGAATGGACACAGGCAGACAGTGTTTGTTGGTAATGAGGATCACCCTGTGGCTAAACATGCCTTGGTGCACGGCCAGCACATCTTGGCACAGTGTTACACCGTCCGGGTTATCTGGATACTTCCCACTAACACCAACCTGTCAGAACTCCGGAGGTGGGAACTTGCCCTTCAGCATATCCTCTCTTCTCGCTATCCGCCAGGCCTCAATCTCCGCTAATCTCCAATTTCTATTTGCTGCCGCTCGTACCTCACCTGTCTTTCAACATCACCTTTGCCTCTGTACTTCCGCCTCAACTGACATCTCTGCCCAAACTCTTTGCCTTTACAAATGTCTGCTTGTGTCTGTGTATATGCGGATGGATATGTGTGTGTGTGCGAGTGTATACCCGTCCTTTTTTCCCCCTAAGGTAAGTCTTTCCGCTCCCGGGATTGGAATGACTCCTTACCCTCTCCCTTAAAACCCACTTCCTTTCATCTTTCCCTCTCCTTCCCTCTTTCCTGATGAAGCAACCGTTTGTTGCGAAAGCTAGAATTTTGTGTGTATGTTTGTGTTTGTTTGTGTGTCTATCGATCTGCCAGCGCTTTTGTTTGGTAAGTCTCATCACTTTCTTTCTTTATATATATATATATATATATATATATATATATATATATATATATCCCTTTTTCCCCTTTTCCACACCTCTCCATTTCTCTCTTCCCTTCCTATTCCCCCCTTCATCCCTTTCCCTTACCCTCTGTCCTCTCCTTCCTTCTCCCCCTGTCCCTCTCCTTCCTCTCAGTCTCCCTACATCTTATATACTCATATACTCTACACTCTCAACTTCTTTCATCTTCTTTTGCAGCCACTGATTCATTTATTGAAGGACCTGCTTCAAACCACCCTGCTTCACACTACTGGCCACATGCATCCTTTCCTACCCCTTTCCCACCTCTGTCATCAAGGCAACTGCTCTCTATGATCGATAATTGACAGTCAGTCTGTCTTTGGCTGTGACTGCGTGTGTGGGTGACCTTGTGGTTGTGTGTATGTGAAAATGAATCTGTGTAGTTTTGCTAGAAAAAGGAGTGAGGCTCAAAGCTGATGTAAATACTGTACTCTGTTGAGTGTTTCTATGCATCACCAATCAGTCAGCTGTAGGTGACTGGTTGCGTTTCCTTCACTTTACCTATTATTTCATTCAGAACTTCCATTGCTTTTATATTTGTAATACAATGTGAAATTAATTTGTTTATAGCTCTCTAAATTAGAATTAAGTACTCATTTGTTGGCTTTTCAGTTTATGTTGTCTAACATTGTTCATGTTTTATGGATCATTGATATTATTTTCTGCTTCTCTATGCCCTTTTTAAATTTTACATATATTTTTATTTCATTTGCATATTCATCACGACGACTCTCTCTCTCTCTCTCTCTCTCTCTCTTTTTCTCTCTCTCTCTCTGTCTCTCTGTCTCTCTTTCTTCCCCCCCCCCCCTTCCCCCACCCCCTCCTTGTCTGTGTGCAGCATCTCTTTCCTTTTCTCTGTCTTTGTGCATCACATTTCTCTCTGACTGTTCTCTCTTGCTGCAACAAACATTATTCTCTCATTTCGCTGTGAGTTTTCTCCATAGCGTAATATATTGACCTAAAAGACATATGGTACTGATACTGAACGCCAGGCAGACTAATTTTGTTTCTCACACTAATTCCCAAAAACCTCACATATTTGGTAAAGGGGCACACTCATCTGCACATCATTAATGCAGAAATTCCCTCTCCATATTCTGGTGTGCTGTAACTCAGACATAATGATGTATCTTAAACCATAATGCCTCTTACAAACCAAGCAAAGTATGTTCTGAAAACATTTGTCATGAGAAACTCAGCATTAAATAACAAAGTACCACTGGTTGTTATTTTCTGTGACCTGTCCAAGGCACTTGACAGTGTGAACCACAATATTCCCCTACATAAAGCAAAGTTTTATGGGATTGATAGTATAGCTAACCAATGGATAATGTCATATCTAAACAAAAGAATGCTAAAAGTTTTACTCAGCAGTTAACTCCAGGGACATTATTCTGACTGGGGAAAAATCATTTATGGGGTTCGCCAAAGCTCAATCTCAGGTCCATTATTGTTCCTCATATTGGGAAAACAATCTCCCATCTAATATGCAACGAGCAGAATTAGTTCTTTTTGCAGGTGACACTAGAATTGTAATCAATCCAAGCATACATACAGCAACAGAATAAATGGTAAACAATATTCTCAAAAGTATCTTTGACTGTTTTAATGCAATGCTGAGTAAATAATATGTAGGCTTGAAACTTCAAAATTCATAGCTGACCATATTGATGAGAATTTATACTGAAAAGAATAACATTTTGGATTTTCTAAAACAGCTTAGATCAGCTACACTGGTACTTAGAATCATTGCAAATCTTGGGGAGAAAGAAATCAGTAAGTTGATATATTTTCATTTAATAATGTCTTATGGAATAAGACTCATCTTTATGTAACAAAGTTTAATTGCTCAAAAATGTGTGGTACCTGCTCTCTATCATTTTGTAGACATCTGTTTAAGGAGACATACTACTGCTTTAAAACATATTTATTCCCTCATGAAGGTTGTTGTAAATAATCCACTGCAGTTCAAAAGGAACAGTGACATACATAACTACAAATACAGAAAGATAGAGGACATTAATTATTCCACATTAAGGTTACCTTTAACACAAAAAATGTTGCATGATGTCACAGTTAAAATTATTGATAAATTATCCAGTGTCTGCCAGAAGTTTTCATTGAGAGTTCCTTCTATTCTGTAGAAGAATCTCTATTATTATAAAATGTAAAAGATATTGGATAAGAATTACTCTTTCACTTCTGTAGATTTAGCAATAAAAAATAAATAACGTTATGAATGTTCAGCATGCAGCCATATTTAAAAATTAATTTGCAATATGAATGTAATATGACTCATTCCACATAATTATGATTTATTGCACAAATGATCCATGGAACATGAAACTAACTAACTAATTAACAAAAGTTTGATCATATGGGGAGCAAATGAGTTTTATGACTGAACTGAGGATATCATAAAATGGAAGATGCAATTTATTATCTTGGATTGAGAGTCATTGGCATATGTATAACTAGCTTCCACCTTGCCCCTGGGAAATGTGTTGGGGACCCTTGCAGTTGATGTCATAGTACCCTCAGAGTTTTTATAGATGATGCAGTTATCAGTAATGGAGCACTATCTGAAAAAAGCTTCACAAATATTCAGTCAGATCTTGATTTAAAAGTTGTACATATATTTGCAACTTTTTTAAAATGTTTGGAAAAGAAAAAACAGTGCACTTTACAAAATCCCTTAAACATAGTATCTCTTGACTAAATTATCAATGAGTAACAACTTGAAATCCATCAACTCATACAAATTCATGGGTGCAAAAATTTGCAGGGATATGAAATGGAATGGTCAAATAGGTTGAATCATAGGTAAAGCAGTTGGCAAATGTCAATTAATTGGTAGCATACTGTGAAAATGCAGCCTAAAATGCAGACTGCTTACAAAACACATTTGTAACCTAAAGCAAAATGCTTTCTAAATGTATGGGACTCATTTTACACTGGTCTTAAAAGGGTATAATGAATGTATACAAAGAGGTGCAGCACAAATTATCACAGGTTTGTTTGACCTATGGATGATTCTCATGGAGATGATGGAAAACCTAAAGTGGCAGATTTTTGAACTCAAATGCCAACTTTCCCACAGAAGCCTATTTACAAAGTGTCATGGACCTATCTTAAATGGAGAAGCCAGAGATATTCTTCAGCCCCCATCATATTATTTGCATAGGGATTAGGAAGGCAAGATTACACTAATTATTGTGCACGCAGCTGCATTTGAGCAGTCACTCTCCCTGCACTCCAAAAGGCAAATAGAACTGGAAGACATCCAAATAAACAATACGAGGTCTGTTCAAAAATTCTGGAACTTTATCTACAAAAATTTTCTACGTTTGTGTTTTATTTATTGTGCATGGTCTCCTTCAAAATACTCTGTTCCACAATTCATACACCACTTCCAACCCCATTTCTACTCTCAGAATCAGTCTTGGTATGCCTCTTGCTCTATCATGCAAAATTCTGTCTGTGAATTTTCTTTTATGTCATCTATTGTTGCAAATCTTCATCCTTTCAATGGGGTTTTCAACTCGGGAAATGAAAAGAAGGTCTGCAGGGGCCAGGTCTGGAGAGGATGGAGGATGAGGCAGCACATTGATTTTGTTTTTTGTGCAATAGTCATGCCCCAACAGGTACAAGTGTGCGGGTGTGTTATCGTGATGCAAGAGCCATGAATTGTCTCACCACATTTCAGGGCATTTCTCACAGGTGTCGTAACATGTCCCGATAGTACCATTGTCTAAGTTTGTCCCTGTGGCAAAAATTCGTGATAAACTAATCCTTCAAAATCAAAGAAAACTGTCAGTATGGCTTTGACCTGATCTGACAAGGTTTTTTGGTTTTGGAGAACCTCTCCAACCCATCATACCAATATCATAAATGTAGACTCATGTCTCATCACCAGTTATGATTCTCTTAAGGAACATCTCATTTTCATTTTTGGGATCCAAAAGCTCTTCACAGATTGTGAGGTGAAAGTTTTTCTTGCCTTGACACAAGAGCTATGAGACAAACTTGGTGGCAACACAGTACATTCCAAGATACTGTGTAAGAATTTCATGACATGATCCAACTAAAGTGTTGCATTCTTCTGAAATCTGCTGGACAATCAGTCTTTGATTAGCATGCACAATTTTGTTGACGTTCCTGGCATGAGCATGTTTGGTAGATGTCAGATGGCATCCCAAATGGGGGTCATTCTTAACTTCTGTCCAGCGATTTTTAAATCATCTGAACCATTTGTAACACTGAGAATGGCTTAAACACTAATCACTGTAGGCTTTATGTATCATTTGGTGTGTGTCTGTGAAGGTTTTATTGAGTTTGGTGCAAAATTTAATGCAGACACATTGCTCTTCTAACTCTGCCATTTCGAAATTTGCAAACTGTGTGACACAATGGTCTACTGAACACACCGCTGAACGATAACTAACAGACATACAACAATGAAACTCCAGGCAGTTACATATTAAACACAGATGTGTGCAGCCCCCACCCTTATTTTGCTCATTTAGGTTATTCATGTTTTCAGTGTACTAGCAGTTAAATTTGTTTGTAATGCCTCATCCATATTGTTCTGTCTTTCTTTTTTTAAAGAAGGAGAAATGACTTTGATAATTTTTACATTGCATGACTCGAGTTATAAGTGTATTTTACAAGTCTGTATGCAAATGCATATGTATTCAAGCTGTATGTTTGCTTTTCTTTCTTGCTTAACAGGTTTTACGAGAACAACCTAGCAACATTTATGGCTTCATTGCAGACTACTGTTCTGCTCTTCTACGAACACGTGACAATTGTTTAGGTATGGCAATTTTTAATTTCTGGATTTCTAATTGATTTCTGTGTATTCCATTATTGTAGTTAAATATATAGCTTCTAAGCACTTAGCAATACATAAAAAGCACATTTAAAAAAAAAAAAAAGTGGAAATTGCTTTCTCAACAGTATCTCCATGAGACAGTGACTTCACCTCTTTTATTTTCTCAGAAATGACATTTATTTCATTTTCTACATAACAGTCACTCACAGGATCAATAACTTTTTTGAAATAAGGAAAGGAAAAAGTCACATTCACATGTAGCCTAAGTTGAGTAATAGGGTCTAGAGAGGTCAGGGAGGGGAGGGGGGGGGGGGGGGAAGGGTGCGGGTCTACTTTGACTGCCACCTTGTACATAATTGCTGATGTGCAAAACAGGTACATCATTCTGATGCAAGAGAACATCTTGAACCAGATTCAGTTCGATATGAAAACGTTCCAGTGATGTGTAATATGAGAAAGTCATTATTTAACTTTTTTCACAATAACCAATATTGATCTATTGGGAATCCCAGAAATGAGTCACGATTAATTTCTTGCATGTTTTACATGCTTCCTTTGGATTTCTTATACTTTCTCCAAAGCACTTTTCCAACTGCAGATTTGTCTTCCAAGTGTATTAAATTGTCTCTGTAACCACGTAGTGAACATGTCATCCTTCAGATGCTTAAATTGTCTGAAATTCTTGTTATAGTGAAGTGCATTCTGGTTTTCATGTATCCATTTACAAGAGATTCCTACATCTCAAAAATCTCATGAATATTAATGTAATGGCCTTCGACCATGAAACCATGAATTTCATCAAACATTTCTTTACAATAAACCTTAATCAAGCATTCAGAATATGTCATATCTGTAGTGCTCATTCAACCACGTTTAAGTTAATTTATCCAGTACCTAATTAATATTCTTAATTGGTGGTGCAAAGTCCACATGATTGTCTGTCAACTCAGCTAATGTCTGGCAGCAGTTTTCCCTTTTTTTAAACTAAAATTGTGTTACTATTACCCAATACTCATTTTTCTCCATATCTGTGTAATGTAAGACACTGATAACCTAAGATATCTTCCATCATGTATCTGTCTGAAAACTTGAACAAAACCATTACAAAAAACATGCTGACTAACAACGATTTTACTTAATAAATTTTCACACTGTTTCATAGGAATTTTCCATCATTTTATAATGACAATGGAACACCTCCTTATCCACAACAACTCCTGCATCACTGAACATAACACTCATACTCTACAGGCTAACATTAGCTTTATAGTTATCATATTAGTTTTTCATTACTTATGTCTAAATTAGTGTTCATTAACATATTACTTAAAGTGCTTGCTAAAGTTAACAAGGAAAGTGTTGTAAGGTTAGATGTTTGTTTGTGGTAAGAGGCTATGGGACCAAACTGCTGAAATCATCGTCCCTAAGCTTACACACTACTTAATCTAATTTAAACTAACTTACGCTAAGGACAACACCCACACCCAAGCCTGAGTGAGGACTTGAACCTCTGACGGGGAGAGCCACACGAACTGTGACAAGGTGCCTTAGACCACGTGGCTACCCCACGCAATGGTTAGACGCACATGAAGTGCACATCAGTCCTGTATGGACAGAGAACAAAGTATAATAGCATCAAGTCCTATAAGGAAATCAGCAGTTTTAGCTTCCCCTGCACCTGCTGCATATATTCCATGGCAGTGGACAACATAAAAAGAAGAAAACAGTCATTATGGGTGCAAAAGTGGATGAACACGTACGAGGAGTATGGAAGCACCGCATTTCTTCAAGAATTTCTTATTTTGAGAGATATATACTCACTTTGATGTTAATTGAAGATATGAAGTTTAAGTATAATCATTGATGCATAGCAGACCTTGTGCAACAGAAATTAAAAAGCAGGGCTCTGTGATGAAAGAAGCAATTACTTTTTCTGAAAAGTTACCAGTTATTTTAAGATTTCACTCTACTGGTGAATTGAAGCCTGTCAATAAAGTAACTTTTGGTGTGTAACCATCCTCACTGACAGTACCACTTCTCTTTCATGTCTCAATGGCATGTCATTCCTGGCAGTAGTGTGGATTCCTAGTTTCAATTTTTTTCCCTTGTACTGTTATCCATGTCCTACTACACTCTTTTAACATAAAGCATATTTCATTTAATGTTGTATCACTTTTCTTTCTGTCATGATAATCTTCACTTGTGATGATATCAAAGAGACTTACTTCACTTCATATTTTCAGTTAAAACACTCACATGTTCTTTGCACCAAGTTACGATGTTCCACTTTCTTTCTTCTCAAAATCACTTTGTTAGCAATCCACAGGACTTTAGGCAGTCTACACGATTCAGATGTCTCATATTGTTCACTAAAAGTAACTACAGATAAAATGAAGGAAATTATACATTAGAAGCTTTCTGGTCTTGTTTTTACAGCTGATATCAGTTAGCAGGTTATAGGCTGCAAACATATTCAATGAGAAGTAGTTGATGATTTTTTACTCCACTGACAATTTCTTGATCTTAATAAACAAAGCAGTGTCTGATATGAAGTTGCTTCCCATATCAGTGATTTTGAGAAAGAAAGGTAGCAAATTTATGAAGTAACACTGTTAAAACTGCTCTGATAATCTCCTGATGCTGCTTCCTTCCAATGGTTTCTCTTGGAGCCTCCCACAGAGCCCCCTTGTCATCTACATACTACTGGATGTTCCTCTTGCAGCAATTCAGGCATACATGTTCAGAAATGTAAAATTGTAGACTTCACAACATATTTCATTCATGAAACATTCAGCTCTGGGCTAAAGCTTCTAGAACTGTGTCTCACATACAGAAGAATAGTTGACCAGGCACTAGACACATATGTACTTACTAAAACAGTTGATTGTGGGAGGAAACCTCCATGGTATAAATGCCTGAAAAGAAACTTTTAAATAACCAGTGACTACTGCACAATAGGTGTAAAATGCAGTGTAGAGCTATAGACTGAGAAATGCAAATAAAAATGAAAATTTTCTGTCAGAAGAGCTATGCATGAAGCCTTCAATGTCACATGAAAGCCAATTTGAGCATTCCTCATATGATGGCTAAAGGCCAAGCCAGTCAAGTAGATACAGTGTATTTTAGCTTTCAGGAAGTATTTGAATAAATACCACACCTTTGCTTATTATTCAAATTACAGTCATATGGGGTATCAAGCAAAATGTGTGACTGGACTGAGGATTTCTTGGTATTGAGGAGACAACAAATTATCTTGCATGGAGAGTCATCAACAGATGTAGAAACAAATTCAGATGAGCCTCAGGAAAGTGTGCTGAGACCCATGGTGTTCATGTTGTACATTGCCACAGCATGTAAAATTTCACACATGCACAATGTGCTGCATACATATTGTCTGGGTCTCAGTCTGTCTTGCCACTATTCAGTACTTCTCAGTTTTGCTCAGTTCCTTTCAGAACCTTTTGGTACAGTGTGACATTTTATTTAACAGAGCTATGCAGCACTGTTTCTTCCACCATATGGTTCAGCATTTTTCGGCCAGCATAACTGTTCCCTAAAATCGTAGTGTCAGCATTGTGTATCCTTCACTATTTTCTCACAGTGTAAAGGAAGTTCATGGGTACAGTAGCAGTTTGCACAAAAATAGATAGTCTGGTGACCCATCATCACAAGCCTTTAAAACTGAATGGAAATCTGAGTTCTTCTTGGGAGAGAAGGATGAGAATTCTAAATAATTATAATCCCTCACATAAGCAATGGGCACCACACATTTAGTACAGGATGGCTTTACAACACCATGCACACAGAATTTAAAGATTTTGTTGTTGGTGGAAGAGCAAACAATTATAATGATCAGCAGATGGGATAGATTATTTTGTACATTAAGAAGCACTTCAAGCAAAATCTGCAGGCATGGAGCATATGATGAAATTAGTGATACAGTTAGTAAATTCTACATCTTCATCTCTACCCTGCAAACCTGCAAACCAATGTGAAGTGCATGTAGATGGTACTTCCCACTGTACCAGCTATTAGGGCTTTTCCCCATTCCATTCACATATGGAGCACAGGAAAAATGATTCTTTAAATGCCTCTGTATGTGCTGTAATTAATCCAGTCATATCCTCACAATCCCTATGGGATCTGTCTTCAAGAGTCAGCCAATTAAGTTCTTTCAACATTTCAGTGACACACTCTCGTGGGCCAAACAGACCTGTGACCATTTGAGCTGTCTTTCTGTAGATATATTCACTACCCCATGTCAATCCTATTTGGTATGTGCCCCACACACTTGAGCAGTACTCTAGGATGGCTAATTCAAGTGATTTATGAGCAATCTATCTGCTTTCATTTCCATAGTATTCTACCAATAAACTGAAATCTGATACCCAATTTACCCACAACTGAGCCTATGTGATCATTCCATTTCATGTCCCTGATAAGTGCTATATTACAGCTTCCAGATGTGACTCAATAATATTACATTATTAGGATTTTTTTTCATTTTTGGAAGTGTACAATTTTACATTTTTTAAACAAGCTGCCAATCATTAACCACTTTGAAATCTTATCTAGGTGTGACTGAATATTTGTACAATTTCATTCAGACAGTATTTCATTGTAGATAACTGCATTATTGTGAAAAGTCAGAAACTACTATTAATATTGTCTGCAAGATCATTAATAAATAGCACACCCAGCAAAGGACCCAACACACTTCCCAAGGATACACCTGAAGTTACTTCTACATCTGCCGATGGCTGTTCATCCAAGATAGCATGCTATGCCCTCCCTAGCAAAAAATCCTCAATCAAGTCACTTATTTTGACTGATGCCCCTTATAATTGTACTTTTGATTATAAGCACAGGCATGGTAGTGAATCAAATACTTTTCAGAAACTGAGAAATACTGCATCTAACTGACTGCCTTCATCTGTGACTTGCAGGATATCATGTGAGAAAAGTGTCAGTTGGGTTTTTGTACAATCTATGTTTTCAAAATCCATGCTGGCAGGCATGGAGGAGATCATTCTGTTCAAGATACTTCATTATGTCTGAGTGCAGGATATATTCTATGCAGTGCTGTTTTACTGGGGAAACGCTGGGGGATGTGTACCCCTAAACTTTTTCATCGACAAAGTAATTTTTTTTATGATGTTGAGAACCTGGAAGAGAGCCAAAGATTTAGTTCACGGACGTAAATTTTTTATTTCATTTTTTCGTATTGGTAATTGCAATACGAACAATACCAGTGCAGTTTTTGGAGGGAAAAGCTATGTCATTGACTGTTTCAAGCATTTCGAAGCTGCCACAACCATTCTCGGCAGCTGAATCACTGGTAGCCAGTTCAGCAAGCATGTAGTGCCCTCGCCCACTAATAGTGGGCGATGGCAGTGCTAAATGGATATGCGAACGCTCAAACGCCGAGCAGACATCTTGCTACTGATAGCAAGAGTAGAGTAAGAAGGCGTGAAGACTACAGCAGCCATGAACTAAAATCAGTTTGGAAACTGTTGTAATGCTGTTAATGTAAGTTTTATAGTTAAATAAATTTTCAGCTGTATTAAAAATTGGGTCAGTTGAAGCACGGGATACCACCCATCATCTATGTAATTTCGGGAGCCAAACAAGGTTACAAAAGATTTTTGTAGTATTGTTTCTATTGTTGTTGATGATAGGTGTGGATGGTTTTTGTTGTATTGTGTCTTTTAGTGGTGTTATATGTTAAAATATGTGTTCGGTAATATTTCCTTGTATTGTTTTGTATGTCGGAGGGTTGATTGGAATTACCTATTTCATTTGAGGTGTATTATAGGTCAATTGAAGTGTACGATACCATTTTCTTTTATTGTTCAGGGGTTGATGGGAATTGCATGCTTCATTTGAGGTGATGTAAACTGAAGTGTTCAATACCACATTCTCTTGTGTGTTTGGGTGTTTCTCGGTATCGCCTTCATCATTTGAGCTGTTGATGAGGTCATGGCTAAAAGCAGACGGGTGCTATCTCATGCTTCAGTTATAAGTAATTTTCGCTGCATTATATCTAATGTCGGAGTACCCTCAAACTGTTTTTTTAAAAAAAAGCGCTGATTCTATGATTCTACAACAAATGGATGCCAAGGATATTGGATGAAATTTTACAATATCTGTTTCAACATTTTTTGATGGAACTGAATGAAAAGCATTGAGTTGTTACATATTACCGCAAAGCATGTTGGTTAAATCAAGAATCATGCCGGAATAATTTATTTTTTAAGAGCCACTGAAGGAAAAATGAAAATAGGAACCAAAATTAGAAGATCTACAATGGATTGCAGACCTTGCATTTCAAGTGGACTTGACTGCACACTGTCCTGAGCAAGACATTTCAGGGTGACAAGCAATTTATTTCTGATATTATTTCTAAAGTGGATGCATTTAAAAAGAAAATCTCATTGTGTGAGGGACTGCTTATGACAAAACACTGTCTGCTTCCCTAAGCTCACTGGCATTGAAGGAAACTTGAATTTTGAATAATTTATGTGGCATTGAAATATTTGCATAAACATTTCTCTAAATGTTTTCAGGATTCTGTAAGTCTTACATTTGTTTTTGAGCTGTTTTGGAACATTTTCTGTTTCTGTTGGTATTTGCAAGGTGCAACTAACAAATCTGTAATACAATTTCCATTTTTAAAAAGGTTTTTGGTTGCAAGTTTTTATGAGTTCTTTTTATTTTTCCAAGGGAAGAGCATCTACGTCTTCATAATGAGCCTGCAAATATAATTTCAATGTTTTGATCAATGTATGTATGTGAAAGGCTTTTATGTATCTAAAC
This sequence comes from Schistocerca nitens, assembly GCF_023898315.1. Lineage (NCBI taxonomy): Eukaryota > Metazoa > Arthropoda > Insecta > Orthoptera > Acrididae > Schistocerca > Schistocerca nitens. The sequence continues at coordinate 1,025,746,220 of NC_064614.1, forward strand.
AAGCCATGATTACATGGCAAGTAGAATAAAGAAAATCTGTGGCTCTGACTGCATCTGTCCATACACTAACTGTTTGTGAAATAATGAAATAATATTGAAAATTTGTTTCATTTGTGTTCTGTGTTGTTGAGAAATATGTAACTGAGTGACTTGCAAGCCATTCAATGTGCCCTTGCTGGCTGAATCACCATGTGATGTGGCACATTTGCTGGTTTTCATCTTCCTGCTCAGGCAATGTAGTGTAGTAGTGCATAAAGTATGCAGTTAGTCAAGAGAGATCCACATGGTTCAAATGGTTCAAATGGCTCTGAGCACTATGCGACTTAACTTCTGAGGTCATCAGTCGCCTAGAACTTAGAACTAATTAAACCTAACTAACCTAAGGACATCACACACATCCATGCCCGAGGCAGGATTCGAGCCTGCAACTGGAGCGGTCGCTCGGCTCCAGACTGTAGCGCCTAGAACCGCACGGCCACTCCAGCCGGCAGATCCACATGTGTGCAAAGCTCTTGGTCATCCCTGTTGTATATTAATGACTTAACAGACAATGTTAATACAATGTTAATAGTAATTTGACACTTTTTCCATATCATGTTGTTATTTAAAATTAAATACTATTTGAAAAATGCTGCACAAATATTCCGTCAGATCATGACAGAATGCTTAAAATTGGTGCAAAGATTGGCAACTTTCTTTAAATTTTCAGAAATGTGACATAGTTCACTTCATAAAATAAAAATAAATAAATAAATAAATACAAATTTAAAATAAAAAAAATCTATGGCTGCAATATCAGTGAAACTATTGGAAACATTCAATTCACACAAATACTTGGGTGTAATGATTTGTGTGGATACTAAATGGGGTCAGTTTTAGGTAAATCAGGTAGCAGTCGTAAGCTCTTTTGTAGAATATGAGGAAAATGCAGTCAGTCTACAAAGCAGAATGCTTACAAAAGTCTTCTGCTACCCATTATAGAATATGGCTCAATTGTGCAAGACCCATACCAAACAGGACTGACAGAGGATGTTGAATGTATACAAAGAAGGGCATTGTGAATGGTCCTAGGTTTATTCGGGCCATGGGAGAGCATCACAGAGATGTTGAAAATCTGAACTGACAGATACTTGAAGGTAGATGACAGTTATTTCCTGAAAGCTTACTTATAAAGTTTCAAGAACCAGAAGTGAGGAATCTAAGAATACACAACAATTCCCTATGTACTGCTTCTGTAGACTGCAAAGACAAGATTAGATTAGTTACATCATGTTTAAGCTATCATTCTTCATGTACTCCAACACCAATAGACCAGGAAGAAACCCTTGTAACTGGTACAATGAGAAGTACCCTCTGCCTCACAGTGATATGCAGAGCATAGATGTAGATCTGCTAGATGTATCCTGATCACAAAACAGCCATTCCCCATTGAGTATATCTACCTGTAGAGTATATCAGCTAGAGGATGACTCAGTAAGTTTTGATGTTTTCGCTCTTGTGCATATTCAGTTCACACAACACATCTGTCTGTGTTAGACTATCAATAGGTCCACCACTGAAGCAGATGATGATTGATCATCATTGGACATTAAGGAAGTTAATGGTATCAGAAAACAGTAAAGGTTATTTACACTGCAGATGCATTAGATTGGTCACGTGTAAACGCAGAAAAAATATGCCAGTAGACAATACTTGAAGCCATGCAAGGCATATCGCAATGCACATTTCTTTAGTGTGGATTCCATAGAAAGAAATTGCTATACAGAGCACAGCATGCATTTTAATAAAATGGGCAAGAAGTTCCTGTGCCAAGAAATTAGCTGGAAGCAGTAACCAGGCAAGAAGATATAGTTGATGTTGTTCCAGCTTCTCCACTAATACCGGCAAAATCTACAACAGCAGCAAAACCCACTAGTAGTACAATAGAACCAGTCAACGGGCAAGATGATTTAGCAGATGTTTCAGCTCCTTTATCAATGCTAACGAAGTTCACAGAAGGGGGTACCTCTCCCACACCAGCAGAAGAATCTATTACAGTTGGCCAAAAATCATTGCAAGAATATTCATCAGTAGAAGATAAAACACCATCCACACCACAACCAGCTGAAGAAATATCAGAAGGCAACATTAGACTTCGACTCAGTAGAAGGACAGCGCCACCAAAACATCTCCAGGATTTTTTATTGGCAGGCAGCATCACACAAATAATAAGGTGAATGGCGCACCAAAATAAAATAAAAAAAGTAAAAAGTTTTCTGTCAAAATGTACAGTGTTTAGGCAGCAAGCTAGGTGAAATTGAAGTCCTTCTAAATGACTATTTAAAAGAAACTGCAGTCTTACGTGTAAACGAGCATTGGATGAAAGAGACACAGTCATGTAATGCTGTTATTCATGAATTTGAAATGATAAGTGTGGTTTGTAGAGTTAATAGTAAGGGTGGTGGCATGTGCATGTATGTTAGGACAAGTCTTGATACAAAAGAAGTTAAATATAGTAATGTAAAATGCATACAAAAAGACTTTGAATACTGTGTATGTGAGTTAAAAAAATTGAAAATGTTCATTGCTTGAATACATAGATCAGTATCAGGGAATTTTACTTCTTACATGTAAACGAGCATGAATACTGTGTATGCGAGTTAGAAAAACTGAAAATGTTCATTGCATGCATACATAGATCACCATCAGGGAATTTTACTTCTTTTCTCCACAACCTTGAAATGCTGCTAAATCACCTCAAACAGCAATTAACAAATATAATTGTTCTTGGAGATTTTAATGTTAATTTTAACACTAACTGCAATGTACAACAACAACTGACCAATTTGTTCTTATCTTATAATATGACAGCAACAGTAACAGAAGACACTAGATGTTTAAATGGGTCTGAAACAATAATTGATCAAGTATTTGTCAATAAGAATAAGTGTGAGCATATCACTGAAGTAATAGGTATGGGGTTCTCAGATCGTAGGACAGTCACATTAACATTATATAATATATCCATTAAGGATCCAGTGGTATATGAAAAATACAGAGAGAAAAGATTTGTAAATGAAGACAGCATAAGGGTTTTTAATCACATGTTAAAAAATATAACTTGGGACATAGAATCATACTGAGATGTAGATAAAAATTTGAGTCATTCCTATCAAGCTGTTGGCATTGTTATGATATTGCATTTCCTATTAAACGAGTCAAAATTAAAACCAAAACAAAGACATTGGTAACACAGAGAATAAAAAAACTGCTGTCACCATGCGAAAGTTAAACAAATCTGCAAAAAATACTGTTGCATTAAAACCATATTTGAAAATTTACAGGACAGTTTATAAAAAGTTATAATAGCAGCTAAGAAACCAAGTAATGACTCATATATCAGGAAAACTACTAACAAAATAAAATCAACCTGGGAGGTAATAAATAGAAGCATAGGTAAACAAAAAAAATAAAAACAACATTCTTGTAATTAAAAGTGAAGGGAAAACAGTTGAGGACCCACTACAGATAGCCAACATATTCAACACACATTACACAAATATTGCAACAAAACTAATTCAAGGAAGATGTGATTTCACTTCCAGAGTGCAACTACCAATGAATGATAAAACCATGTTTCTATACCGTGTTACTGCATTAGGGGTACAAAATGTCTTAAATCAGTCAAAAAATAAAATGACATGTGGCTGTGATGGGATTCCAGACAAAGTAATAAAGAACAGGGCAAGATACATAAATTCCTCACTTGCTGACATGATTAACGTGTCATTTAGCACGGGAGTCTTCCAAGAAAAACTAAAGAAATTGATTGTAAAGCCTATTTACAAGAAGGAAGACCAGTCTGATGTTATCGATTGCCAGACTATATCATTGTTATCTGGATTTCCAAAAGTTATTGAAAGGTAATGCATGAAAGACTGTCTCATTTTCTTAATAAAAAATCAGATTCTAGTTAATAGGCAAAATGGTTTTAGGAAAAGTAGGTCAACTGGCACAGCAATTTATAACTTTTTAAAACTGATCATAAATTCTGTAGACAAAAATGAATTAAACTGTGGCCTGTTGATGGACCTGTCTAAGGCATTCAATCTCATTGACCATAATTTACTGCTCAGGAAACTATATTGCCATGGGGTTCATGGAGTAGCATATGATTCATTCAAATCCTATCTTTCTAATATGTATCTGAAGGTAGATATACAACATGTAGGTAAAGTCTACTCATCAGCATACTAAAGAGTCAGGTATGGCATGCCGCAGGGCTCTGTACTGGGGCCATGGCTGTTCTTAATATTTATAAATGATGTGCCAAGCCATATATCAACAGCAGACGCAGTATTGTTTGCCGATGACACCAGTCTGCTTGTCAAAGCTACAAATGAAGCTGACGTACTGGAGAGAGTCACAGCAGCCACAGAAGAAGCAAACATGTGGTTTACAGACAACAAACTAATTGTTAATGACAAAAAACAGTTTGGATGAACTTCAGGCATATGACAAACAAAGTAAAATCTGACCTAACTATAGAACCTGGGCAGTGTAAGATAGAGCAAAGCCCCCATACTGAATTTTTAGGATCATGGCTAGATGAATATTTAATGTGGGAGAAACACACAGAAATGTTAAACAAAAAATTAAATCAGTATTGTTATGGTCTTAGGATACTAAAAATTTCCTGTAGTGTTGATGCAGTGTTGTGTTCATACTTTGCACTCATACATAGCACACTAAGATATGGTATCATATCTCTGGAGGAATACCAGTTTGGCCAAACACTCGTTTGTGCTTCAAAAGAGGGCAATAACAATAATCAGAGGTATGACACACAGAGAATCATGTAAAAATGTTTTCAAGGAACTACAAATCATGGCTCTACCATGTATTGATATTTACGAAAGTATATGTTTTATGAAGCCACACCAGGAATATTATTCACTAAACAGTCAAGTTCATAACTACAAAATGAGAAATAGAGATGACTTTCATAGAGAAAGTCACACAAAAGCTATGTATCAAAAAAGTGTTCTTTATCAGCCAAAAATCTTATGTAGTGCACTACCAAAGGAAATTAAAAGTATACCAAAATTCCACATATTCAAAAAAGAACTTAAAATAATGTTAATTAGCAATAGTTTTTATAGTGTAAAGGAATAGTTAAATTACCAGCATTCAATATACAGTAGCTTATTTCCTTCATCATAGTGACCCAAAATACTCATTGAAAACAAAATTGTATTCATCTGTTATTTTAATATAGTGTATTATGAATGTTGTTATGCGTATGGTTTCGTGTTATGTGTAATAACATTTTATTTATGGACATATAATTGTAAATCTTTTCATGTCCTATTTTCTATATAAGGCAATGTATGAAAAATTCTATATCATTTTTATAATGATGAGATATAAGTATGCTAAGTAAGTATATTGTGCATTGTTTATTGAAACAATGGAGAGGCTTCGTCCCACTGTAGCCCTCAGTGGTCCACTACCTCACAACTAGCCACAGCAGTCCACCCACCCCACTGCCGCCCCACACTGAACCCAGGGTTATCATCATGCGGTTCAGCTCCCAATCCCCAATCAATGGACCTCCCCCCCCCCCCCCCACACACACACACGTACAGAACATCTCATACAAGACAAGCATAACTCCAAATGTCTGTGTGGTAGATTAATTGTGGTGTACAGCAATTGCTGACATAGTGTGACTGAGGTGGAATAAGGGAAACCAGCCCATATTCACTGAGAATAAAAACCATCCACAGGCTGGCGGGCACACTGGACCTCGACATTAATCTGCCGGGTGGATTCATGCCGGGGAGCAGCATGCCTTCCTGCTCAGGAAGCAGTGTGTTAGACTGCACAGCTAGCTGTGTGGGCTTGAAGTATATACTAAGGTTGTAGAATAAATGTGGAAATGTAACATTAATAAAAAAATGATAATGTTGTAATTATAATTACATATTTATGTAATAAATGTAATTTTAATTATTCCTATTGCTCTCATTTTCTCTCTCATCCTCACATATTTTTGTGTGTTAGTTTTCACACCTACTTGTGCCACGCAAACTTGTGAACCTTGTCCTACTCAAACTCCCATCCTGTGCACATTCCCATACCTCAACTGTTTTGTCCTTTTTCCACGGATTTTTTTATATGTTTCTTTGCACATATTTTAGATATTTGTGTCTATTTTTGCATGTTTGTACACCTTTTTTGTATTTGTGTGTGTTGATGTGTATTTGTATTTATTTTTGCATGTCTATGTGTATTTTTATGCATCTTTTCCTGTTTTGTAGCTCCCCTCACAATCATCTAACACCTTCATTTGCCCATTTCTTAAGTCATTACCTGTTTCCCCAGCATCATCCCTGCCACAATAGACCCCTGCTCCATCTTTCTGCTGCAATTCAGAAAAGTGTCCATTTCCCTGACAAAAACCCAGTCCCACATACTGTTCCTTAGATGCTGTCTGATCCATAGTATACCCCCCCCCTCCCGACTGCCTAACCATAAAGATTCATTTCTCTTGCTCCCACCCTTCCTTTCACAGTGATCATCTTTTCAGATTCCACCAGTCCCTGTCCTTCACAAACCTGGTACCAGTACTGCAAAAACATATCTCCATTGCACAGGTGTCCCAGAACCACCTCTGCTTCCTCTGCTAGATGCTGCTACTGTGCAGTTCCTACTACATACATAACATTCTGAAATTGAATCCTGTGTTCTCCAGCACTTGGAGGAGCATTCCAGACACCACCTCCATAAGTTATCCAACTTGCTGACATCCTACTGCCATCTTGGGGCACCATAATGCTACTCCCTACCCTGCCCACAGTGCTCCTCCTTGTCAAACCCCTCATAGCACCCAGACCCTGCCTAACTGACTTTTTCAACTAACCACAGCACCCAAAACTCCCTCTCAACACTCCATTAACTCCAGATCTAAAACAATAGCAGTACATTGTTGTTAACCTTTTCACCAAAATCCTCAGCTTCACAAATGTTTTAGTACTATCCAAAGGCTCTATCTTCAGCCATACATCCAAATTTAATCATCTTGGACTTGTCAGAGACCTACATTCCTTCTCCCAATCCCTGCATTGCTAACACTTCTTTGCCACAAATCCCTATAACCATAGCTGACCTAATCCCAACATTGAACCCTGCCTCTCTCAGTACATACCAAAGTCACACCATGATCCTCCTTCCCCTCCCACCTAACCATCCCCTTCCACCTTCCACAAATTCCTTATCACAATGTAGCCTCATCATCCTTCCCCCAAGTTCCTTTCTAATAAAGCCAACCTTTCAGTAGAGGAAAGGATAACCATACACAGCCTCAAAACAGATCCTCAACTAATCATCCTACTTGCTATCACTATGAATCACAGTGTCTACTGTTGTTATGAACCACAGTGCCTACTAGGCTGAAGGCCTCTGTCAGTTGTCTGATTTCTCCATCTGTAAACTCTGTCAGAGTGATCTGATTCCAGAAGTCCAGCATAACCTCCAATCCTTACTAAAAGCCACAGTACCTTCCCAGAACCTCTTCCCTGAATCCATTTCACTCCTAACCCCTATATTACCCTGCACATCTAGCTTCCAGATGATCATAAAAATTCACAAAGCCAGCAATCCAGGATACCACTCTGTAGCTGGTTATTGTGCAGCCACAGAAAGAATGTTGGTCCTCATTGACCAACACCTTCAATCAGTTTCCCTTAATCTAGCCTCCCACATCAAAGGTACAATGAATTCCTTCACCGAGTCTCCACCATACCCAGTCCTTCATGGATTACTACTCATCACTGTTGAAACCACTTTCCTTTACACCAACATCCCTCATGCCTGTGTTCTTGCTGTTATTGAGAATTACCTCTCCCAACATCCTTCAGACTCCAAACCCACTATCTCATTCCTCATATACCATGCTAACTTTATCCTAACACAGATTTATTTCCCCTCTGAAGACAAGTTATATAAACAAATCTGTGGCAGAGCCATGGGCACCTGCATAGCACCCTCCAATGCCAAACTGTTTATGGGCCATCTAGAGGAAATACTCCTATCCTCCCAAACCCCAAACTCTTAGTCTGGCTCAGGTTCATTGATGATATCTTTATTATCTGAACTCAGGGCAAAGTACTCTACCCTCAGTTTTTCACAACCTCAACACCTTCTCTCCCTCTGCTTCACCTGCTCCTCCTCAACTTAGTGTGCCACACTCCTGACATTGATCTCCACCTCTCTGATGGCTCCATTCGCACCTCTGTCCACATTAAACCCACCAACCACCAACAGCACCTTCATTTCAACAGCTACCATCCCTTCCATGCTAAAAAATCCCTCCCATGCAGCCTGGACACCCAGGGATGGCGTATTTGCAATGACAAGCTCTCCCTTGCCCAGTATGCTGAAAGTCTCACAAAGGCCTTCACAGACAGGCACTGTCCCCCAGACCTAATCTGCAAACAGATTTCCTTGACATATCTCTACGCACCCTGAATCCCCCAACCTCCCTCCCCCAAGAACAGCTACAAAGGAGCAAAGGAGTGGCCCCTTCACCACCCAATAACACACCAGATTGGAGCAACTGTGCCACATCCTTCATCAGACCTTTATCTAACACCAAGCCATGCAAGGAAGGATGTCCTGCTGAAGATCCTTCCCACCATTCCTAAAATGGCGTTCTGTTACCCACCCAACTTCCACAACATGCTAGTCTATCCCTATGCCACTCTCAATCCCACCCCCTAGCCCCAGGATAGCATGTCTATGGAAGAACAGGGTGCAAGACCTGCTCAATTCATCCATTCAACACTTCCTATTCCAGTCCTGTCATATGCTTATCCTACCCCAACAGAGCCACATCATATACCAGCTCTGCTGCAGTCATTGCTCACCACCAACCAGCTGAGCACCAGGATGAATGGCCGCTACCAAACTGTGGCCGAGAGCGAAGTGGACCACCCTCTTGCACTACATGCAATTGAACATGCTTCATTTCAATGGCTGCTTCAAAACCCAGGCCATCAGAATCCTCCCCTCCAGTAGGAGCTTTTCTGAACTGCACTAATGGAGCTACCCTCACAACACATTTCCTGCTCCCATAATTATCCCAGTCTCAACCTACAATAACCTACTGTCCCCACACCCTCCACCCAACAGTTTCTGTCTCCTCTGTCCTATCTGCTCCTTCCAATTCATGTCACCTCACCTTCATTGTGAGCCTCTCTCTGCCAGTGCACCCACCCATCTTTTCCCCTTTCTGTTTCTCTCCTTCCCCCCCCCCCCCAACCCCCCCCTACCCCCACAGTCTCCTATCACTGCAGCTGGCAAGCTTGTCCTGCCACCTTCTAGAGCCCACATGGTCCTCCAGGCAGTGCTCTTCTCCCTCTCCCCCCCCCCCCCCCCAAATATCTACCCTGCTTTCCCTCCACCTTCCCTACCTCATTCAGGATTGGTGCTTTCATTCAATGCCATAGTTGAAGTCTGACCAGAGCAGCTGGAGTTTGCAGTCATATGTACATGAGGAGTGCCTGCTTGTGTGAATGTGTGTGTGTTTTCCTTCCTTTTCTTAAGAAGGCTATGGCCAAATGCTCAGTGTGGAAGTCTTTTTGTTGTGTCTTTCTGCAACTCAGCATGTCACCTTTATGGCGGGTAGCAATCTATCCTTCTCATAGTAGTTGACATTTCAATCTCCCATTGTTTAATGTTGTAAATACTATAAAAAATAATGCCCAAATTAAAAATTTGATGTAATCAAGAAATCATAATCAAAAATTTAAATAAAAAATAACATAAGCTACACTCTTATCCCCAACAGTTTAGGTGTAAGATGGGAACTTCCAGAGACATTTATAAAGATTTTGTCACATTTACTGTCATTGTTCAAAATAGAGAGCTAGCCCCAACAAATATATATAGTGTTACTGTCAAATATTATGTATTTTGCAAACATGTAATGTAGTGGAATCTACATCACACAAGGACTGAAAGAATCTGTGCATCAAGATATTAGTGTCCTAATTGGAGGTGTTAGTCTCACCTCACTATTTGGAAAGAGTTATGCCAGGGTCAAATAATAATGTTCAGCCTTTAGATTAGATTAGATTAGTTTTTCGTTCCATAGATCTGTGCTGAGGGGATCCTCGTGGATGTGGAACATGTGAATTTATTTTTAAGCTGAAATAACAATATTTATAGTGTGAGTATATACAATACATCATTTTTTAAGGTGAAATAACAATACTAATAGTATGAGTATATACATCATTTATATCTATTAAAAAATTCATCAATGGAGTAGAAGGAGTTGGCCACTAGTAAGTCTTTCAGGCTCCTCTTAAACTGATCTTTATTTGTAACTAAATTTTTTATGTTTTCTGGCAAATTATTGAAGATGAGTGTTCCTGAATAGTGGACCCCTTTTTGAACTAAAGTAAGTGCTTTTAAGTCCTCGTGCAGATCATTTTTTTCTTGGTATTGTATGTATAAACTGAGCTGTTTGTTGGAAAAAGATATATATTATTTAGGACAAATTTCATTAAGGAGTAAATATACTGAGAGGCAGCAGTTAGTATACCCAGTTCTTTGAAGAGGTTTCTACAGGACGTCCATGAATTTACTCCACAAATAATACGTATTACATGCTTATGGACTCTGAAAACTTTTGTTTGACTTGAAGAGTTGCCCCAAAATATTATACCATATGACATTATGGAATGAAAGTAGGCAAAGTATGCAAGCTTTTTCATTTTTGTGTCACCTATGTCTGCTAACACTCAAATTGCAAATACAGATTTGTTAAGGCATTTCTGCAGTTCTGTGGTGTGCTCCACCCAACTGAATTTATTATCAAGTTGTAATCCCAGGAATTTAAGACTGTCAACCTCTTCTATCTGCTCTTCTTCATCTTTATGCATATGCATATATACTGAGTCTTTTCAAAGTTTAATGTCAGTGAGTTTGCTTTAAACCATTTATTAATATCCATGAAAATATCATTAGCAGATCTTTCTAGACCTACACTTGACATACTATTTATTGCAGTACTTGTGTCATCTGCATACAAAACAAACTATGCTGTTGGCAGTGTAACTGATGAGACACCATTAATGTACACAAGAAAAAGAAATGGCCCTAAGATGGATCCTTGTGGGACACCGCATGTAATTTCTTCCCATTCTGATGATGACTGATGACTTAATTCACTAGTCCCTTGCACTGACACCCTTTGTTACCTGTTAGCGAGGTATGACTTGAACCAATTTGCAGCACTGCCCATAACACCATAGAATTCTAATTTATTTAAAAGGATGTTGTGGTTCACAAAATCTAATGCCTTTGACAAATTACAGAAAATACCTGCTGCTTGTAATGGCCTCATTTTCAGTCCCTCTTTCTTCCAACGACTCATGATCTTTTGCTTCACTAGTGAACTGATGACAAACATTGTGTCATTGCATCTTCTTGACATGGACCATTCACTGCCGAAACAGCCATCTCATTTTAGTATTCAGCAGGACAGCACTTCCCTTCTTCTGTGTTTCCAAACAAAGGAGAGAATCCACAACATTGTAATTTATTTCTCTGCTCAACACATATGACAGATCACTTGAAGGCAACTCAGAGAATTGGAGCAGATAATGAATTTCATGGTATGATGTTCTCACACTTGTTCCATTGTGTTCTGGACTGCATGGAGCTTGGTATTCTACACTGTAAATTCCTTTGGTAAATGAACCTTGAGGACATATTCAGGGCACAGAGTTGAGCAGCCATTGTATTCCCCCTGTTTAGACTAGTGTACATGAGGATGTGGTTCAGGTGCCCACTTGGAATGTGGGTAAACAGAGATAAGGTCAAGAGTATTTTTGTTCTGATGCTGTTGTTACTCTAATGTAAGTCTGCACCTCTTCTGTAGGCAAGATGATGAACAGACCACCCCCACTTAAAACACTAGGTTTATCCACCCCTAATGCCACTAATTCATGGTTTGTGTGGATTCCTAGAAGTCTCATTGCTTGATGGTGACTAAAAACAGTCTCTCAATAGGTGAACATGTAAGGATAGGGAAAGCTGGCTGCTGAGAAATGAGAGGATGCTGTATGTTTAGCATTGCCTGAGGACATGTCACTTAACGACAACTGTCAGTGCACCAGCTCCAGTGTAGAGACTGCAGGTAGTGCTGGCCTTTAGCCTTCAGTGTAGAGACTACATATAATGCTGGTCTTTAACCTAAATATTGGTCTACATCTTCATTATGGAGGAGATAGAGGGAATACATCGTAACACTGTTTGCCACAGGTAATGTCACAGCATCTGCTTGTAAGGCGATAAGGGGGAGTGGAGCAGTGTGGTGTTCATGATTGACAAATTTGCTAATTTCAATTTTACTTCTCCTCAATGGGATCATACTTCCTTTGGAAGCTATAATTTCTAAGCACTATATTTTCAGACTCTTTAAAAATGGTTCTCTTGCTGATTCGAGCAAAGGGATCTACCCTTTGAGAAATGTCTCAGTTTCTCCACATCAGTCCTGAAGTATGGAGGTCATTTTACTGGTAAGGTCTATTACTTCCACAGTCTTACCATTGTGATATGAACACATAATCAATGATGATTGTGGTGTGAGCCTAAAAGGTTCACTCCATTGTAGTTAATATATCATGTGTTTCCAGACTAAGTCTTCATCAGACCATTCTGACAGTGAAGTACTTGTCCTTGTATGACACAACCCAATAGCTAAAATTAAGAATTTTTTGCAGCTTATCTACAAAAGCATCTATGATTGCAGCAGTTAAGTTAATGACCTTGATGTGTCAGGTTTTACATCTACATCTACATACATACTCCACAAGCCACCATGCGGAGCATAGTAGAGGGTACCACATACCACTACAAGCCATTGCCTTTCCTATTCAGCTCAAAGAGAGAGTGAGTGAAAAGTGACTCTCTGTGTAAACCTCTGCTGAAGTCCAAATTTCTCTCATCTTCATGATGCTAAAGCAAAATGTACATTGACAACAGTAGAACTGATCTGCAATCAGCCTCAAATGCAGGTTCTCTAAATTTCCACAATAGTACCTTGTGAAAAGAGCATTGCCTTCCCTCCAGGGATTTTCATTTGAGTTCACAAAGTATCTCCATAATACTTGTTTGCTGATTGAACCTATAATAACAAGCCTAATTTCAACAGGCAACATTCCATGTAATAGTGCCTTAAAAGATTGAAAGCCATTCAAAATTCCCTGGAGTTTATTTTGTATATAGAAAAGAGATAACTTACCAAACAATGCTCTTCTCATTTTATACAACAAATAGATTTTTATATAAATATATCCTGTTATTATGACAAGTCCTCATTTTACCATGAAATCAGTTCAAAGATTAATTTTGATCTCAAAATTAATGAAGGAAATAAAGGTCAATCCAGACAAAGCCTTGCATTATCTGTACAAGCCTAATAAGCACACCAGAAAAAATATTGGTGGCTCCTTTACATGCAGCACACTCATCACTTTGGGGTGCTGCAGATCATGAAGAACTCATACCAAGCAGTCGTACCACCCTCTACCATTGACATAACTCATGGAAGTGAAGTGGTATGTATATGGCAGTGGGTCATATGGAATCAGTGCAGTAGGATGGGTTGACATGAAGGTGTTACAGAATGGCAGAAGAAAGCTATGTTTCCAGAATGAGATTTTCACTCTGCAGCGGAGTGTGCACTGATATGAAACTTCCTGGCAGATTAAAACTGTGTGCCCGACCGAGACTCGAACTCGGGACCTTTGCCTTTCGCGGGCAAGTGCTCTACCATCTGAGCTACTGAAGCACGACTCACGGCCGGTACTCACAGCTTTACTTATGCCAGTATCTCGTCTCCTACCTTCCAAACTTTACAGAAGCTCTCCGTGAACCTTGCAGAACTAGCACTCCTGAAAGTACCAGGCGTGAGTCGTGCTTCGGTAGCTCAGATGGTAGAGCACTTGCCCGCGAAAGGCAAAGGTCCCGAGTTCGAACCTCGGTCGGGCACACAGTTTTAATCTGCCAGGAAGTTCCATATCAGTGCACACTCCGCTGCAGAGTGAAAATCTCATTCTGGAAACATCCCCCAGGCTGTGGCTAAGCCATGTCTCTGCAGTATCCTTTCTTTCAGGAGTGCTAGTTCTGCAAGGTTCGCAGGAGAGCTTCTGTAAAGTTTGGAAGGTAGGAGACGAGATACTGGCAGAAGTAAAGCTGTGAGTATCGGGCGTGAGTCGTGCTTCGGTAGCTCAGATGGTAGAGCACTTGCCCACGAAAGGCAAAGATCCCGAGTTCGAGTCTCGGTCGGGCACACAGTTTTAATCTGCCAGGAAGTTTCATATGAAAGCTATAATGCTTGGAGGTCCACAATGCCACACCAGGAATGAAATTAACCAATTTGTACATGTTCAAACACAGACTGTCCAATGTATTTACAAGGAATGGTGTTTCACTTGCAGCCAAATGACATTTCATTAAGAATAGTGGTTGTAAAAAGATCAAACAATGGAAAATCCAGGATGGAATGTAACTATGTTAGAGAAGGAAAGGTGATGCTGAGTCACGATAGGCACAACAAAAAGATTCACACAATTATAGCTTGTGGCCAATAAGGCCTTTGTCAGCAATAGAGACACACACACATACACACACACACACACACACACACACACACACACACACACACACTCACACGCAAATGCAACTAGCACAACACACACACACACACACACACACACACACACACTCACACGCAAATGCAACTAGCACACACATCTTAATGTGTGTGCTAGTTGCGTTTGTGTGTGTGTGTGTGTGTGTATGTGTGTGTGTGTGTATGTATGTCTATTGCTGACAAAGGCCTTAATGGCCAAAAGCTATAATTGTGTGAATCTTTTTGTTATGGCTATCACGACCCAGCATCTCCGCTATATGGTGAGTAGCAACTTTCCTTCTATAATATGGTTGTAAAAAGATCCTAACTGAAAGAGGGCAGAGATAAGTGTCAGGCCTTGTTGATGACAGTCACTTTCAAATCTAACAGGAATTACTGCTGTCAGGAAGAAGGTTTATCTCAACCAGTTTCTGAGTAAATAGATTGAAGGTAACTCTGTGTAGTCTGGCAAGTAGTGATCTTGCCTCTTTTCAAACAGTGGAAAGCATAGAGTGCACAACTGGTCCAAAATGGCACTTAATTTGCTGTAAGTGGAGAGTCTGTTTCAGACTGGAGGTGGTTCTTTGATGTTTGGGGAGAAGGGGAGTGGTGGGGAGGGAAGTGGTTCATACCATGACTTGGGCCCACTCATTCAGATTACCATTTATGTGGCCAGGATGGTTATTTCAGCATCCTTTGTGACAAAGTGTTGCTCCTTCTATATCTATGGACACTGCCATCTTACAAGACAACGACCTTCCAGAACCTCACTGAGTCTCTTCCTGCATGTTTCAGCAATTTGCAGCGCAAAAGGTGATTATTCGATCTGGTCTGCACACATACATTGACGCACACTCAGCCATCTTATCACACCTTTACTGGCCACTAAATCACCCATTCTTCACTCCATAGATAACATTGGGGACTATTTGGAATATGGGTGATATACAGCAGTAAATGTTCACGTAATTTGGTAGCTGTACAGGATTTTGTTATTGGTGAATGACTCCAGCTGGATATAGCGTATTGGGGAAAAAAATATTTACTCTGTTCCTTGCCAGACTGAGACAGTTTCCAAGGCTAGAGATGGTGCTAAATGGTGTTAGACTGATCTCTCCTGAAACTGACTATTTATTTATTAAATGTGTTTACAAGTGAGGTGCAGGAAATGTGACAGAGATTGCCTCCTGAGACAGTTTTGCCTCAGGCCAATAAGAATGCCATTCAAGTACTTCTTAATATTGACATTTAAAAAAAAAAGATATAGCCTATCCTCTTGATCAGGGTGGTTAATCTAAGACCCTGCTTTTGAGAGATTCACAACAACCATTGTGGTTGCCAAAGTATTCCCAAAGTTTACGGTACTTTAGGACTGGTGGTATTAACCAGCCCACAGTTTTGAAGTTGTGCTCAACTATGACTGCATGAGGTCTCTGAAGTGTTTGATGTTTAGAGCAAGTCAGAGAGAACATGTAGCTCTATTGAAATATCATGGACACAGCAATCATTTATCTTCTTTATAAATCATGAGAACAACTTCACAGTATCAGCTTGAACATGTATGATTTTTCTCTGGTTCCCATCCAGTGGTCAATACGTCTCACCTTGAGATTTCTAGGGACCATTATACCAGCAACTGGATCCATTCCACTACATCTGGGAATTCCCTTTAACTTCTCTCATACTTATGTGGATTTAGTTCAATTATACACAGCCCAGTCACATTAATGTCCAGCTCAAAAGCCTGAATAGTCACCTTTTGCAGTAAAAATCACTGTGAAACAGGCAAGAAGAGAATCAGTGAGGTTCTGGAAGGTACTAATGGTGTTGTGGAGTCATGCCACCTCCAGTGTCATTGCCAGCTGTGATAGATTTCTCGGTTGAGGATCCATGGTGTGAACAGCCCGATTCGGCTGTTCCCACAGGTTCTCGATTGGATTTAAATCCAACTAGTTCAGTGGCCAAGGGAGTACAGTAAACTTGTCTTGATACTCTTCAAATCACATGCATATACTGTGAGCTGTGTGACATGTTGCATTTTCCTGCTGGTAGATGCTATCACGCTGAGGAATTGTATGTTGGGATGGTCATGGTCTCCAAGGATAGACACATGCTTGTGTTGATCCATTGTGCCTTCCAGAATGACAAGATCATCCAGGGAATACAATGAAAACATTCCCCAGACCATAATACTCCCTCCTCCAGGCTGAACCCTTCTTGCAGAGTGTTTGCTTTCAGACATTTCACACCATAAATGAACAGTAACTAAAAGAGATACAAGAATGAAACTTCCAGTAGTTATACATAAAACAAAGGCATGTACAGGGATGCCAACAGCATTTTGCTCCAACACATCATTGGTGCAAAATTACAAATGTTCTGAAATTTTTTGAACAGACATCAAATGCAATTTCCTTAGTTTTATCATTAACTTTAATCCAAATAAGTTCTCATTTATACATTTCTTTTAGTGTACAATAAGAGCACATACAGTTGTGCAGACTGCCTAAATTTGTTATCCCTACCCTGATGCTGAATGTTGCATGGAACCTGAGATACATCCATGTATGAAAGTGTCTATGATGTTACATGAATGCTACCTATAGCATTTACTCAGTTGTGTCCCTTAATTGGTGAAGATGTCTGCAACTGCACATTTCACAACACTCACTGCAAATAGGCTTCCATTGTCACTGCATTTATATAAATGCTGTCCTTCAACTATTGCCAATATTGAAGTGCAAAATCTACTTCTACATACAATAACATCCCTATGATATACTTATATGGTACCACATGTTAGGGTTTCTTCCCATTCTAACTGCATATAAAGCTCAGAATGACTGCCAAAATACCTCTGTCCATGCAATATAGATTATATATCATCTTTAGAGATTGTAATAAAAGTTTTATTTAGACTTGTTTGATCTAAATGAGACTTTTTTGGCCTAAATAAGACTTTTACTACATACACTAAAAACAATTACTTGTATAAGTGTGACTGCAAAAAAGACACCTAAAAACACTTTTTTCATCTTCCATAGGGGAGCAGTACATAGGGAGCTGGAGAGTATCCATAGATTCATCTCTTAAAACTAATTCTTGGAACATGGTAAGCAGGTTTTCAGGGAATAATTGACATCTGTCTTCAAATGTATTCCAGTTCAAGTTTTTTTTAACTTTTTCATGACACTCTGCTGTGAGTTAAACAAATGTGTGATCATTTGTGTTGCCCTTTTTGGTATGCATTCAGTATCCAGTTCACGTATTTCAGCATTTATGGGATGCTTTTCCATGAACCAAACAAACCCTTGATTGCTCATGCAACATTCTTTATATGCCTTCAGTATTCCCTGTTACTCCTATCTGGTATAGTTCCAACTCAATTGAGCAATATTCTGATACAGGGTGCACAAGCGATTCGCACACATCTCATTTACAGATACTGTATTTTCCCTGTATCCAGCCAAGAAACCAAAGCCTGCCACACATATCTTACCCACAATTTAGCCTATGTGATCATCACTTTTCATACCACTACAGATTTGTAAAATCTAAATTTTGCTTTTCTGAGTCTTTAAATAATTTTCCAATCTTTGCACAGCATCAAAATTTATCAAGATCTCACAGAATATTAGTGCAGATTTTTTGAGATAGTTCTTCATTATAGTTACATCATCTGCAAAAATCCTCAGAATGCTATTAATATTATCTGCCCAGTCATTAATATACAACTTGAATGGCAAGGATCCCAACACACTTCCCATGGGCACAACGGAAGTTATATTTACATCTGTTGATAACACTTCATTCAAGATAATGTGAGTTGTGTGAGGAAATTAATGAGACTGATTTTTTATCTACTGAAGTTTTTATTTTTTCAAACAACAATATTGTTTACTTCAAAGTACTTCCCTTCGATGGCTATACATCGGCAGAGTTGTGACTAGTCTGGGTAGCAGCGCTCAGAGGCTTCAGCTGGTAGGGCCTTCAACATGTCAGTCATATTCTTTTGAATGTTCTCTAGGGTCCCGAAGTGACTTCCTTTTAGGATTTTTGCAATTTCAGGAAAAGAAAAAAAGTCACAAGGACTCAGATGAGGTGAATAGAGTGGCTGTGGAACAACAGAAATGCCTATCGAAGACAATAATTTCCATGATGGATGTGGCCCTATGACCTGGAGCATTGTCATGTTGCAGCATTCACGTCTGTGCAATGTCTGGTCTCACTCAATTCACCCTTTTCCTGTGCCTTTCATGGACATCTTTTGTTAAACACTTGGTTGACAGTTTGTCCTGGAGGTCTGATCTCATAAGAGCATGAACATGTTTGACATTTTCATCAGTTTTTGAAGGTCTCCCTCAGCAATGTTCATATTCAACCCATTCTCAGTCTTTGAAAAATAAATTGTGTCAGTGAAAAACTTGTACTCTTGACAAGGAATGTTTCCCATATGCATGTTTCAATTGTCCAAAGATCACACATGCAGATTCCCCAAGTTTAACATGAAATTTGATGGCATAACATCATAACACTGCTCTAAATTCCACTGTTCCATTTTCATAACACATAACAAAAATACAACTTCACTGATGGCACTCTTACACTCTTAAAAATCACATGATGGCTGTATAGAGCTGAAACTCAGTACCCCATATAACTGCACTTTTGTTAATAAATGTTAGTGTACTATTGAGTTAGATGTTTTGAAAGTTAAGGCATGCTACGTCCACTTGATTACCTTGATTCATGGTTTTCAGGAAGTCATTTGACACAAGTTGGATCTTACGTGATAGATGTTTTCAAAATTCATTCTGTCTGAGGTATCTTATTATGTTTGAGCTCAGAATATGCCCTAAGATTCTGTAATAGATGAACTTCAATGATAGTGAATGGCCAGTTTGGGGATCACTTCTGCTAACCTCCTCATAGATAAGTTTTTCCAATCACTGGGCATCATTTTTTATTCAAGAGATCTATAGTACATAATGACTAATATGGGAGATAAATCAACTGAAACTTCTGACAGGGATTCAGTCAGTCCCTAGAGTATTCTTTGATTTTGAATATTTTATTTATTTCTCACTGCTACTAACACTGATATCTATATCATTCACTGTTGCACTGGTACGAGAATTAAACTGGGTGTTACCTCTGTATTTTCCTTAGTAAAGAAACAGTCAAAAGCTGAGGTCAGCATTTCTCCTTTTACTTGGATACCCTCAAACTTCGGTTCCTGTGCGATCCATGAATGCGTGGACACTATGTTTGCTGCCACCGACAGTGCTTACACATAACTAGAATTTGTTTGGGATTGTGAGAGGGCTTTTGATAAAATTCTAGTGTACACTAATCAGTGGAGGCTTCAGTGCCAAATTTGTTTCATTCAACATTTCTGACAAAGGCATAACGCTTTGTTTCACACCTATACAGTAGCCACTATTTCTTTGGAATTTTGTATGCAGTGAGGTTCTCTTTTTACATTGAGATTCCCCTCCTTTTGAAATTTTTTGTTAGGTACATATCTATCCTGTTCATGGTAAACTATTGTTATAAGCTTCCAAATGCCATTACCCAGTGATAAATGTTCTGCGAATATGTCTTTGAAATAGTGCAAGATTGCCTCTTAATATAGCCTATTTAACAAGCAAGTTTTCCTACTTGTTTTAGCTGCCTTTTGTACTTCCATAATTATTGCTGATACGAATTCCTCATGGTCACTGAGACTTTTTTCAATATGTAGATCTTCAATGAGGTCAGATCAGTTTATAACCATAAGGTTCTAATCAGCGTGCCGTCTCAGTTCAATTAATGTGAAGTTAAAAAAAAATGATGAAATTTAAGTTTCAAAGTAAAATTTATTCATATAATCTATCAGACATGTAAATGTGATCACTCAAGTGTTGGGAAATGACACTGAAGAAAATTGAAAAGTTGTTTGTTGTATGACTTAGAAAATGCTAAAAATTACACTCATTTGGGTATTTTGATGACATTGATGGCTCAGCTCATCGTACATTTCATTTTGGGATATGATTCTTGAAGAGGCACTGGCTTTATATGTTTCCGAAAAAATATTAATGTGTTCAAACTAAATTGTTGCAGTATATTTGTGGCTTCAACATAACCATGCATCCACTTCTCATAATTAATTTACAATTGATTGAATATAGAAGGTCATTGTCAAAATAACCACTGGTTTCATGACTGATGGATTTGTAGTTTTTCTCAAAACTAATACTGCACAAAAGTTGACATTTATGTTACAAATGATTTTGATTATAGTCAGTTTACCTGATAAATTACACTTCATTTTAGTGAAAGGCATGTCCCAGTCCTTCATTGACATGTCTGTTCACAACAACCACTCTACAAAGACTCACACTCTAACTGAAGTAAAACAAAGATATCACAGTTCAATGGTGCAAAGCACCAAAGATGCATATTTACAACATGCTGTGTTAATGCTTACTAAGAAAGTGATATTTAGAAGATAATAAATTTGTAGGTATGTATTCCTAAACATAATTTTGTGATGAAGTTTTTGGTGTCTAAATAATGTTAAATATTTAGGTATCCACCAGTTTCTTACATGAGAAACAGTTGGAATGATACAGGATAATTAACATTCTTAAAACTAAAAAAATGAAAGAAATTGGTTTGCAAAATACAATAGAAAATGTATGATAGGAGGAAAGAAATTTCAAATAACTTTCCAATAACAAATACATCTGAAAGTTCCCTTCACATACATGCAAATTTTGAAGAAACCATTAAAAAAACAAATGATATTGTAGTATTCATTAATCAAAAGATGTACCATTATCTACTGCCCCTGTGATATAGATTCATTATAATTCTGTTACCTACCCTCCCCACCCCCCCACCCCCTTCCACTCGCCCTTTCTGCCCTGCCCCCTCCTTGATTAACCACGCATGGAACTCTTTGTCCCTATGGTACATAAGTGTATATACAAATGTTATCTACCCTGTATAATATAAATTTTGCCATAAAATTTGATACTGAAAATCTCTTGCAACAATAATGAATATAATAAAACTGAGCTTTAATATTGTCGCAGAAGACGCTGAGTAGCACCATGGTGTAATGCTTATGATACTGAACTGTTGCAGGGAAGGTTGTGAGTTCAAAACTCACCTGGACTGTACAACATTAATTTCTATATTTGGTTCGAATACATTCTAGAAGTATCCACAAATGTCAAGAATCATTGTACTGGAATGTTCTGTAGTTGTATATATGCTGTATATGTTTTGGACGGAGGCAGTTCGCTCCGCACTCTTGTATGTGCAAGTGCTGAATAAACTTTTCTTAAGTGAAGTTAGTGTTCGTCATTCATCTGATTACAGCTTCTTCTATGTGACATTATTCTGCTGGAGATGCTGGGTATTGGAACTTGTGATAGTGCACATTATAGACAACACAGTGGCTCCCATCAGGCCACAACAGAGCCGCTGTTTACATGGCGAGAAACCCGAGTTTGAGCCATATTCAACAGATTGCAATCTACCAGAGTCAGAAGAATAAGAGGACATTATGATGACAGCAACTGTGTGCCACCACATGAGACATCCTTCTGGGTTCTCTGGTGACAATGGCCAAGATCCAAACAAGTGGCTGAAGGTATATGAGCTTACAGCCAAATTTAACAAATGGGATGACACCGTGTGTTTGGCTAACATATTTTTCTTCTTGGAGGGCACTGCCAAGGAATGGTATGAGAACAACGAGGAGAAGTTCACAAGCTGGGAAGTTTTCCAAGTGAAACTGCGCAAGTATTTCAGCAACACACAATGACACAAGTGCAAGGCTGAAGATAAATTAAAGTGCAGTGGACAGTGTCCACAAAAAACTACACATTGCTGTATTCAAGATGTCTTGGAGCTGCATAAAATAGCGGATCATAGAATGAAGGAGGAAGACAAGGTTACACATCTCATGAAGGGTGTTACAGAGGACATGTATCAAGCCTTACACCTGAGGAAAGTTTCGACAGCAGATGACTTCATAAAATGGTTCCAGTATATCGAGACAATGCATCAAAAAAGAATTACACGCAAGAAGTTTGAATGGCTTTTGAACATTGTATTGATGTCTGTGATGGAGGAAGCAACTGATTTCACAGGTGTTCTTCATGAGATAGTGAGAGAGGAAGTTCAGAAGGCACTTGGATTGCACAGCGAGCAAAAAACTGAGACGCTTCAAGAGGTCGTAAGGGAGAAAGTTGAACAGACATTGAACCTAATCTCTTGTCCTTCATTTCCCTTTAAAATGGTGAAAAAGTCGAGACCCAGGCAGAGTTACGTTCCTACAATGCCACATGAGGAACCTGTATGGGCACCAAGGAAGACTGACGTCTGGAGGACACAGGATAACCAACCAGTATGTTCCCACTGCGGATGACCGGGACATGTGGGGCGCTATTGTTGAGAAAGGCAGTAGATATTTGAAGATGCCTGTGCCAGAAGACAACAGACCTACCTTTGTCGAAACTGGTGGATGAGCTGAAACAAAATGGAACAAGTTTAGCTGAGACTTTTTGGAGATCCCTCAAAGAGGTCCCTCCTGTTATGCGATGTGGAGACAACTGGCACTATCTGGAGACCACCCAAATAGGTCACTCGTGTTGCAAGATGTGGAGATGCCACGTTATATGCAACACACTTGTACAAGTCGGGCAACAGTTTTCTCATAGTAGACCAAGAGAAAAAGAAAAAGAAAGTTCTTATTCTGAAACATGCATGGTGGATGTGAGGTCAGTGACAATACTGAGAAGAAATTTCAAGGAACTGTGAAGTTTTATAATGAAATGAAGTGTGGAGTGACCAAATGACTACATTGTAACTGTCTGAGCTGGCACCCTTCGCTGTCCTGTGCATGTCTTTTACAACATTCTTGACCTTGTCATGATCAATATTCACACAATTTTTAAGTTATTTACATCTAATAAGAATTCACAGTGCAACTTTATCCTCAGAGTAGCAGATGAGCTTGCTGGCCCCTATAAACTACACAGAGGAACTGATCTCCCCTTGCAGGTATTTGCTACCAGCACTGGCCAACTTGGAAATAGAAAGCATTGTCAAATTCAGGTTTTCTGCAAAGAACAAAAGGCGAATAAAATGTCATGTGTATTTTTCAAGTCCAACACGTATATGGGCAAAAGCTGCCAAACCCAGACTATTGTTGCACATCTGAACTTTGAGCTATCCCAACTTAGGCAATTTTGTCCATTCCTTTGTTCCTAAAAATTTCCAAATATTTCTAATTCTGGAGTGAAATTGTTTGTTCTTGTGTTTTTGCTCCTTGATTGCAATAAGTAAGAAAACACAGAGAATTTTAGTCACATGTTTTGGGCAAAAGCTGCCAAACACAGACTCTTGTTGAACATCTGAACTTTGAGCTATCCCAGCTTAGGCAATTTAGTCCATTCCTTTGTTCTTAAAAATTTCCAAATATTTATAATTATAGGGTGAAATTGGTTGTTCTTGTGTTTTTGTTCCTTGATTGCAATAAGTAAGAAAACACGAGAATTTTAGTGACATGCTTTATTTTACAATCTCTTATAAATACTCAATACTTACCTTATTTGTCTGTAAAAGTAAAAATACTATTGGTACTCATATAATTTTTTATAAATATAAATCACTAATATTGTTTTACTTACATGTTTTAATGGTGTTTTATGAATGACTGAGAAATTTCTTCAGTAAAATTTAAAATAAAAAAGGTCATTCCTGAAAACTATTCATATTAGAGACAAAATTAAAAACTGGTTACACTAGTCCCCCTGAACATATTGACCATGGTGACACTCAATACACCACCCAGATGGCATTAAAACTGTGGTTTCCTACTGTGGGTAAAAAAAATGACTCAAGTGGTACTTCCAGAGATATGGCAAAGTCCAGTACTTCTAGTGTTAAAAATTCGGTGGAGGAATAAAACACCACAACTAATTTTCTTAACAGTATTAGATATGATACGCAACATAACATGGACAGAATACCAAGTCCAAAATAAACATCCTCCACAAAAAATAAAGATTGGGGCTTAGTATATTTGATGCATATATGTGTTAGTAAAGTGCAGTAAAAACTTCATTGTTGGTATTTAGTGTTGAACCAAGTTATAATTTTTTGAAAGTCACATAAGTAATGTGAATTTGACCTAAAACAACCATGAGTACATTACATTTTGCCACTGTAGTTAAGTTATAGCAATTACAGACACACTTTCACAAGTCTGCCTTAAGGAGGCAGTTAATGTAATATAGTCATTAATAATAATAGATTGTATTTTTCAATTTAAAAATTTGTATGCTGTACACTTTTTATTTTATAAATTTGAATGGCCATTTAGGAGCACATTTATTCCCTCTGAGAGTTTACCTGAGATAGTATGTAATCTTCCTGTTGCTGTGGTAAGTGTGGTAAGTTCGAGAACCATCATTTTTCTTCGAATATTTGAAATCAGAATCCAGTCTCTGTCAACAGCTGCCTTCTTAAAAGATGTACGGGATCCCGCCAGATGGTAAACGTTTTCCTTAGTATAATCTGTCATGTGGGATGGAAGGTTGTACAGCTGTTGTATTGTGCTCTGAACAGTCACTGAAGATTCAAACTAGAGCAATTGGTGAATTTTCCATTCTCATTCTTAAAATTTAATACAAATAGGTGAACAGTTGCCTGGTCATTGCTGAATGGTATCCTTGAATTGCATCTTGCACAATTTGTGTGTAATTTTCGTCGCAGTCAGCCAACACTAGACACTCAGTTTCAGCAAGCCTCTCTTTCTTTTCTCTAAAGGACTATACTTGGATTTTTGAAACAAAGTAATGACTTAGATTTTCTAACTTTTCAACAAGTGATTCAACATATTATTCTTGACTTTTTATAACTGTGACCATTTCAGCCTTGTCTGTAGTGACTCACTGCTTATACTCTACACTGCCTGGAAGTTCCTCAACTGAATTGTTTAACATTTCAAATAGGGGCTCTTTACCAGGACAACTTTTACGTAAGCCCATCATACAATCACAGTTGTTACTGTCACACACCATCTAATCAAGTAACCTTTTATGGTTAACAGTGAGATTGGCAATCATCAATTTGATGTTGTGATGATAAACACAGACACACGGGGAGCATGTACCTGATGATCCATCCAAAACACACCATTTAGGACGTAGTTCACAAAATTTGGATCTACGTACTTGACATTCATGATGAGATGTTTTAATAGCCAAATAAAGTTAATTTAAATTGCACAGTACTATGTGCTTTTATTTCACTACTTTGTCTCCATCTGTAACCACTTTGGTATATTTCTTTGTACCTTTGCACATCCTGTTGTTTTCATCACTTTCAAAGAACTGTTTAACTTTCTCTACAGTCTCTGCATTAACACCTGAAATTCTGCAGCAGTTGTTTTCTTTTGGCCATGGATCAGGGAGCAAGCGTAATATTTTCACTTTTTCTTCTTTAGATGAGAGGGTTTCCACAGTCAGCAAAATGGTCCTGTCCTGACAAGCACTAAGCCTGGTAAGAATTGAAGTTGTTTCTCATTCCTCTAATAGTTTACAAGAAATTTCACTTTTAATATTTAGATAATTCTTTTTCTTTATTTTAACAAAAGCTGATTATATAAAAATCAAAAACATATATAATAGACCTGCCATATTAAGGCAAAAAATGAAATGAGCGAAATATGTGCAACAGCTAATTTGTGACTAAGCTAGAAATATAGCAAAATACAAAAAATTGCAATTTGGTTCAGCATCAAATACCAACACCAAAGTACGGTATTTACATAGATACAAGCCATGTGAAAAAATCAGATTTTTGTACTTTGCCTCCCCAAAGATATTAAGCCCCAACATTTAAAAAAAAAAAAAAAAATTAATTTTCAAAAAATCTGTTTTTTTCCTTTTTTAATGGGGAAAATTTATTTTGGACTTAGTACTTTGTCAGTGTTATGTTATGTTTGTACGATATCTAATGGGGTTCAGAAAATTAGCTCCAGCGTTTTATTCCTTCATTTAAGTTTTGTCTTGAAAACTGTGTTTTAATCAATCATGATCTAAAAGTTTGGTAGCCATTTCCTCTTACTAGAATTAGTTTCAGGCTATTTATTGTCTTTGGACTAAAATTATAGGAGAAAATTTTTTGAACAAGATGGTGTGTTTTTCGTTCCTGTGGCATTACCCAGTCTGATAATATTTTATTTATTGCATATGACTGTAAAGCCCCAAATTTGTTCACACAGGCTCAATATAAATGGCTGCCTCTCGGAAATGGTTCAAGATAAAAAAAATTTAAAACTTGTTTTGAAATAGTTATTTACCATGTATTAACACATAAAAAATCATAGAAATCAAAAACAGTCAAGTGACCTGTAATTTTCTTTGGTCACTTCAAATGGATTACATGAATCTTCATTGCTAGTTGTGGCTTTTTCTATATGATCAACTTTATTGTTAATTTCTACTAATTGATTTTCACTTTTGTTTTCTAACTTATTTACTTTACATTGAAGATTTTGGTTACTTTGATCTGTCTATAATTTTAATACATTGCTTTCTTGCTTTAGAACATCATGCATTATCTTAAATTTTATTATTTATTTTCATAGCTGTTTCTGTGAAATTCCTTCTAACATCAGATACTTCACCTTCTTCGGTGACAATCCATGCATTGATTAGTTTTTCCTCTGAGTCTACAACCAATTTATAATTATTGAGATCTTCTCTCACTTTGTTAACTTTAACATGAGTGTTCAAAAGTTTGTCCCTTAATTCTTTTAGCTCCCTGTTTGTGGCTGTTGTGTCGGCTACTCTAGGAGTCAGCAGCGACATAAACAAGGAAGGAGAGAAGTTGCGGGGCTAGTGAAAAGAATAAATTGAAATCATATCTCCTTGATAATGCCTTCATTGGTATAGACAAATTCATGAATAGGAATAAATAAATCCATAGGTATAATATATGCATTTTGTGTCATTTAAGGGAATGAGTTATGTAATAAAAATTTTAAGCTTAAAAAAATAAATAAAATGAACCTTGATTCATGTGTGCATTTCTTATGCACTTGACACGTTCCCCATCATAATGGTTACTGTGAGATTGATCAATGAAAAACATAATTAGCTATCTCCAACTTGATCTCTACATACACTGGCAGATTAATAGAACACTTTATTTCTACAAAGGAAAGAAACATAGCTTCTCATTACAAAGTGAGTTGATGCGCTTCTTGTGCCTCGTGCATGCAATTACTTTACCCACTATTACTAATTGCAGAACACAGGCTAAGTATCATCTTCATATTACCCATGAACCATGGACTTTGCTGTTGGTGGGGAGGCTTGCGTGCCTCAGCGATACAGATGGCCGTACCGTAGGTGCAACCACAACGGAGGGGTATCTGTTGAGAGGCCAGACAAACATGTGGTTCCTGAAGAGGGGCAGCAGCCTTTTCAGTAGTTGCAGGGGCAACAGTCTGGATGATTGACTGATCTGGCCTTCTAACACTAATCAAAACGGCCTTGCTGTGCTGGTACTGCGAACGGCTGAAAGCAAGGGGAAACTACAGCCGTAATTTTTCCCGAGGACATGCAGCTTTACTGTATGATTAAATGATGATGGCATCCTCTTGGGTAAAATATTCCAGAGGTAAAATGGTCCCCCATTTGGATCTCCGGGCGGAGACTACTCAGGAGGACGTCGTTATCAGGAGAAAGAAAACTGGCGTTCTACGGATCGGAGCGTGAAATGTCAGATCCCTTAATCGGGCAGGTAGGTTAGAAAATTTAAAAAGGGAAATGGATAGGTTAAAGTTAGATATAGTGGTAATTAGTGAAGTTCGGTGGCAGGAGGAACAAGACTTTTGGTCAGGTGATTACAGGGTTATAAATACAAAATCAAATAGGAGTAATGCAGGAGTAGGTTTAATAATGAATAAAAAAATAGGAGTGCGGGTTAGCTACTACAAACACCATAGTGAACGCATTATTGTGGCCATGATAGACACAAAGCCCATGCCTACTACAGTAGTACAAATTTATATGCCAACTAGCTCTGCAGATGATGAAGAAATAGATGAAATGTATGACGAGGTAAAAGAAATTATTCAGGTAGTGAAGGGAGACGAAAATTTAATAGTCATGGGTGACTGGAATTCGTCAGTAGGAAAAGGGAGAGAAGGAAACATAGTAGGTGAATATGCATTGGGGGGAAGAAATGAAAGAGGAAGCCGCCTTGTACAATTTTGCACAGAGCATAACTTACTCATAGCTAACACTTGGTTCAAGAATCATAAAAGAAGGTTGTATACCTGGAAGAATCCTGGAGATACTAAAAGGTATCAGATAGATTATATAATGGTAAGACAGAGATTTAGGAACCAGGTTTTAAATTGTAAGACATTTCCAGGGGCAGATGTGGATTCTGACCACAATCTATTGGTTATGAACTGCAGATTGAAACTGGAGAAACTGCAAAAAGGTGGGAATTTAAGGAGATGGGACCTGGATAAACTGAAAGAACCAGGGGTTGTAGAGAGTTTCAGGGAGAGCATAAGGGTACAATTGACAGGAATGGGGGAAAGAAATACAGTAGAAGAAGAACGGGTAGCTCTGAGGGATGAAGTAGTGAAGGCAGCAGACGATCAAGTAGGTAAAAAGACGAGGGCTAATAGAAATCCTTGGGTAGCAGAAGAAATATTGAATTTAATTGATGAAAGGAGAAAA
This sequence comes from Schistocerca nitens, assembly GCF_023898315.1. Classification (NCBI taxonomy): domain Eukaryota; kingdom Metazoa; phylum Arthropoda; class Insecta; order Orthoptera; family Acrididae; genus Schistocerca; species Schistocerca nitens. Next base: position 1,025,775,677 of record NC_064614.1, read on the forward strand.
TATAAAAATGCAGTAAATGAAGCAGGCAAAAAGGAATACAAATGTCTCAAAAATGAGATCGACAGGAAGTGCAAAATGGCTAAGCAGGGATGGCTAGAGGACAAATGTAAGGACGTAGAGGCTTGTCTCATTAGGGATAAGATAGATACTGCCTACAGGAAAATTAAAGAGACCTTTGGAGAGAAGAGAACCACTTGTATGAATATCAAGAGCTCAGATGGCAACCCAGTTCTAAACAAAGAAGGGAAGGCAGAAAAGTGGAAGGAGTATATAGAGGGTTTATACAAGGGCGATGTACTTGAGGACAATATTATGGAAATGGGAGAGGATGTAGATGAAGACGAAATGGGAGATAAGACACTGCGTGAAGAGTTTGACAGAGCACTGAAAGACCTGAGTCGAAACAAGGCCCCAGGAGTAGACAACATTCCATTAGAACTACTGATGGCCTTGGGAGAGCCAGTCATGACAAAACTCTACCATCTGGTGAGCACGATGTATGAGACAGGCGAAATACCCTCAGACTTCAAGAAGAATATAATAATTCCAATCCCAAAGAAAGCAGGTGTTGACAGATGTGAAAATTACCAAACTCTCACTTTAATGAGTCACAGCTGCAAAATACTAACACGAATTCTTCACAGACGAATGGAAAAACTGGTAGAAGCGCACCTCGGGGAAGATCAGTTTGGATTCCGTAGAAATGTTGGAACACGTGAGGCAATACTAACCTTACGACTTATCTTAGAAGAAAGATTAAGAAAAGGCAAACCTACATTTCTAGCATTTGTAGACTTAGAGAAAGGTTTTGACAATGTTAACTGGAATACTCTCTTTCAAATTCTGAAGGTGGCAGGGGTAAAATACAGGGAGCAAAAGGCTAATTACAATTTGTACAGAAACCAGATGGCAGTTATAAGAGTCAAGGGGCATGAAAGGGAAGCAGTGGTTGGGAAAGGAGTGAGACAAGGTTGTAGCCTCTCCCCGATGTTATTCAATCTGTATACTGAGCAAGCAGTGAAGGAAACTAAAGAAAAATTCGGAGTAGGTATTAAAATTCATGGAGAAGAAGTAAAAACTTTGAGGTTCGCCGATGACATTGTAATTCTGTCAGAGACAGCAAAGGACTTGGAAGAGCAGTTGAACGGAATGGACAGTGTCTTGAAAGGAGGATATAAGATGAACATCAACAAAAGCAAAATGAGGGTAATGGAATGTAGTCAAATTAAGTCAGGTGATGCTGAGGGAATTAGATTAGGAAATGAGACACTTAAAGTAGTAAAGGAGTTTTGTTATTTAGGGCGTAAAATAACTGATGATGGTCGAAGTAGAGAGGATATAAAATGTAGACTGGCAGTGGCAAGGAAAGCGTTTCTCAAGAAGAGAAATTTGTTAACATCGAGTATAGATTTAAGTGTCAGGAAGTCGTTTCTGAAAGTATTTGTATGGAGTGTAGCCCTGTATGGAAGTGAAACATGGACGATAACTAGTTTGGACAAGAAGAGAATAGAAGCTTTTCAAATGTGGTGCTACAGAAGAATGCTGAAGATAAGGTGGGTAGATCACGTAACTAATGAGGAGGTATTGAATAGGATTGGGGAGAAGAGAAATTTGTGGCACAACTTGACTAGAAGAAGGGATCGGTTGGTAGGACATGTTTTGAGGCATCAAGGGATCACAAATTTAGCGTTGGAGGGCACCGTGGAGGGTAAAAATCGCAGAGGGAGACCAAGAGATGAATACACTAAGTAGATTCAGAAGGATGTAGGTTGCAGTAGGTACTGGGAGATGAAGAAGCTTGCAAAGGATAGAGTAGCATGGAGAGCTGCATCAAACCAGTCTCAGGACTGAAGACCACAACAACAACATTACTCAGTATTCATTTTCTTGAAGTCTGTTACCAAACTGCACCTGACCAGTGAAGAGAGATTGGTTAAGTCAGCATTGACAGGGGGCACTGAACTCTGTCTTCCTGGAAGTGTGACACTGCATGACCTTTCCATTGGCACGCTGGTCAGCACCTTCTTGATGCCATTTTGTGGCGCTGTACTGGTTGGTGTGCAGTCAATGCTTTAGGAATGCACAGTGATCCCAATTTTACTGCAAAAACTATTATTGGTTGCATTGGGTATATTATTTGTTATTTCAGTTCCCCCCTCCCCTGCCCAAAAACAAAATCATTATTTGTATGCACTATAGTGTTGTTTAGTTTAGTTCACATTTTGCACTGATTTTATTGCTTTTTTCCTTGAAATGTCTTCCCTAACATTTCAATAACTGTTCAGAAAGGTCAATGTGTGGTCAGTAAAAGTTCTCTATAACCAAAATCAAGGAATGGACTACAAACACTGCTAGCATTCCCTTCCACTTCTGCCTAATTATGACTCTTATTTTGTTCATTATTACTGTCCGAAATAATGTCTGGTTCACTGTGGCTATCACTAAATTCTGCACTGTCATTTGCTACTAAGTTGTTATTAAGTACTTCTCAATAATTTGCCTTTTTTCAGTTTTAGACAAAAAACTTTGCACTCCTAAATGAAAAGTTCCTCAAATGGCCTGCAACACTGTCATTCTCTACTGTACAAAATAAAAGAATACATTATCATGAAAGTACTTATATTCTTCGATGATTTTGAAGATGATGGCCCATGTAATTATTTCCAGATATTCGGTTCATCACTATCCTTTGTCCACCTTTTCAGTTCACATTCAGTCCTTATTGTTTTCAGTGCTGTCCGTATGTTTAATTTAATATCCTTTTAATTTTGTTTTTGTGATTGTTTTGGTATCTGAAGCTTGGAAATGATTAAGAAGATTGTCCTGCATACTTTCAATGGATCCCAGCTCCTCCACCAATCATTCCATAACTTACTCTTGTGGTCACTAAGAATAGATACTCAACTTATAATTTCTTGAAATTCATGATCTGGGTGTGTATCTCTCCATTGCAAATATCTCCACCTATAAGAAAGTCCTAGGCTCTCTATAATGACAGGATCAATTCGTCTTTGGCAATAAATTCAATTAAATGATTCAGCTGAAATGAAACTGTGTTTAATAATGTATTTATTCACACCACAAAGACAATGTACCATTGACTCTCTGAAACTTCAGACAGTACTAGCCATGCCAAGGCTACTACCACTGGTCCTTATATATGTTTTAAAAGACAAAATATAAAAGCATTCATAGTGTAAAACAGTAATTTTGAAGTTAACAATTAAAAGTTGGTTGGTTTTGAAGATGAGTTTTTTTTTTAAAAAATATGAAACTTGTTACACCCGTTACAATTTAATGAACACACCAAAATATTATAAATATCATTTACAAACACATGAAATACATTTACATAACAGTATTCGATTTAATAACATCAAAAACTTTTTAAATAGAGGTTTTATTTTGACACTAACGTTAATCTTGAACTTTATATGTATCTAAACTAATATTACAATCAGATTTCTGTGTACCAGTTTTGTAAATACAAGTTTTAACATTTGTTTACATTTGTTTTTGGGTAGAGACAACATTTCATTGTTATTTTGCACTATTGTATTATCATTTAGTTTCAGGTACCTCATTTCCATTAATTTAGTCAACTAATATCAGTACAGTGTTTGCTCATTAACTCATGTAAGTTCACATATGCATTGAGAGTTAGTGTCAGATACTGTGATATGTTCAGTATTGCACTCTTTGTTATATGTTTACCTATTCTGTTACTTACTCTGTCCCCACAGTTGGATTACAGTAATATGAATTTAATGAAATGGTAAAGTTTAAGTTTTAAAGTTACATTTCTTTGTCTGCTCTATCAGACATATAAACGTTTTCTGTCAGTGTTGCAAAACAACACTGAAGAAAATTCAAACTAAATTGTAGCAGTACGTTTATAGCGTCAACATAACCATGTATCCACTTCTCATTATTAACGTTCAACTGACTGGGAATAAAATGTCACTTTTAAAATAATCGCTGATCTCATGACTGATGGATTAGTGTTTCTTCTAAAAAATGATACTTCACAAAGGTTGACATTTATGTTACAAATGATTTTGATCACCATCAGTTCATATAATAAAATTAAACTTTGTCCATTCACAACAATCACCCTACAAAGACTCAGTTTCTAACTAAAGTAAAACAAAGATATTAGACACCTATGGTGCAAAGCACCAATGATGCATATTTACTACATGCCTGTGCCAACATTTACTAACAAAATGATATCAAGAACATTAAAAAAATTATAGATATAAAAAAATTATATATTCTTAAACATAATTTTGTGATGAAGTTTTTGATGCCTCAATAACGTTAAATGTGCGGGGATGAGAGTGCCATTGATATCACAGCCAAAGAGCCACAGTCGTGGTTTGTGATATCTGTCAGACTGAGAGTCAGAGACAGTTTGGTTCAGAGTTTTGTATTGAGAAAATGTGCTGTTTGTTTCTCTCTAGCAATAAAGTATTTTTAGCTTGAAACTGTATCTTCCTGTGAACATAGTGGAGATCTACCACATTGGTGAAACACGACTAACATGTCAACCACACAGTGGTGGGTACAGAAAAACCTCAAGGAGGGGCTGCTAAAGATATCTTGAGCTACCTTTCCTTTTACCATAATATAAACTAATAAAGTCACATGCACAGTTTAAGAAAGTTTTACGTAAACTGATTATACACATATACATGGCAGTGCCATCTTATGATATGAAAAAGTTACGATTGTGGTTCTCTTCCTTAAATGATGAATTCTGTGTCCCTGGTAGTGTGGGTGGCAATGCAGGTGGCCCCATATCTATCTACCACTGCAACCACAATGGATGGAAATTCGCTTGCTTTATTCTCCAATCGTGTTACTTCATGGACTTGATTCTCGATGTTTGAACATTCTGACCAGTTGCAAGCTGGACACTGTTCTGTACTGGACACTGTATGACACTTGTCTTCTAATCTACCAGATGCCATTACATGTTCTACATCTGTGCCGAGAGTGCTGCAGGACACTTTCACAATTGTTTCTCTTTAAGCGTTTCATGGAGAATCACAGTTAGACACTACAGACTCTCTAACCAACCTAAACTTTCTCCATTTTGCCCTGAGCAATCAAACCTATTGTTTGCATCAGCAGAATGCGTGCTCACATCACTGAAAATACTGGACAATGGTTCTAAATACTGCACATTGATTTACCACCTGGATGAATACGCTGACAACCTTAGCAACATCTTCAAGGCCCCTGTGCTTGATAAATATGCTAGAGCTAAGTCTGCTTCACTACAATGACTGGCACGCACCCTAAAACAACAGTTTTGGCAGGTCATATACACTGAACAGTTGAAAGATGAAACTTTGTCACAGTTGTGCCAACTGCAAATTTTTCTAGACAAAAACCTAATGCCAAACGATATACTTTGGTCTCTTGATAGTTAGGGTTCATGAATCTGCACAATGCAGAGGTGCTAGACTGAAAAATTGCACTAGTAGAGAGACTACTTATGGTCCTACAGCATAGGCACCATATTAACTTCAAAGACACCATACCAACACAACATGTCAGAGTGCTGAAAACCACGACATGCACAAAGCCACTCCAAATTTAGCTAAGAACAACTATCAGTGACATCTCGGCTGCAGCCTCCAGTATAGCCTACCTGGCTGCACACAGCACCACCCCTGCAGTTCAAAATGGTTCAAATGGCTCTGAGCACTATGGGACTCAACATCTTAGGTCATAAGTCCCCTAGAACTTAGAACTACTTAAACCTAACTAACCTAAGGACATCACACACACCCATGCCCGAGGCAGGATTCGAACCTGCGACCGTAGCAGTCCCGTGGTTCCAGACTGCAGCGCCACAACCGTTAGACCACCGCGGCCGGCCCACCCCTGCAGTTCACAACACTAAGACACCCCACCCCATTGCCACTACTAGGCAGCTGTTCTGGTATCATGCATAATTAGGTGACCCTGTGCACAGCTTCCAGCTTCCCTGCTAGTTTCCAAATGCCAAGCATGCCCCCAAATTAGGCACATTGGCCCTCAAGGCACCTTCACATGTACCAAGTTGGTCACGCATCATCAATGATGGATAAGCTGTCACACGGTTGACGGTATACCATCGATCACAACTTGGGAACATAATTTCTCATATACCCTGGTTCTCATATTATTACAGTCCATAAGGTAATGTTCACAGAGTTAAAAGGCACAAGATAAATATGAGAAGAGAGACCGTGAAAAAGGGAAAGAATGAAAAGCAAATTGGACTTGGTATTACAGAAAAGCTATCGGACTTCGTTATTCGGAAAAGCTATTGTTGGGGTGGTCCTTGTGGCGTTTTTGAGCAAAAGTTAAACCAATATTCACTACAAAAGTTATTGAAAAGAAACAGAGAATAACAGAATGTAACTGACAGGGGAAGTGGCGTAGATGAGAGATCATCCTTTACCAGGTTAACTTATCTTCTTCCGGGCGGCGTCCAACGTCTTCAAAAATCTCCTTCATTTAAGCGTGAAAAATCTGCTCCGAAATCTTGCAATAGGCCAGGGATCACTAATTTATACCAATTAAAATCATCTTGATACTGTATGCAATTTAATTCACTTTGCTACTTCCATCCACCGAATTTCTTAATAACTTCCACAATGTCTACACATTACAATCAGATCAAGATTAGCCATTAAGTTTTTACGTCAGCATCCGATCACGTCTGCCTTAAGCTACCGCTAACAAGAGACAATTGAAACGGAATAAAAAACAAAAAAGAGTTAACAGTTTTAGTATTTTCTCTCTGCCGTCGAGCGCTCATACCGCTGCGACGGGATATTTTTATCTGAGGGAACGAATGTAGCGCGGCGAAATTCAAAGTCCCGCTACAGTTCACCTCTGACTCGCCATTGACTCTGTAATCTTAGTACAGGAATGGTTGCTGGTGTGTCACAACTGAGTTAAAATCTCCACTGCTCATTGACTTTCCTTGCTACCAACATAAACGAACTGGACTTTCTTGGACATTTTCATCCCTCACCTGACCTCAAACAAGCAGCTCTCATACACCATGTGACTCAATGCCGCATCTTTGATGTTTTTGTTCTGGCTTCACCTCCACCATTGCAAACCCTCTGGGGTCCACTGGTTCAATTAACAATGCCAACTATTAATGCTCAGCTATCATTCAAGAATGTGTGATAGTCACTGACAAAATTATGGCAATGCATCAGCAGAATCTCAACATGCATCTAGAAGCAGAGGTTCTTTGCATCAATAATGAAAACTTGCGCCTTTGTCTTAACAGTATTTCATGAGAACTCATGCATATGCACATGTTCAAGCAGCACAAGACATTTGTAGCTGCCCACCCACATGATGGCTTCACGGTGCATTGCCATCAAGCAGATGCGCCACCATTGCAAACACAGGTTAGTCTGGCATCTTCGGCCTCACCTCTCAGTCTAGTCACCCCACATTCCACTCTCTCCATGTCATTCATTAACAATTGCTAACGCTCCATTTGCTGTGACACAGTGCCCTGCTTTCTTAGTACTTACAGCCTGTCAATGGACCACTAGGCACACGGCTTAGCTCCTGCTCTACTGCAAGCAGCCGGGGTGGTGATCAGTTACCTCCTTCAGTAAGGAGTTGTTTGTCTCTGTGACAGCTCTTGGATGCACCCATAAAACTCATTCCAAAAAACATCTTTGTTGAGCACTCTGTAGTTGCCACAAAGATGGAGAAAGCAGTGTGACTTCGAACTAGTTTTTGCTGCCTTCTGAGACACAGGGATCATCATAAATGAAGAAAAATTGCAAATTAGGCAATCAGAAGTAACCTTCTTCAGACACACTCTAAATTCTGATGACATTAAACTCACTCTAGAACAGACTGAATTCATCCAACAGCAGCAACCTCCACAAACGTATCATGATTTGTGATGTTTCCTAGGAATTCTCAATTTTTACTGTCATCAATTATCACACTCATTGGAAATTTAAACCCCAATAATTGATTTTCTCACTAGATCAACATATACGGTGAGAAGAAACTGGTATGGACATCACATATGGAAACCAAATTCGACTGAGAAAAAGCTGACCTCATAAAAGCAGTGGTACTTACCCACCTCTTCCCAGATGTGCCACTACCGATGAATGGAAGCAGTATGGCTGTCGATGCAGTCCTTCATCAAGTCATAGAGCGTGATATACAAACCCTTAGTTTTTCTCGAAAAAGTTTACAACCTCACAGTCAAAGTGGTCCACTTTCCACTATAAACTCTTTGCCATGTATGAAGCAGTATGATACTTCTGGAAGGACATCAAAGGCAGACAGGTAGTGACATACACAGGCATAAACCACTGGCAAATGTGATACACAACCAATCTATTCAAGGACATCAACCTCTGATGCTTCTGACACCTGGATTTAATCTATCAATATACAACCGATGTTTGACATTTGCATGGAGCTGATTAATACTGTTGTAGACTGCCTCTCACATATTAACACCGTTTCATTCCACGTGGACTATATTGCCCTCACTCATGACCAAGCACTTGACTGATTGATCCCAGACTTTATCGACAGCAATACATCAATCTTATGCATCAAGCAGCTTTCTATGTCAGGCACTGATGTCTGCATACTGTCCAATGTCTCACAAAATAGGGTGAGCATCCTCACACATCACACTATCAAACAAATTCACAACCTGGCCCACTTGGGTGTACGACCAACACTACAATTGATGAGCAATTTGTGTGGCCTAATATGAAATGCAACTATCACACCTGAGCACAGACCTGCTTCCTTGCCAAACCTGTATGGTTGGGCATCATGCACAACTGGCCCTCGGTGTCATTGAGATACCACAGACACCCAATTCCAACATTTACACTATATGATCAAAAGTATCCGAACACCACCAAAAACATAAGTTTTTCATATTAGATGCATTTTTCTGCTACCTACTACAAGATACTCCACATCAGCGACCTCAGTAGTTATTAGACATCATGAGAGTGCAGAATGGGGCATTCCGCAGAACTCACGGATGTCAAAAGTGGTGAGGTGATTGGTTGTCACTTGTGTCATACATCTGTACTTGAGATTTCCACACTCTTAAACATCCTTATGTCCACTGTTTCCGATGTGACAGTGAAGTGGAAACGTGAAGGGACACATACAGCACAAAAGCGTACAAGCCGACCTCGTCTGTTGATTGACAGAGACCGCCGACAGTTGAAGAGGGTTGTAATGTGTAATAGGCAGACATTTATCCAGACCATCACACAGGAATTCCAAACTGCATCTGAATCCACTGCAAGTACTATGACAGTTAGGCGGAAGGTAAGAAAACTTGCATTTCATGGTTGAGCAGCTGCTCATAAGCCACACATCACACTGGTAAATGCCAAATGACACCTTGCTTCATCATGGTGTATATGACCGGGGACAGCCAGGAAAAACCCGGGAATTTTTTCATCCGAGATAAAACTGTGAAAAACCTGCGGAATTTTTTTGGAATTCCAGGAATTTTTCATTGTTTTAACTTTCAGTTAAATGTCTGTAATTTTGATTGATAAGAATTGGTTCTCTAGCAAAGAATGTTACTGTATCCTGCTTCTGGAGAATGATACTGCAGCAATAAAATATGAAAAAAAAAAAAAAAAACTTTAGTGGCAAAGGAAATGCGCCATTTACAACTGGCATTTACGACTTGAAACCGCTAAATCGAAACTTTTCTAACAGTCTCCAGATAGTATTGCGAATGGAGGTTCGAAAAGTGTTACTTTCAAAGCAAATTTCTTTTTAGGCAAGACGAATTAAGTTACGTGTGAGAAATTGGGATGAATTTCTTAAATCACAGAGTGTGTAAAACTGAACACTTTGAGGACCAGCCACTTACAAGTTCTCGAGCCCAGAAGACTAGACATTTATGTCATTATTTTAAATTTACTGGCACATTTGTGTGATGTGTCTTAAAGTATAACACACAAAACAAGATCAATATTATATGTGAAAGCTTAGCTTCTCTTGTAGCCTGTTAATCTTAAAGACCAATATTATATGTGAAAGCTTAGATTTTCTTGTAGCTATACTATATTAATGTAAACCGTTAACATTTACTCTTTGTGTGTTTGTGCTATGTAACAGTGATTTTGCTATTGGCTGACTATAGCACATGTCCTATGCTCTGAATATCTGGTGTCAATGGCTGGCGAGATCACATGCCACGAGATACAACTGGTTTACAAAAGGGCATTGGAATCATGATTTCAACACTCTGGAAACTGACACATTGTGTTTGGTACAATTCGAATTTGTTCTTTCATAATATGAAAATATTCAGTGTATATGTTGCTGCACATAAAATGTTTTTCCAAAACTTCTCTCCTTTTTTTCATCAAACATCTTTCCAAAATTTCTCTCCTCCATCTTTTTTTTTCCCCCAGGAAGTTCTATGCCAATGCATAAAACGATAACACCAAAGGATTGATAAGCTTTACAGTTCCAAGGGAAAAATTTATGGAGAACCGTCTGTCACGTAGCATGGAAAAAGTGTATTTTCGCCCAGGAAAAAGCATATTTTTTTTAACAGGATATCCGGGAATAATCCGGGAATTTATTTTTTCCTTGTCCACGTATACACCCTGTTGGTGTAAAGAGCATAAACAGTGGATGATTGAATAGTGGAAAAATGTTGTGTGGAGCAGTGAATCATGGTACAAAATGTGGCGATCCGGTGGCAGGGAGTGGGTACGGTGAATTCTCGGTGAATGTCATCTGCCAGTGTGTGTAGTGCCAACAGTAAAATTCGGAGGCGGTGGTGTTATGGTGTGGTCGTGTTTTTCATGGAGGGAGCTTGCAACTCTTGTTGTTTTGCATGGCACTATCACAACACAGGCCTGCATTGATGTTTTTAGTATTTCTTGTTTCCCATTGTTGAAGAGCAATTCGGGGATGGCGATTGCATCTTTCAATGTGATCAAGCACCTGTTCATAATGCATGGCCTGTGGTGGAGTGTTTACATGACAATAGCATCCCTGTAATGGACTTGCCAGCACAGAGTCCTGACCTGACTCCTATAGAACACCTTTTGGATGTTTTGGAATGCCGACTTCGTGCCAGGCCTCACCGACCGACATCACTACCTCTCCTCAGTGCAGCACTCCGTGAAGAATGGGCTGCCATTCCCCAAGAAAGCTTTCAGCACCTGATTGAACGTATGCCTGTGAGAGTGGAAGCTGTTATCAAGGCTAAGGATGAGCCAACACCATACTGAATTCCAGCATTACCTACGGAGGGCGCCACGAACGTGTAAGTCATTTTCAGGCAGATTTCTGGATACTTTTGATCACATAGTGTATGTTTGGATCTAGTCAGCCCCCTTTCCAAATCAGATGACTTCAAATGTGTATTGCCAATCATCAAATGCGTCTCTTGCTGGGTTGAGGTAGTACCCATCAAAGATATCACAGTAGAATCTACTGCCTGAGCCTTCATTGACGCTTGGGTATATGCATTGGCTATGCTGAAACAATCACCACTACGGATGCCAATTTGAGATGGCCTTCTTTGATGCCTTCTGTCACCTCTATGGTGCCAGAAGAAATTAGATGACAATGTCCCATCCAGAGAGTAATGGGCTTGTGGAACACTGGCACTGAACTCTTAAGACAGCATTCATGTGTCACACAGACAGCTGGATGGAGGTACTACCCAGAGTTTTGCTCAGCACTCGCACAGCTTTTAAGGAAGACCTACAGGCCTTCCTGGTGGAAATACTACATGGAGAAACTCTCACCCTTATGGCAGACTTTATCTGTCAATAACTACAGCTGTTCCATCTGAACTGCCAGTTCTAGTGCAGCAAGTGAAACAGTACATTTGTAATTCACAAATTCCACCCCCAATAGCACACACTACACCAAAAACATTTGTTCACAAATCACTATTGGATTATGCATGTGTATTGCTGTGTGTTGACACCATTTGTCCATCATTACAGCCTCCTGATAAAGGACCACTTCACATCATCAAAAGAGGGTTTCAGACCTACGATATCATTCTCATATGCATAATGACTGTGGTATCTCTCCACAAACTTGAGCCAGCGTGGATACTCCAGGGTCCCGCTGACACAGATGATGAGAATGCAGACACTCCTCCACTTGACAATGATGACCATCACTGTGACACAAAACAACCTTGAGCTCACTCCATGCACCAGCAGTGATGACTATCACTGTTCATGACTTCCAACCTGAGGACCTCAGTACTAAAATTTTTGATGATGATGTCAGTATCGACAGCATGACCTTCAGGGCATGCCCACCATGCCATCCATCCAGCACTCACACACTCCTGTCAGCTACCACCTCATGTCAGTTATGTGACCCTATCATCGCATCTGTCTTTGGACAACATCCTCATCTTCTCTGCATCATCTCAGACTCCCTGCCAGCCATCAACACATGTGAAGCCATTGACTTTGCTCCCTTTATCTGTCGCAAAATCAACATCACAGCGACACACATTAATTCCACCTGCTTTACCTGAATCGCAGTCTCGCTGCCCAGTGTGACCTGGTCCCATGTCAAGTACACACCATCTCCACCACATCATTGACACTGACAAACAATCCAACAGTGCCCTGCACAGCAGCCACCAATGGCATAGCTGGTCATGCCCAGCTTCCACTCACACTCTCACCACACCAGAGCCACAATTGTCTCTACCTTTAGCACTGTGTGCAGGGGAGAGGGGCAGAGGGTACTGTGTGGAGTTGACGCGACAGTGCTGTCACTATTGCAGATCAAAGAGCCGCAGCCCTGGTGTGAGATATCTGTGGGACTGAGAGTGAAACATAGTTCATTTATTTACAAACAGCAAATTGATCTCAATAGTTCCCCTTGTGAACCTAAAATATGCATATTTCAAAGAAACATAGTTAAAAAATGAATGGTATTGGTGGGTTCATTAATGGGAAGACATACTGCCATCTACTATTGAACAGAAGTCCTTATGGTACATTTCCAATGTATTTCGATCATGAGTGGGCCTTTGAAGGATCTGTTCTAGGAAGTTTTTAGAGAAGGCAGCTAGTAATATTTCACAAGATGTCTTTTAATGTCTGCAACTTATAAAACCATAAAAATTCCAATTGATCATTGGATGATTAAAGTGTCCTCTGATGATGCCATTATGATTGGCAAACATATGTACCAGTGATCTGAAATTACCTCAAAGTTTTCAGTAACATCTGGTAGCCATTACAGGTTTATGCCCACTCTTGATACTTAGTCTTGCCCGAACTATTTTGTATGCAACTTCAGTTTCTATTTCTATGGATATGAGTCTCTTATCTGCTGTGGCAAATACACTGGGTTCAGTTATCATTAACCTGTTCTTTCAACATAAATGTAGATTTACCTGAACAGTCTGACTGACACCAATTCTGATTATTTCCAGCTGTCTGTACTTAGCATCATCTTAGTGCCACAGCTTTATAGGGCTACTTCAAACTCCAGCACATATTTGCAAATGGTTCAGCAGCTTGTTACAAGGATTTTAATCATTTCATTTAGGATAGCCATGTCTTTGGGTCTTACACTAATACTTCAGTGTCTCCTACAGCTATCATTATCTGTATTGGATGGATAGATGTCCAGATAGTTTTTTTCAAACTCTATGAGCAAGGCTGGTCTTCTCAATCATTTCTGCCAGTTACTGGAATTATCCTAACATGATTTTGGACCTGAGATACCAGACATCATTTGCTCCAGTGTATGCCATAGTTTGCATTTGGTTATACTTTGTTCCCTCAGTGGCTACCTGAACACCCTCTCAGCTTGTTGAATGAGACCTCCAGGCATACACACAGATCAGTACTAAGTAGAGCCAAAAGAAGATGTTGGATAAATACAAGGAAGGGCAGTACAAATGGTCACGGGTTTGTTTGACACATGAGAGATTGTCACAGAAATATTACAAAACCTGAACAATTAGGTACTTCAAGACAGACATGAACTATCTTGTGAACTCCTGCTTACAAAGTTTCAAAAACCGAAAATAAGGAAGAATCTGGGAATATACCTGCCTACTACATATCTTTCTTGTAGGGAGCAAGCCTGGACTGGTAAGAAACGCTAATATGTGGTGCAGTGATAAATATCAACTGTCATGTACTTCACACTGATTTTGCAGAGTGGCTGAAGATACATGGTAGCCTATACTGAACCATTAGAAAATTTGCTTTCTTCCTCCTAGCAGTTTTCTGCTAATTATATCATTGTATATGTAGCTTTTGTAAGCATAAAAAGTTTATAACAGATTGATGCCAGTAAAATGTTCAGGCAGCTTACAGAAACAATTTCTGATAGATGCTTATCTATGTAAATTAGTATCTTGAGTCATCCTGTACCCCTGAATGTCCAAGATTGAAGTATGAGTTGTCTTAAATTAATGAATGTATTATACTCTTAAGAAAACCATTTGTTAAATAATTGCTGATTCTTAAGACACTGTAATTTGTTTTACAGTTATAATTTACATAATATTAATTTTTATTCTTCATTTATAGCTGCTGCTCAAATAGTGTCACAACTCTTGGCCAGAGATGTACAATTTGCTGCAATGCTTGAAAGGAAAGGGTTGCGCATTGAAGATGCTCATCATGCAGCCATAGTTATTCAGGTCAGAATCTATTATTGTACTACCAAGACAGATAAATATTCATATAAAAAATCTAATAGTTCCCATTTTATTGGTACAGGAATAATTTATAGATTATGTTATAATCCTATATTTATAAGAGTGAAGATGGACTTATACTTGGAGTTCTGGAGCTAGATTCAATATTGAACACAATTTGCACTGATATTCACCAAAGAAAATATTGTTTTCATTGAAAAAAGAATTGCTTAGAGAAATTATGTATAACATTTTGCAATAACAATTTAATAATGGACAGTGAAGAAAAAGAACAGCTTCATAGATTCATTCATAGACTGAAAATTTAGTACAGTGATGGGATTGTTGAAAATAGAAATCATTCACACATCTCTAACAAACTTTTATGACATATTTTACAAACTGTGTCTCAGTATTATGTTCATGTAATGAAGAAAGTAGCTTTTTCCAGATCATACTCTAAAGTTTCTTTTCTTCTGCACTGTAGTTATGTAAAGCATACTTGGGATTCAGTAACCCTTCTCCCATTTTGTGGTGCAAAGCATGACATACAAGAAGTTTCAGTTCCCATGATTAATGGCTTGGTAATTCATATCAGCACTGTTTTCACTGATGGTTATCCTGATGACAGTTGGTTTGAACACACATGAATTACAACTATTTGCTCAGAACAATCAGGATTTAGGTCACTTATGTGTATGGTTCTCTACATAAAGAGACGGTAGTGTCATTTCTCTATAAAAACTCACACATTTAGCTCTTGAGAGAAGCACATAGAAGAAATATGTCAAAGGTGTAGAAGAAAAATTGACATGCACATGATAGATATGTAATCAGTAGAACAGTTCATGATGGGAGTGACAGTCTATAGTCACTGTAAAGAAACTTCTAAAGAAACAGAAACTACTGCATAATAGGTGTAAAGCATAGGGCTATAGATAGAGAGGTCTTGAGTCAAATACGTTTGGCTGATAAGAGGGCAGTGTGTGAAACCTTCAGTGACATAACAGAGTATTATCAAAATATGCACCACAGAACCCAAAGGAATTCTAGCTGTATGTAAAGGGTATTTGTGATACCAAAATTAGTGTCCAGGTACTCTTGGAGGAGAAAGGTACCGAAATTGAAGACAGAAAAGAAAAAAACAGAGGTATTGAACTCAGTTTTCAGATGTTCCTTTACAGAGGAAAACCAATTTAATTTCAACCACTAAAAAGATGAATGAAATGGTTATTAATGTCTGTTGTTGCGAAACGGATTAAATCTTTAATATTGGACAAAGCTCCAGGGCCTGATGAAATGCATACAATTCTATACTGAATTTGTGGCAGAGTTAGCCCCTCTTTTAACTGTAATCTACTATAGATCCCTCAAATGAAAAATAAATGCCCGGTAGTTGTAAGAGAGTACAGGTCACACCTGCCTACAAGAAGAGCAATGGAAGTGGTCCATGAAACTACTATCTAATATCCTTGACTTCCACAGTCTGAGCTCAAACATGACGAGGTATCTTGAACAGAACGGCCTCCTCTATCCTAACCAGCATGGCTTTCCAATACATTGATCATGTGAAACCCAACTTACACTTTTCCCATCTGAAATCCTGAAAGCTATGGATAAAATCAGTCAGGTAGATGGCATTTTTCTCAATTTCCAAAAAGTGTTTGACTGTACATCATATCTACTTGTATTATCAAAAGTATGATCATATGAGACATGAAGCAAAATATGTGACTGGATTCAGGGAAGCTGCAGCATTTTATATTGTTTGGAGATCAATTGACTGATGTAGATGTAACTTCAGTTGTTCACCATGGAAGTGTGTTGAGACACTTTTCTGCTCATGTTGTACATTAATGACTTTGCAAACAAATTAATAGCAACCTCAAACTTTTTTCAGATGATGTAGTTATCTACACAGTGGCCTTTAATTATGTATGTGACATTTGACTGACTGTGGTATAAGTGACTCTGGACAAAGATTTTCGATATGACAATACTATGTAGCCTGAGGGTGGAAATCATGGTCACTGGACTTAAAACTGTTAATGTATGCCAGACAGCATGGAGGAATATTCTGGAACAGCATGTGCGGTGTGTGCATTTGTATTCTGTAACAAACAGTTATGTTAGCCGAGTCTGGAGAAATGATTCATCTGTGTTAACAGTCACAAAAATAAACAGTAAATTTGATATTACTTTTGAGTTTTGCGTCAAAGATCGTGGGTAGGTGCCAGAGTATGCATACTGATGATAAGAGTGCTTGTGTGTTGGAAGCCAGTAACTCGTTGCCTGGGAAGCCGAAATCTCAAAGCCTTATATCCAGAGAGTTGAACATTTCATCCACAACACTGCAGAGAATAATTGAGATTCTGAAACTGAAACCATATCGTTCTCATCTGATACATGATTTTAATGACAATGATCCAAATAGTGCTTGTAATTTGCAGAAAAATAGCTTGAATGCTGTAGGAAAATCCAGGTTTCGCAGAACACGTCATTTGGACAGATGAGACCAAATTTCATGTTTGGGAAGTGTGAACCGACACAGTTGCAAGTACAGGATACAATAAAACCCTAATATAAACATCTATATGCATGACAGAACTCTTGATGTTGTGTTTTGGGGATGGTGTGTCTTATGGTAGGATGACTGGCCCATTCTTTTTTGATGATACTATTACTAGGGAAAGTCACCATAAATTGCTTACAGACACTGTGTGTCCTTTACTGTCTGCATGACTGAACATAAACGATCGATGGTGGCAGCAAGATGGCACACTGCGACCCTTTGCCATAGCAGTGTGGCAGTGGCTGAACAAAATGTACCTGAACCATTGATGGTTGATGTGGATCTGTGGAATGGCAGTCTGACAGTGCCTGACTTTTTCTTATTGGGTATTTTAAAAGACAAAGTTTATCAACATCACATATGCAATTTGGCCAAACTTTGTGAAACTATCACAGAAGAGTTCCACAGGATCACAGGATACAGGTATGGGTCCATCAGGCAGCCGTGACAATGTTGCTCTTCATCTCCAGGCACATATCAATTTGCGACATGCCTTGATGGACCATTCCATGTAGAACAGAGACTAAAATTAGTGTAAGGGAAGGTATGAGAGTAATGTGTTTATGTTCAATTTCATGTTCGAGCTATATTGCTTCTTTCTTCCCCATAGTGTTTGAAATGTCATATGCATATACTTATGCATCATATGCACCTGCATTATGAAATAATATTTGGAAAATATGGTACAGATATTCAAAGAAGACAACCATTCACCTATAGTGGATTGACGTGTGGAGCATAGACACATGCAATATATATCAGTTTTCAAACTAGCTTTTGAGCTCTTGTTCTTTCTCTAGCAATAGCAAGTGCCATGCCTGCGAGAGTGTATTTTAAAGTGTCCATGTGGCTTTATATGCGGATGTGTGTATTATTTCTAGAAAAAGACAGAATCTCAAAAGCTGATGTGAATACGGTTTTCTGTTACATGTTACATCTCACCAGTCTGCTATAAAGGAGTGCTTGCATTTCACTTATTTTATGTATTATTCTATCCGGGAGTTCCATTATTGTAATATACAGGTACTCTGTCAGATAAGTTTTTCATGTGGTGCAAATTTTGGAAACATGCTTTAATTGTTGAAAAATGAAAAACTGTACAACTCATGAAAGAAAGAAATAGTATCCTGTGACTAAAGCATCAGTGAATGACATAAGTAATCAATCAGTTCATACAAATACATTGGTGTAACACTTTTTAGGTATATTGCATTGAACACATAGTGTGTTGTGGGGCGATCACTGTATTGTAGAAATAATTCAAAAGCCAAAATTGCTTAAATATTGTTTACTAGATGACCGCTTTCAACACACTAAAGGTGCCATCATCGGAACTGTGAAGATATAACACGACAGGTTTGAGGGAGGGCTTACATGAGTTACACTAATACATTACTATTAGTACAGTTCCACATACCTGAATGTAACTTAATATGTATAAATCATTTGGATATAACGACACATGAGGCAGACCAGCTGATAGAAAATCATTGTCACAGAAATAAAAATTAAAAAACAACTGCTCTCATGGTCATTCTATTCCATCAAACATATAAAACCGAAACCACAAGATAAAACTATTTGACACATGACCGCAGCACAACTAACAACGGTTGGCATCACAATGCCCTCTTCTGCACTGGTTTGCCTGCTATGAGTCTAGTGGTTCACAACTGGCCACTAGATAGTGCTGTCCCAGCAGTGCACACACAGTCCCATGGTATAACCACTCATTACTATGACAATACAACTTTACAGTAGAAGAGCAGTTTGGAGACGATGGCTGTTTGTATCAGCATGACAATGCACTCCGTCAGAAAGCATCTGTGAGACAATGATTTGCCTACAATAATGTTCATGAAATGGATTTGCCAGTGCAGAATCCTGACCTGATCTGAATGGAATGCCTTTGGGATGAGACAGAAAGGCAATTTTGCTCCAGACCCCAGTGTCTAACATCACTACCTTCTCTGGTTTTGCCCCCCTCGCCCCCTTCCTCCACCCTGACATTCACTAGGCACTTCATTGAAAGTGCCCCTCGCAGAGTCAAACTTCTCATAGAGGTGAAGGGGGAACACCTCCTATATTAATGTCCACTAATAGGTGACTGTATACTTTTGAGTGTGTAGTGTAAGTTCTGATCTTAAATTTTTACCTCAAATAACGCCTGTAAAATAGACAATGCATTTCAAGTGGAACAGAAATTTCAGTTTGACAACCATAAAACACTGATAAACGCAATTGGTTCTCCAGACTCCATACCGCAGTAGAGATTATAAGGTTTTCTATGCTGCCCCACATCTTTTACACATTTATGAAATGTTAAAATGGGAAATATGTTGAATTATATGCCTTTTTAAATGGGAAATATGTTGAATTATATGCCAGTACTATGTAATTTGAACCCAAATGACAATGTTTCATCTGCCATATTTGACATATTTTTGTATTCAGTACATGTGGTAGACACCCAATTGGTTGGCTTTATACTTTATATATTGAAAATGGTTTTTTTTTTTTTTTTTTTTTTTTTTTACAATTGCTGCTGTCAGCCACGTATAAAATTGTAATATTTATGTTTGTCGATCAGGTGACATAATTCTTTGGCAGCTTCAGTATTGGCACAGACTTAGATGTCATGGTTGTAATGCACTGAACTGTTGAAATTGATTGAGTCTGTTTGAACCTGTTGGTGATCTTATTTGATTGAAACTGTTTGTGAATAAATCATTTGACAAAGTAGCTTCTGAAATGGCTAGCAAATAAAGTATTTGATGCAGCAGCTTCTGATACCAGTATGTTGTCCATACATTTCATTTAATCAATCTTCATATATTAACAGCATGTTGCTTTTTCTATAAAATTCCAGGAATCCAGCTGTATCTAATAAGTGCCTTCTATAGATATTTTATTTAAAAACTGTCCAGCTGTCTTCTGAACTGTAAAACTGATGGTGCAGCCCTCCTACACGTGTAAGAACATATTCCTGATGCTATACACATGTGGACATAGACCATCACAAACACAGAAATGTCACTCAGGTGGAAAAAATCTGTACTTCCAAACTATCATGTATAACTGACTTCATGTCACTTGTTTTACTTTATAAGATCTACATATTAATCACAGGGGTGCTGTACCATTATCTGTGAGAAATGACTGTTTCAAAAACTAGATTTCACATTTTATCTAATTTAAAATGCCATCATGATTAAGTAAATAACTTATCAGAACATTTTGATGGTGCCTGTAATTACCAAGTCCCAGAAGGATGATGTAGACATTAGACTCTTGATGTTTCTATAATCCAAGGAATGGCCTGTCTCAGTTCATTGTGCAGCCACTACTGATATGTCAAGCTGCAATAGACAGATGCAGAGTAGATATTTATTGAATGGTTCAAGTTGTTTGCCCAACACATGAAAGTCTACATTGATGAGATTTTGTATTCATTTGCTTTGTGTAGTGTTAGACTATACTTCACAGAACCAGCAAGTGTGGCTACCTTTCATGCTGAGCAAAAGATAATCTTCACTTTTTACAGAGAGAGGATCCAGCCTACGTCAGAAAAAAGATCCCATTTAAATGGTAAGAAGACCAGGGATCTGAACCCTTCCTCCTGAACCTATTAACTCAGCATGTTCACCTTGTATGACTTCATATGCTTTCCCGGCATTATAAGTCTTGAAAGTCTCTTTGGGTTTGCTGCCAGATTCTAAAATCAACTCGATTCAATATTTTGGCAATCAAACTTTTGCCATCTTCAGGAGAACACTACTTCTGCTGTTAAGTCCTGCTGGAAACTGATGCCAGGCATCAAATCAGCATCCTATATTGGCCTCTGTTCCATACACGGTGCATGCACTGTCCATCAGAGCTGCTGCCTTCCAAGACTGGGTAGGTGACACCGCCCTTAATATAACACCATCAGCAACAATACAATGCACTCAGAGACGATTTTCAAACACTCAGACTGGCCGCACAGGCGAACGTTCTGTTTTGACGTGGGATAATACAGGATTCCATGTTATATTAAGAGGAAACTCATTGACTCTATTAATTAAATTATCCACCAACCTAATTTCAATTGCCTTTTTATAGACACTGTTCCAAAAAGTGGAAGTTCTCCCAACACACAGTTTCATCAAATTTTATACCATGACCCTCATTTAAGCATTGTTTTGCTACTGCCAATTTTTCTGGCTTTGTAGCCTAGTATGAAAACAATGTTCCATGCACCTGTCATGAACTGTGCAAATCGAATGACCGATGTAAGCCTTCCCACACTGACATGGAATTTTGTATACCAGGCTTCCTAAGCTGCAATTCATCTTTCACAGAACCGAGTAGCGCCTTAATCTTGGAAGGTGGGTGAAATGCACTCTTAACATTAAAACTCCTTTAAATTCTTCCAGTCTTAAATTATATGCACCAGAATAAGGAATAAAGGTCACCGATTTATGCTCCTCTTGATGCATCTCCGGTGATGGTCCAAACTCCATAGCCCGACGAATCTGGTTCTCAGAGTATCCATTTTCTTAAAAACAGCCATCAAATGTGCAAGTTCTGGGTTAAACTGTCCACTTTGGAAATGGCATATGCTCTGCGTACTAGACACCTAAGGACGCCACTGCTTTGGTATGGTGGATGATAACTCGTAGAGTGCAGATACTGATCTGTGTGTGTCGGCTTTCAGTGAGCACTGAGTCCCAGAGTACCATCTGGTATTTTGTAAACCATAATGTCCAAGAATGGAAGCATCCCATCACTTTCAACCTCCATGACGAATTTAATGCTGGGATGAAAACAATTGAAGAGGTCTAAAAATCTGTTGAGAGCATCACATCCATGTGGCCAGATGAAAAAGGTATCATCCACATACTCCCACAAGCACATTGGTCTATAATGATGCAATTGAAATTAGGCTGGCAGACAATTTAATTAATTGAGATGGTGGGTTCCCTCTTAGCAGGCCATGGAATCCTGTACTATCCTGCATCAAAACCAAACATTCTTCTATGCGACCAGTCCGTGTGTTCAATAATCATCTCTGAGTATGATATATCATTGCTGCCAGTGTTCTGCTAAGGGTGGTGCCACCTGCCCAGTCTTGCAGGGCAGCCACTGTGATGGGTGGCACATGTGCCATGTATGGTATGAAGGCCTATATAGAACGTCGATTTGCAGCCTGGCTTCAGTTCTCAGTGGGTCTCATTAGTGGAAGCAGCATTCTTCTGAAGATAGCAAACAGTTGTATTGCCAAAATATTGAATCAAGTTGATTTTAAGATCCAGCAGCAAACCTGGAGAGACCGTTTGAATTACAGAGCCTTCCATATCATGTTCTAAGGTTAGCCATTATCTTCAAATGCTTTTCTGAGATGTTCTAATTTATCACATGGATGGTCATTGTTCACAATAGAATGAACAAGAGTATTGGTGACAGTACATGTCTACAGAGCATAATAACAGGTGTTTGCTTGCAGATACAAGTTCATGTGTGTCAGCTTGCAGTAGATTCTATATTCCCAGTTGTCTATATCTACATAAAGACTCTGCAAGCTGCTGCATAGTGCATACCATAGAGTACATGATTCCAATATTATTAATTTTCTTTTCTATTCAATTAGCGTATTGAATAAGGACTATCTGTACACCTCTGCATGTTTCTTAATCTCTTTTATTGTATGCTTAGGATGCCTTTGCATGACATATTTGGTGGCAGAATAACAGTCACACAGTCTTCTTTGAATATGGGTTCTCTTACTCTACAGTGTTATGTGAGAACTATATCATTTTTCTTCCAAAGAGTCTCATTTAAGTTGAATGAGTTCCTGTTACACTTTCTTATGGCCTATACCAACCTTTTACGATCATAGCAAAATGTCTGAATTTGTTCCAAACAGTGGACCAATACTGTGGAATTTGTGGCAATAGTGTCTTTTATATGATTTTCTTTACAGTGTGTTGCATTTTTCCAGAACACATTCAACAGTGCTAAGTCTTCCATTTCCTTTTCTTAACAGTAATTTTACATGATCATCCAATTTCACATTACTTCTTAGTATTAACCCTAATTACTTATATGTTGTGATGTACTTAAGAAGTTCACCGCTGATCTTGTAATCATATATTATAGAATCCTTTCTTGTTGTTAGTATTGAATTGAAGTAAAACATCTGAAAAAGGGAGGCATACATTGTTTTCCATGTCCTTGGATGTTTTCATGGGTGGAATTATGGTACTCCAAGAAATGAAGAAGTTCCTCATTGGCATGGGGCCACACTACAACTTTACTGTTTGTATTCAAAAGTGTTAATATTTTTACATTTGTAGTTTTGGAATTAGACTGATGGTTCCACCTGGGCTAAGTCTGATTGGATTTATGGAACTGCAACAACTAGGCTTACTGTAAAGTTCCACTGAATTGTGATGGTTTCACAGCAATAAATGGAAGTTATGTAACTTTATGTTATTGATCTGATGGACAAAGAGTTTGAGGTGGCTATATTATCGGCCTGACTAAAGGGATAAACATCAGGCCCATGGCAAGAACTCTATCTATTCCAGCTATCATCAGCTCAATGGAAGAAGATATACGGCCACTCTACATTGAAATGATTCATTAGATCAAATGAAACAAGTAACCTGTTGGACTGTTGTGAAGTCAAACCCACAAAGAAGTAACATTTTCTTGGTGGGGGGGGGGGGGGGGGGGGACACCTCTCGAATACTAAAATGCACAGCCTGCTAGGTGATTTCACATATTGTGAGATTAATAGGGATCCCAATAACCTAATGGTCTGAAAGACAACTTTGATCTTGAATGCTTTCTTTGTCCCTCAAGACACTGTCATAAAACAAACAAAGATGCTGTAACTTACCAAACGAGCAAACGTTGGTCTGTTGATAGACAAAATAAAAAACACAAACACACACACATAAATTTCAAGCTTTCGCAACCCAAGGTTGCTTCATCAGGAAAGAGGGAAGGAGAGGGAAAGACGAAAGGATGTGGGTTTTAAGGGAGAGGGTAAGGAGTCATTCCAAACCTGGGAGCAGAAAGACTTACCTTAGGTGGAAAAAAGGACAGGTATACACTTGCACACATGCACATATCCTTCCGCACATGTACAGACACAGGCAGACATATGTAAATGCAAAGAGGTTGGGCAGAGATGTCAGTCGAGGTGGAAGTACAGAGGCAAAGATGTTGTTGAATGATAGGTGAGGTACGAGGGGCGGCAACTTGAAATTACCGGAGGTTGAGGCCTGGTGGGTAACAGGAAGAGAGAATATATTGAAGGGGAATTTTCCATCTCCGGAGTTCTGATAGGTTGGTGCCAGTGGGAAGTATCCAGATAACCTGGACGGCGTAACACTGTACCAAGATGTGCTGGCCATGCAACAAGGCATGTTTAGCCACAGGGTGATCCTCATTACCAACAAACACTGTCTGCCTGTGTCCGTTCATGTGAATGGACAGTTTGTTGCTGGTTATTCCCACATAGAAGGCTTCACAGTGTAGGCATGTCAGTTGGTAAATCGCGTGGGTGCTTTCACACGTGGCTCTGCCTTTGATCGTGTACACCTTCCGGGTTACAGGACTGGAGTAGGTGGTGGTTGGAGGGTGCATGGGACAGGTTTTACACTGGGGGAGGTTACAAGGATAGGAGCCAGACGGTAGGGAAGGTGGTTTGGGGATTTCATACGGATGAACCAAGAGGTTACGAAGGTTAGGTGGATGGCGGAAAGACACTCTTGGTGGAGTGGGGAGGATTTCATGAAGGATGGATCTCATTTCTGGGCAGGATTTGAGGAAGTCGTATCCCTGCTGGAGAGCCACATTCATAGTCTGATCCAGTCCCGGAAAGTATCCTGTCACAAGTGGGGCACTTTTGGGGTTCTTCTGTGGGAGGTTCTGGGTTTGAGGGGATGAGGAAGTGGCTCTAGCTATTTGTTTCTGTACCAGGTCGGGAGGGTAGTTGCGGGATGCGAAAGCTGTTTTCAGGTTATTGGTGTAATGGTTCAGGGATTCAGGACTGGAGCAGATTCGTTTGCCATGAAGACCTAAGCTGTAGGGAAGGGACCGTTTGATATGGAATGGGTGGCAGCTGTCATAATGGAGGTACTGTTGCTTGTTAGTGGGTTTGGTGTGGACGGATGTGTGAAGCTGTCCATTGGACAGATGGAGGTCAACATCAAGGAAAGTGGCATGGGATTTGGAGTAGGACCAGGTGAATCTGATAGAACCAAAGGAGTTGAGGTTGGAGAGGAAATTCTGGAGTTCTTCTTCACTGTGAGTCCAGATCATGAAGATGTCATCAATAAATCTGTACCAAACTTTGGGTTGGCAGGCTACGGTAACCAAGAAGGCCTCCTCTAAGTGACCCATAAATAGGTTGGCATACGAGGGGGCCATCCTGGTACCCATGGCTGTTCCCTTTAATTGTTGGTATGTCTGGCCTTCAAAAGTGAAGAAATTGTGGGGTAGGGTGAAGCTGGCTAAGGTAATAAGGAAAGAGGTTTTGGGAAGGGTAGCAGGTGATCGGTGTGAAAGGAAGTGCTCCATCGCAGCGAGGCCCTGGACATGTGGGATATTTGTGTATAAGGAAGTGGCATCAATGGTTACAAGGATGGTTTCCAGGGGTAACAGATTGGGTAAGGATTCCAGGCGTTCGAGAAAGTGGTTGGTGTCTTTGATGAAGGATGGGAGACTGCATGTAGTGGGTTGAAGGTGTTGATCTATATAGGCAGAGATACGTTCTGTGGGGGCAGGGTAACCAGCTACAATGGGGCGGCTGGGATGTTTGAGTTTGTGAATTTTACGAAGTAGGTAGAGGTAGGGGTGCGGGGTGTCGGTGGGGTCAGGAGGTTGATGCAGTCAGGTGAAAGGTTTTGTAGGGGGCCTAGGGTTCTGAGGATTCCTTGAAGCTCCTCCTGGACATCAGCAATGGGATTACCTTGGCAAACTTTGTATGTAGTGTTGTCTGAAAGCTGACGCAGTCCCTTAGCCACATACTCCCGACGATCAAGTACCACGGTCATGGAACCCTTTTCAGCCGGAAGAATGATGATGGATTGGTCAGCCCTCAGATCACGGATAGCCTGGGCTTCAGCTGTGGTGAATTTGGGAGTAGGATTAAGGTTTTTCGAGAAAGATTGAGAGGCAAGGCTGGAAGTGAGAAATTCCTGGAAGGTTCGAAGAGGGTGATTTTGAGGAAGAGGAGGTGGATCCCGCTATGACGGAGGACGGAACTCTTCCAGGCAGGGTTCAATTTGGATAGTGTCTTGGGGAGTTGGATCATTAGGAGTAGGATTAGGATTATTTTTCTTCGTGGCAAAGTGATATTTCCAACAGAGACTACAAGTGTAGGACAGTAAATCTTTGACGAGGGCTGTTTGGTTGAATCTGGAACCCTTGTAACCTCCCCCGGTGTAAAACCTGTCACATACACCCTCCCACCACCACCTACTCCAGTCCTGTAACGCATAAGGTGTACATAATCAAAGGCAGTGCCACGTGTGAAAGCACCCGTGAAGCCTTCTATGCGGGAATGACCAGCAACAAACTGTGCATTTGCATGAATGGACACAGGCAGACAGTGTTTGTTGGCAATGAGGATCACCCTGTGGCTAAACATGCCTTGGTGCATGGCCAACACATCTTGGCAAAGTGTTACACCGTCCGGATTATCTGGATACTTCCCACTGACACCATCCTATCAGAACT
This sequence comes from Schistocerca nitens, assembly GCF_023898315.1. NCBI lineage: Eukaryota > Metazoa > Arthropoda > Insecta > Orthoptera > Acrididae > Schistocerca > Schistocerca nitens. The sequence goes on from NC_064614.1 coordinate 1,025,802,682, forward strand.
CCGGAGACGGGAACTTCCCCTTCAATATATTCTCTCTTCCTGATACCCACCAGGCCTCAACCTCCGCTAATATCAAGTTGCCACCCCTCGTACCTCACCTGTCATTCAACAACATCTTTGCCTCTGTACTTCCACCTCGACTGACATCTCTGCCCAACATCTTTGCATTTACATATGTCTGCCTGTGTCTGTATATGTTCGGATGGATATGTGTGTGTGTGTGTGCGAGTGTATACTTGTCCTTTTTTCCCCCTAAGGTAAGTCTTTCTGCTCCCGGATTGGAATGACTTCTTACCCTCTCCCTTAAAACCCACAACCTTTCGTCTTTCCCTCTCCTTCCCACTTTCCTGATGAAGCAACCGTGGGTTGTGAAAGCTTGAATTCTGTGTGTGTGTTTGTGGTTGTTATTGTCTCTATCAACATACCAATGCTTTCATTTGGTAAGTTACATCATTTTTGTTTATATACAGGGTGTTTCAAAAATGACCGGTATGTTTGAAACGGCAATAAAAACTAAACGAGCAGCGATAGAAATACACCGTTTGTTGCAATATGCTTGGGATAACAGTACATTTTCAGGCAGACAAACTTTCGAAATTACAGTAGTTACAATTGTCAACAACAGATGGCGCTGCGGTCTGCGAAACTCTATAGTATGATATTTTCTACATATCCACCATGCGTAGCAATAATATGGCGTAGTCTCCGAATGAAATTACCCGAAACCTTTGACAACGTGTCTGGCGGAATGGCTTCACATGCAGATGAGATGTACTGCTTCAGCTGTTCAATTGTTTCTGGATTCTGGCGGTACACCTGGTCTTTCAAGTGTCCCCACAGAAAGAAGTCACAAGGGTTCATGTCTGGCGAATAGGGAGGCCAATACACGCCGCCTCCCGTATGTTTCGGATAGCCCAAAGCAATCACACGATCATCGAAATATTCATTCAGGAAATTAAAGACGTCGGCCGTGCAATGTGGCCGGGCACCATCTTGCATAAACCACGAGCTGTTCGCAGTGTCGTCTAAGGCAGTTTGTACCGCCACAAATTCACGAAGAATGTCCAGATAGTGTGATGCAGTAATCGTTTCGGATCTGAAAAATGGACCAATGATTCCTTTGGAAGACATGGCGGCCCAGACCAGTACTTTTTGAGGATGCAGGGATGATGGGACTGCAACATGGGGCTTTTCGGTTCCCCATATGCGCCAGTTCTGTTTATTGACGAAGCCGTCCAGGTAAAAATAAGCTTCGTCAGTAAACCAAATGCTGCCCACATGCATATCGCCGTCATCAATCCTGTGCACTATATCGTTAGCGAATGTCTCTCGTGCAGCAATGGTAGCGGCGCTGAGGGGTTGCCGCGTTTGAATTTTGTATGGATAGAGGTGTAAACTCTGGCGCATGAGACGATACGTGGACGTTGGTGTCATTTGGACCGCAGCTGCAACACGGCGAACGGAAACCCGAGTCCGCTGTTGGATCACCTGCTGCGCGTTGCCCTCTGTGGTTGCCGTACGTGGTCGCCCTACCTTTCCAGCACGTTCATCCGTCACATTCCCAGTCCGTTGAAATGTTTCAAACAGATCCCTTATTGTATCGCTTTTCGGTCCTTTGGTTACATTAAACCTCTGTTGAAAACTTCGTCTTGTTGCAACAACACTGTGTTCTAGGCGGTGGAATTCCAACACCAGAAAAATCCTCTGTTCTAAGGAATAAACCATGTTGTCTACAGCACACTTGCACGTTGTGAACAGCACACGCTTACAGCAGAAAGACGACGTACAGAATGGCGCACCCACAGACTGCGTTGTCTTCTATATCTTTCACATCACTTGCAGCGCCATCTGTTGTTGAAAATTGTAACTACTGTAATTTCGAAAGTTTGTCCGCGTGAAAATGTACTGTTGTCCCAAGCATATTGCAACAAACGGTGTATGTCTATCGCTGCTCGTTTAGTTTTTATTGCCGTTTCAAATATACCGGTCATTTTTGAAACACCCTGTATATGTATATATACTTCCTCTCAGTCTCTCTACATCTTATAATCTTATATACAGGGCTATTACAAATGATTGAAGCGATTTCATAAATTCAATGTAGCTCCATTCATTGACATATGGTCACGACACACTACAGATACGTAGAAAAACTCATAAAGTTTTGTTCGGCTGAAGCCGCACTTCAGGTTTCTGGCGCCAGAGCGCTCGAGAGCGCAGTGAGACAAAATGGCGACAGGAACTGAGAAAGCGTATGTCGTGCATGAAATGCACTCACATCAGTCAGTCATAACAGTGCAATGACACTTCAGGACGAAGTTCAACAAAGATCCACCAACTGCTAACTCCTTTCGGCGATGGTATGCACAGTTTAAAGCTTCTGGATGCCTCTGTAAGGGGAAATCAACGGGTCGGCCTGCAGTGAGCGAAGAAACGGTTGAACGCGTGCGGGCAAGTTTCACGCGTAGCCCGCGGAAGTCGACGAATAAAGCAAGCAGGGAGCTAAACGTACCACAGCCGACGGTTTGGAAAATCTTACGGAAAAGGCTAAAGCAGAAGCCTTACCGTTTACAATTGCTACAAGCCCTGACACCCGATGACAAAGTCAAACGCTTTGAATTTTCGGCGCGGTTGCAACAGCTCATGGAAGAGGATGCATTCAGTGCGAAACTTGTTTTCAGTGATGAAGCAACATTTTTTCTTAATGGTGAAGTGAACAGACACAATGTGCGAATCTGGGTGGTAGAGAATCCTCACACATTCGTGCAGCAAATTCGCAATTCACCAAAAGTTAACCTGTTTTGTGCAATCTCACGGTTTAAAGTTTACGGCCCCTTTTTCTTCTGCGAAAAAAACGTTACAGGACACGTGTATCTGGACATGCTGGAAAATTGGCTCATGCCACAACTGGAGACCGACAGCGCTGACTTCATCTTTCAACAGGATGGTGCTCCACCGCACTTCCATCATGATGTTTGGCATTTCTTAAACAGGAGATTGGAAAACCGATGTGTCGGTCGTGGTGGAGATCATGATCAGCAATTCATGTCATGGCCTCCACGCTCACCCGACTTAACCCCATGCGATTTCTTTCTGTGGGGTTATGTGAAAGATTCAGTGTTTAAACCTCCTCTACCAAGAAACGTGCCAGAACTGCGAGCTCGCATCAACGATGCTTTCGAACTCATTGATGGGGACATGCTGCGCCGAGTGTGGGAGGAACTTGATTATCGGCTTGATGTCTGCCGAATCACTAAAGGAGCACATATCGAACATTTGTGAATGCCTAAAAAAGCTTTTTGAGTTTTTGTATGTGTGTGCAAAGCATTGTGAAAATATCTCAAATAATAAAGTTATTGTAGAGCTGTGAAATCACTTCAATCATTTGTAATAACCCTGTACATATATATAAGACACACACTCACACTCCCAGAAGCTGCTGTGTAGCGCATGGCAAAGGATACATCATTATACATCATTCCAATATTATTGTTTTTCTTTTCTATTCTATTAACATATTGAATGAGGACTGTCTGTAAGCCTCTAGATGCAAGAAGAACATGTCTTTGTGGCTATATTTGGTCTCTAGTGTATCTTATTACCAAGCATTTAGCCTTGCTTTTGAGACTTCTTTTTGGGAAGTGTCTCTCACCACATTTGAAATTAGCTGAATTTATCAGCACGCTGAAATATCTTAGACTCAACAATTAAGATGTACTTTCCAGTTGTGATTTATCATTATTTACAAAAGTCTCCATCATAGCATTCTCCTCTTTGATAGTATGAATGGTGTTCAAAAGAAAGAGTATGAAACAAGGCTGTAGGTATAACTGAAGTCTTTATTTATTCAAAAGTAAACATCAGAGGCCTGAGCACGATTATCCCACTGTTTCATGAGCTGAAGGATTTCCTGTTTCCAGAATTCCTATGGCTGTGACAGGAGACTGTCCTTCACTGTAATGTTCAGTTCATTATCTGAGTTGAGGCACGTTTTTGTGGCCCTGACACTTGGAAATCACAGGGTGACATTTCAAGGCTGCAGGGTGGATGCTCATGCTGCTCTCACTTGAACTTGGCCATTACACAGTGTGTAAACTTGGGGATATGTGAACACATGTTATTGTGGAGCAGACTCACCCCCTCTGTGAGCATTCCATGTCATTCACTGCTGATGGACTTACTTAGGTTATGGAATGTCTCACAGTACATGTCACTTAATGGTTTGTCCATGACCGAGAGATTCAATGAGGATCAGACCTTGGATGCTGAGAAAGACTGTGAGCATGACATTGCCTGCTACGGGCACAGATTTGAATTTTTTAGGGAGAAGTGATGACACTACATCCATGTCCCTAAATGTCTCACTACACTATCCCAAAGTGGTATACGCATATTTCAACCAGTTTGGTTGTTACAACATTTTATACCTTTCAATTTGAACTCTTGTTATGAAACATTCAGATAAATAGATTGTAACTGTATTTCATCATCATGCCCTCATCTTAAAATACTTTTTACTTAAAAACAATTTTAATAACAGATTGATGGTTTTACTATGTGGAGCCCTCTGTTGCCTCTTGCGGCCAATTTGTATATGAATTGCTTTAAGTAAAAAGTACTGGTATCTGCTAATTTTAAGCCAAATATTTTTGAAGGTATCTGCATTATTGGCCATTACAATTATAAGGCCTTGAAGACAGCACACAGTGAACATCAGTTTGGCTTGAAGTGTACTACATTTCCTTGGGAAGGAGGGAGGGACTTCTCCGGTACTAAAACGAACAGCCTGTTAGGTAACTGCACATAGTAGAGACTATTCACCCTAATAACCAGATGGTTTAAAAAATGGCTGAGCTCTTGATGCTTTCCTTGTCCCTAAATGAGTTATGAAAATGATTAGCCTTTCAGCAAGTAGGAAGGACTAATGCTATCTACAGCATGGAAGACTACAACATGTGGTAGGTGCGGTGTGATATTGAACTCTGAAGGTTGGGGAGTGCCTTAATAGTAGAGCACTATATCTAGGAACCAAACTACATAGTAAAAGCAAGATGTGACTATTATCAGGATAGCTCGTTGTATAAGTCGGATTACAAAAGTCATAGGATCCAAGGAATTACATTCCAGTTTTTAAACAATCAAAATTACTTAAAATACTGCTGTGTCTTAGCTCCATTTGGTTATTCAAAGCATACAGTGGGAGTGTGTTCTTACTGTGAATTAAGATTAAGAAAAATTTTATATATCACTTTCATTATTCCCAGTATTCCATTCAACTTGAAAGCAGTGTCCCATAAACTAAACCTTATGTCCCTCACATGAGAAATATAATTACTCCATACATGTAATTATAAGCCATAAAACTAAAAATAATCTCATTTCAAAGAGACACTAAACAATATAACAAATATAGCCATCAATAATGAGTCAGCAACTCCAATAGTCACAAAAGATAAGTACATGAACATTGTTGAGTCCAGCTCACTGCACAGCATTACTTGTTTCAAAAAGACGTAAGTCAAGTTGATAAGACGGCTATTAACTAAACACAAAAAATTAGTAGCATATAAAAATTTTTATCTTCATGACTATTTATATAAAGTTTTAATAATGATATCACAGCATTTCATCATTCCATAAAAATGTCTTTCAGAACATTAATATTTCACCAAAATTATAATCTTTTCATAATAATGGAAAACAGTCAAAATTTTTAATATTGGGTTAGATACTTCAATTCCCCATACCATTTCCTATCCCAGATATCTTTTACAGTTTTAATGGCACCACATGCCCTCTTTATACAACTTTCTTTTAAGAAGTCTAGATTTGTTGCAACAAACACACTTGTGGCACACAATATTAGTGAGCAACATCATAACAGTACAGCTTCTTCCACTTCCATTTTTCTAAGATACGTTCTATCTCAAAACTGTTGGACGTAATCAATCTGTTTTTCTTATACGTAGCTATCAGAGCTACAATAATGACATTACAAACTTTTATTTTATTCCCTGATGCAACACATACTATAGGATATAGACAAACATGACAATCATCAGAATAAGGTTCCCTAACCCTGACACTATAATCTTCCACATCATCATCTACAAAATACTTCAGTATAATGTATGAGGGTAATCCCAAAAGCAAGGTCTCCTATTTTTTTTTATAAGTACATAGACCTGTTTATTTCTACAATGGTTTACATCAGTTTACAGCATGAACATTTAGCTATTTTTTGACATAATCACGATTTCTGTCGATGCATTTTTGCAGATACTGTGGCAGTTTTTGTATGTCCATGTCATATCAGCTTGCTGCGATGCTGTTCAGAAAGTTATGGTAACACTGAAGAATACTCAATGGTATTTATATCACCAATAGAGTGTCCTTTAATTTTGAGATTACTAGACAAAGAGAACTTAGTGTTATTAAGGTCCTGATGTTCCTTGAATCAGATGTTAAAAGTGTGCCACTTCTGACCAACATAAAGGCATTGGTAATCATTACACTTAATTTGATAAAAGCCTTATGCATTATGGCAGTTGTGGAGCTTAGCTTGGTAGTGCAAATATTGAAAACCAGTTCTGTTTGGTATAAAAAAATGCTTCTGTGACACCAGATTTTTTAAGCCATTGGCCAACCTTTTCTAAAATAGTATGAAAAGTATAGATGCTAGTCACCATATAGTGGAGATATTGTAACACTCCATCCTGGATTTTTCCATTGTTTGATAGTACTTCAGTAGGAAATTTTACTGTTTGAATTACATGCAATGTCTACATTGATGGGTGTCAAGGTAATCCCATGATGTTTACTACGAAGTCCTTTATGATGCATTTACTGGAAAAGGGTATTAACAGCCCAGATTGGGCAACTACTAGAACTTACAACATACTCAATACTTTCAAGTTCATTTTTATACTCCTGTTCACCAAGGAGTTCTTGAGCGTCATGTTGGACCACTGCATGAAATGCAGCCACCTCAAATTTCTGATTAATTCCATGGTCTGTGAATTATACTGTCAGTCATAGTCTCTTTCCTAAAAATGTGATAGGTAATCCTATAGTTTTGCAAAATGATTTTTAAATCTGAAAATGATAATGTAAAATCATTGTGGCACTTTAATGTAAATTGGATATTAGGCTGCATTGTGTTCATATCTTGGTGGAAATGCTGTATTTGTTCTTTAATACCGATCTAGAGAAGTAAAATGTCTTCAGTGTAATATTTATAGCAAACAACATTGTGGAGATAATGGGGAAAAGATTGAAAGAATTGGTATTTAGTATTGCTGACAAAAATATTGTCAATAATGCTAGCTAATGGGGATCCCACGACCAGCCCTTATTTCTGTTTCTATATGACATTATTAAATTTAAAGTAATTGTGGTCTAGAACCATCATTAAGAGAGTCAGAAATACATCAGTTACCTGGAGCTCTAAGTTAACATGTAGCTTTAAATTGGATTTTATAATGGTGATCCCTGTCTTTGTCAGGATGTTTGTATATGTATTGGTGACATACAAGCCAGCTAAGTAAGTGTCATGGAAGATAGTAGTCTGATTTAAAAGTTTGATGAATACATTCTACTTTTCACAGTATAAGAGGTGGAAAAATAATATTGGCTGCTCAGGAAACTGTTTAACTCTTTAGCTAAAAGGTAATCGGGGCATCGATTGCATTAACGATCAGTCTCAGAGGGGAACAACTCTTACAGATCTTACGCATGCCACATAAGGTGGCTGTCCTAAGGTTCATAGGCACAAGAGGATTTTTTTAGAGGAGGGGGTTAAAAAATTTCTGTTTTCTTAAATACCTTTTTTGTTTCAGTGACAAATTTAGCAGCAGGATCAAAAGGGCAAATGAATATGTTATTAGAAGGCAAAAGTGATTTGCTTTTTTTTTAAGCATTGTTGACCTTAGGGCTCCTACAAATACTGAACCTACCCATTCCATTTTTTTCTTTAAATTTCATGGGTAATAGCTATATTAAGCTGAAGGGTGATACAGTTTATAGTTGATGCATTGCATGCAACTTGGTCTAAAGCGGCAGTTATGTAAACTGCAAGCAAGGTAACTGCCTTATGATCAAATACTGTACTGGTGTTATAGGATGGGTCTGTCTTTAATAAGCCTATTTCATCATAATTAAAATCAATACTACTCTGGTTTTCAACCTTTTTATGGAACCAGAAGCTGCATTTCAGAATTTCTATGGATTCTGGTTAGTCAAACCTCACCCATAACATCTCAAGCATCTTCTCATGGGAAAAGGTAATACTATTTTTTAAAAGATCAGTTATATGTGGAATATTCAAGGGTGCTCAGTCAAAATTAAAAGAATTAAGTTCTTTTCCCAGTCCCAAATGGCCAATGTTAGCATCCTTATTTAAAAAGTCTGTCTTAGAGTATAAAAATTTCATTTCTTTTGTAATTGCTGTTTTTATCAGCTGATGTACATAACAGGGTAACTTATGTTGGTTGAACAATTGTTTGGTAAAATTGAGAATGACACTGTACTTAAGACAAATAATATTAAAAGTAATTATAGCTGATGTTGAAAGAATCATCTTCTGTAAGTTGAGAAACTTGTAGAACATCCTAGCTGCTCCACACAGCACTTTATTGCATAAGATTTGGATAGATTGATGTCTGTAACTACATAAGATGTGGACAGATGGATATCTGTAACTGAGCTTCATTATATCTTTGTTTGTATCCCTTTAATTTTAGTCACCTCACTGATACTATTTTTACTTTGTAGATACTTGATATCATTATGTTTATTTTATTTTTATCCAACTTGCCAATATTAACTCACTTATAGTTTGTATATTTTTAAAATTTTATCTTTTATATAATGTTTAACAGATGGTCTGGAACTCTCACTATTTATGCCCAAATACATAATTTTCACCTTATTTTTATATCCTGACAATTTGCATTTAATCATCTTCTTTTCAGTTATATATTGTGTACTTATCATGTGTTAACATTCTGTCTTGTCAGTCACCTACTATGCTATTCATCACTAGATGGCCTCAATTTCCCTCATAATATGATGGTTGCTAGTTTTTGTGCATGGCTGCCTTCTACCACAGCAGGGTAGAGGTGGAGACAATGAAGTGCTGCTGCAAGTGTGCAGGGATGAGGTGGAGTGTAAGGCAGATAGGTGCAGTCAGGAGGTTAGACAGTGGGCGGGGGAGAGGGAGGGGGGCAGTGAAAAGGAAAGAAGTGAAAAGACTGGGTGCATTGGTGGAATGAGGACTGTGCAGTGCTGGAATGGAAACAGGGAAGGGTCTAGATAGGGAAGAAGAATTACTTACAAAGGGGAGTTATGGGAACATAGGATATACTGCAGGGAGAGTTCCAGCCTGTGCAATGCAGAGAAGCTGGTGTTGGTGGGAAGGATCCAGATGGCACAGGCTGTGAAGCAGTCACTGAAATGAAGAACATGGTATTGGGTGAAATGCTGAGTAACAGGGTGGTCCAGTTGTTTCTTGCCCACAGTTTATTGGTGGCCATGCATGCGAACAGACAGGTTTTTGGTTGTCATGCCCATGTAGAATGCAGCACAGGTGTTCGAAGGTTAGCTTGTAGATCGCAAGACTGGTTTCACAGGTGGCTCTGCTTTTAATGGGATAGGTGAGGTTTGTGACCAGATTGGAGTAGGTGGTGGTGGTAGGATGTGTGGGACAGGTCTTGCATCTAGGTCTGTAACAGGGATGTGAGCCATGAGGCAAGGAGTTGGCAGCAGGGGCTGTGTTGTGGGACAGACAAGGATATTGCGTAGGTTCAGTGGGCAGCGGAATACCACTGTGAGAGGTGTGTGAAGAATAGTGGGTGCAACATTTCTCATTTCAGGGCATGATGAGAGGTAGCCATAAACTTGGCCAACAATATAATTCAGTTGCTCCAGTCCTGGGTGGTACTGAGTCACGAGGGGAATGCTCCTCTCTGGCTGGATAGTGGGAGTTTGGGAGGTGCTGGGTGGCTGGAAAGATAAGGCATAGGAGATCTGCTTTTGTACAAGGTTTAGAAGGTAATTACGATCTGCAAAGGCCTCAGTGAGACCTTGGTATATATTGAGAGAGATGGCTTTTTAAGAATTTGGGAAGCATTTACACAAACAGTTTCACTATGGAAAAAGTGAGGTTTGCAGACAACATTCTAATATTCAGTTTTATTTTTGTTCAAAGGAAGATTATGTAAGCATATGGTGGAATCAGCCATGATTCAGCCATGATTTTAATGTGATATGAATTAATTGAATGCAGAAGTCCAGGAACAAAATCAATAAAAATATTTAAAAATGACTGGGACTGGAAAATGTGGAAGTAATGGAATGAAGGACTCACAATATGGAAGCAACAACAACAAATGCACTTGAGTACATGAAGATAAGTACAATAAACACTATTTTAAACAGTGCAGTGCTTAATACTTTTTCATAATTTTGCATATGAACAAGAAAAGAATTAAAACATGATAACAAAAATTAAAATCAAAGAAACATGAGGATGAAGACATACCAGATATGGGAGAATTAGCCAAAACATTTAAGTGATATGAAGAAACTGATGAACCAGCAGAAATGAATAATTTAGACGTGATATTAATGTCTTTAAAGATACCTTTGTGTATGAAAAAAGTTAGGTCATTCTAAAGCCATTCTGACATGAGTAGCATAGAGGAGAATGTAACTAATTCATGTAGCATATTAGAAGCTGATGATGTGAGTGAAGTAGTTGATACTGAGGAAGAGTTCTTGTTTTGAAGTATAGTCTTTGTAGTTGAGGAAGGTGAATAGGAGATACTTGAATTATGATTAGCAAATAAGTGTTCAACATTACTGGTTACTGCAGAAAACTGGTAAACATCTAAATTTTGCAAAAATAATATTGTGTGGGTAAGATTATCCAAATTTTGTAAACATTTGGAAGCTTACTGGTGGGAAAATCATCAGAAATAAATTTTTGAATGGTTCAAAAACAATTCATGGGAACTTTATGTTAATATAGTAAATGGTGTTGATGCATATAAAATGTTTGACTCTGGTAAAAAGTTTAATAACTTTGATTCAACAATTTCATTGAGGGATCATGGTTAGAATTCCTATATTGATTTGAATATGAATATTGGTGTCTATCAAACATTGTAAAATCCAGGATGGAATACAACAATATTATGAAAAGTAAAGTTGCTACTCACCATATAGCGGACCTGTTGTAGATCTTGGCACAGTAAATTTTATTGTATGATTAATCTTAATTGAAAAGTGGAAGGTGTTCATTTCAATTCTTCATTCTTTTTACTTCAATAGTCAAATTACAATATTTTCAGCTAATATGCACAGCAACGACGTAACACATACCACTATCAATGTATCACTTAACTTTCTTCCCATAATTAACTACTGTTTTAAAAAATAATGAAATTAGCAATATTCATATTAACTTTCTGATTAAAAACATATTCTTTGCATAAATATGCACAACCATTTTATTTGTGTCATACAAACTATAAATTGTTTGTATGTAAAAGAAATAATGTTGTCAGTTGATCCTCATTGGATCGCATGGTAAATACTTGGTATATATTGTGCTGTTTACTAAATGGTAACAGTGAATATTGACTGGTTCCAGTACATGTCAAACACATGCTTGGTAATTATTCTCATCATTAACTAATAGGCACTGTAGTAAACTTAAAATATTATGACATGTGTAGCATACATATTAAGTTTCCTTATAAAAATTGTTTTCTGTCATTTTCAGTCTGCATACAGAGGGTACAAGGAAAGACAACGTGTGAAGTCCATAGGTAAGCTACAGATAAGAAATTTATGTAGCCTCATACAATATCACAACAAAATGTAAACCAGTTCCTTCTTCAACTCTTTCTTATTACTTTGCAAGCCAAAGCATGTTGACATTCAGAATATCCTTTTTCAGATGTTGCTGCACATCATACACATGTTGACTCAAGAAAGAAAGCAGCTACTGTAATTCAGGTATGTCATTTATTTGCTCAAAATTCTCCTTACTATCTTCAGTTTCTAAACTACTACATAAAAATGATAACTCCAAGGTAGTAACAGTGAGTAAAATAGAGGAAAGGCAATGAGTATCTTCTGTAGTTGATTTATGTGGAGACATTGATATATGTAATAGAACACAGGCATAATTAAATACCACTCTTTTTCTAGTCTTAAGTACTTTTTGTCACATTTACACATACATTCAAATGAACTCAACAGCAACCATGTGCACATGTATGGTTCTCAGTGAGCTTATATGTATGTGTGTGTGTGTGTGTGTGTGTGTGTGTGTGTGTGTGTGTGTGTGTGTGCCAGCCATGGTGGCTGAGCGGTTCTAGGCACTACAGTCTGGAACCGCGCGACCGCTACGGTCGCAGCTTCGAATACTGCCTCGGGCATTGGTGTGTGTGATGTCCTTGGGTTAGTTAGGTTTAAGTAGTTCTAAGTTCTAGGGGACTGATGACCTCAGAAGTTAAGTCCCATAGTGCTCAGAGCCATTTGAACCATTTTGTGTGTATGTGTGTGTGTGTATGTGTGTGTGTGTGTGTGTGTGTGTGTGTGTGTGTGTGTGCATTGGGTTGTAACAATGTTATGAAAAGGAAAGTTACCACTCACCACATATGGTGAGTGGCTACTTTCCTTCTCGTAATATTGTTACATTCCATCCGCGATTTTCCATTGTACATTGGGTTGGGTAGTTCAAAAGCTAGTTAAGTCTCTGTTTCTGTGTGCTCCATGTCAATCAGCTAATAGTAATTTATTTTTCTTCTTGAATTTTATCTACAATTTCCACGCTAGAGTCTTAATGTACTGCTGCAGCATTTTTCTGATTTAATTGGTATCTGAAATTAATTATTTCACCTTTTTGTTTATTTCATTCTGCATGTGAGACAGAAAATATATGTACTGGCCATAGTGTTCTTCTAAATGATAAAGAACAAAGTAGAATGAAGAAAAAAAATCAGCAAAAGTAATGTACAGGCAGCTTCTCAACCACCTGACCACAAATAACATATTATCAAGAACACAGTTTAGATTTCTGAAGGGTTCTGATATCAAGAAGGCTATTTACACCTACAGTGAAAATGTACTTAGTTCATTAAATAACAAGTTACAAGCAACAGGTATTTTCTGTGATTTGTCAAAGGCATTAAATTGTGTGAACCACAACATCCTTTTAAATAAATTAGAATTCTATGATGTCGCGGGCAGTGCTGCAAAATAGTTCAAATCATACCTTGCTAACAGGAAACAAAGGGTGTCAGTGCAAGGGACTAATGAATTAAGCCATCAATCATCATCAGAATGGGAAGGAATTACATGTGGTGTCCCACAAGGATCTATCTTAGGGCCATTGCTTTTTATTGTGTACATTAATGATCTCTCATCAGTTACACTGCCAGAAGCAGAGTTTGTTTTGTTTGCAGATGACACAAGTATTGCAATAAATAGTATGTCGAGTGTAGGTCTAGAAAGATCTGCTAATGATATTTTCATGGATATTAATAAATGGTTTAAAGCCAACTCACTGACATTAAACTTCGAAAAGACTCACTATATGCAATTCAGAATCTGTAAGAGGTTTCCACCCAGCATTAGCATAAAGTATGAAGAAGAGCATATAGAAGAGGCTGACAGTCTTAAATTCCTGGGATTACAACTTGATAATAAATTCAGTTGGGAGGAGTCCACCACAGAACTGCAGAAACACCTTAACAAATCTGTATTTGCAGTTCAACTGTTAGCAGACATAGGTGACATAAAAATGAAAAAGCTTGCATACTTTGCCTACTTTCGTTCCATAATGTCATATGGTATAATATTTTGGGGTAACTCTTCAAGTCAAACAAAAGTTTTCAGAGCCCAAAAGCATATAATATGTATTATTTGTGGAGTAAATTCACGGACATCCTGTAGAAACCTCTTCAAAGAACTGGGTATACTAACTACTGCCTCTCAGTACATTTACTCCTTAATGGAATTTGTCCTAAATAATATATCGCTTTTATCAACAAACAGCTCAGTTCATACATACAATACCAGGAACAAAACGGATCTGCACAAGGACTTAAAAGCACTTACTTTAGTTCAAACAGGGGTCACTACTCAGGACCACTCATCTTCAATAATTTGCCAGCAAACATAAAAAATTTAGTTACAAATAAAGACCAGTTTAAAAGGGGCCTGAAGGACTTACTAGTGGCCAACTCCTTCTACTCCATTGACGAATTTTTTAATGGAAACAAATGATGTACTGATATATTCATACTATTAGTATTGTTATTTCAGCTTCAAAAAAAAAAAAATTACATGTTCCACATCCACAAGGACCTTCTCAGCATGGATCTATGGAGCAAAAAACTAATCTATTCTAATCTAAACTTTGTGAAAACATGAGATCTTGACCACTTCACCTTTGGGCATGGGCATCTTGCATATGTATATATATTTAAGTGTAAAGTAGGTGACAACTATGTGACACTGAAAGCTCACAAGCTGTAATTCTTTGTTCTCGCAGCACGTTCTCAAACTGGGAAATTTTGAGCACTGTAAGTATGTTGTTCGAATAATGTCCATGTACAAAATGCCATGATCCAGAGATGCTCTACAATTATGGACCTGGTCTTTTCAGAATTAGTCTTATGGAATTTCTTTTTTGATCATCTTCCTGCAATTATTGGATTTAGTGAACAGGTGTTGAATAATGTACACGAAACTGCAGAACTTACTTTCTTATTTTTCATTCTCTTCATATTTATTGACACTAAGTACAGTTTCAATAATCAGCTTTGTAAAATGTAGGGACATCAATATTTTAGCACAGATCAATAAGCTACACCATTTAGCAGAAGCGATGTGTTCACAAATGAAAATGACTGACATCAATGTTCACATTTTAACTGATGAGCTCTAACTGACTGACATAGAAGTTTGCATTTCAATTGCCAGGCATGGACTGACTGCTGCTTCATACATAACACCTATTTATAGATGTGCATATCATAGAAACTACAAAATGATGAAATACATGATTGTTAAGTTCAAGATAATAATGTAAAAGACAGAAAAAAACAAAAATACATAGATTTACTTAACTGAAAAATGTATAATTATAAAATGAGGAAATAATAGGTACTACTTAGTGATAGGGAAGTTTTAATGTGCAGTTTGCCAAGACTTTTTTCAGAAAGTGAAATTTTCTGATTGGAATATCTAACAAACTAAAATGTTATTTTAGTAAAATCAAGGCTACTAAACTGTAACGCTGGATTTTGGAAATAATTACATTTGTGGATTAGAATATTCAGGAACATAAAAATTTTGAATGTAAATAACTTTTGAAATATAAAGTTTTCAGAAAAAATAAAATGTTTACATGAAAGAGGAGAATGAGGGCTTTCAAATAAGCTTTTTGAGTCTTAAAGCATACAATTTTGACATCATCTGGTTTACAGGTATAGTATGTTACAAGTATTTTTTTGAAATAAAATGTTTTCACATGAACAAAAAGTACTATTGTCATTATCCAGCAGTCATAAGCCCTGTAGACCAAGTGTTGCATAAACGATCAGTCTCCATTGCATTCTGTCTGTTGTTGTTTCCTTCCAATTGACTACATTCAGAGCTTCTGCATCTTTCTTTATGTCACCTTCCCATGTGTTTCTTGGTCTGCCTTAGTGACTTATTATTGTAATGTGGGCAATGAAAGCTTGCTTAGGAAGATGGATTTCCAGCATATGGGTTATGTGATGTATTACATAACCTGCCTCTTGGAACCATGTTCTCTTTCGAAATTGTAAAATGCTGATCTGGTTCATGATCCCATAAATTTCATTATTCTTACTGGCTCTCCAAGTACCTCTGTCTCTTTCTGGGCCACAGATTGTTCTCATTGCCTTTCTTTCAAATGTTAGAAGCTTTTGTGTCTTCCTTTTAGTTAGTGTCCAGCTTTTTGAACCACAGAGAACAATGAGGGCATACAACACCATTGTAGATCTCCATTTTTGCAGAATGTGATATAGTTTTAGACTTGAATGTATCTCTTAGAGCATACAGAGTCTCAAGCCAGCAGAGATTCTTTGGTCTGCATCTTGCAACAACTGTACCAACTTACCAGTTACTTGAACTGGTCAACAGACTTGAACTTGTCTCAGTTAATGGTGATGTGCTCTTGTGCATATTTAGTTCTGTCTACTTGCATATGTTCCGTTTTTGGTTTATTGATGAGCAGTCCTGCTTCACTTGCTGATGTGGAGATGCTTTCATACATTTCCCCATGATCCAAGAGCACTCATACTATAGTTTATAGGGGGGCCAAACTGGGGAGTATGAAGTATTTTTAATAGTTTGGAAGATGAAAGATGATTGTAAGTAACAGTAGTAAAGTTTCATTACCAACGCTGCTAAAATATCAACTTTTAAATCTTTTTATTTTTAAGAAAAACTCCTGACAACACTATATTTTTTCCTTTCGCTGAGAGCTAGGGGGGCCACGGCCAACCCCAACCCCTCCCCACGCCAGCTTCCACTTGTAGGCCATGACATTCTTCAACTTTGCTCTCTTTTATGGGTTTCATCAAGGTGAGAGTAAATAGTATAAGTCAGTTTATCTTTCTGTCTTAATCCAGTTCTTATGGAAAAGGTTGTGAGTATACTACTCATGTAAACTGTGCTGTGAGTAATGTAGTTAAAGGAAGTACTGTATGTATATGAGTTTAGCTGTTTTGTATACATATGGTATATGCATTAAATACATAATGGGAAGAAAACAAGAAAAAATTATTTAAGGAATGTAATCATAGCAGGTGGAGATATCCCACCTTGCTACGTCACAAACTTTGTGAGGCTTTGTGGTATCGTGCTGCTGGTATTCATGCAAAGAAAAGAACAGCAGCCCTATATAAATGCAATGAATGTATATTGAAAATGTTGTATCCGGGAATTGCAGAACAGTAATGATGGAATCATGGGTGGGAAAACAAGTTTAATCTCTGAATTGAAGTCCACACAAGATCTGAATACAAACACAATCAGACAGTATTATACAGTGAGTCCCTGTCACAATCATACAACACTGTCACTCCAAGTCTGTATATGTCTGTTGTTTCAAATGGTGAGTCCAAACACTTCATGAAACTGCAGTCCGACTTTGCATTGCTGTTCATGGTGGGGTATTTGCTTTTAACTAGTCCACAGGTGCAGGAGTATGCAGGCTGCTAGTGGGCCCATGGTGACTTGGAATGGTGTGATTGGCGTGTAGTCAGTAGGTTTCTATTTTCTGTACATGTGCTGGCTGACATTGCTGAGGTTACTGTGGAAGTGACTTGGCAGTGGTCATGCATGCGCTGTTAAGCAGCTGTGGTGCCTACTCCTATCGGCTGTGAACTGAATGCCATCTGATTCCTGCTCACAAAACACTGTGCACCGAGGTGCTGTGATTGATGCACTGTGGTGGTGTAGTGTGCATGGACAGAGCAGTAATGGAGGAAAGGTCTGGGCTAGAGGCAGGGTGCTGTTTGCAGTCCAGGCATTTATTCCCCAGGCCTGCACCCCACTGTATGGATCTCCAGAGAACTTGGAGGAGGACCTGCAACCAGTATGCACCAGATGCCCACCCAACTGAGGAACTTCCATTGTGACAGAGGAAAGTCCAGGTCTGTAGGTGTCTCTGTAGATGACAGTGAGGATAAAGACTGCAGCAAAGCTGGCAGGGGAGGTGAAGGCGGGGCCAGCAACTGAACTGGCAGCAGTACCACTGTTGGTGACATTGGAAGAAGCACCACTGAGGGCTGCAGCAGCAGGGGTGGCAGTGGCAGCAGTGGAAGGAGCGGAGCCTGCAACAGAGATGGTGCAGCGCCCCCCCCCCCCCCCCTCCCCCCCGAAGGTGGTGATGGCAATGACACTGAAGACCTGCTGGGATTACCGGGGCGGCAGGATAACATACATTGTGGGGAACCACCAGGAGGTGTGGTGCCTGTCTCTGCCTGCTCTTTAACCAAGGAGTTAGAAAAAGGGTAGGAATCAGTGCAAGGGCACAGTGGATTTTGGTGCCTGCGCTGATGGTGCCACTTTGCGTCATGAATAACATATGTAGCCCTACTTGCAGAGCAGATGACAATCCCGGGTGCCCATGAATGACCCCCAAGAAAAACCAGAAATTTCAGCCTATCATTGGTTCTAAATTAAGGGTGGGGGGCAATTGAAGGGGGGGGGGTGGAGCATGGAGGATGGAGGAGATGCAGAATTGTCTGGTGAGTCTGCCATGGAGAAGTTTAGCAGGAGACTTATCTCCCTGAGGCATCATACAGTAGGAGGAAAGGAACAGGAGCAGCACATTTTCCTTGCAGTGTAACAGCCACAGCTTTGTCATTTGGGGACTTGAAAGTTAGCATGAACCTTTCTGCATCCCCACTGGAGTGTAGTGAAAAAAGCACTGAGCAGATGTGAGTGAATCCATTAGCCTTGCAAAAGGATGCAAATTCAGTGGAGGTGAATTGTGGACTGTTATCCAATACAAGGGTCTGTTATCCAATACAAGGGTGGCAGGCAGCCCTTCTAGGCAGAAAATAGTCGCCAAGGCCCAGATCATGCTGGCTGACATTGTGGAAGTCAGAGAGACCACAAAAGGAAATTTGGAAAAGTCATCCACTATGAAAAGCCACAGCAAACCCAAAAATGGTCCAGCAAAATTGATACGGATTGACTGCCAGGGGCCATCCAGTCAGGACCAGTTGGAAAACTGATGAGGAGCAGACAAGTTCTCAACAAAATCCTTGCAACTCATGATCTTGTGTTCAATGTCTTATTCCATGCAGCAGATTTTAAAAGCAGCACACAGGCAAAGGCGGCCAATGGGTTTCCTGACAGTGATGACTAGCAGAAATGGGCATAAGAACCCCCAGGTCCTGCATATTATGCAGTTGTGCTGCAATGATGTCCTGAATAGTGTAAGAAACTTCCTGAGCTTTGATGAACCTCAGCTGGGCCATATCCTTCAAAGTAGAATGATCAATAAAACCTTTAGCCCTACCCAGAGAGTCATCAAAAAGCTGGTGAAATTTGTCACAGAGCTCTGTGATGCTGTTGTAAGAGTTAATCATTGCCACATTATCTGAGATCTGAAGACCAAGAATCTCAAAGGTATTAAGGCCAAAAATGTTGGGACTGTAATGGGAGTGGAGCACCATGACCGGAACTATCTTAGATGTAGATTGGTATTGCTTCACAAAAGAGCAGGTGCCCAGGACAGCAATGCGATCCCGATTGTATGCAGTGAAGACCTATGTTGGAGGCCATGGAGAACTGAGATTCTTGAACATGCCTCTGTAAATCAAAGCCACAGAAGCCCCAGTATCCAGCTGCAATTGTACAACCTGGTTCCAGATATGCAACTGAATGAACAGCTTTTTTTGCTACCCATATGAGCAATGAGGGATGCTGGGGATGACTGACAGCTGGAGTTGATCCCAGTGCAGTGGAAACACTATAACAGGTTTTAACCAGGGACAATTTGTCAGAAACTGACTAGTGCAGGAACACAGCATTGTCACCATTGAGCCGATTGACGTCCATTGCCTCTGAGCTGTAAATTGACAGAGGGACAGACTGCCCATGCAATTTCTTGGAGCAAACTTCGTGAATGTGGCCAACTTTCTGGTAAAATAAACATTTGGCCCGGTGAAAATGACAGGCATCGCTATCATGATAAATGTAGCACTGAGGCCATGATTGCAACTTGCCAGTTAGCACAGCTGCCATGGATGTGACTTGGGTTGTATATTATGCCAAGTAGAAACATAAGGCCTGTGTGGAAGGGACAAATGAGTGTCAAGGGCAGAAACCATGGGTGGTGACATCTCCAACTCAGCGGTGTCAAATAATTCTTGTGCCTCAGTTATACAAATGGCATCCTCAAGGGAAGGGTCTGAGAGCTTGTAAACCTCTACATGAAGTCAGGAATAAGTAACACTTAGAACAACTGTGCCCCAGGACTTAGTGTTAGCATTTGACTTACCACAAGGACAGACAAATTTGCATGTGCGGGTCATATCACATAACTCCATGAGCCATTGTTTGTATGAGTGGGAAGGTTGGCCTTTTGTGCAAAAAAACTTATAACGAGCAGAGACAACCAACATCTGAGAGCCAAAATATTTATCAAGAACGTAAATGACATCCAAGAAAGGAACTGATTATGGCTGAGTAAGGGAAAACAGCTTAATGCAGATATGCAAGATATCAACAATAACCCAAGAAATAAGAGTGCTGAACATCACCTGAAATGTTGTGGGCCACTAAGTGTTGAAACAGCTGCCATTTGTATTCATCCCATTCTTCCACTGCAGCGTCTAAATTGCAGAATGGCGGGGCCGATCAATGTCAGCTGCCACTGTCACCAGGCTGGGTGAAGCACTGATGCAAGGCTTGTTGCAGTAACTGCCAGCCATCCAATGGAAACGTCAACTTCAGCATCAGATGAGGGAATTGCATCAATTGAGACTGAAAAAGGTCTTGAGTGACACAGTTTCCTGAAGTTGGGGAACTGCTGTGTGGCAGAAAGGAGAGAAGAAAGAAGGAAGACAAAAGCAAAGGAATGAATGGATGTCTTCCAATGACATTTGGCAAAACAAGAGAAGAAAAGAAATGCACGGTGACCTCTTCATCCGAAGCAATGAGACACCAGACCAGAGGCAAGGGATGACCAGTGAAACCAAAACCGAAATCAAAACCATTGACCAGCCTCTGTCGCCACTAATTTGATGTATCTGGGAAGTGCGGAAGAACAAAAACTGGAGGAGTGAGTGGAAAGACAAGTTTAATCTCTCAATTGAAGTTCACACAAGAAATGAATACAAACACTGTGAGATGGAATTGTATACCAAATCGCTATCACAACCACACAACACTATCACTTCAAGTCTGTATATGTCCATAGTTTCAAGTGGTGAGTCCAGACACTATGCAAGAATGCAGCATGACTTTGCACCACAGAAGTCGCTTAGGGGTGGTCGTGCTTGTGCTGTTAAGAGGTGGTGGTGCCGGTTGTCTATCAGCCATAAGCTGAATGCCGCCTGATTCTTTGTTGTGAAATGCTGTGCATCATGGTCGATCATTGATGACAATGCAGGAAAGACAAACTGGATGCTGTAAGAGGGGAAGTGTTTATTAGAGTTGACAAAAATATTGTGTCCGTCATGGTTAAAACTGAGTCGAACTGTGAAGTTATCTGAATGTGAGGAACAAGCCCAGGCAAAATCAAGGTAATTACTGGCAGTTTTTATTGGCCACCCAATTCTGCAATGAGAGTTTTAGAAACATTCAGAGAAAATCTATGCTCAATAGTATTATTTGGAGGTGACTTTAACCTAGTGAGTAAAGACTGGGACATCTGTAGATTCATTGCAGGTGGTATTTACAAACAGTCTTGTGAAGTAGTTTTGAACACATTTTCTGAAAACTGTCTTAGCAGCTAGTTTGACAGCTCACACATACTGGAAATACTTTTAGGCCTTGTAGCTACAAAAAGACCTGACCTTACCGGCAGTGTCAGTATGGAGATAGGGATTAGTGATTATAATGTCATTGTAGCAATGAAATTTACTAAAATTAATAAACTAATCAAGAATACTAGAAGAGTATTTTCACTAGAAGAGCACATTTGCAGTTATTAGCATCCCACTTAGGCAATGAATGGACATAATTCACTTCCATTATGACAGATATAAAGGAATTATTGGAAAAGCTTAAAAAGATAGTAAATTGTGTCCTCTAGGCATATGTGCCAAGGAGTGGATTAAGGATGGGTCAAAGGCTGCTACCTAGTCGCTAGTTGACCAGTCTGGTGTGGCTTTAGAAGACAGCAATAACAAATATGTAGTTTAAAATTTTTGTGTTTAAGAAAATATTCACACAGGAGGATTGTAAAAACATACCATCATTTGGCCATCTCACAGACTCCCTTATGGGGGTCATATCAGTAGGCATCCAAGGCATAGGGAAGCAATTGAAAGAGTTGAAGACAAATAAGTCACCAGGTCTGGATGAAAGCCCAATTCAGCTTTACAGAAGGTACTCTATGGCACAGGCCCCTTACTTAACTTACATTTATTGTGAATCTCTCTCCCAGCTAAAAGTCCCAAATGACTAGAAAAAAGAGCACATAACTTCTGTATCTAAGACAGGTGAAAGAACAGACCTGCAGATTTACAGACCAATATCCCTAACTTTGGTTTGCTGTAAAGTTCTTTAACATATTCTCAGGCCAAATATAATAAATTCCCTTGACGCAGAAAAGCTTCTGTCCACAAATCAGCACAAATTTAGAAAGCATCAGTTGTACAAAACTTAGCTTTCTCTTTTCTGTCATGATATCCTGCAAAACGAGGATAATGGAATGTAGTCGAATTAAATCGGGTGATGCTGAGGGGATTAGATTAGGAAATGAGACACTTAAAGTAGTAAAGGAGTTTTGCTATTTAGGGAGCAAAATAACTGATGATGGTCGAAGTAGAGAGGATATAAAATGTAGACTGGCAATGGCAAGGAAATCGTTTCTGAAGAAGAGAAATTTGTTAACATCGAGTACAGATTTAAGTGTCAGGAAGTCGTTTCTGAAAGTATTTGTATGGAGTGTAGCCATGTATGGAAGTGAAACATGGACAATAACCAGTTTGGACAAGAAGAGAATAGAAGCTTTTGAAATGTGGTGCTACAGAAGAATGCTGAAGATAAGGTGGGTAGATCACGTAACTAATGAGGAGGTATTGAATAGGATTGGGGAGAAGAGAAGTTTGTGGCACAACTTGACTAGAAGAAGGGATCGGTTGGTAGGACATGTTTTGAGGCATCAAGGGATCACAAATTTAGCATTGGAGGGCAGCATGGAGGGTAAAAATCGTAGAGGGAGACCAAGAGATCAATACACTAAGCAGATTCAGAAGGATGTAGGTTGCAGTAGGTACTGGGAGATGAAGAAGCTTGCACAGGATAGAGTAGCATGGAGAGCTGCATCAAACCAGTCTCAGGACTGAAGACCACAACAACAACAACAACATCCTGCATCACCATGGATGAAGGGAAATAGGCAGATTCCATATTCCTAGTTTTCTGGAAAGGATTTGACATGCTCTCACACTTCAGCATACAGATTAGGTTTCCAGGTATGTGAATGCCTCAAAGACTTCTTAAGTAATAGGATGCTGTAGAAAGTCCTCTGTGGCAAGTGTTCAGCAGAGACAAGGGTACTGTTTGCAGTGCCCCAGTTAAGTGTGATAAGACCGCCCTTATACTCTATATACCTGATCTGATGGGCAGAATAAGCAGCAGCCTGCATCTGCGGTTTATGAGTTGTTGTTTTTGAGTAACTGTAGGATAATACAGGTTGACTTAGACAAAATTTCTAAGCTAGCTTGAGATATAGAAAAACATAACTTAATGCTGATGAGTAAGAAAACAGTCCCTTTATATTCGAATACAGTATTAGTAGTGTGCTGCTTGACACAGTCACAGCGATTAAATATCTATTCATAATGTTGTGAAGTGATATGAGATGTAGTAGGGAAAGGTGAATGGCCGATTTCAGTTTATTGGGAAAACTTTAGGAAGCTTAAACTCGCCTACAAATGAAGCAATGTATAGAACACTATTGTGAACCATTTTTGAGTGTTTGGTATCCCCACCAGAATTGATTAAAGAAAGACATTGAAGCAATTCAAAGGTGTGTTGGATCTTTTGTCCCAATAATTTCCACCTAGGATCATCCAATTGTTCCCCCATGCCCTAGCAACAATGTACTTCCTAGATAATGTGATGAATTTTATGGGATGACAGGTGACACAGTGATGGGATACCCACTGTCTCCAATCATTGTGAACCTCCTCATTGAGCTCTTTAATGAGCAATTTCTATACTCTGTAACACTGTGTCTGTCTCCCTTCCTACATGACAACAGCTTCCTGATATGGTCACAAGGTGAAAATGCACTGCTATTGCTCAATATAACATGTGCATTGTCCATCCACCACACATGAAATGTACTGTTGAGCTGGGGAAAGGTGGCAAGATACTATTCTTGGATGTTTTAGTTGAGTGGAATTCAGAAGGCATGGTAATTCTTTGTACAGGAAACACAGGGACATTGACCAATGCTTGGATGCAAATAGTTTATGCTACCCTATTCACAAGGAAGAGTTGTTGGACACGTTACTACACAGAGCAAAGACTGTTTCTGAAGATGAACATCTACAGTCTGAATTGGAGCATTTGTGATGATTGTTCAGAGAAAATATTACAGCAAGGGCGAACTGCAAATGCTTTCAGATACATGCAATGTATTTGCAAATTGTGAATACACCTTCCAATGCATATGTTGTTGAGACCCTCCTTGGAAGGTTCCAGATTTTGCTACTGAGCCTGGGTAAGCCTAACGCCATGCCAGTCCTGAGACAGGATTCAAAAGCTTGAGTGTTTCATTTGAAGTGATGCAGCTTGAAGACCAAGAATATTTTATTCAGGCATGCCAGTGCAAAAGAGCCTGAGGACAGAGTTACACTTATGCAAAATAAATAACCAAGCAAAAACAAAATTATAAATGTAAGTAAAAAAATCTAATACTGTCTTTTTATCTGCTCCATGAACGTGTATATCGCCATTTTCTTCACTTTCTCTCTGTTTATGTACTAGCATGTTTTATCCTATTGATTTCCTTTTCAACCTAATACTCTTCCTGTACCATCCAGCATCTGAGATACCACATATAGTGCAAAATCTAACTGGTGCTTTTTTTTACATTACATCCTGAGGCCGTGGAACAAGGAAATCAGGTAGATGCAGTGTTCCTTGATTTGCGGAAAGCATTTGACACAGTACTGCTCCAGTGTCTCTTAACAAGTTTGGTTATTTAGAGTATCAAACAAAGTTTGTGATTAGGTTGAGGATTTCTTGTCAAGCAGGATGCAATATATTATCTTGTATGTTCTGTCACTAACCGAAGTAGAAGTGATACTAAATGACATTTTATTGTGAGAGATATTGAAACTGTATACTTGTTTAAAATATCGATTTTTAGCAGTTTGAGCTGCAAATTTAGCAAATGTTTACAAGTGTTGGTCAGTTAATTAATTTGTAGATCTTTAGGTTTCTAAATAAAATGTTAATAAATACCTATTTGAGTAGGTATCATAGATTTAGTATATTTATAGTTTAAGTTTGAAAAAAAATATGATTGATTAATCACAAGTTGTGCAAAGTAATAATTTCTGTAACAGTACTCAGTTGCTAGCTGTAAAATAGACAAATAGCTCCTTACCAGATATTTAACAGCATTCAGTGGTGTTCAACATATTACTGTAAGTACAGTCAAAAAGTTTGCTTTTGTTGGCGTTCCTGCAGCATAAATGCAATGTTGTGTGACTCCAAAGTTGGTATATTAGCACTGATATGTAGGCAAAGGATTAGTGTGACTTTCATCTCTTTCTAGCAAGTGTGAGTAAATGAGGAAAATGAATTATGGTGATTTTATTACCAAATACATCCAAACAGGACCAATGTACTTTTTTTTTTTCTGCTGAAGGAGAAACACTGGCAGACATCCATTGGATAATGAAGAATGTGTATGGGGCAGCATGTCTGTTGAAAACTACCATTTATGGAATGCTGCACCAAGATTCATCTATGACTACATCACTACTCCCCAGTTCACACTTAAGTGCCTGACAGAGGGTTCTTCAAACCACCTTCACACTATTTCTCCACCATTCCACTCTCAAACTGCACATGGGAAAAATGAACACTTAAATACTTCTGTATGAGCTCTGATTTCTCTTATTTTATGAAACGATCATTTCTCCCTATGTAGGTTGGTGACAGTAAGAAATTTACACGTTTGCAAAAGAAAGTTGATGACTGAAATTTTGTGAAAAGATCTCACCACTGTAACAAATGCCTTTTGTTTTAGTGATTGCCACTCCAACTCACTTATCATATCCATGTCACTCACTCCCATATTTCATGATAATACAAAACAGGCTGCACTTCTTTGGTCTTTTTCAATGTCCTCCATCAAGCCTGTCTAGTAAGGATCCCATACTGCACAGCATTATTTTGACAAAAATCATAGTGTGGGCAGTCTCTTTAGTAGATCTGTTGCATCATCTAAGGGTTCTGCCAGTGAAACACAGTCTTTAGTTTGCCTTTCCCACAATGTTGTCTATGTGATTGTTCCAGTTTAAGTTGTTTGTAATTGTAATCTCTAAGTACTTAGTTGAATTCACAGACTTTGTGTGATTTCTTCTCTTACTCATGTGGATGGCCTCACACTTTTCCTTATTCAGAGATGATTGCCACTTTTTGTACCATGGAGATATTGTCTGTAAATCATTTTGCAATTTTTATCTTCTGACGAACTTACTACATGGTAAATGACAGGATAATCTGAAAATAGTCTAAGAGGAGTGCTCAGATTGTCTCCTAAATTGTTTATACAGATTAGGAACAGCAGGGGACCTATAACACTCCCTTGAGGAATTCCAGATATCATGTCTGTTTTATTTGACTATTTCCTATTGATTACTATATACTGTGATCTTTCTGTCAGGAAATCATGAGTTCAGTTACATAACTGAAGTGCTACTCTGTAGGCATGAAATTTGATTAGAAGTCTCTTGTGAGGAACAGTGTCAAAAGCCTTATGGAAATCTAGAGGATCCTTGCTGCTGTGTGATGATAAGGAATGTCTCCATAACAAAGAAGCTACGCCAACTCAAGTGGGAGACACTCGAGCACCTGCTCTGGTGTCCTGACCTCTCCCCATGCAGCTTTCATGACTTTGATCCCTTATAAAAGGCTTTGAAGTGTCAATGATTCCTGTAGAGTAAGGACGTGCAACAAGCAGTTACAGATTTCTTCACACATTAGGACACAGTGTTTTACCAAATTGGTATCTTCAACCAGGTTCTTCAGTAAGATGATTGCCTCAATGCTCATGGTGATTTTGCATGATTCACGTACCATACCTGGACTGTACAGCTTTCAAACGGAAACTTTTTGATAGCCCCTAATAGTTCATATGTTTATATGTGTATTTATTAGCCATTCAGCATGTTTACCATGCAGTTGGCTTGATCAAAATACATTTTACATATTCATAACAGTATAGTAGCTCTTATTAGTTTTTACATTATACATTATGCATATATACACATACATATTTTTAGTAGTTAGTAATTTTTGCATTTTATGTGCATCATCATTTTACATATACAGTTAAATACATAAACTTCTTACTAATCAGAAGATTTCAGTAATAATCGTTATATAGTTTACTTTCAAGAATTAATTATATAGTTTTACACAATTAGTTGATGATAGTTACATTATTTCATTGTTTATACATTCCTTCCTGATTATTTCCAAGATATTCTTCAATTGAGAAGTCTGCTTTATTTTTAAACCATGTGTCTAATATCTCCTTTAATTTAAAAATTGTGAGGGTTTTGACTGATTGTGGCAGTTTATTATGTAACTTTGGACATAGGTGTTTGTGACTGTTGTGTGTCAGTGACAGCCTAGAATATGGTATATCAAGCATGCAGTTGTTTATAGTGCTGTTCAAATGTAAATTCATTCTCTGTGTAAATTGTTGTATATTTTCTTTTACATATATTAAGCAGTTATACATGTAGAGACTTGGGAGGGTTGTTATGTCTAATAGGCTGAAGTGCTTCTTACAGGTTTCTCTTGGCCCCAATCCTTGTATACATCTAATTGATTTTTTTCCATTTGAATACACAGTTTGTGCCTGTTGAACTACCCATAACAGAATCCCATATTGTAGCTGTGACTGAGAGAATGCATAGTAGCAAAGCATTAATAAACTTTTACTGACAGAATATCTTACTTTATATTGCATGAATATCATGCACGCAAGTTTGCCTTTCAGATAGCTTGTATAGTCATCCCATGAGAGCCTTTGGTCTTTTTTTAGGCCCAATAGTTTGACACTGTGATTCTCATCTTTCCGTACCTCCAGATTAAAATAAATTTCCTCCATTTTTGCATTGTTTATATATAACTGGTTAGCAATGCACCACACCCTACATTTTTCAAAAAGTTCATTATTTTTGTTTACCGCCTATTGCATACTCTCACCTGTGGAGATCATGGTCATATTATCAGCGTATAAGACATTTTTGCAGGTTGTATATGAGGTTCATTCAAATGAAACTTCGTTTGATGTTGCATAGCGGCAGTGTGGTTTCACACTGAAGAGAAGGTTGTCACACAAGCTATGTTCCACTACCAAACATGCAGGCAAGTAAGCAGGAGGTCATGAGATGTATCGATGGATGAAGGCTGTGCACAGTGAGTACAGTCTGCATTGTTCAAGTGTTGTGGAATGGCAAAAATGATTCCTTGAGGGGGTTGAGTCACTGGAAGATGGTGCTCATCCTGGACAGGCTCATCATGTCATCACACCGGAAAAGGTTGCGGAAGTTAATGCTTTAGTCTTGGACAACTGTAGAATCACCATGGACAAGATCCATTGGTTACTAGGTATTGGCATGGGTCCTGCCCACACCATAATTCATTAACACTTGAGCTTTCAAACAATTTGTGTGCAGTGAATTCCCCACGCTCAACAGCGCGATACTCAAATGGCACTGTCTTTGAGTCATCTGCAACGTCATCATGAGGAGGAATACAGCTTTCTGTCGCGCATTGTCACAAGTGACAAAGCATGGTATCACCATTTTGAACCAGAAAGCAAGCATCAGAGCAAGCCGTGGAAACATGTGATTTCACCACCTCCAAAGAAATCAAAGGTCGTGCACACTAGTTCTGGTAAGGTCATGATGTCCTTCTTTTTTTACCAGAAGGGCCCTCTGCTTTTTGAGTTCCTGGAACAGTTAACCACCATCAATGCCCAGCGTTCTCAAGGCACTTTACACAACCTTAGATGAACCATCAAGTCAAAACACTGAGGCATGTTGTCCAATGGCATTATCCTCCTGCATGATAATGCCCACCCACACGGCCAATGTGGTGAAGACGACATTCTAGCAGTTTTGGTGGGAAATGCTGGAACACCCATCACACAGTCACAACCTTTCACCATGTGACTTTCATGTGTTTGGTCCTCTAAAACAAGCTATTGATGGAGATTGATTTACGATGGATAACAAAGTGTGTGACAGGGTACAGGGGTGGATCTGACAGCAGCCTACTAGCTTCTTCAAGAACGGAATTGGCTGGCTAGTATTGCAATGGGATAAATGTGCCAACTGTTGTGGTGACTTGTTTTGAGCATGTGTGTTGTGTATAACTACATTTTTGAGTTAATAAAATCATTACTGCTACTTTACACTAGTAACTGGGTTTCGTATGAATGCCCCTTATAGTTTGAGAAGTCATTGACATAGACAATAAAGAGGAAGGGTCCAAGAACTGAGCCTTGTGGAATTCCTCTCTCTTAATTTTCATTAGTTCTGACCGGTTCACATATACTAACTGCTGCCTGTTATTTAGTTATGATTTAATCAAATTAAGTGGTTTGTCTGCAATACCATAATATTATAAGTTTTTAACAATTACTCATGTGAAACTGAATCAAATTCTTTGCTTAAGTCTATGAGTGTTGCACAGGTGCTCAGTTTCCTTTCAAAAGCATTGTGGATTTCAGTCTCCTGGCTTTCAATAGCATTTATAGTTGACTGATAAGTTCTAAATCCATACCAGCTGTCATTAAGTAATTTACTGCTCTCAAAATACATGTAAGTTTGTAGTGTGAACAGCTGTCTATGAGTTTGGTCAGTATAAGGACTATTGATATTTGTCTATAGTTATCTGGCATTTCTCTGTCACCCTTTTTGTATATGGGGAGTGTAACCATAATTTTAAGGCAATCAGGGAAAATGCTATCATCAAGGATTTTATTTGCAAGATAGAGTACACGGGTTTTATTTTCCTTAATTATAGTCGTTATTACAAAGTTACTGAATCCACAGTAGTCTTCTGTTCTAGAGTTTTTCAGCTTGTTTACAGAGTTATGTATATCTGTATCAGTTATTCTACTCCAGTTAAATTTTTTATCTGCTTTATTCTGAGATTGCAAAAGAAAAGCTTCTGCATCAGCTAAATTGTCACTTTTTGGTACATGGGCATTTACTGACTTTATGAAGTGTTCGTTGAGAGTGTTACAATTAATTGGGTTTACTGATTTCTTCCTTTCCCATGTTTATCTCAGTTTTAACTATGTTCCAGGCAACCTTGCATTGGTCTTTAGAATTTAAAATATACTCTTCATTAGCTTTCATTTTTGCTGCTTTAATTTCAGATTTATATATTTTTCTTAAGTTTATATATCTATTTGTGTTTTCTTGACTGCCTTCAATTTTGTCCTTCAGCATGAGTAAAAGGATTTTGAGTTTATTGAGGTGTGAAGTGTACCACTTTTTTGTATGTTGTGGTTTATGCATATGGTAGGGTTACATCTCTTAGTAACAAGAGGACAGTTACTGTCTAATGTATTTTTTATATTGGTTGTGAACACAGAAAATCCTTCATTTATATCTTTGTCGATGGTTAGTAACCGAGCCCATTCTATTCTACTCAGTTCATTTCTCATTGTTTTAATATTCTCTTTCTTAAGAGCTCTATATGTAGTTAGCATCCTGGTATCATCAAATGTCAGATTTCCAATTTTGAGCCATATGCCATTATGGTCAGATAGTCCTGATTTGATGGTATTGGACTCTACTTCATTCCACACACATTGCTAATTATACTGTCAAGGCATGCTTCCATTCTGGTCAGTTTTCCATTTAAGCAGTAGTAATTCATTGATCTTAAGATATTTAGGATGTGTACCACAGTTTTTCTCTTTACTCTTACACCTATATTAATGTCTACTGTGATAAATGTTTTATATTGCTTATATTTGGCAGTCAGTAAGATTAATTCAAAGAGTTTTTCTAGGAATATCTCGTCATCACAAGCTGGTGGTCAGTAAACTGTTGCTATAATGAGTTTCTGAGTGTGTATAACCAACGCAGATGCTTCAAAAGATCTACAACAGACAGACCACTCTGTCTTACACAGATCATATTATGGATCCCAAAGAAAGCAGGTGTTGACAGATGTGAAAATTACCGAACTATCAGTTTAATAAGTCACGGCTGCAAAATACTAACGTGAATTCTTTACAGACGAATGGAAAAACTAGTAGAAGCTGACCTCGGGGAAATTCAGTTTGGATTCCGTTGAAATATTGGAACACATGAGGCAATACTGAGCCTACGACTTATCTTAGAAGCTAGATTAAGGAAAGGCAAACCTACGTTTCTAGCATTTCTAGACTTAGAGAAAGCTTATGACAATGTTAACTGGAATACTCTCTTTCAAATTCTGAAGGTGGCAGGGGTAAAATACAGGGAGCGAATGGCTATTTACAATTTGTACAGAAACCAGATGGCAGTTAGAGTCGAGGGACACGAAAGGGAAGCAGTGGTTGGGAAGGGAGTGAGACAGGGTTGTAGCCTGTCCCCGATGTTATTCAATCTGTATATTGAGCAAGCAGTAAAGGAAACAAAAGAAAAATTCGGAGTAGGTATTAAAGTCCATGGAGAAGAAATAAAAACTTTGAGGTTCGCCGATGACATTGTAATTCTGTCAGAGACAGCAAAGGACTTGGAAGAGTAGTTGAACGGAATGGATAGTGTCTTGAAAGGAGAATATAAGATGAACATCAACAAAAGCAAAATGAGGATAATGGAATGTAGTCGAATTAAGTCGGGTGATGCTGAGGGAATTAGATTAGGAAATGAGACACTTAAAGTAGTAAAGGAGTTTGGCTATTTGTGGAGCAAAATAACTGATGATGGTCGAAGTAGGGAGGATATAAAATGTAGACTGGCAATGGCAAGGAAAGTGTTTCTGAAGAAGAGAAATTTGTTAACATCGAGTATAGATTTAAGTGTCAGGAAGTCGTTTCTGAAAGTATTTGTATGGAGTGTAGCCATGTATGGAAGTGAAATATGGACGATAAATAGTTTGGACAAGAAGAGAATAGAAGCTTTTGAAATGTGGTGCTACAGAAGAATGCTGAAGATTAGATGGGTATATCAGATAACTAATGAGGAGGTATTGAATAGGATTGGGGAGAAGAGAAATTTGTGGCACAACTTGACTAGAAGAAGGGATCAGTTGGTAGGACATGTTCTGAGGCATCAAGGGATCACCAATTTAGTATTGGAGGGCAGTGTGGAGGGTAAAAATCGTAGAGGGAGACCAAGAAATGAATACACTAAGCAGATTAGAAGGATGTAGGTTGTAGTAGTTACTGGGAGATGAAGAAGCTTGCACAGGATAGAGTAGCACGGAGAGCTGCATCAAACCAGTCTCAGGACTGAAGACCACAACAACAACAACAACATCATGGATGATGAATGCTGTGAAAAAGTTAGAGGTGAAGTGGCTCAACAACTAAATATGTGCATTATTATAGCTTGACAGAGATATTGTCTGAGGTATGTTCTATAACTATTTTAAAAGAGATAAGATATTTGGATTAATGAACCCAATTTTCATATGTGAGACCTCTTATTAAAACCCATAGCTTATTCTTGATAATTGTGTGCACACTGTATTCCTACTGTTGTTAACTTGGCTCAATCTGTGCACTATTGCATTACCTTAACCACATCTACATCCTTAGACTGCTAACTACTGTGAAGTGCATGGCTGAGAGTATTTCTCATTGTGTCAATTATTTACATTCCCAAGTGGAATGCTGTGTTTGCTGTAATTAGACTGATCTAATCATCACAGTCCTAATGAGAGTGATACGTAGATTCAGCTACCTGCTATGGTAGAATTGATAGAGATACATCTCAAAATTTTTTACTTTGTGCCCTAGCCACATTTTTTGTACATTCTGGAAGAACTTGAAACCTGTGTACATCACTTGCAAGAACAATCCTAAAATACTCAGTATTCAGTGTTGTTAACAGTTCTGCATACTTCAAGAATTTTTACATCATATTTATAAGGCCCAGTCAGCAGAAATTCTCCATGTTAGCTACAGCCTCAGTCAGTAGACAATCTTATCAGTGTGGTAGTGCAGGTGCACGCTGACTGAGGCCAATTTATTCCAACAGAATGGACACCTGAAAACAGCATGCATTCAGTGATCAAGAGCAATATACCAATTTTAAGCAAGATGTCTCATGTATGAATATTTGCACATCAATCACTTTAAAGTTAATTGTATTACAGGCTTTAGGCAATATCTTTGTTGGAATACTGCACATTATAAGCTGCATAATCACTCTCCTACATGCCGTTCAGGCAGGGTTCAGTGTCAGAATTAGGATGGTTTTGATTGGAATTATTGGCAGCAAAGAAGTGCTTCCACTGCAGAGATCGGGAGAAGGAGAGTAGGTCTTTGACAAGTCCAGCATGGTTATATTTTGGTGTAGGACTAAAGGTGAAGCCTTAGGATAGGACTGAAACTTCTGAGAGTTTTGGTGGGAAGTTTAACAACAGTGTTACAGAAATGTTTTGGCTTTGGAGTTGGTGGAGGGTTGGTAGGAATTGAGGGATGTGGCAAGTTGAAAAGGTCAACTTGGCAGGTTTTAGCAGCTATGAAGGGCGGACAAGGAGGAATACTGTGGTAAGATAGGGATTGGTTAGTGGTGCCCAGAGGTGACAGTAGGGTGTCATCACATTGGATAACTTTTGGAGGTGGTGTTGGAATGCTCCTCCAGGTGCTGGAGAGCAAGGGATTCAGTTTCAGAGATGTGATGTATGGCATAAGGGTTACAGAGTAGCAGTGTCTTGTGGATGAAGCAGAGGTAGTTCTGGGATGCCTGTACCACGGAGATGTGTTTTTGCAGTACCAGATTTGTGAGAGCCAGGGATTTTCAGTATCTGGAAAGGTCACTGTGAAGGGAGAGGTGGGGTCCAGAGTAAGGAATCTTTACAGTGAGAGGGGATTCCGCACTTTAGCATGCATTTGAGGAACAGGATGTGGGACTGGGTTTTAGCCAGGGAAAAGGATACTTTTGTGAACTGGAGCAGAAAGATGGAGCAAGGGTGCATTGTGGCAGGAATGAATGTAAAGGACATGGGAAAGACACAGAAATGGGCAAAATAGGTGTTGATGCTTGTGAGAGCAGCCGGGTAACAATGAAGTGTGTACGTGTGTGTGTGTGTGTGTGTGTGTGTGTGTGTGTGTGTGTGTGTGTGTGTGTGTGTGTGTGTGTTGTGATAAGCGAAGAGAGGGAGGGGATGGTTTAGGTTGAGGATCAAAAGTTTGTGTGGCATGAGTAGTTGTGGAAAACAAAATGCTAAAGTATGTCAGGATGAGGGATGAAATGGGACCAATGGAATTAATATAATTATAGCTGTCATTAGGTGCTGCATCAACAAAAAAAAAAAAATGGTTCAAATGGCTCTGAGCACTATGGGACTCAACTGCTGAGGTCATAAGTCCCCTAGAACTTAGAACTACTTAAACCTAACTAACCTAAGGACAACACACACATCCATGCCCGAGGCAGGATGCAAACCTGCGACCATAGCGGTCGCGCGGTTCCAGACTGTAGCGCCAGAACCGCTCGGCCACCAGAGGCCGGCCTGAATCAACAATCTGTGCAATTAGTCTGTGCAGTGATGAGCTTTCTGCAATCATTGCACAGTTCTTTATAGTGGTTTGACTGCCAATCAGCTGTCCACTAAACTGTGGCCAAGAGCAAAGTAGACGACCGTGTGGCACTACATGCAGCTGAACATAACACACTTTATTTCAGTTGTTGCTTCACTATCCAAGCCATCTAGGTCATTCCCTCCACCACTAGCTTTTTCTGAACTGTGCAGATGGGTGTTATTCTTACAACACATTCTCCATATTGTAATTATCCTGGCCTCAACTTATGGTAGCATACTCTTCCCACACCCTCCACCCAACACTTTCCATCCCTTCCATCCTATCATCTCCTCCTCATTCTCATCTCCCACCCTGTTTATTTTCAGTCCTCTTCCATTGCAACCACCTATCTTTCCTCACTCTCTCCTTTTTTCCTCATTTTCCCTCACTTCCCTGCCCCACTAGCTATTGATGATGCACCTGTTGGCAGACTAGTCCCTGCACGCTACACCACACAGCATTTGTCTCTCTCCCCACCCCTAAACTACCATCCCTTCCCCTTCCAGACTGCTGCTTGTATCCCATGTGATCACTGCATCCCAGAATGAGATGCTGGAGTTGGCAGTCATGTGTGCATGAGGTGTGCTTGCTTGTGTGTTTGAATGATGTGTGTCTCTCGTTACTGATGAAGGCTGTGGCAGAAAGCTTTATGCAAATGTCTTTTAATTGTGTCTGACTGCAACTTGACATGTCATCTTTATGGTAAGTAGCTATCTGTATTTTCCATACATATTAATGTTTTGTTTTTGTTTGTAAATCTGAGCAGGCTGAGTAATCAGTTTGCCGGCCGGTGTGGCCGAGCGGTTCTAGGCACTTCAGTCTGGAACCGCGCGACGACTACGGTCGCAGGTTCAAATCCTGCCTCCGGCATGGATGTGTTTGATGTCCTTAGGTTACTTATTTTTAAGTAGTTCTAAGTTCTAGGGGACTGATGCCCTCAGATGTTAAGTCCCATAGTGCTCAGAGCCATTTTAACCATTTTTGTAAATCTGAAGATGATCATTAACAGATCAAAACTTATAATCATTTGTGACAATTTGCTATGTAGACTGTTAAACTAAATATTTAAATGAGATGATACACACACACACACACACACACACACACACACACACATTCATGGAAATGCAACTCACACACACACAACTGTCGTGTGTGTGAGTTGAATCTGCGTGAGTGTGTGTGTGTGTGTGTCTGTCATCTATTTTTGATGAAGGCTTACAGGCTGGAAGCTTTATTTGTGACAGTCCTTTTGTTGTGCCTATCTGTGACTCAGCATCTCCGCTATACGGTGAGTGGTAACTTTCCTTTTCGTAATATTATTACATTCCATCCTGGATTTTCCATTGTTTACTTTTAAAAGATGTAGAAGCATCTTAAGATGTGCACCAAGGAAGTGCTTGAGCCTCTTGTTGTTCATGTTTTATGTTAATGACCTGCCAGACAATATTAATAGCAAACTCAGATTTTGTTATGGATGGTGCAGTTATTTATGATGAATTAAAGTCTGAAGGAACCTGCAGAAATATTCCATCAGGTCTTGATAAGATTTCAAACTGGTGCAAATATTAGCAACTTGCTTAAAATGTACAGAAATACAAAATTATGTACAAAACAAAAATGTGGTATCTTATCATTAGATTAGATGTTCTTTTTGCTCCAGCAGATCCATAGTGAGAAGATCCTCATGGATTTAGAACCTATGGAGAAAAAGAAACACAGTAAATATTTACAAAGAAGAACAAATACACTCGTGCAACTTCCACAGAACCAAAGTGAAATAGTCCCCAGGGAGAAAAAAATCAAAAAATCTTAAATATATTTTTATGACTGTCACATAAATGAGTCATGGGGCTAAAAAGGCATCAGCCTAGCTAACACCCATCCTTTTCTTGTCATCACTCTAGTAACAGTAGCAAGCATCATTGTGACAGCTTTTTGTGCGGATGTTTTCTGCAGCCAGCATCGGGCAGGCGGAATCCTTGCATGGTGTGGGGTATGTCTGTAGCTCACTTTCCAGTGCCTCATTGCACACCAACAGTTCTTTTACTGTCTTTTGCAGTTTTTCTAACATTGCCATCTAGCTTTTGAACTAAGTTCTCATGCCAGGGAAAGACACACACCAAA
This sequence comes from Schistocerca nitens, assembly GCF_023898315.1. Lineage (NCBI taxonomy): Eukaryota > Metazoa > Arthropoda > Insecta > Orthoptera > Acrididae > Schistocerca > Schistocerca nitens. The sequence goes on from NC_064614.1 coordinate 1,025,839,559, forward strand.
AATACCATGAAACACAGAAAAATAAACCTCCAAAATTCAAAAAGCATCCACATACAACTATGGGCAAGGACACAATTGTTTGTTCAAAGGGTAAAGTTCTCCAGAGCCAATGCCATTGACAACAATACAATATTCACAAGTGTAGCATACACCAGAAAAATGTTCATACTAAAAACTTGGTAATTTGTCCACCAACAAGGCATGGTTCATACATGAGGATGTAATTTTTGTCCACTTACAATTAAATGTCACTATAATAATGTAAGTTTGTCACCACGTGCTAGTTTAAAGATCATGTCAGAGTCACCAGTGAAGTGGAAACATGTGAGTAAGCTGATTTTTCTGCCACACTTGTGTGCTATGTTCAGGAAGGCTGCAGTATGAGAACAGATAAAGAGCACATTTGTCATAAATACATTTATTTGAGACAGATCAGTAAATGACCAACTTTTAAATAAGATCTGTTCATAAATGTCTATGCACTCATGGTCATTTAACTGCAGTAAATAGTGTTAGTGCATATAGTTCAGCTTGAACACTGTCCTGGAGGGTATACACCTCTCAGTGATATGAGTGTATTGTGTGATTGTGGGAAAACAATGCATGCATGTCCAAAACAAAACAGACTGCTGTCTTCTCAACCAGCAGGGCATCATGTACATTGGAGACATGAAAAACAAAAACAATATGAACACTACCAAATTGACAAGTATACACCTGTGCGGAGCTTGCATTGAGCTTGACTCTGGAATATGCATCTGCAAGGTACCATTGCCAAGCTCACACTACTTTGCCTCATTCCCATACATGTCACACTATTGCCAAAATTTGATTGTATGGTAGATCTGTTCACCGTCAGACAATGGTCGCCACTAGGTTTGTGCCATCTGTAAACTGCAGTTCTGCCGTTTACACATTTCTGCGGTACTGCTGCCATGAACTCAATATTAGTTTACCTCAATGCCCATGTAATCTTTACCAAGTCACTCTTTATATTGTGTCCAGGATATCTGTTAATGTTATTGCCAAGCCTAGCTACTGTAATCATGGTCTCTTCCATGGTGTGGTCTTTACAAAGTGACCCTAAATCCTTTGTCACCTGCTGTGGACCAGCAACAGATTTAAAAAAAAAAAAAAAAAAAAAAAAAAAAAAAAAAAAAAAAAAAAGTAACCTGGTATTCTGATCCTAGTTCATCCTGTAAAAGCTGACACACACCTTTAGCATGAGAAATACCTAAAGCAAAACTTGTTTTATCTTTACTGACTCCCTCATATTTGTAGTTGACAGTTCATTGCCATTTCCCACCTCTCTTTACCCTTTTCCCTCCTTAGCCTAGCCTTATCTAATTCAGCCTGAATGACAGCTGTTTTCCACTCATGTTCCACTATATTTCTATCCCTACTGCATATCCTACAAAACCATTAGAAAGCCTCATTTACTTTCCCAATTCCCATGCCACTACAGTCACCCAAATGGAAAAAAAACCACAGTGTCCACCACACCATACCTCAGTACTAATAGTTCTGTGGTAAGTTGGACAGTTTGTCACTTACAATAAAAATAATTCTGTAGTAGATATAAATTAATTAAATTACCAATAAAAAAGAAAACGCATTTGCTAAAATTTGGCTAATACACAGCTGTATGTAAACAAACTACTTGGGCAAACAATTTAAAATTAGTACTCTGTTCCAGAAATATGAATTAAATAAGAAAGGGTACACTCTACATAAATTTCTTGAAAGCAAAAAGAACTTGTAAACAAGATTCACTAAATTTACTGCATTGAAACATAAACAAAAATACAATTATAGCCCACAACAGTATCAGTGATTCACAACTAGAATCAGTCAATTCATACAAACATATGATTGTAAGAAATTATAGATATTTGAAATGGGATGATCACATTAAGTTCAGTTGTAGATAAGGCAGCTGTCTGACTATGATTCATTGGCAGGATTCTAGGAAAATGCATCAATCTATAAAGTAGACTACTTGAAAATATACAAAGATTGGCAGCACAGATGGTCAGAGCTTTGTTTCACTCACAGGAAAGTGCATGTAAACAGTGAAGAAACTGAATTTACAGACACCTGCAGATAGAAGAAAGTTATTCTATGAAATCCCACTTACAAAATTTCAGGAATCAGTGGTAAGTGAGGAATCTACAGATATTCTGCAGTCATGTTACTATCACTCCTGTAGAGAGTGTGAAGAAATTGTTAGATTCAATACAGCATGGAGAGAGGTATTTAAGCAGTCATACCATACACTATATGCACTTGGAATGAAGAAACTTTAACATGTGAGACCATGTAAGATACCTTCTGCCATACACATCAAAGTGGTGTTGCAGAGTATTTATGTATATGTAGATATTCCATTCCCTGCAACTATGAGTATGTCATTTGCCATTTCTCCAAATTCCAGAGTAATTTGGGCTGAACCTTTTAAGTAGGTGCCCCCTTTTGTACTCTGTTTCCTTCAACAAATCTACCTCACTATCCTCCCTTCATTCTTTTTCAGTGAGAATTACCCAAGTATTGCTATCTAAGGGTGTGTCTCTTCAAAACTGTTGTATATATCCTTGAAATATATACCATTTTCTGTTCAGCACCCAATTCCCCAATTTTCCAAGCCACCTTAAATTTCACTATCCTCCTTTCATTCTTTTTCTGAGAGAATTACACAAGTATTGCTATCTAAGGATGTGTCTCTTCAAAACTGTTGTATATATCCTTGAAATATATACCATTCTCTGTTCAACACCCAATTCCCCAATTTTCCAAGCCACCTTAAATTTTGCTACACAACAGAAACCACTGCCAACATTCCTAACAACCTATCCTAATGAATTACCGTTTAATCTCATCCTGACAAAATTCCCAAATACTCTCTTTTCCATCTCAGCAGCTTGCACCATTTAAAAACTCAATCAAACTGTCACTTACTAAATATATTTGCATAACTTATTCCCACAATAAAATTATCTTTGCATGCTGCCAAGAAATACACAGCATAATACATACTTTCCCAATTTAATGGTGTTGTGCATGACCTCTTCCCCATGGGATATCCTATTACAACACCTGCTTGACAAACAACAAGAACATTTATGGCTTCCATCTGTGGTGGCATGTCTTGGTACCATCCCATGGCACATAAAGGTTGGTAACAGAATGGCAAGTCTCCATCTGATGCCGATTGGAGTTTGAGGGATCTGGTGGGCTCAACAGTGCATGTCCACTGAGCCACACCTCCAGCAGCTCTTTACTATGAGCAGCCTCTGCTGCTGCAATACAGAATGTCTGGAGGCAGCCACTCAGCCCACTTGCGGTTGGAGCCACTAAGCTATGATCTTCATTGACACTGAGATATGTGGACTCTGGTTTTTGCTGCATTATTTGTAATGAGTCTTCGTACGCTTGGAGAGATGTTTTTGGTGTTAACTTGTTTGCTAGTCATTGCTGCTCTTTTCCAGCTTTCATACGATGACAGTTGCTGCATCACTCTGTAACCCACCTCTCTGTATCGTTGTGTACAAAGTCGTACATAATACCCTCAAGTCACTATTCATCTATTTTTCTCTGTTTTTATTCCTGCTTCTCTCTTACTCTTAAATTAAGGTATGCATCTGTTTCACAATTTTATTGATGATTTGGTCTCAATTTCACATTTTGCATATTTCATTTCTGTGCCTCAATTCGTTCCCAAAGATCACTTTCTACAGCTTCCACTTTTGTTGTTGATTCCCTCTCCACCTCAGTTACTCTATCATTGAGCCAATTCTCCAGTTGACTAAATTTACCTCGAACCTCCCCTGTTTTATGACTAATATCTAATTTCATTTCCTGAATTTAGCTCCAACATAATTAAATTTATTGTCAAGCTCCATTTTTATTTTCCCAAAACATGTTTTAACTTTCCCAGAATCTTATTTCAGATTACCAAATTTATTGACAATTGCTTATTTAATAGTCCTAATTTCATTACCAAAGTTCAATTTTATATTATTAAACTCTGGATTTGCCTCAACCTTAATCTGTTCAGTGCATTCAGAATTAATGACTGATTTCCTGTCATCCATAGTTTATCTATAGTGATTTATTCTCTCCAAATTTTCAGATTGTCTGAATTGTTACTGGCACCCTCTGACCCACAATCACTCACTGTCTACACTTGTTAAAAGCTTTGACTATGGCTGACAGTCAGAAGATCCACAAATAGAAAATGCAACTGCTGCTGTTATTTACCTTAGTACATAAACAGTGTGGGTATCTGCATCAAATGCTACACTGATGAGTCACAAGACATCTCTACTCTCCATTTCCACTATCTTTTCATGTCTCTGCAGCCCATTTAAGAAATACTCAGTACTTTAAAATGGAATTTTTAATAAAACTCGGAAGTTCCAGAACAGAGGCACATTCCTTCTTGAAACAAGTGCATAGTGATGAATCTCTTTCAAGCACTCCAGTTTTTGAGATTTTTAAGGAGCCCCAAGAGGTATGAGTAGAAATTGAAGATGAGTCACATCCAGAGTGGTCCTCTACATCAAAAATGGACAAAAGCATTGAAAAATTTGGTGGTTTAACCCTTTCACTGCTACGGCCATACATGTATGCCCGGCAGGTAGAAAACCCAGACAGCTATGGGCATAGATGTGCACCCAGCAGGCAGAAAGTCCAGATGGCTATGGGCATTCATGTATGCCCGGCAGGCGGAAAGTCCAGATGGCTGATGGCATTGATATATGCCCAAGCTCAGGAGCAGGTAAATGTACGCAATAGAATGGCTACTTGCTGTTGTACACATTTCTGACAACAATGTCGTTATCTGGTCTTCTTTGTGATGAAGGAAAGCACTTTAGTTTTCACCTCCCCTGGGCCCTTTCTGCTTATGCGTCTAACATTTGGCCAGTCCTCTTTTCACTCCTTGTGGGACGACGGCATTTGCTTGTGTAGCCTTTGCCATGTTGGAACACAATTTATTGGAACGAGAAATCATGGATATTCTTATGAATAGTAGCAACAAAGATTGTATTGATACTTCAGAGCTCTCTTCTGACAAAGAGCTGGATGCGTCTGGACGTATTTCTGAATCTTCGACATCACGAACAGAAGATTCTTCCTCTGAAGACAGAAAAGAAGATAAAGTAAGTGAAACTTCATCAGGAAAAAGAAAGGATGACTGGACGGAGAATCATCCAGTGATTAAATGACACCATTCTGTGAACACATTTCGTGGGTTAAAAGCAGACTTTGAATATTCAGCATGTCATTTAGATTTTTTTTATCTTGTTTTTGCCATCTGTACACAGATCAATCATTATTATAAATTTATTACTGAAAAAATGACGACAGTACCCAGGAGATTAGCACACTGTAAGCATACAGAGCCTGCAGAATTTTATTGTCTCCTAGCATGTTCTTTGTTTATGCATAGAAGTAAAAAGTTAGAAGTGAATGAATAATGGTTGAAAGATTCTTTGCTTCAAACACCAATATTTTCTATCATAATGGCCAGAAACTGGTATAAGCTGATCCTGCATTTATTGCACTTCAGTGACAATTACACGGCATCCCAAGATATTCTTGTAAAAATACATCTCATTGTAGATTATATAAAAAATACATTCCACTAAGCAGCAGTCCCCTTTGAACACCTAATGATAATTGAAAGTCTGCTGCTCTTCAAAGGAAGGCTCTGATTTAAGCACTACATACCAAATAAATGTACCCATTTTGGCATTAAAATTGTTGTCCTTTGTGACATACAAACCAGTTATATTTTGGATTATGTTGTCTACGCTGGTGCCACCACAGAAATAGAATATGGAAATGCTGATTGGGGAAAATCAGGTAATGCTGTTGTGAGTTTGTTATTGCCATACCTCAACAAAGATCATATCATTTATTTAGACAATTGGTATGCGAGCCCTGAATTATTCCTGTGGCTCCATAATAAATGTACAAACACCATCGGAACAGTACGCAGAAACAGGAAACATCTACCACTGTTGCCAGACAAGCTGAAAAATGGGGAAATGCAGTTCAAGTCTTGTGGAACATTAGTGATACTAAAATGGATGGAGAAGAAAGAAGTTTGGGTGCTTTCCATGATAAATGCACCAGATTTTGTGGAGACAGAGAAAAAAGAACATAGAACAGGCCGAAACAAATTGAAACTTACCTGTCTTGTCATCTACAATAAGTCAATGGGTGCAGGTGATAAGACAGACATGCTGTTGTCTTCTGTAAAGTGCATCCAAAAAACAATGAAGTGGACAAGAAAGTATTGTTTCATTTGACTGACTTGTGTGCACTTAATGCAAAAACTATTTTTGAAATTCAAAAGCAACAGATGATACAACTAACGAAATACCAACTGGAAACAATCCATCAGTTGCTTGACAAATTTCATAGTCATAACATATAAAAATGTGATCCCACACACAGCCAAAGAAGAAACTCCTTTCCAACTGCAGAATAAAGAAGGACATTATCCAGTATTTCTCATAACAATGGAGAAAAAGGAGATTCCCCAGAGATGCTGTGTAGTGCACACTGCTCATTCACAAAGAAAAATGACACACATAAGATGCAAAAAGTGTGATGTGGCTCATTTCATGATGCCATGTTTTGAAAAATATCACATACTAAAGAAATATTTGGATGTTTTAGTAACTGTGTATGTCTCAAGTAAAAGAAAGTAAAAAATAAAAATAAAAAAGTAAATGAAAGTTAAAAAAAATAATTTTTAAGTCAGCTAGTGGCAGTCCCAAGCCTGCATCAAAAATGAGGATGGGAAACCACTAAGGTAAACTGTACTGTACATGATGACCTGAAAAAGTAAACAGCAAGCAGGAAGAAGGTAGATATTTACTATCCGATTTCTTACTGTGGAGAATCGACTTTAGGCTTTAATTACAAATGAAGCTATGGGCCTATCACAAAATGAGTTATCCACATATATTCTTTGTTTAACTCTGAGTCAATTTGGTTTTAAATTTCTGTAATTATTTTTTATCTTAGATAGAAGCAAGAATTGTCCAAGATTTGGGCATTTTTGCTATACACTACTCACTTTAAAACTATGTCTTGCAACACATTTGTTCAATGTTAATGAGATTTTAATATGTTGTAGATACATATATTGATGGTCTTAGTCTCAAGTTACAGGAATTACTATTAAAAAGTTACCATCTTTTTCCAAATCAACTGTTTTCAGCCCATAATAAACATATAACTCAAAGTGTTGGTTAGTTTCGAAACTCTCTTTCATGGTTATCAGAAAGTATAACCACTGTGGCCATACAGCGTATCTTGTTTTTAGAAAGAATATTACTGAACAATGGTTCTATGCATGACGGAATGTGTGGGAAGCCTGCAGTGGCCATAGCCTACAGTGACCACAGGCTGAGTCTGCCACCCACCGGCCAGGCACACACTGTGTTTCCTCATGCCAACTGGCTAGCCAGCCAGGTTGCTCGGCCCTTGTAATTGCGAAAGGTTAATACAAAAAGACCATCAGTTGAGCATTTGTGTGGTTGTTGATCTTGTAAGAATAGACAAAGAATCAGTTCAGCAGATTTTACATGGGCATTTTCACGTGAGAAAAATTTGTTCAAATACAGTGCCCAAGAACCTGATGCCTGAACAGAAAGACTCTTGAATGAATATCTGCACTGGCTCTGTGAAAACAGCCAAAAAGTACCCAAAATTTTGTGAAATGTAATAACATGTGATATACGTTGCGGCCACATGTAGTAAGCGTTGCTTCATGCAGTGGAGAATGGCAAAACAGAGGCAGCTGGCGATCGCGGCATTGTGAAGTAAATGCAGCACAGATAGCCTTGCTGACAGTAGCAGACTACCAACCGGCTCACACAAGGACTCACACAGACCGAGCACCAAGCGAAGCCTGGAGAGTGCTGAGTAAGGAGAAGTGAGACCAGCACGCTAAGTTACACTGCAATATACTGCGGGAGTAATAACAAGAAGCTGCCATCGAGGGTAGAAAACGTCCTCCTGCTGGATATAAATAGTGGAGCACAGGCAGCAATGGACAGAAGCCATTAGGAAGCAGTTCAGATCTGAGGACGGATGTGGTCCGTGTCCGAATGTTCAGTCTTCGTAGGTAATGATTCCGGAAGTCTGTTCCGTCTCATAGGAGTCATCTGTTCACCGCCAGATGTCAACTTCAGCTCTGGGGGTCGGCCCGAGTTCGGTCGGCGCCATGTCTGGCTAACTAAAGTGGGAACTTGCAGCAGGACCGGCCGCAGCGCGGTCTTGGTCCATGACAGGGCCTTGTGGACATCGTGACCGACGGCTTCCCAGACGCCGGTGCAGCAGGCGTCGGCAGATGACCTCACGGCGACGCAGCTGCCGAGCAGCGATGAGTTTATCTCAACCACAGGGCATCCTGACTTCAGTGGAGCACTGGTGGCCTGAGGCTCTGAGGGCGATCAGCGGTGAGTGTTGCGTGCATTGTCGGAGAATCTACACAGAAGCAGCCAGGTGGAGGGATCCGCAGGGCTGGGCAGCGATGACAAGGGAGAAATTGTAAAGAAAGTTCAATAAATAATTGTGAAACTCCATGACGTCTGTCTTTGGTGCAGCCACTGTGTCTGCTGGTAACAAGTGGTGCAGAAGTCATAACAAGTGGCCATCTGACATAAAAAGTGGTGTCAGGTGCACCCACGCCACGACTTTGACTAGCACTGTACGGAGCAACTGAGAAACACCGAATAGGGTGAGTCCAGCAACTGTCTTCACTCTGTGTTTTCTGTGTAGCTAGACATGTCAAGGGTAATGTTAAGGGATGTGCGAGTGTCATTTGAAAGGCCTAGCAGCCCTGTAGACTTACCGCAGTTTCATGGGGATGATAGTCACGTTAACCTAGTACCATCTAAATGTGTAGTGTGTGGATTAACAGGTCACGTTGCTCCTTGCGATAAATTTGTACCAAGCACTTTCGATGTGTGTGGCTTTTATGGTCATGTAACGGGGAAATGTGGTAAGTCTAGATGGCTTGCCATTAGACGTGCTAGGAATTAACTTGCTTCTGGGTAATACAATTTTATTTTTGTGAGGTGAGGTATACCACACGGAAAATGCCATAGACACATGCATCCGGGACAAGTGACGCCATAGTTGCATTGACAGAACAAGTTAAGAAACTGATTGAAGAAAATAAGTTGTGAGACCTGAGTTTCTCCTGGCGTTTACAACTTTCAAATAACTTCCGAGAATTCAGCCAGGTAACACTTTCAGCGACTGCCGATATTTCGGCGGGAGAACACCCCACCATTTTCAAGGCAAATTGCAATGGACAGGGAGCGTACATGCAAATTTAATACATCGGTTCTCCGACAGAAGCAGGAAAGATAACACACACACACACACACACTGAACACTAGTGCCACCAAAGATGACCAAAGTCAGAGCTATCGATAGTGAGACTATGAATTCGCAGGTGAGGCAGCATTGACTCTGTTCCTCTGTTTTTTGACAAGGGAGAGAGCCGGATTCTAAACAGAATTTAAACAGAAACCTCCATCACTGTTAACGAGGTTGCTCACTAATTTAATCTCAACTGCCTCCCTAATGACACTGTCCCAATAGCTGGACGTGCATGCCAATATCTCGGTGTTATTATATAACATGGGGTGACCAGTATCCAAGCAATGTTCGGCAATTGCAGATCTATTTGGCTGCTGTAATCGTGTGTGCCGTTTATGCTCAGTACATCTGTCCAACACGGTCCTGACACTTTGACCAATATATGCAATGCCGCAGCTACAAGGAATACGATATACACCGGCCTTACGCAGTCCAAGATCATCCTTAACGGAACTCAAAAGTGCTCTAATTTTAGATGGAGGTCAGAAAACACATTTCACATCATATTTCCGTAAAATACAACCGATCTTATTGGACATGTTTCCTACGTAAAGCAAAAAGGCAGTAGACTTAGGTGTTGACTCAGAATTATCATCAATCACCCGATGTACAGTTGGTCGATAGCACAATGCACGTTCAATCTGTCTATCACTGTAACCATTTTGATGAAATGTAACTTCAAGATGGGACAGCTCAGCTGGCAAAGTCTCAGCGTCAGAAACGACATGTGCCCTGTGTACCAAGGTACGAAGTACCCCTTTACGCTGAGCCGAATGGTGACAACTATTAGCTTGTAAGTACAAGTCGGTGTGAGTACGTTTCCTGTAGACTGCATGTCCCAATGATCCATCATCCTTCCTCCTAACCAACACGTCGAGAAAGGGAAGGCAACCATCCTCTTCCACCTCCATCATAAAACGAATGTTCGGGTGGATCGAGTTCAGATATTCTAGAAAGACATTCAAATTCTCCCTACCGTGAGGCCAAACAACAAAGGTATCGTCAACATATCTAAAGAAACAGGCGGGTTTTAAAGGCGCCGACTCCAATGCACGTTCCTCGAAGTCTTCCATAAATAAATTTGCGATCACAGGAGACAACGGACTACCCATCGCAACTCCATCTGTCTGCTCGTAATACTGGTCATTAAATAAAAAGTAAGTGGATGTCAACACATGCCTAAAGAGATTAGTTAAATCAGCAGCAAACCTGGCTTCAATTAACCGCAACGAATCAGACAGAGGAACACGAGTGAAGAGAGAGACCACATCGAAACTCACTAAAATATCAGAGTCATTCAGCCTCTGTCCCTCCAAACGATGTAAAAAATCAGCTGAGTTCCTGATATGATGTTCGCACCGTCAACAGAGAAGCAAGATGCTTGGATACACGATATGTCGGAGCGCCGATGTTACTCACTATAGGATGGAAAGGAACCCCTTCCTTATGAACCTTTGGAAGGCCATATAACCTAGGGGGAATGGCACTATAGGTGTTAAGCCTCTTGATTGTGTCCTGTGATAAATCTCACAGAGAAATCTTTTGACGACGCAACCTTATCCATGCTAATGAAGGGTTTAAATTTTGCACCCACTCCGAAGAATTTGCCGGTAGTTGATTTTATTAGTGCAATTGAACAGGCAGTTTGCAAACTACCACCTGACGCTGCAGAGGAAGTTAGGAGGGAGGCATGCCGTGTTTTGACTAGGGCTCGTCCACCCAAGAGTAATGTAACAGCAGCAGAGAGGGCTGCTTTACGCTCTGTCAAAGTTGATCCCATTATTGTTATTTTACCTGCTGACAAGGGCAATGCCACCGTTGTTTTAAATAAACATGATTATGTACAAAAGATGCAACATTTACTATCTGATTCAGCGTATCGCAGAATCGGTGCTGACCCCACGAAAAGTGTTGAGAGAAAGACCAACAGCCTCCTGAAGAAAAGTGGTTTGTCGCAGGACACAATCAAGAGGCTTAACACCTATAGTGCCATTCCCCCTAGGTTATATAGCCTTCCAAAGGTTCATAAGGAAGGGGTTCCTTTCCATCCTATAGTGAGTAACATCGGCGCTCCGACATATCGTGTATCCAAGCATCTTGCTTCTCTGTTGACGGTGTGAACATCATATCAGGAACTCAGCTGATTTTTTACGTCGTTTGGAGGGACTGAGGCTGAATGACTCTGATATTTTAGTGAGTTTCGATGTGGTCTCTCTCTTCACTCGTGTTCCTCTGTCTGATTCATTGCGGTTAATTGAAGCCAGGTTTGCTGCTGATTTAACTAATCTCTTTAGGCATGTGCTGACATCCACTTACTTTTTATTTAATGACCAGTATTACGAGCAGACAGATGGAGTTGCGAGGGGTAGTCCGTTGTCTCCTGTGATCGCAAATTTATTTATGGAAGTCTTCGAGGAACGTGCATTGGAGTCGGCGCCTTTAAAACCCGCCTGTTTCTTTAGATAAGTTGACGATACCTTTGTTGTTTGGCCTCACGGTAGGGAGAATTTGAATGTCTTTCTAGAACATCTGAACTCGATCCACCCGAACATTCGTTTTACGATGGAGGTGGAAGAGGATGGTTGCCTTCCCTTTCTCGACGTGTTGGTTAGGAGGAAGGATGATGGATCATTGGGACATGCAGTCTACAGGAAATGTACTCACACCGACTTGTACTTACAAGCTAATAGTTGTCACCATTCAGCTCAGCGTGAAGGGGTACTTCGTACCTTGGTACACAAGGCACATGTCGTTTCTGACGCTGAGACTTTGCCAGCTGAGCTGTCCCATCTTGAAGTTACATTTCGTCAAAATAGTTATAGTGATAGACAGATTGAACGTGCATTTCGCCATCGACCAACTGTACATCAGGTGATTGATGATAATTCTGAGTCAACACCTAAGTCTACTGCCTTTTTGCTTTACGTAGGAAACACGTCCAATAAGATCAGTCGTATTTTACGGAAATACGATGTGAAATGTGTTTTCCGACCTCCATCTAAAATTAGAGCACTTTTGAGTTCCGTTAAGGATGATCTTGGACTGCGTAAGGCGGGTGTATATCGTATTCCTTGTAGCTGCGGCATGGCATTTGGTCAAACTATCAGGACCGTGTTGGACAGATGTACTGAGCATAAACGGCACACACGATTACAGCAGCCAAATAGATCTGCAATTGCCGAACATTGCTTGGATACTGGTCACCCCATGTTATATAATAACACCGAGATATTGGCATGCACGTCCAGCTATTGGGACAGTGTCATTAGGGAGGCAGTTGAGATTAAATTAGCGAGCAACCTTGTTAACAGGGATGGAGGTTTCTGTTTAAACTCTGTTTGGAATCCGGCTCTCTCCCTTGTCAAAAAACAGAGGAACAGAGTCAATGCTGCCTCACCTGCGAATTCATAGTCTCACTATCGATAGCTCTGACTTTGGTCATCTTTGGTGGCACTAGTGTTCAGTGTGTATGTGTGTCTGTGTGTGTTATCTTTCCTGCTTCTGTCGGAGAACCGAGGTATTAAATTTGCATGTACGCCGCCTGTCCGTTGCAGTTTGCCTTGAAAATGGTGGGGTGTTCTCCCGCCGAAATATCGGCAGTCGCTGAAAGTGTTACCTGGCTGAATTCCCGGAAGTTATTTGAAAGAAAATAAGTTGCAAATGCAGCACATGCAGAGGTTGGAGCAACAGTTGTTGCAAAATACTCACTCAGGCTCGGGAAGCGATAGTGTAGAATGTAGGGGTACTGTCTTTTCTGGTGTGGCAGATTGCTCAGCGGCTAATTTGATACCTTCCTTCTTGGGTAAAACATCAGAGGATGTGAATGTTTTCATTGGCGACATACGTAGTACGGCAAGACTGTGTGACTGGTTGGATGAAATGTGTTTGCAAATGGCGAAGTTATGGTTAGTAGGTGACACAAAGACTTATGTGGCACACCACGAAGGATTAAAGGATGCTACTACGTTCACAGAGTTGGCTGAGGGATTATTGCAAAGGTTTAGGAAACATTGGGGAGGATGATGCAAAATACAGGTGAAACGGTAGAAGAATTTTCAGACAGAATTAGGAGAACAAATGCGCATGCGTATGAGTTAACGCAAGATGCGAGTGCAAATGAAGTTCTATTGAAATAAGTAGAGAATAGAGCTTTAGACGCATTTTTGCGAGGGGTTTCACCAGATTTGGGTTTCACCAGATTTTTCATGCCGGATACAGATGGAAAATCCAAGTGACTTAGCACCAACATTGCGTGTAGCTACACATTTGCAGGAAGTGGATAGCGCCACTAGAAGTCGCAATGACAAGAAAATTTTTTCATCTTCCAAAGAGTGTTACTGTTGTGGGAAGCAAGGTCATTTTAAGGGACAATGTCGGGAATCGCAGTGTTTCAGTTGTCAGAAAATAGGGCATAAGGCACGGCAGTGTAAAGCCAAAAAATGGGGTAATGATACAGCAGGTAAAAAACTGTTAAACGGAAAAGGGAGTGTTCCTGCTGTTGGGAGGCATTCCCAGTAAAAAGAGGTACTCAGAGAGTGCAGGAAGAGGCAGATTGTAGTTTAATGGTTTGGATAAAAGATAAGTGGCGAAGAGTTTTATTGGATACTGGAGCGCAGTTGTCATTGTGGACCTCATGGGCAAGAAAGGATTGGAAGCTCCGAGATACAGATTGTGTGCAGTAGGTGATAAAAAATTAGATGCACTAGGGACAGCACAGCTCAAGTTTAAGATAGGGAATGTGTGGTTCCGGGAGCAAATGGAGGTGTTGTCAACTGTAGGACAGGGATTTTCAGTGATACTTGGGTTGGACTTTCTGATTAAACATCACAGCAAAATTGACCTTTTGGAACATACGCTGGAACTCGATGGGAGCTTGTTCTGAATGGGTACAGCCGTTGCAAATATTTCAAAGTTGCAAGGTGCACCGACAGCAAAGGTGATACCAACTAAACTGCGTAAAAGTGCATTAAAGGTGATTTCGTGTGACAAAGTACGAACAGGTACAGGGAAGTTGATCTGGGGACCGGTGGATATCGATGTGCCACAGCAGGGGTTGTTCTTGGTAGAGCGACTAATGAGTAATGAGGTTTTAGATGAAAAGCATTGCTTTATTCGTAGGAGTGAATCACGGGTAATGGACATAAATGGGCAGTTTATGGTTCTGGTGAGTTTAGATAACTTCGGGCAGGATGATGTCAATCTGCCGAAGGGATTAGTAATAGCCACAGTAGAGTTAATGAATGAAGAGGACATTGATAGGTCGAGGGTAGATTATGATGTAAAGCAAACCGTCAGCACGTCTGCACTTTGTGACAAGGTAAATCATTTGAGAGGAAATGATCGTTCGGGTATGGAAGCATTATTATTAAAGTATAAAGCATTGTTTGAAGCACAGGGTATGTTATGTGTTACACCGATAACACAGCATCGTATTCTGACAGGGAATCACGCTCCAGTGTATCGTAACCCATACGGACTACTGAAACAATTACAGCCAATAGTAGAACAATTCATAGAGCAACAACTGGAAGATGGGATAATCCAGCCCAGTAATAGCCCTTGGTCTAGTAGCATGGTCCTAGTTCCTAAGAAGACACCGAACGGGTCAAAAAAATTTCGCTTTTGTTGCAATTACAGACATTTGAATGAACGGACAGTGGCAGATGTATATCCGATTCCGAATATCACAGAAACGTTAGACAACGTAGGGCAGTGTAAATTTTTCTCCACTATGGATTTGCGAAGCGGTTATCACCAGATTGAAGTATGTCCAGAGGACAGGCCAAAAACAGCATTGTGGTCACTTCGAGTATAAAAGAATACTGTTTGGACTAAAAGACGCTCCAGCCACATTTCAGAGGTTGTCGGATGGAGTCCTTTGCGGGTTGAAACCGAAAAATGCATGGTGTATCTGGATGACATTATAGTTTTTTCAAGAGATATAAAGCAGCATGTGGAATGGTTAGAGGAGGTGTTTAAAAGATTAGAGGCAGCATGGCTAACATTAAGTTTGGACAAATGCCATTTTGTGCAAGCACAAGTAAATTATCTCGGGCATGTTATCAGTCAGGACGGGGTACGGACAGATCCTCATCTCACTTCTGCAGTACGAGATTTTCCGGTTCCGCAAACGGTTAAACATCTGCAATCGTATATTGGTCTTGCGAGCTATTATCAAAAATTCGTTCAGGGATTTGTAGAAATAGGGATGCCACTTACTAAGTTGCTAAGAAAAGGTGTTACCTTCCAGCGGACTCCAGAGTGGGAGAAAGCATTTCAAGAGTTGAAACGGATACTGACATCAGATCCAGTTTTGAAGTTTCCAGACTTTTCGAAGGAGTTTATACTGCAATGTGACACATCTAATCACACTCTTGGAGTTGTAATTGGGCAAGAAATTGATGGCAAAGAACATCCGATTGCGTTCGTGTCTTGTCAACTTAACAAGGCAGAACAAAATTACTCCACGACAGAGAACGAATTGTTAGCGGTAATATACAGGATTTTGTACTTTCGATGTTATCTGTACGGTAGAAGGTTTAAGGTTATGACGTATCATTCAGCTCTGAAATGGTTATTAGGTCTGACAGACCCAGCGAGTAGGCTAGTGAGATGGGTGCTGAAACTCAGTGAGTTCGATTATGAGGTAATACACAAGCCAGGTGTGAAACCCGCCAATGCTGCCACATTGAGCAGGAAAGTGGCAGTATTACAAGTAACAGGGGTGACTGAAAATGAGTGGAAAAGGGCATAAGCCGTGGATAGTGATTGCCAATTGTTCAGAAAGCAACCGCAGTTCCTAGTACAGGACGGGTTACTTTGTAGGTCGACAACATGCGGCCCGCGTGTTGTCGTACCAGCAGCGTTAAGATCTGAAGTTTTGCAACAGGTGCATGAACATTTTCTTTCAGGACATGGCGGGAGAAGAGCTACGGATAAGCAGATAGCGGAAAGTTTTGGTGGAGGACATGACGTCAAGGCGTGGATGAAAACGTCAGAAATTGTGTGCCATGCGCATAGTGTGCGGACATGAGCCATCAAAAGATTCAGCTTCAAAGATTATCAGAGGCAGACAGACCTTTCCAACAAATCGGAATCGATGTATTAGTTCCACTTAATAGGAGTGCAGCAGGGAATAAGTATGTGTTAACAGTGATTGACCACTTTTCTAGGTATTTAGTCATGGACGCATTACCAGATTAGAAAGCAAGTATGGTGGCACAAGCTTTAGTTAATAATTGGTTACTCAGGTATGGGATACCTCAGTCCTTAATCTCGGATGAAGGCACTAATTTCACGTCTTATCTGATGAAGCAACTGTGTAAGTGACTGAAGTTAAAGAAACTACAGACTAGTCCATTCCATCTGCAAGCAAACGGACGAACAGAGAGAGTGCATCACACGATCGCTAAGATGTTGAGTCACTATGTAAATAGTCAACACACCGACTGGGATGTGCACTTGCAATTCGTAACTGGGGCATATAATAGTAAGGTACATACGTCGACAGGATTGTTGCCATACGAAGTGGTGTATGGGCGGAAGATGCCATCACCTTTTCACATGCTTCGACCAAGGCTGGGAGCAGAGGGCGAGCATGTAAGGCAATTTGTGAAAACCATTAAGGACGTATGGCAGAGAGTTAGACGAGCTAACACAAAAGCATTGGAATGACAAGAACGGATGGGGGGTACAATGAGGAAGTTGCCACAGTACAGAGTAGGCCAAGGGTGCTACTAGCTAATCCATATGTTCCAAAAGGGAGAACCAACAAGTTCACAAACAAGTTCCAGGGACCGTACCAGGTAGTGGAAATGACATCACCTGTCAATGTAAAATTACAATTGCCTACCAAGACAGTGGTGGTTCACGTTAGAAGAGTTAAACCGTTCCAGGGGGTAGTAGATCCGTGTATATGTACTTCTCCTTTTGGCAGAAAGCGAAAAGAAGCGCCAGAAGCAGACAGTAAACTGGATATTAAGTATAAGCTGCATTCGAGGGATGTGTAGTTAGCAGTAATTATCATGTGTGTATTATTTTTGTGCATGGGCAGTTGAATGTGATGTTGATGTCACCAGAAAAATTCAGATGGAGTCTGAAGCATGCGGAGGGAGAGTTTCCAGAGGGGGTAGAGCATGTAGTGCCGATAATTGAAGCGAGTGTGTCACTTTTTTATCATATGTCTAGGATTAAGGTAACAACGGATCTAGCTAAGATGTATGTAGAGATTAGATTTCCAGTAACTAGTGTGGGGAGACAGTATCACTGTTACATAGAGCATCCTTATCTGGTCAGATGGGAGCGCATGGGGAAGGGCGTACAGTTCAGGACACAGGAGGTTTTATTGCCGATATTTCTAAGGAGGGGGATACTCATTCTACTATGTCAAGTTTAGAGTTGAGTAGATATCTAACGGAGTCAGTTTCCATTTGTCCATCATGGATTGTTCTCATGGGCAAGGGGTCATGTGAGATCCAGTTATTTAGGGCAGAAACAGAGGCTTCGGTGTGTCGGAGAATAATAGTGAAGCCTACGCCACATTTTCAGCAAGTTGGGAGGCATTGGATGTATTCAGTATTCGCTACGGAAAGGATATCAGCCAAGTGTTATGACAATGGGAATTGGACAGCAACCACGGAGATGGAATTACGGGACAGTGGTTTGCTAATCAACAGGACAAACTGTGAAATAGTAGGGGATCATTTCAGCTTACCAGTGACAGTCATATGAGTCACCAAAGTTACAGATACTCATCTGACGTTGTACTGGCCAGATGTGTCATTCAATATTGCTCCAGGAGAAAATTTGGAGTATATTAACAACACCTTGGATGAAACTTCCTGGCAGATCAAAACTGTGTGCCGGACCGAGACTCGAACTCGGGACCTTTGCCTTTTGCAGGCAAGTGCTCTACCAACTGAGCTGCCCAAGCACAACTCACGCCCCATCCTCACAGCTTTACTTCTGCCAGTACCTCGTCTCCTACCTTCCAAACTTTATAGAAGCTCTCCTGCTAACCATGCAGGACTAGCACTCCTGAAAGAAAGGATATTGTGGAGACATGGCTTAGCCACAGCCTAAGGGATGTGTACAGAATGAGATTTTCACTCTGCAGCAGAGTGTGCGCTGATATGAAACTTCCTGGCAGATTAAAACTGTGTGCCGGACCAAGACTCGAACTTGGGACCTTTGCCTTTTCGCGGGAAAGAGCACTTGCCCGCAAAAGGCAAAGGTGCCGAGTTCGAGTCTCGGTCTGGCACACAGTTTTAATCTGCCAGGAAGTTTCATATCAGCGCACACTCTGCTGCAGAGTGAAAATCTCATTCTGGGAACACCTTGGATGCTATATTATTGCAAACGTTAGATAAACTAGTAAATTCGGAGAAATGTCAAGTTTCAACGCAGCAATTATTAAGGCATGTGGAGGAGTACAATACCAGGCAGAAACGTAGCACATTGACCATTGGTATTTCAACCAGTACTATTACCGTGTTGATTGTATTTATCGGTGTGGTATATGTCTTATTAAAACGGAGGATTCAGCATGTTAATGCAAGACCGCTCCATGAGATTCCTGTAGAATGGATTACCAGTAGGGCATGAGTCAGGTCAACCTGGAGGTATATAGGGAAGAAGTAGAATATAGGATAGAACTAGAGTTAATGTATAGGGTAAATTCACGGCCGAATTTAATTTTTAGGAGGAGGCAGTGTTGTGGCCACATGTAGTAAGCGTTGCTTCATGCAGTGGAGAATGGCAAAACAGAGGCAGCCGGCGATAGCGGCATTGTGAAGTAAGCGTGGCACAGATAGCCTTGCTGACAGTAGCAGACTACTAACCAGCTGACGCAAGGACGCACACAGACCGAGCGCCAAGCGAAGCCTGGAGAGTGCTGAGTAAGGAGAAGTGAGGCCAGCACGCTAAGTTACGCTACAATATACTGTGAGAGTAATAACATTGGCTGCCACCGAGGGTAAAAAACGTCCTCCTGCTGGATATAAATAGTGGAGCGCAGGCAGCAATGGACAGAAGCCATTAGGAAGTCATTCAGATCTGAGGACAGATGTGGTCCGTGTCTGAATGTTCAGTCTTCGTAGGTGACGATTCCAGAAGTCTGTTCCAGCTCGCAGGAGTCATCTGTTCATCACCAGATGTCAACTTCAGCTCTGGGGGTCGGCCCGAGTTCGGTCGGCACCATGGCTGGCTAACTACAGCGAGAACTTCCAGCAGGACCAGCCGCAGCGCGGTCTTGGTCACAGGCGCCGCTGGGGACTGACGCCCGGACTTCACGGCAACCCGGCTATACCGTGTGGTCCGTCCATGATGGGACCTCGTGGACATCGTGACTGATGGCTTCCCAGCTGCCAGTGCAGCAGGCGTTGGCAGATGACTTCACGGCGACGCGGCTGCTGAGCGGCGATGAGTTTATCTCAACCACAGAGCATCCTGACTTCAGCAGAGCACTGGTGACCTGAGGCTCCGAGGGCGATCAGCGGCACGCATTGCACGCATTGACAGGGAATCTACACAGCAGCAGCCAGGCAGAGGGATCCGCAGGGCTGGGCAGCGATGACGAGGGAGAAATTGTAAAGAAAGTTCAATAAATAATTGTAAAACTCCACGCCGTCTCAGTCTTTGGTGCAGCCACTGTGTCTGCTGGTAACAAGTGGTGCAGAAGTCGTTACAGGTGGCCATCTGATGTAACATATAGCACGCTTTTTCACTTATGAGCCAGAAACTGAGTGCCAATCAGTGCACCAGAAGAGCCCCAATTTACCAAAACTGAAAAAGACTTGAATGTCCAAATTAAAATTCCAAGTGATGATGGTTGTGTTTTTCAATGTCCGTGGGACTATGTATAAGAATTGGGAGCCTGAAGGAATATTAGCCGGAACAGGTAAGAAGAAAGTGATCTGAGTTGTGGAAAAACAGTGTCATGGATTCTTTATCAGGACAGCCCCCCTGCACATACTGCATTGGTGTTCTGTTAAGTGTGAGATACGATGGAGACCATGTACATGCTTTCAAAAGATAACTTCAAACATTGCTTTCAGCTGTGTAAAATTCACGTGGAGCTGTATAAAGATTGTGGAATTGAAAGATTATGGAATAGAGTATTTTGAATAGGTTATGTAAAATTTGTGAAGAAGTGAAAATAAAGAATGTCTTATCCCTAATCCAGTTATTTTTTGCCAGATCTCATATTCTGTCTCTTCTGTTTGTCTGGTGTCAATGTAAAGAAATGCATCATTTTCGGCCAGATTTGCGTGACTTGCTCAGACACGGACACCTGTGTATTCTGTGTACAATTACTGCACAATCCACTGCAGAAACACTCAGTGCACACTGACCACTGCTGCATATATCACTCTCATGTGGCAGACAAACACTCTAATCATCAAAGTCAGCTTTGGACTAAAGAGTATTATGCAAATAAACTAATAAATCCAGAACAAGCCTGGAGGACTACATGATGTCAGCCAGCTGCTATCTTATCACATGCCATATGGCATCATTTTGGTGGTGTACATACTTCTCACTCAAACAGCACCTCTTTTGGCCTTACGAGGCTTGGTGCACCACATTTCTGTCCTTCCACCAAAGAAAAATCCCTGATAGCATCAGGGGTGAACTCTGGACCTCCAATGTGGGAGTGCAATACACTGATCACTTACCTGCAGTGAGTAATAATAATCTATCATATCTGTTTCCAGTAGCATAGTTTGTAGCTAAAAGACACTTGGTATTTATCAGTTTTTGTTTGTGATAATATGTTTCAGAAAATTTTTGGTTTCTCTGATGTGTTGCCCTAAATTGACATCTGAGCTCTCGAATTTTGATAGATGTATATCAGTACTCATATGTTTTATCAGATTGTGGCTTATGGTTTGTTTTTTTTTTCTCATTTTAGAACTGATCTTATACTGAGTGATCCAAAAGTCAGTATAAATTTGAAAACTGAATAAATCACGGAATAATGTAGATAGAGAAGTACAAATTGACACACATGCTTGGAATGACATGGGGTTTTATTAGAATCAAAACAATACAAAAGTTCAAAAAATGTCTGACAGATGGCGCTTCATCTGATCAGAATAGCAATAATTAGCATAACAAAAGCAAGACAAAGCAAAGATGATGTTCTTTACAGGAAATGCTCAATATGTCCACCATCATTCCTCAACAATAGCTGTAGTTGAGGAATAATGTTGTGAACAGCACTATAAAGCATGTCCGGACTTATGGTGAGGCACTGGCATTGGATGTTGTCTTTCAGAATCCCTAGAGATGTCGGTTGATCACAATACACTTGCGACTTCAAGTAACCCCAAAGCCAATAATCGCACGGACTGAGGTCTGGGGACCTGGAAGGCCAAGCATGACGAAAGTGGCGGCTCAGCACACGATCATCACCAAACGATGTGCATTTGTCAGACATTTTGTGAACTTTGCTTTTTTTTCAGTTCTAATAAAGCCCCATGTCATTCCAAGCATGTGTGTCAATTTTTACCTCTCTATATACATTATTCCGTGGTTTATTAAGTTTTTAAATTTATACTGACTTTTTGATCACCCACTATGTGCTTCATGAAAGAAATCTCTAGTAGCATGGATTTTCACCTTGTGTTTGCTTATCAAATGTTGCTACATGCTGTTGGAAATAATTTGAAGAACATATGGTAGGAATTTACCTGCTTAGTTTGATTAAAATACAGAGTCTAGTCATTAACCAGAATTTTGATTAGTGATGATTGAGACAGGCACAGTAGACTCCTCAACTAATATTTCCAGATTGAATAACATGCATGCAGCCAATTTGACATGTTCTGTCATATAAATGATTTTGTATCTAGGATCACCAACACATCAAATAAGATTGAATAATGTGGGATATGAAGATGATTTGTAACTTTGAACATCTTGTGCATTTTGGCATAGTGGGTGATAGTCAGTTACTGTGCCATCCAAAAGTCAAGCAAGATGTAAATATGTCACACACATGTTTAATGAGGCTGAGGTCCAGAACTTTAAGATGACTGCATGGCTTTTGCACTATCATCAGAGCTCCAGGCTGATGATGTATATATTTTATAAGTCACTTGTAGTTTTTCCTTGGGTAGCTATTGGAGGTGATCAGGATGTTTGGTTTATTATGTCCTGTACCATAAATCTTGTTATTTGACCTAAGGACTTGTATGAGCACACTGTATGTTTTCCCATCCACTAGTATATTTGTTAACATGAATATAACCGTCACCTTTGTATAAGACAGAAACAACTCTCATTGTTGAACAGCACTGAGCTACAGTCGGTACTGCATGCAGTCCTTTTTGATGCACTATTGACATTGTTGCTTATGAATAGGTGACAAGGATAATATCTCAAGAGGTCCATGGGAACATAAACTCATTTCAAGTTTGTGGTTGTTTTTTGTTGGTCCAGACACACAAAGAGGAGATGTGGTATTATGGCTCTCTTTTTACCTGCTAGTTTTTGTCATTTTTGTCAAGATGACTGAACATTCACTGACATATCATGAACCCCCTAACTCTAGCTTTCCCTGAATAGCAGGCAGAGCCACATAACAACTATTTTTAACTCTCTGTGTCACTTAATTGTGCTATAGGTGTTATGTGACTCCTCCTTGGCACAGCAGACACTTACTGTGATCCATATCAAATGAAAACTCAAACTTCTTTCTTCATGTAAGAAAACAGTCTGCACCAATGGATTCAGTCACAGGTTGTATCATCAGTTAGTCACTGGGAGCCATAATCTGTGGTTATAGAAAGTTAGTGCCACACGAAGTCTGTCTTTCAAAACTCATTCAGAGTGACCATTGTTCCTGAATGCACATTCCACTTCCATCATTATATCTACAGAGTGAAGTGATTGGCTTTAGAGGAGAAAAATACTAAAACCTTGTACTATAATCTTGTTAAATGAAGTAAATATAACAAAGTCACTATTTAACATATTTTCTTCTTTTGTCACACCTACAGGCTGCATTCCGTGGTTACAAGTCTCGAAAATCGTTACTTCCATTTGGTATGTGTTTTATATTCCTTTCTCCATCAAATTAACGAAAGAACTGTTATCTCTGCATGTTAAGACAGACATGTCTCTCCAACAGATACTGAGAAATATGAAGTGTATCGTAGCCCTATCATTGAGGCATTGCTGTTGAGAACAGGGCACAGCTGGAATGAAGCACAGCAAGCAGCCATGTCCATTCAGGTAAATATCACATCACTTACTCCGTAAATAAATTATAATATGAATTTTTCAGCTGACTTTTCAAATGATAAATTGAGAGCCCATGTGACCCTTTTTTTGCCTAATCCTTAATTAGTATCACACGATTTTGTGACAAAACTGGTATCATTGGTGTCTGTCAGGCTCCAGAAGTTTACTACTGAATTGCACAATGACTGTCTTACCTACTTATGTTGTTTATTGAACTCAGTTAGTTACAACATGTATTTCCACAAATATGGGAGTAAAATAAAAAAATATATATTAATAATCAGGAAGAAAATATGGAAAAAATCCAACTGATGTTCCAAGGAAAATGAACTTCTCAATGTTTCTCAAAAACCTAGAAATAAAATTTTTGGTTATTAATCCTAGGTTATGTCAGTCTTCTGTAAACAACAAATAATCGGAAACAGAAATAAAATTATTGGAAAGGTTGAAGGATAAATTTACTTAATAATCAAGAAGAAAATATGGGAAAAATCCAACTGATGTTCCAAGAAAAATGAACTTCCCTATGTTTCTCAAAAACCTAGTAATAAAACTTTTAGTTATTAATCCTAGGATATGTCAGTCTTCTGTAAACAACAAATAATCAGAAACAGAAATAAAATTATTGAAAAGTTTGAAGGATAAATTTACTTTTGATGTTAACTTTCAAATCTGTTACAGGCCAAAATGTGGGGAATATAGACATACTGAGTCTCAGCACCCATCAGGCAAAAATTTTTAACTCATACTTTCACAGTTGAGAAAACAAAACTATTCACATGGAAAATGGCTAAGTTACATATTGGTCATTCTCAGAATGTACAACTGCATCACAGGTTGTGGCAACAGTTTCATCTCCATTACTGCCCATGTTGGGTTATAGTGGCAACATATTATTATTATCATACCAGCAGCACACACTGTGTACAATTGAACATTATAAATGTAAGTACACTATGTTGACAGTGATCATGAGACATGCAGTGATTTATCTGGCAGCACGAGATGTCAGACAGAGGTGTTACTGTTGCTGTGCAAGTAGCTCACAGTCAAAGTAACTGGTTGTCACTCATTGCATCAGAGACTGGTCTGCCAACTGGCCAGTGATTTTTCTGTCCCCATCATGATAGGTGCCAATGGCCATTCTGTGATAGCTTCTCTTGTCTAGATGAGCACAACACTGGTGTGTATTATTTGAAGTCCCTAAGAGAACAATCGTAGTACAAGGTAATAAAAACAGTGCCACAGAAATCCCAAAATTTTAATCAGAATTCTTCCAGGTTATTTTAAGGGTACTCACTTTATAGAAGTTAGAGAACATTATTGTTTTTAGGTGTAAGTTATTTTAGATCATACGTCTAGTAAAATTTTATCTTTTATGAAGCTTGTATTTCAGATGTTGAAAAGAGTAACTAATCATATAATTATTCAGTTCTTTGCAATGAATGAAACTGGTAATGATATTTTTTTTTTCAAAGTATGCCCTCAAATGTAAGTGCCAAGGCTCAACCACAAACATTTTGCCCTTTTGTTCTGGAACACTAAAATTCACTATCACTCTCAATTTAAAACACAATCAGGTCCAAATTAAGTTGCAGAAGAGAAAGTCTGCATGCATAAAACTATTTGCAGAAGTAGCAGACAAAATGGGAAAACAGAAGCAGCAGAAAAAACATTAAGATGAAATTAAGTAAGAGAGAGTAATTCTTTAACGATGATCTCATAAATTTTGATCTCAAAGTAAAATTATAAATATGCTGGGAAAAAAAACATTTCTATTTAAACCTCTTCAGGTTTGCAAAATCATTTGATTCACCTTATTTCTTTAACTTCTCAATAAATTTTCTTGGTACTCCATGATAAAACTTTCAATGCCAATAAAGAAATATTGAGTACCCTATCCTCCAGAGAAGGCTTCTATTAAAAAACTAATTAATACTATAATAGTATTAGAAAATGGACTACCTGCTCCTGTGTAATTTTGACAGTGGGAAAATATAACAAAAGTTTTGAAAAAGTTGCACTTATATAACATCTGAAGTTGTAATAGACTATTTTCACATTAAATTAATAAATAATTAATAAAAGTAGTGCACCACGTCTGAAACCACAAGATTCACAATGAAAGTGGACAATCAGGAACACATTCCATGGCTTTGAAAATAATGTTCTCCTGCAAAATATTCCTCCAAATTCGACAATAATAATGGGAACTGTGCAATACCACTCTGTTATGATGGATAAAGCTACAACAATGCAGTGGATGAAAGTGGATATTTCGCTCTATGTACGAAGAACTGTTCCACTGGACAAAGTTGAACATAGTCTGTATAAGGCGAAGTTAATGGAACTTGAAGTGCTGTACAAGCCAAAAACCCCACGGTACCAGGTCGACAAACTGGCTGATGCTAAAGGACATGTTTAATTAGACTTTGTCCATGTCATGCTAATTGAAATCCGACTGAGAATACGCTCAGTGAGGCAAAAATGCTGAAAAAAGAAGCCATTTGAAACGTTGCATCACAGGATAGATCTTGAGCTGTTAGCCATACCAAGAAGGTAGTTGAGGAAAAATGGATTCACAAGGACTGTGGTGAGATTTGAGTAACACAGGACTTCTCTTACAGCCATGCTAAAAGCTGCTTCTTTTCTGATAATGGAGCATAACAAATATTGATCTCATTAACATTCTAACACAGTTGAGAACATGACAAATCATGAAATAGTGTGTTATGAAACTAGTAAATTATGGAAAGTCAGGTCAGTAGTTTATGAAACAGCCCATTCTCAGAATAAAGTAAACACGTAACTTCACTTATAGTGACACAAAACTCACAGCAGTTATCATTTCACTAGCAATCGATGGTCCTTAAAAATTACATTATTTCACTGTGGTCATTGGGGAGGTTAAAAAAACCATAGTTGCTTGATTATTGTGGTGGATATGAAAGTTTTGCATATTAACGTCTGGCAAAATACTCTACTTTTTGTGTGCTGCTATCATTTGCCAAAATCTTGTTTTGATACCTCGAACAGTTTATTTGATAAGTGGGATTTATAACCATTTCTTTCTGGATTTTTTGCTGGTGCATGCTTTCATGTCGGAGTGGTGTACATACATTCCATTCTCTTGCGACTCCAAGTTTAAACAGTAATTCAGTATGTTTCTACATTTCATATGAGGCAGCATATGACCTAACATGCAAGAAATGCAAATTCATAGCGACCCTTATATTTCGCTACAAACTTTAAGAATTTCTTGCAGTAATATTGAAATATCACAATAACTAAGAGCATTAATGAAATGATATGCAGTTCATCATGAAGCTGACGAATTAACGTACAAGATGTGTGAGAATCAGATGTTTTTAGCTCATAGTTTCTTTACAGTCATCTGCGAAAAATCGCAGATCAGTCAGCTTGTGTGGCTTACTGTTCACGCAGTAATTTGCTGACACTTTCAGCTCACGCTGGCAACTATGGTTCCCTCCGCTCCTTTCGCGCTGAATTGTCAAAAGTCGCAACTAATTTTAAACGTACTATAGTGACTTGTGCTGGTTGCAGTGAGCAGTATGTGTGATATCACAAGTACATAACCATTACGAGAACAAAAATATTTACTATGAAGTATAAAGGGGGAGGGGGGGTTAGAAAAAAAGTGTGCCATATGGCTAATAAAGAGCTCGCAGGCTCAGGTGAGCATAGAAAACTATTTACAATATCATAAAAATGAATGAGAAGCATTTGTGTATGAATCACCAACTGTAACTACAATGAGTGTCATAGCAAAAGCACTTCAAGGAAATATTATCAGTCTATAAGAGGCCCCATACTGACATAGTAATTTGACACATGACATGAAGGAGTACTGTAAAAGGAGACACTGTAATGGAGAAACTGCAAATATTAAAAGACAAATGCAAATTTGTGAAAGAGAAGGGGGGAAGGTGGGGGTATATCATCACTTGTAAAACATCATGCTAAAGGAAGTGCTCATTCTGATAATGCATGCTATATGAATAAATAGCATGCATCATCAGAATGAGCATTCTGATAATGCATGCTATATGAAAAAATACTTCCCCCATGAACCATGGACCTTGCTGTTTGTGGGGAGGCTAGCGTGCCTCAGCGATACAGATAGCCATACCGTAGGTGCAACCACAACAGAGGGGTATCTGTTGAGAGGCCAGACAAACATGTGGTTCCTGAAGAGGGGCAGCAGCCTTTCAGTAGTTGCAGGGGCAACAGTCTGGATGATTGACTGACCTGACCTCGTAACACTAACCAAAATAGCCTTGCTGTGCTGGTACTGTGAACGGCTGAAAGCAAGGGGAAACTACAGCCATAATTTTTCCCGAGGGCATGCAGCTTTACTATATGATTAAATGATGATGGCGTCCTCTTGGGTAAAATATTCCGGAGGTAAAATAGTCCCCCATTCGGATCTCCGGGCGGGGACTACTCAAGTGGACGTCGTTATCAGGAGAAAGAAACTGGTATTCTACGGATCGGAGCGTGGAATGTCAGATCCCTTAATCGGACAGGTAGGTTAGAAAATTTAAAAAGGGAAATGGATAGGTTAAAGTTAGATATAGTGGAAATTAGTGAAGTTCGGTTGCAGGAGGAACAAGACTTTTGGTCAGGTGATTACAGGGTTATAAATACAAAATCAAATAGGGGTAATGCAGGAGTAGCTTTAATAATGAATAAAAAAATAGGAGTACGGGTTAGCTACTACAAACAGCATAGTGAACGCATTATTGTGGCCAAGATAGACACAAATCCCATGCCTACTACAGTAGTACAAGTTTATATGCCAACTAGCTCTGCAGATGATGAAGAAAGTGATGAAATGTATGACGAGATAAAAGAAATTATTCAGGTAGTGAAGGGAGACGAAAATTTAATAGTCATGGGTGACTGGAATTCGTCAGTAGGAAAAGGGAGAGAAGGAAACATAGTAGGTGAATATGGATTGGGGGGAAGACATGAAAGAGGAAGCTGCCTTGTAGAATTTTGCACAGAGCATAACTTAATCATAGCTAACACTTGGTTCAAGAATCATAAACGAAGGTTGTATACCTGGAAGAATCCTGGAGATACTAAAAGGTATCAGATGGATTATATAATGGTAAGACAGAGATTTAGGAACCAGGTTTTAAATTGTAAGACATTTCCAGGGGCAGATGTGGATTCTGACCACAATCTATTGGTTATGAACTGCAGATTGAAACTGAAGAAACTGCAAAAAGGTGGGAATTTAAGGAGATGGGACCTGGATAAACTGAAAGAACCAGAGGTTGTAGAGAGTTTCAGGGAGAGCATAAGGGGACAATTGACAGGAATGGGGGAAAGAAATACAGTACAAGAAGAATGGGTAGCTCTGAGGGATGAAGTAGTGAAGGCAGCAGAGGATCAAGTAGGTAAAAAAACGAGGGCTAGTAGAAATCCTTGGGTAACAGAAGAAATATTGAATTTAATTGATGAAAGGAGAAAATATAAAAATGCAGTAAATGAAGCAGGCAAAAAGGAATACAAACGTCTCAAAAATGAGATCGACAGGAAGTGCAAAATGGCTAAGCGGGGATGGCTAGAGGACAAATGTAAGGATGTAGAAGCTTGTCTCACTAGGGGTAAGATAGATACTGCCTACAGGAAAATTAAAGAGACCTTTGGAGAGAAGAGAACCACTTGTATGAATATCAAGAGCTCAGATTGCAACCTAGTTCTAAGCAAAGAAGGGAAGGCAGAAAGGTGGAAGGAGTATATAGAGGGTTTATACAAGGGCGATGTACTTGAGGACAATATTATGGAAATGGAAGAGGATGTAGATGAAGATGAAATGGGAGATAAGATACTGCGTGAAGAGTTTGACAGAGCACTGAAAGACCTGAGTCGAAACAAGGCCCCGGGAGTAGACAACATTCCATTAGAACTACTGATGGCCTTGGGAGAGCCAGTCATGACAAAACTCTACCATCTGGTGAGCAAGATGTATGAGACAGGCGAAATACCCACAGACTTCAAGTGGAATATAATAATTCCAATCCCAAAGAAAGCAGGTGTTGACAGATGTGAAAATTACTGAACTATCAGTTTAATAAGTCACAGCTGCAAAATACTAACACGAATTCTTTACAGACGAATGGAAAAACTGGTAGAAGCGGACCTTGGGGAAGATCAGTTTGGATTCCGTAGAAATGTTGGAACACGTGAGGCAATACTAACCTTACGACTTATCTTAGAAGAAAGATTAAGAAAAGGCAAACCTACGTTTCTAGCATTTGTAGACTTAGAGAAAGCTTTTGACAATGTTAACTGGAATACCCTCTTTCAAATTCTGAAGGTGGCAGGGGTAAAATACAAGGAGCGAAAGGCTATTTACAATTTGTACAGAAACCAGATGGCAGTTATAAGAGTCGAGGGACACGAAAGGGGAGCAGTGGTTGGGAAGGGAGTGAGACAGGGTTGTAGCCTCTCCCCGATGTTATTCAATCTGTATATTGAGCAAGCAGTAAAGGAAACAAAAGAAAAATTTGGAGTAGGTATTAAAATTCATGGAGAAGAAGTAAAAACTTTGAGGTTCGCCAATGACATTGTAATTCTGTCAGAGACAGCAAAGGACTTGGAAGAGCAGTTGAACGGAATGGACAGTGTCTTAAAAGGAGGATATAAGATGAACATCAACAAAAGCAAAACGAGGATAATGGAATGTAATCAAATTAAATCGGGTGATGCTGAGGGGATTAGATTAGGAAATGAGACACTTAAAGTAGTAAAGGAGTTTTGCTATTTAGGGAGTAAAATAACTGATGATGGTCGAAGTAGAGAGGATATTAAATGTAGACTGGCAATGGCAAGGAAATCGTTTCTGAAGAAGAGAAATTTGTTAACATCGAGTATAGATTTAAGTGTCAGGAAGTCGTTTCTGAAAGTATTTGTATGGAGTGTAGCCAAGTATGGAAGTGAAACATGGACGATAACCAGTTTGGACAAGAAGAGAATAGAAGCTTTCGAAATGTGGTGCTACAGAAGAATGCTGAAGATAAGGTGGGTAGATCACGTAACTAATGAGGAGGTATTGAATAGGATTGGGGAGAAGAGAAGTTTGTGGCACAACTTGAGTAGAAGAAGGGACCGGTTGGTAGGACATGTTTTGAGGCATCAAGGGATCAGAAATTTAGCAGTGGAGGGCAGCGTGGAGGGTAAAAATCGTAGAGGGAGACCAAGAGATCAATACACTAAGCAGATTCAGAAGGATGTAGGTTGCAGTAGGTACTGGGAGATGAAGAAGCTTGCACAGGATAGAGTAGCATGCAGAGCTGCATCAAACCAGTCTCAGGACTGAAGACCACAACAACAACAACATGAATAAATATAGTTCAAGGGAGGGGTGTTATTAAATACTCAGTAAAATAACGAGTAAATGAAGGCTACTAAGCAGCAGCTCAAGCATGCCTAGTGGCTGGATTGATATGTTCTGCCGGCCAGTGTGACCGTGCGGTTCTAGGCGCTTCAGTTTGGAACCGCGTGACTGCTACGGTCGCAGGTTCGAATCCTGCCTCGGGCATGGATGTGTGTGATGTCCTTAGGTTAGTTACGTTTAAGTAGTTCTAAGTTCTAGGGGACTGATGAGCTTAGATGTTGTGTCCCATAGTGCATTTTTTTGGATTGATATGTACAGATAATGCCTCAGTGACGGGCCGCTGCTGACGGCAATGCACAGTCGATTAACACAATGCTGTATTGATGAGTTGTTATTGGAGACTTGCCACATGTTGACATTACATGTTGGGGTGATTTGCAGGTCACTGTGTCATCAGCTGCATTCCATCACTATGGTAAGTGGATCACTGTGTCCCAAAATTCCTTGACATCACAGTATTCCTTCCACATCTCAACATACCTTTTCTCTTCCGAAAAATTCAGTCTCTCAGTGTACTGTGGTGGTTCTCTGATGAAAGCTAAGTAGAACAGACACTCAAGACACATTTAGAAATAACAAGTCTCCCTATAGTTTCTATAGTTCTACTCATTAGCTGGTCTGAAAAGCATGTATACGTGCTGCGAACAGAGGCTAGGATAGCTTATACATTTGTATGATGACTCCAAGGTTTCCTTTTATCCACACTGTTCGAGCTTGGGTCCAGTTTTTACATATCCCACTCACTGCTTCATGCAAAATTTCTTTGTTTCCTGATATAAAACATGTATGGGATATATTGATGACAGAGACAGGTGGGGCCAGAAAGGAAGAGGAACAAATAACTCTAAAGAATAAATGAGACTCTGGCAATAAGTGCATGTAGTGTTGCGAACCTCTTAAACAAGTACTTCATTTCTGTTACTGACAGATCCAGGTTTGGTGAACAGTGCAGTGGAGTATCTGAGACCAGTCTTTAAAAATAGCTTCAGTAAAATGGAAATGACACTCATGTCTCCCAAAGAAGTAGCATCCATCATAAAATCCTTAAGATCTAAGTATTCCATTGGGCATGAAAACATATCAGAGAAGTTAATCAAATGGTGCTCATGCAAGATGAGTTCTATCTTAAATTATTTGTGTAATCAATCTCTTATCAGTGGAACATTTCCAGACTGGCTAACATATGCCAAAGTTAAGCAATAATTGCTTGCATTAAAAAGAATTTTCAGTGTGTCACATTTTTAAATCTGACTAAAAAGTATAAAACAATTTCTCATAGCCTCATACAGATTCATAATCTCATACACATAGTTCTGAAAACATGTGACTGTCAGTTTTTCATTGCTATGAATATACTTGTAAGATTTAAAATAAAAAATGTGAGGAACCTGCAATAGATAATGGTAAGGAGGTGAACTACTCATGTATCGGTTAAGGAAGTTCTGTAATAGTAAGGAGGAGAATGATTCACGCATCAACTGTGTAGTTCATGTGTCCCATGTTTATCCTTTTAAAACTTACAGGAATTTTCATACCTATTGAAAATCCACAATCAAAAATTTTCAGAACTTTCCAAGTAGTGTTATGAATATGTATGGTGCTAGGAGAAATTATTTTATACTTTTTAGTCTGATTTAAAAATGTGGAATACTAAAAATTCATTTTTATTTACATAATTATTCTTCTGTCAGTGCTGTATCACAGATTTTATCTACCTAACTAGAGAAAAGGATCACACATAGAAGCAGGAGGGAAGTGCAGAAATAGAAGGGCAGAGAAACAGCTCTACACACATCTCAGGCCCTCTGTGGATGTCAAACCATGTATCTATTTGCATAGATCCCTGGAGGACTCTCAAATTTATAACTTACATGAGAAACTTCTTTTCATAAATCCCACCTACAATTGTCGACTATTTACACTCACCTGTACTTCCCCAACATACACATGCCTTAATTCCTAACATATTGGCTATTATGTAGTTCTACAAGAAAAGGGGAAAGAGAACAGATACAGATCCAGGAACAATGGAAACAAGGTACCAATGAACTGTCATTTACTTGTACCAACATTGCTGGAGCTACTGCCCATGGCTCCAGTTGTCAACTGCATAATCCGTATGCCTGCCACTCTGTTAACACTCTCACTCAGTTGAAATGTCAGTGGCATCCTCCAACTATTCTGAAACAGGTTGTAATAATGCTAAGAAGTGATGACAGACTCTGTCTCCTTTTGTGCCATCCCACTTCTGTCACCAGTTGTAATGGTGCAGCAACACCTCTCCATAACTGTGAGGCAGGGGGAAAGGGGGAGGCCCATTTCTTAGGTAAATTAGGATGGCGTAGTTGCTCTCCCAACTGGCTGTTTTACCTTAAACATCATTGCGAGGGAGACAAGAGTCTGTTAGAGGTAAGGATTGCTGCAGCAAGATAGTTGGAGCTCGTGAAAACTCATTATTATTCAACAAGCTAGAGTAGATGCAGGTGCACGCCTTCATCTGGTGGGTTCAGCTTGGCATCTATCCACTGCATCTTTGAATAGGTGCAGTATGGGCAGATGTGCCTTAAGTTAACAAACAGAGCTGGGAGGAAGCATGGTTGCTTTGCGATACTGACGCACTGGTTATGGTGATAGCAGCTGGCAGTCATGGCCTCTGTTGCTCTGCTGGTGCTGGCAGATGTCATCCACAGTGTTGGACAGCTATGTTGCCCCAAACTCCAGACCTCAACATATGAGTGGCAGGCTGGTGATGATAACTGACAAGTGAATATTTGGGGTGGGGGATAGTGTCCATCAGCAGGGCAACTGTCTGGTTATGGCCAATAACTCAAACATACGTATTGGCTGCTGGATCTGTGCATATGAGTAATGCCCCAGAGATTGTATGTTTTGCTGCCACTGGCAACAATGGCGTGCACTGCTGACTGATGCAGCACTGCATCAGTGAGTCATTACAGGAATCTTTCAACATGTTGTAATGTGGTAGGCAGTTTGGAGGTTTCTGTGTTGTCAGCTCTATATCTAGGGATGGTAAGTGGATCACCTTGTCCCAAGATTTCTTTGTGTCATGGTAATCCATCAACACCACAATGTAACAAAGGATACTAAAATGTCTAATGTGTGGAAGAATCTGAAGAGACGTCTGGAGTAACATCTAGTTACATCTACATGCCACTCACAATTTCTGTTATAGAACACATGTTAGAGAAGCATATGTGGTCTGTGGACAAATATTTTTCAAGTAGAGAGCATCCCAGTCATAAAGCAATCACCCACTACAGCTATTGTTGAGGTCTGGAGTGTAGAAAACTCTCATCTTCACAGGAATACCACTGCTGGCCTAGACAATATTCTGTACAACAGGCATTCATTCCTTCCAGACAAAGAACACTGTTATTTACCATGTATTTATTATAGTTACTTAGTTTCATGTTCCATGGTTAATTCACATGATTAATTGTAATAACATGGAGTAAGTCATTTTACATTAACCCTTTCAGGCCCCTTGTCCATTTCAATAGACACTACTTTTCGAGAGTAATATCTCACATCTGAGAGCACAGATGTTTTTAGGATTGCTTGTACGTCGCAATGGAAGTCTTGTGGTTCAATCTGATGGGCGATCCTGCCATCTAGTGGTGAAGTCACGAAGTATTTGGACGTTGTTTGAGACAAGATGGCCGCACAGAGGAAGCATGTAAAAGGTGGGTACATATTTCGACCAATTTTACGTTTTTAAAGGTTAGAGTTCCCCTTGTTTTTAAGTTTTATTTGTTTTAGTAAGGTTTTGGATACTTTCTATAGCAAAATTAGATAAATGCTTCGGAAAATCACTGTATTATCGACGTTACAAAACTGATGTCCATTGAAATGGACATTTAGTCCCAATGGTTGTTTTTACTTGTGTGCTTGTAATGTATCTGTGCTATATGAAAATAACTTCTGTGATGCAACTGCACCTTTTTTTGTAACGTAGGGGATGAAACTAATTTATTTTATGTTATCAAAGGTTCAGTAGATAAAATTCCAAGCATTTATGTACAATATTGCAGTAGTTGTACTTGATGTTATTGCTTCAGACTTGGTATTTGCGTCTTGTTTCAACACTGTTCATGAAATTGCTTACATCTGACGTATTGATTTTCAGAATTTTATCATATTGAGAGGGATGCTTCCCAAATACTGGATTTGCTGATGTCAGGTGAGGTTTCTGACTTAGAGCTCTTAGAAAACGATGAAAGTGGCCCTGATGATGCAGAATCTATTCCACAATGCATTAGACCTGGTATGTAATAATAAAACTATCAATCTCACCTGACTATTATATATATTTTGACCTGGTTGTTGCTATACTGCATTGTAATTTTTAGGTGCTGATGTAGTCACAAACTACGAAGAGGAACAACTGGAGGACGATAGTTGCAGCACAGAAGAAGATGACCAAAATCATACTTATGCACAGGACTGAAATGTTGAACACACTATTATTCCATCTGAGTGGGTGTTTACTGAAAAAAGTGATATTAGATGGAGAAGAAAATCGCCTACACTCCAAAGCACACCTATAGGTGAAGACCAGTGTTCATTGCAGCCATCAGAGTGTGATATGACACCCATTGAATATTTTTCAGAGTACATTTCTCATGCTTGCTTAGAAAATATGGTTGAAAAAACCAACATGTATGCATTGCAACATGGGAAAACATTTACACCGACAAATGTAACGGAAATAAAGGCTTTCCTAGGACTTCATATAATTATGGGATGCTTGAAATACCCCAGAGTTAGAATGTATTGGGATTCAGCATTGCATTTAGATCTCTTTGTGGAAAGTATGTCAAGAGAGAGATTTTTCCAACTGAGATCAAATTTCCATGTTGTTGACAATTTGGCAAGGGCATAAAATTGCAAAGACAAATTTTACAAAGTGAGACCCGTTTATGATTGTATTAGACATAGATGTTTGGAATTACAGATTGAGGAAGAATTATGTGTTGACGAGCAAATGATTCCTTTCAAATGTCATTTAGGAGTAAAGCAGTATTGTAAGGGAAAGCCTAAACCTTGGGGTATAAAACTGTTTTTATTATGTGGAAGAAGTGGTCTGTGCTATGACTTTCTGTTGTACAAAGGAGATACTCCAGAAATCTCAAACACTTTTGTAAAAAAGTTTGGTTTAGGGGCATCTATTGTTCTAAAACTTGTTGAGAGAATTAACAGGGAACATGCTTATTTACATTCTGATAATTTCTTCACAACATTCAACTTACTAGAAATATTAAAAATAAAAAATATATATGCAGCAGGAACAGCAAGACTATGTCGCATGCCAAATGTACCTTTCACCAGTGATAAGGATTTGAAAAAGAAAGGGCGTGGTTTTTCTGAAGAAGTGTTGAGCATGAATGAAGCAGTGATAATTTGTAAATGCTTTGACAACAGACCAGTAGTTCTGGCATCAAATTTTGTAGGATGTGGTAGTCAAGATGAAGTACAGCGCTGGGAAAAATCAAGAAAGACATATGTTTCTGTCTCATGGCCTGAAGTTGTACGTCGTTACAACCATGCTATGGGTGGTGTTGACAAAATAGATATGTTAATTAGCATGTATAGGATTTTTATTAAATCTAGAAAATGGACATTGAGAATGTTATTCCACACTGTAGATTTAGCGTGTGTGAACAGTTGGTTGGAATACAAAAGAAATACTGAATCACTGGGAGAGAAAGAGACAATGGATTTGCTTCATTTTAAGATGAGAATAGGAGAGGCTCTTGTAAAAATGGGCACTAGTACCAAAGTGAAACGTGGCAGACCCAGTAGTGATTTACAGGACATAAAAGCAAAAAGAGCAAGAACTGAGATTCGTCCGGCACCAGAGATTCGGAATGATCTTACTGGACATTTTCCTGAGTACCATGATAATACAGAAGCTTCAAGGTGTAAAATGCCTAGTTGTAAGAACAAAACTCATGTATTTTGTGATAAGTGCAATGTTCATCTATGTTTTGTCAAAGAAAGGCATTGTTTCAAAATGTTCCACAATGCAGGATGTAACAACTGTTGATACTCTTTGTCCATTACAATGGACATTCTGTAAAATGTAAATAAAAATGTTTTCAGTGATTTTGTTGGATTTATTATGTTTCTAATACCCATTATTACCTATTACAATGAATAGATATTTTTTTTCATGCCTGAAAATAATTTGGATCTGAAAGGGTTAATACTTTACATTACAATAACTACATGTGTACCATTTATAAATAGCTTTTTTTCTTTCTATTTTTTTTTTTCTTTTTTTAAATGCTAATGTGAATTAGTAACTCCTACCCACCACTTTTGTACATTACGTTTTTTCTACAGAATAGAAGAATCTGTAAAGAAGGAACTTTTTCAGTTTGTTTTCATATTCAACTTTGCTGTCTTGTACTGAACATTATAGTATTAAACCTCTAAAAGCAGGCAGTATAATATGTGTACTCAAACCAGAAAGAAACCTGATGTCATACCAACCAATAACATTTCTCACATGACTTTTACAGGTGCTGTAGGTATGTTCAAGTACAAGTTAGAATGTGGTATGAATATTTGCTACATTTACTCAAGTGAATTCACGTAATAGTATCACCATTAAAGAACTTTCTGTGGGATGTCCCAAAAGTAGTTTTATCATTGTTTTTCACATGGAAACTTTATTTGCCAGAAACAAATTCACCATGGCATCATGAAGTATGTATCTTACACTGTTTTTTGATATAGTTGCCACTGATATTGAGACATTTTTCATAGCATGCAATCTATTTGAAAAAACCACTCTGGAAAAACTAGGTGCCCTGTGATGCAAGGAATTGTCACACAGCCTGCTCCACCTGAGAATTGGTGTGGAAGTGATGTCCTGAGAGTTTGGCTTTGAATGCAAGAAGAGGTGAAAGTCCAATGGGGCAAGATTGGGGCTGTAGGCTGGGTGATCCAATCTCTCCCTTCCAAAGAGACGAATCTGATCCTGTCTGAGCCTGGTTGCTTGTGATTTTGTGTTGCTGTTCAAGAGAAGAAGACATTCACTCAAGAGCCCTGGTCTCTTTCATCAAATGATGGACCTGAATTTGGTGAGGATATTGCAGCAGCATTCTGCATAGATTTGATGGTCCCTTGCTGGAGAAAATCAAGAAGAATCACACTTTTCACATTCCAGAACACGGTGGGCATAACGTTTTCTATGTG
The DNA here is from genome assembly GCF_023898315.1 of Schistocerca nitens. Classification (NCBI taxonomy): domain Eukaryota; kingdom Metazoa; phylum Arthropoda; class Insecta; order Orthoptera; family Acrididae; genus Schistocerca; species Schistocerca nitens. The sequence goes on from NC_064614.1 coordinate 1,025,877,867, forward strand.
GGCTGACACACTGAATTTTTTTCTCATGGGTGAACTGGGATGCTTCCATCTCATTGATGTGGCCTTGGTCTCTGGGATAATGTGGTGTACCCTTGTCTCATCACCTATGGTGATTCTGAACAGGAACAGATTTTCCTCTCACATGTATCAGCATATGTTAGCCAGTCTGGAAATGTTCCACTGATAAGAGATTGATTACACAAATAATTTAAGATAGAACTCATCTCGCATGAGAACCCTTTGATTAACTTCTCTGATATGTTTTCATACCCACTGGAATACTTAGATCTTAAGGATTTTATGATGGATGCTACTTTTTTGGGAGACATGAGTGTCATTTCCATTTTACTGGAGCTATTTTTAAAGACTGGTCCAGATACTCCACTGCACTGTTCACCAAACCTGGATCTGTCAGTAACAGAAATGAAGTACTTGTTTAAGAGGTTCGCAACACTACATGCACTTATTGCCAGAGTCTCATTTATTCTTTAGAGTTATTTGTTCCTCTTCCTTTCTGGCCCCACCTGTCTCTGTCATCATTATATTCCATACAGTTTTTATTTTACTGCCTGATGTAATTATTGGGACAACAAAGAAATTTTGCATGAAGCAGTGAGTGGGATATGTAAAAACTGGACCCAAGTGATTGAGGCTGATACCCTTTCTTGCACTGTTGTGATCTGGGGTCAGGTTTCTTGGCACTCATCTTGCAGATGCTTTTTGGTAACACAGCACATCATGGAGCAATTGATGGGTCTGAGCATGACTTATATACAGTGTGGAGGCCACATTCATTGGTGGTTGTGGAAGGATGCCCTTTTCGACTGTCATCCTCGACACACTGCCTTCCTTCTCTAAACATGCAGCACCTGCAACCAACTATTTGAAGAGAAATTAGCTCTTCACCATACATGGTCAGTAAGCATTCATGGTTAATGAACACACTAGTCCCATATGCCCATTCATAACGGATAACAGCATGCAGTTTCATAGGTGACTACATTGTCAGTGCAAGTCTGTCTATACACTGATTTGTACTTGAATAATGTGGGGCACACTGGTCAGCTGCTTACTGTCTTTCTTTGTCACTCTGAGCATGCACGTAACTCCTCCGCTAACACTTCTTCCGCCACTGAACCAGCAATGGGTGTGGATTCATGTGGCATTGGTTTGTGTCACCATCTTCTCTTTCAAAAACAATGACGAAGCTAGCTTTTGGAACATCCCTTATAATTTGAAACAAAATCCAAGTGTTGACTACACAAGTGCATTATTTAGGGTTTGATAGAAGACTAACCATGAGTATAGGAGCAGACACAACACAGATTCACTAAATCCTAAGCAAACTCTATCCACACTGCCTCTAGATGCTTCAATAAGTGTACTTAAATGTGACCTGAGGTATTTTTGCAATCATCTGCATATGCTGAACTTAACCCTGCAGTGCATAGCATTCACGACAGTGGACAGCTGTTAATGGTCGCTTCTTTGGCATTTTCAATCAGTCCTGAGGCTGCAAATGTACACAGTTTACTGCAGTTGGCATTCCCTACTGGTGTTGTATCCTGCATGCATTTGCAGCCTCATGACTGGTTGAAAATGCCAGAAAATTGACCATTATAAGTTGTTCACTGCAGTGAAATTCATGCACCACAGGGTTAATGTAATTATGTTCTGTTTTTGTCAAGAAGGGGATGCAAACTATGAAATTATAGCTGCTGTTTTATATGAACTTACGAAACTTGGTGATCCATTGCCTTGCTTGCGAGCAGTACAGAATTACAGAACTTTTTATATACTCTTAACATATATTGTTGATGCAGACATCTGTACCCAATAACAGCAAAATACTGCCCAAGTGGATAAAAAGCATGACATAACAGTAATGATCTATAACAAATCAGCCAACTTTGTTTATTGTATGTGGCTGAATTGCCCAAGCTGAAGGCAATTAAATAAAATATTCTGTCCCCTGTTTTATTGTTGAAGGAAACAACTGAACTCACATTAAAAGAAAACAAGCAAGTGAAAAAGTCTTTAATATTTTGGTATTTCATGAGAGGCTATAATATGTTTTGGTATTTCATGAGAGGTATTTTCCTGCTTATCAGAAAATTTTAAGTGTACAAACCTAATAACTGAGTTATGCATCTCCCTTCACAATAATTCTACTTACAAGTTATTTGAACAGAGCTTTTTAATTAGTTTAATACTTGTGATCATGTAGTTTATGGTTCAAGTAAATGCTGCCAATGATATTGTGGACTGAAGGAAGTTCTGAATAAAAGTAACAGATATCTGTCACATTTCTGCCTCAATTTGTAAATTACAGCTGTCTGTGACAAAATCAAGAAGATATACTGCAAAAGACTTAATTTGTTAATAGACACCAATTGAAAAGGTAGCCACATGACTGCTTTTCTGTTGCAGCTCAGAAATGAATGTACTGAAAAAATTACTTAATTCAAAAAATAAAAAACAAAATTTCTTTTTTCAGACACAGTTGTCTTTCATCAGTAGTTTGACAGCCTAATGCTGGCAGTAATTAAGCAACCATCTATAAATTTTTCAACAACAAAAAAGTTATTTCATTGTTTTCTGTTAGTTTCTTTGTGAAAACCACTCATACACATCCTCTTTACTTACAGCATGCATATCGTGCATATAAGTTCAGGCAAGCTTTTGCTGTAGAAGGAGGTAAAAGAGATCTTTACTATTTCAGCAGACATTATACATCTCATGCAATATGCGTGTACTGATTTATAATTGTGATTTGTTGTCAGAACCCTCACTCAAGCCTATGGATGTCATTCAATCAATTATTGAAGCTACACATCATACTTTGTCACAGGCTTCAGTTGCTGCTATTTCTATACAGGTGAGCCTAGATTCATAATCTGCTAATTTACATTTACAGCTACAGCCACATCTTTACAACTGAATGCATAGTTAGGAAAATTAGCGTACTTATCTTTCTAAAGTTACGATGAATTCATTTTGTATTATCTGCTGCAGACCAAGATCTCATTTAAAATACATTCTTGCCTAAAATGAAGAATTTACTCCATTCCTTTTTCTGTGTCTCATGTCTTTACAAAAACCATTTCCAACTATTTGTACTGTTCACCTCTTCTTTGTCACTCTAGGTTATTAACATTGATGTTCTGCAAATACACAAATCATTCACTACTGAATAGTCTCATTCTAGTACTTACTTGTACCAAAATTAAAAATATTGTTTTTCACTGTCAACATTTACCTCAAGGTATACCATAAACTTTTAAATTTTGGAGTCTGACTCATAGGACACTGAACAGTACTTTTAAAGTTGGTGTTTTATTGCACTGATCTAAAATATGATTGCCTACCTGCAGCACTTGTGTTTGCCAAAACCTTCAGTGACTGGTTAATTAACATGAAGCGCATATGTTGTACCAGGAAAAAATCTCAGTCACTGATTAATTAACATTTTAAAAACATATTTATCATGAAAATCAACAATATCAATGGAACATATGTTATTTCTGTACAAACTGTGTGATGTACTCACCCTTTATCACAGTTTCTCAATAACAGGACACAGGTTGCAGTGTTCATTCTGTTGATAGGTTTAAGCATTGAGTTTGTTGCCTCAAACCTGTGTGAAATGCTTCACACATAAATACCACAAATTCATCTCTCATCTCAGCAGTCAAATACAATAATGTGTATCCTAGTCCAGGGAGTAAGGTGAAAATAGCTAGCCAATAATGTGAACACATTATCTGAAAAGCTGTGCTAGATACTGTTGAGAATTGTTCAGAGAAATGGTGTAGTGATTCTGCAGGGAGAGTCACTACTTCTGACACAAGTTATTTTCTGCAAAAAAACGGCAATATTGTAGATCAGTGGCCTTTCCTTCCCAGAATTTTTATCCTGCAGTGAAGTGTGTGCTGGTTTGAAACTTTGTGGCACATTAAAACTATGTCCCAGACCAGGACTGGAACCGAGAAGCTTTGCCTTCCACAGGAAATTGCTCTAAAAACTGAACTATGAAGGCACAATGCATATTCTGCTCTCATAGCTGTACTTCTGCCAGTACCTCTCTCCTTCTGTGATACCATCCATATGTTGGGTAGGATTACCCATTAATATGGGCTGATCTGGAGATAGAAAGTGGGTGAAAATGGTTTCAGAGTAGTTGGTTTAAGGGCAGAGGGAAGAAAGAGCCAGGGCAAGTGCTATGGGAAAAAAATCTCCAAAGTAATCTGGATTGGAAGTAAGAGCAGCAGTGGATTTCTGGCAGTCTGCAACAGAGAATACAAGGCTAGGTTATGTTAGTAGTAGGTGCCAAGCAGCTTGATACCACTGTCATAACCATCTGTTCATCATAAAAAAAGTCAGTACAAATTTGTGTGGCAGCCCTGTGCACTGCTGTGAGAGCCCCTCTGCAGCGCTCTTGTCAGTGGTGACTGACTGCGGCAGTAGGCCCAGGTTTGCTGGAGTTCATCATCCACTGTGTTGTTCCTCTTGGATTCTGTCAGTGGTGGCAGCTGCCCCCCACCCCCGCACCACCCAGGGGATCTATGGTGGGGGAACTCCACCAGCACAGCTTTTCTACCCTTCAGTATGCTTCCAAATATCACTGAAGAAGACAGTGAGTTCCTCTATGGCCACTGCATACTACTTCCTTAGCTGGTGGTTGGCTTCTTTGCACGTGCCATGCAAACAGCCTTGCATGCTTCCCATTCTATTGCATGCCCCACTTGATGAGTTTGGGGAATGAGATGGCCACCTACTTCTCCTCCTCCTCCTTTTCAGGTACTGGCTGTACAATCTTCTCTTCCACTCTAGGCTGGTACCCTCTCCCCACTGCTGCCACCTGGGGTATGGCAAATCAGCAGTCACTAAACAAGCCATATGTTTGGTCAGGAATGGATCAGAGTGTTGCACAGAGGCAGTGGCTATTGGGACAGCTTAATAAAGAAAGCCATGAATACAAGATGTAATGATAAAGCCATAGAAACTGATAGTGGCTACCAACTAGGCTCTGCTTGCGATCTGAGGCTTACCACATTAAATTGCAAGCACTCACAGCTAAGAGACTTCCAGACAGCACATGAAGTGGAGCCCATCTGACTACATCAGGATGTGAGAGCGTCCCCTCCATCATACCCATCTGTCCCGTGGAACTGGGAAGGGGAGAAAACCTTATATAAAGAGAAACCTGACACAATTTTCCCAGAAGGTGATGTAAGCGACACTCATCAGTGAGGTAAAACTTCACACTCCTTCAACTCACTTTTTTAATAAAAGCAGATAATCTCAAAGACAAAACTGTTAACGCTTTTGTGGCCACTTGTTGACAAACTGCCTATTGGCTTCTGTCTTGGTTTCTTCGGCTGACGTTCACCTGATCGTTCTAGTGATGTTTTTCCAACATGAGTGGCTGGCATTGTCAAACTTTCACTCTCCATTGCTGGTGGTGAACTGGAGCCAAGCTCACAGCCACAGACTGGTGCTCCAATGTCTGAGGGTTTCTCCACGGTCATTTCCGGTGTAGTTCTCCCCTTGTTACCTATGATGGTCATTCACTACAGCATGGGAAGCCAGGATCCATGTACCTTAAGACTTTCTTCTTTCTTGTTGAGGCTATTCCCATGTTTTTATATTTCAATAACTTCTCTGTACAAGCGGGTGTGATAGTACTTTTCTACAGGCAGAACTTCTGTGTCATTGAATATTACTGCAGAGTTGGTCTCGCACAGCGCATGTTCTGCCATGGCCATTTCTCCACCTGCCCCAACATGCAATGTTCTTTGATTGTGGTGTTGATTGATCATCCAGTCATTTTGACATAAACGTTTCTGCATGTGCATGGTGTGTGGTATATTCTGGACATTGTAAGTGGGCCCCTTTTCTCCTTTGCCAATCTAAGACACTATTTGATCTTCTTCGTCAGTTTGAAAATCATCTTTATGCCGTGTTTCCCCAATATACAGTCTATTCTGTTCGTCACTCTAGGAATGTATGGCAGAAAGGCCATACCTGACATTTCTTTTCCTGATTTGTCATTTCACTGAGTGTTTGGCTCTGTTACACTTCTAATATAACTTGTTGAGTACCCATTGCTCCTCAGAACACTTTCTAGGTGTTACATTTCGTATCTGAGATGCTGCGGCTCATATATTCGTCGTGCACACATGAGCATCTTAATCATTCCCCTTTTCTGGCTCGGTTGGTGGTTTGATAGTTTGTGTAGGTATCGGTCTGTGTGTGTCGGTTTTTGATACACACTGCGTCCCAGGTTTTCACCATCCCTTGTGACCAGCACGTCTAGAAATGGAAGTTTATTGTGCTTTTCTACTTCCATGGTAAATTTTATATTGGCATGGAGGCTCTTCAAGTGTCTAGGAAGTCACCACGGCTCCACACAATGAAAGTTGGCAAAAACCTGGGACACAGCATGTATCACAAACCAACACACATGGACCAATACCAGCACGAACTATCAAACCACCACCCGAGCCAGAAAAGAGGCATGATTAATACGCTTGTAATGCATACGTGATGAATATATGAGCCGCAGCATCTCAGACACGAAATTCAACACCTGGAAAGTGTTCTGAGAAGCAACGGGTACTCCACAAGTTATATTAGAAGCGTAATAGAGCCAAACACTTGGCAAAATGACAAATCAAGAAGAGAAATGTCAGTTATGGCCTTTCTGCCATACATTCCCAGAGTAATAGACAGAACTGGCCATATATTGTGCAAAATGATTTTAAAACTGATAAAGAAGATCGAAGAGTGTCTTAGATCAGCAAAGAAGGGAAGGGACCCACTTGCAATTGTCGGAATATATCACATACCTAGCACATGCAAGTTTATCTTGGAATGACTGGATGATCAATCAACACCAGGATCATAAGAAAATAAGTGACATTACCAGTTGGGGCAGGTGGAGGAATTGGGTGTAGCAGAGCACACACTGTGTGAGACCAACCTCGAAGTAAAATTCGATGACATGGAAGTTTGGCTGCAGAGAAGTACTATCACACCCACTTGTTCAGAGAAGCTACTGAAATACAAAAACACGGGAATAGCCTCAACAAGAAAGAAGAAAGTCGTAAGGTAAATGGACCCTGGCTTCCCATGCTGCAGCAAACGACCATTCCAGGTAGCAAGAGGAGATCCGCACCAGAAATGATGGTGGAGAAGCCCTCGGACCTTGGCGCGCCAGGTACATATGATCTATGACCGTAAGCTCAGCACCAGTTCACCACCAACAATGGAGGATGAAGCCTTGACAATGCCAGCCAGTCATGCTGGTGAAATGTCAGTAAAATTATCAGACAAATGTTACGGCAAAAGATACTATGCAGCTTCAAGTTGCTGCAGAAGCTGTGGATAAGAAAGGCTGACATTCTTAGATCTCTGGGCTCTCTACAATGCTGTCAAGACAGGAATGTACTACATCAGTTTATAGAACTTAGGAATCCAATAAATATGACACTAATAAAATGTATTTTATGTGGAGCAGACAATTTCATCATCAGTGAACATAAATACTAACGATACAGGGAATTGCACAAGATTTGACATATTTTTTTAATTTTTTTTATTGCTTCCTTTAGACCTGCTTGCTCTATTTTATATTAGCTCATGTTTATTGTAAATTTTTACATGTTTTGGTTGATTACAAAGTTGTGTCCTAGCATAGTAATAATATTAACAAGAATTATTAAGTAATGTTAAAAAAGAAATGTTTTATATGTTTCTAAATGTTTTGTGAATCAGTAAGAATATTAGTTGACAGACTATATGTTGATGACTAAAATTAGTGAAAATGAATGTTTAAAAATAAGAATGAATACTAGTCAAATAATATTTGATACTAAATACTATTTTGCTATGGATCCTAAATAAGACTACAACCAAAATGAATCAGTTATAGTGAATGCTATCACCTTATGAAGATATGTAAATGTGTATATGCTCTGGAATGGTGTCAGAGCATAATACTGTTCTGTCTCTACTGTAATAATCATTTTATCTTCTTTTTGTGTTTGAAAATAGTCTCACAAAAGCATCAGAACTGTTTACGACACTGTATTACACTTCCCGTGCTATGCACCTTCCTCCAATGAACATCTCCTCATCACCATCATCAAGGTGGATCTGGATGCTGTGTGAACATGAGGCTGATGTCATATGAAAAATTTTGGTAGCAACATTTTCTATTACTGTCCACCATTTTTAAATCCTTAAAATTTTATACAATGTTTGGATACTCGGGCTCCCTAATTTAATTATAGGCATCAGTTAAAGATAATGTGGTCAGAAGTAACATATGACCACACCAAAATATGTCACTGTCTTTCCTGTTGAACCTGTACAACTGAATTTGGGCCATATCCTGTTAGGTAATGTTCCATCCCTGGCTGAGGTTTACGTGCCTAAGGGCTAATGTTCTTAAATGTAAGGGAAAATCTGATAGACCCTTCAACCTGTTTCAACATTGTCACATTCATTCTGCCAGGTACTTTTTTTCTAGTTCAGGAGTTTGGCCATAGTTGTTATCCTTTGGTCTAATATTTGTTGGATTTCTGCAAAATTCTCTATAAGTAACCTGTAGGAGGCGACATGGTATCTTATTGTAATGTCTGTTTCATAGATTTTGAAGATAAGAGGACAGCATTAGTGGGCATGGTGCAAAAGGCTCCTGTGAATCTGAGGAGCAAACCTTTCTGTGCACGTCACAGTCTTTACTTGTTCTGCATGCAGTGAAGTCTGTGCATCCAGCCACTTGTTGTAAAGCCTCTGATTGACATGAAAATGGCATCATGATTGGTCCTCACAGTATGCAGTGGTAGCTGGTAGTTAGCTGTTGAAACATGGGTATTTTTATTCAAAATGGTGCTTGCTTTGCCTACAATTGTCTGAATGTTTCCAGAATGAGATTTTCACTCTGCAGCAGAGTGTGCGCTGATATGAAACTTCCTGGCAGATTAAAACTGTGTGCCGGACCGAGACTCGAACTCGGGACCTTTGCCTTTTGCGGGCAAGTGCTCTACCTACTGAGCTATCCAAGCACAACTCATGCCCCATCCTTACAGCTTTACTTCTGCCAGTATCTCGTCTCCTACCTTCCAAACTTTACAGAAGCTCTTCTACGAACTTTGCAGAACTAGCACTCCTGAAAGAAAGGATATTGCGGAGACATAGCTTAGCCACAGCATGGGGGATGTTTCCAGAATGAGATTTTCACTCTGCAGCAGAGTGAGCACTGATATGAAACTTCCTGTCAGATTAAAACTGTGTGCCAGACCGAGACTCGATCTCGGGACCTTTGCCTTTCGCGGGCAAGTGCTCTACCTACTGAGCTGTTGTGTCAAGGTACACTTCTTGTACAATTGGAGTTATTGTGTGACTGTTTGTCTGGTAATGGTGGTGTTTCGTAATTTAACTGTAGGAATTCTATGAATTTAACTTTTAAGGGGAATTTAAGTGGATTTCTGAGGGGCTATGGTTAAGTTCTTGTATATGCACCACTGTGCTGCATCCATTTCATCCAGCTCTGCTTTAGAATTCTCTGATACCACAACAAAGATTTCATCAGTGTACATGACCACACCATGACTTGCTCATCTTCTTCCAACTGTCACAATAGAAGTTTGATTACTAAATAGTAAGGTACTGTTTTGCAAACTGACTCATGTGGGTACACTATAGTAGTTCTCCTTATTACTTTTTGTTTGTCAGCTGACCATTCCATGACTCACCGCTACAGTAATTGATGAAGCTGTGGTATGGACACTGGGGTACCTGTAGCTCATGCACGCAGGCAAACCATGCAGACCACAATAAATTATCAATTCATATTGCAGTTGCTACATTTCCCTTTCTTAAAGCCAAGTTGGCATGGCTTTGAGTAGTTTCCAGGTGGGAGGCATTGTACAAAGTGTTAAGGAATCTAATATATCCGTCGTCCGCTGATAAGAAAATCTCAGAGTGTGAGTTATAGCATTTTTATTTAAACTAAAGTCTTTCTTCAAATTTTACAAAACAATATTTGTGAGGTAGGACTGATCCTCCAAGCCTACCGATAACTAAATCACAGATTCTTCCAAACATAAACTGTCTGTAGTAACCGTACAACTCCACCAAACCAAGCCCCGGGCGTCTCGTGAAGAACGGTGTGGAGTCCATGTTGCCGTCACCTGAGTCCGAGGGCAAGTAGAGTCCCTACAACGATGGCTCCAGTACGCTGGCGGCGATGGACTATGACGTGGCGGCTACGATGACATCAGTGGGCTTGCTTGGCGTGAACTGCCTCTCCAGGCTCCTGTGCCAGCCTAAATACTGCTTGGCGCATGGATATGGCTGGCTCTATTTGCAGTCACGTGTCGAGCGGAAGGAAAGAGGTCTGCGGTTGTAGCTACCTCTTGCGGCGCCGTGACGCCTCCTAGTGGTCTCTGGGAAGCATCTGTGTTTCCCGGATGACCGGCCAGGCTGACCCCTACTCGGTCCGGGGCCCGCTGTACCGGTCTGCTTCGCAGGAAGCGAGAGTTGCAGGCTCTTAGTCTGGACAGAGTATTCCTCCCCCCATGAGGGAGGAGAGGGCACATTGCATCTCGACGTCGTGTGGTTCTGTCAGCCTCGAGTCGGTGGCTGGGGCGGCTGGAATATCTGGGTCCACCTCCATTAGGGTTGGCGCTGCTGTCAGAGGAGACATGAGGTTTGGTTGCCGGTGGTCTGAGCTCGGCTGTGGTGGAAGGCGCCTCTCTGACACTGGGGAAGGAGGAGCACTATCTGGAAGAAAAGAAGACAGTAAGTGCCTAGGAACAGAAGTCTCCCCACGACGGGGCCGCAGTTGGTTTATATGTTTGTGACAGACAGGGCCTGCAAGGAGGGTAACTTCAGTCATAGCCTCTCCTAGCATGCGGGATATAACTCCTGGGGCCCAATGAGGATGACCTTTGGGATACCTTAACGCCCAAACTGGATCTTGCAGTGCTAAGCGGTGATGACGGGTTCGTCAACTAGAAGGTTGAGATGGGGATGGCTGCATTAATGATAGTAATGTCCGATGTGCATGGCCGTGTAAACGTTCTGGTGGTGTTGCTCCTTCTTGTGAGGTAGCCCGATACGAGGTCAAAAATAGCGGTAGAGCCGTATCTAACTGATGGTGCTGTATCAGCTTGGACATCTGAGTTTTAAAAGTGCGGACAAATCGTTCCGCTCTCCCATTAGATGCCGGATGGAAAGGGGCAGTGTGGAGTAGTTCAGTGCCATTGGCAGTGCAAAAGGTAGTAAATTCTGCCGATGTGAATTGGGGCCCATTATCAGTAACAATAGTTTATGGCAATCATTCTATGGCAAAGATGCGGGCAAGTACTTGTACGGTTTGCCCTGTGGATGTGTTGGACATTTGAGAATGTATGGAAAACCAGTACCGGCGTCGACAAGTATGAGCCATGTGTCTCCCAGGAAGGGTCCCGCAAAATCCAAGTGGAGGCGAGACCAAGGGTTTGAGGTAACCGGCCAAGGGAAGAACTGATGTGGGGGGGCTGCTTGTTTACTCTGACATGTCTGACAGGAGGTTACGAGTTTGGTGATGTCTGTGTCCATACCTCACCAATAGACATGTTGACGTCCCAGTCTCTTGGTAAGCACCACACCCCAGTGAACCTCATGGAGTAATGTGAGGACCCGTTGTTGGAGGGCGAAGGGGATGATGACCCTGATTCGTGCATTGTCTCCTTGGAGAAGAAGCACCCGGTGGCGAGAGGATAACTCATGCTGGTGATACCGTAGGCTTGCACGTCTGGGTGGTGAAGCTGTTGACGATTGGTTGGCCACACCATTTTTGCCCAGTGTAATACCTCCCGCAGGACCGGGTCTGTGGCTGTGTGTTTGGCAATGAGCTCGGCATCCCAGCGGCAGGTTGGCAATGGCTTCTTGTTCTGCAACGTCGATGTGGAAGCACACATCAGGATCTTCATGGAACTCCAGGTCCTGTCCAAGGGATAAGCGGGAAAGCAGATCCGTGTTAGAATGGTGGGTGGTCGACCGATATTGAAGCTCATAGTGATAACTAGACAAGAACAAGGCCCAGCACTGAAGGCGTCTGGCTGTCTTCATTGGAACAGAAGCTGACATTCTGAAGAGGGGAAGCAAAGGCTTATGGTCTGTAAGTAACGTGAATTTTCTGCCATAGACATATTCATGAAATTTTTTTGAGTGCAAATATAATGGCTAACGCTTCTTTTTCAATTTGGCTATAGTTCTTTTGTGTATTTGATAAGGCTTTGGAGACAAAAGCTATGGGCTGCTCTACACCATCCATAACTTGGGACAGGACAGCACCCAAGCCGTAATCTGATGCATCCGCTGCTAAGACCAGAGGTTTGGATGGGTCATAAAGGGCGAGACAAGAGGGCCGGAGGAGGGCCTTTTTAAGTGCCTGGAAGGCCTTGTTACATTCAGGTGACCAATGCCATTTCACATTCTTGTGAAGTAGTCTGTGTAATGCTTCAGCAATGGCTGCTGCATGGGGAATAAACTTGCGATAATAGTTTAATTGGCTCAGGATGGACTTTAATTGACTGGTGTTGGAAGGAAGGAGGTGGAAGCTGCTGGATGGCCTCGACATGTTGGGCCATCGGTCTGATCCCTGCAGCGCTGAACACATGGCCTAAATACTCGACCTGGTTCACAAAAAAGGAGCACTTATCCTTGTTCGCCTTAGGGTTTGCTTGTTGGAGTACTGAAACTAGGGCATGAAGGTTGTTTGCTAGATCCCAAGTGGCTTTTCCCACAACCAGGATATCATCTAAATAGTTGGCAGTGCCTGGTTCCTCCCGAATCAGCTGTTCCAGAAACCGTTGAAAAATGGCTGGTGCACTGGCTATGCCAAAAGGCAACCAGGTGTACTGGAAGAGACCGAATGGTGTAGTGATCACAAGAAGCTGCCTGGAAGAGACCAAATGGTGTAGTGATCACAAGAAGCTGCCGAGAGTCAGCATCGAGCGGTATCTGAAGATAGGCATCCTTTAAGTCAATTTTAGCGAAGATACGCCCGCCAGTGAGGCGTGAGTAGATGTCTTCAACTTTGGGAATGGGGTACGAGTCAACAACTGACTGGGTGTTGATTGTATGCTTGAAGTCCCCACAAATGCGCAACGCACCATTAGTTTTTTCCACCAGAACAATTGGTGATGCCCACGAACTGTGAGGCACTGGCGTGAGAATTTTCTCATCTTGAAGTCGCTGAAGCTCCTGGCCTAATGCATCCCTGAGAGCAAAGGGCACATTACGCACCTTGAAGAATTTAGGTACTGCTCTGGGTAGGAGAGCAAGATGAGCTTGGAACCCGACTATTCCGGTAGTGGGTCTTTCGAACACCGAACTTAACTGTGCCAGCAACTCTTGTAGGTAGGAGTGATCGGTAATGGACCGAACGGAGGGGGTCGCATCCTGGATCTCCAAACCTAAAATGTTGAAAAGATCCATGCCAGGAGAATTGATTACCAATATTCAAGCAGTCAAGGCAGTAGAATGATATTGGATTGGTGCTGAAAACTGTCCACAGACCTTGAGGATGTCATCGCTGTAGCTGCGAAGAGGGATGTCAAAGGGATGTAAAGGTGGGGAGCCAACCCATACATAGGACTTCCAGTCAATGATGGTTAAAGACGAGCTAGTAGCGATCTGAAAGTCGAGAGGAACAGCATTAACTGACAGATGGAGGGATATAGACTTTGTAGAGTGTGGAAAAACACCTTGGATCAAGGAGACAGTTGGCAACCCACTGGTCACGTCCTCCTCGTCGGTAGCAAATTGATCTAAGCGAGTAGAATCGACCACCATTTTAGTGGAAGACTGGCAGACCTCGACTTTATGACCAATCTTACCACAGGTGGCACATTTGGCACGCCTATGGGGGCACTGAGGTCGAGGGTGCTGGGGAAAACAATGTCAGCAGGAGGGCAATGCTTGTGGGCGTCAACCAAACGTGAGGGCAGAACCAGAGCCTGATGTGTCCCTCTGGCCTGGAGGAGGACGTGAATGACGTGTAGAGTGGGTGGCATATACAGAAGATGGGTCCTGGAAAGAGGCAGTGGAACGAACCGACTGCTCGAACGCCCGTATGATCGGAAGACATGCTTCCAAAGAAGGATCTTTCAATTTCAGCTGGTCGGTACGGAGACTGTCATCTGGTGCATGAACCAGAATCATGTCACGCACCAGGGAAGCTGCATAAGATTGTTTACAGGCAGGATTTTGACAGACAAAACGGCAGTCCCGGGATAACCCATGTAAATGGGCAATCCAGTCCCGGTAAGACTGCCCCGTGGCCTTCTGGCTGCTAAAGAATTTATGCCAGGCAGCAGCCACGTGAATTTGGGAATCAAAATAATCTGACAGACTGACCTTAAGAATCTCGTAAGGGAGAGCATGGGGTTCCACATCCTGGTGTATGCTGCAGGAGGCGGTAGATCTTAGGCCCCGTATACGCCAGGAGGTAAGCACGTTGCTGGGCGTCCCCAGCGATGCCGTGGGCCACGAAGTACTGCTCCATACACGCCACATAGTTGGTCCATGTTTCCACCTTTTTGTCAAACTGCTGGAAAGGAGGCAGCGCCATCCAGAAATTCTTGACCATGGTGTCGATCCGTGCAAGACGCTGTGAGACCTCCGCAGGGGTGCTAGCCATTGACTCCAGAAGTTCGACCAGAAGCTGGTTCGTCCACTGCATCTGCTGGAGCAGGAGGAGCAGCTGCTGGGACACATCCATCTGTTCGGTCATACTTGAGGAACTGAAACAGTCGGAGAGAAGAAACTACGTCTCCACCAGAGAGATGCACACGTAGAAAATTCGTATAAAGTTCCTTTCGCCACTAATATATCTGCCGTCCGCGGATGGGAAAATCTCAGAGTGTGAGTTATAGCGTTTTTATTTAAACTGAAGTCTTTCTTCAAAATTTACAAAACAATATTCGTGAGGTAGGACTGATCCTTCAAGCCTACTGATAACTAAATCACAGATTCTTCCAAACATAAACTGTCTGTAGTAACCATACAACTTCACCAAACCAAGCCCCGGGCATCTCGTGAAGAGCGGCGCGGAGTCCACGTTGCCGTCACCTGAGTCTGAGGGCAAGTAGAGGCCCTGCGAGGATGGCTCCAGTAAGCTGGCGGTGGTGGACGATGACGCAGCGGCTACGATGACACCAGTGGGCTCGCTCGGCATGAACTGCCTCTGCAGGCTCCTGCGCCAGCCTAAATACTGCTTGGCGCATGAATATGGCTGGCTCTATTTGCAGTCACGTGTCAAGCGGAAGGAAAGAGGTCCGCAGCTGTAGTGACCTCTTGCAGCGCCGTGGACGCCTCCTGGTAGTCTCTGGGAAGCGTCTGTGTTTCCAGGGCCCGAGAAGCACGAGTTGCAGGCACTTAGTCTGGACACAGTAGAATCGTTCAGTGGTCTGGTTCGGAATGAAACAATTTGTACTTATATTTATTCTTGAAAACTTTAACATTAATATTATTGTGTCCTGAAGCTTTTCCATTTTTTAAATTTGCTTATGTCTTCTCCTGCTTCTTCTTCTTCTTATTCAGTGAATGGTATAGTTATCAAAGCATATCAAGTATAGTTATTATAAAACTGAATAAATCTTTGTTTATGCAGCATATTAGTTAGGTATTTTATTCCTGCCTAGGTAACATATTGTGATTCTGCTAAACATTAATTTGATGAACTATTGGGACATGTACAGTACATTAGTAAAGTATCTAAGAAACATCTAATTCAAGTAGACAACTTGTGAAGTTATACCACATTGTTATAGACAGCATATAACGTCACTCGACATATTTGGAAGTTTAAAAGAAGACAGGAAAGAAGAGAAATACTTCAATTGACATGTGTGGATAAGAAGAAACATCATGACTGAAGACAAACAACAGACTGAAGTAGTAAATGATGGAGAGAACTTGGCAATGTGGCATATTCTTATGAAGGCTGTTTTGGAATGTTATGCAGTTTATGATGTGGTCAGTGGTAATTTCATTAAAACCAGAAGTAAATGTTGAAGGTTTTGTTGAAAAATTAGCTACTTGAACAAAAGCTAATTTCAGGGCAAACAAACATCTTGTTTTGTCACTAGATGTGAAACAATTATTTTGAATTGCTGCATTTGAAAATGGAAAAGGTGTATGGGAAGAAAAGTTATACCAGACCTATGGTAGCCCATCTGCAGAAAATATTGACTTGTTGTGACAGAAGTTTCATAATGAATGAGAGTGGTCAAGTGGTATGCAAGGTCATTTAGCAAAATTTGAAGAATTTCAAAGATGTCTATGCTAAATAAACCAACAGCTGAAACTGTCTTGTGTCCACATTTACTTCAGACATTGCCAAAAGAATTTGATCACATTTATGTGACTTGGCATGATTTGCACAAGAACGGAAAACATGGCATAAATTACAGAAAAAATGTCTGAACTATGAGTTGCGAATACAAGTAAGAGATTAAACAAACTGCAATGTTCTCACAACCCAAGGGAAGGGTATCAACACAGCAGAGGCAAAAATAAAATAATGAAATGATTAGTATTCAAGAAAGATAAAATTCAAGCAAACATGATGTGAAGAACTCTTTTTCCTGTGGTAAAAATGGACATATTTCAAAAGACTGCAAAAAAGGTTTATGTGCTCTAAAGCAAAAGTAAAAGTCATTTATCCTGAAACTGTCCTAGCCATGGTGATTCTTGCAGTCAGTGCAATCATTCTGATTCTGCAATGTTGCCAGCTCTGAAAATATCATCAGAAGCAATTCCAGGAAAGACTTTATATGAGAAATCTTATTTACTAGAAAATGTTGAAATATCATAGTGTGATGAGTGGTTTATTGGTAGTAGTGCTACACATGCAACAAATAGTCAAGATTGTTATGTTTATACAATCCTTTTGATACACCAAAAAAAAAAAAAGGCAGCACTAAGAATAATGCGCATATCAAAGCATTTGAAAGTGACTGTATTGACGATGAAACTTCTAAAAGAAAAAGGTGGAATAAGCAATTTTTCGAAGATGTGGGGTACCGTCCAGAGGGTACTTGTAATTTATTTTCTGTTAGAAAAGATGGAGAGATAGGTATTGATAAAAGTATCAGAAATGATGGTAAAATATGGTTATTTTACAGAACAACATACCGATGGCATAATATACACCATAGCAAAATAGATGTTGCTGAAAACAGTTATCTGTGAGATGGTACATTCATGTCTTCAGTCAGCAAGGCATATTTCAATAGCATTGTGGGGTGAAGCTGTACTTGCTGCGACTCACTCTCTGAATCAAACTGGGACAACAAGAGTTAAATGGAAAACATCGACTGAACTATTTTTGGGAAAGGAGAGTCATTTTGGTCATCCAAAAATATTCGGGATAGGATATATTATCTGGATTCTGCTGAAATCCAATACAGAAAGAGATGAAGCATTCAGTGCTAAATCTTTGAAGAGTTATATAGTTGGCTACGAAAACTGTGAATATCATGTGTACCTTATAGTCAAGTATTCAGTTATTGTCAGTCAAGATGTAAAATTCAATGATGAAACATTACAACCATCACTGACGAGTGATGTAAACAAGTTAGTTGTGTCTTGACTGTGGATGGTTTTAAAAATAGAATGCCATATAATGTGAATGATGAGGAGATATTAGTAGAAAGTGTTGCAGTATTGATCATCATGAGTATGTGAAAGTCATTGAAGATACAAACAAAAGCTCTTTAAATGGACGTATAGTATTGAGGAACAGAGAAATGATTAGAAGGCCAATATATTATCGACATGAACCTGCACAATCAAAAGTGAAGATGCTGAGGTGAGTTCCAAAGGAAAATGATGAAGCATTGAAGTCTTGAGATCAGAAAATTGGAAAGCTACAATGGATGAAGAAATTCACTCACATCAAAAGTTTTATGGCTGGAAATTAGTTGATTTAGCAGCTGTGAGAAAACCTACTGATCATTGCTGGGTGTTTGCAACAAAATTGAATAATAACAATGACATTCTGTGCTACAAGACAAGTTTAGTTGCCAAAGGGTTTAGTCAGAAGCCAGGAATTGATTTTTCTGAAACATTTAGTCCTGATGTTAGATTTGAAACAGTGAGAGCACTTTCGTGGGTTCCTATATAAAGAAATTTACTCACCAAGCAGCAGCAGAACACACACATAAAAGACAGTTGTAATTGGCAAGCTTTCGGAGCCAGTGATTCCTTCTTCAGGCAGAAGAGTTCAAGGATAAGAAAGAGCAATGAAGGAAAAGGACTGGAGAGATCTAGGAAAAGGGGTAGATTTTGGGAAGTGACCAAGAACCGTGAGTCAGGGGAGACTTACTGTGCAGGATGATACAGAAAGACTGGTTGTTGGGGATGGCGTCAGACAAGATTTGGAAACTTGAGAGCTTAAAGGCGAAAGATAGGGTAATACACAGAAAGAGACTACTGCTTAAACATCACACATGAGTTTATAAGAATGAAAAGCAAAATGCATTGTATGTAACAGAGTTGGAGGGGGGGGGGGGGATGAAAAACAAACAGGTAAGACAATGAAAGATGTAGGAAACTAAAATGGAGTGAAGCAAAGAGTGGTTACAGTGAAGAAATGCTGAGATGGAAGAAATTAACGTAAATTAAGGCCAGGTGTGTGGCAAGAACCTAGGACATGCTGTAATGCTTGTTCCCACCTGTGGAGTTCTGAGAAACTGGTGTGTGGTGAAACAGGTGCCGAGGTCATGATTGTCATGTTGTAAAGCATGCTCTGTAACAGGATATTGTGAGTTGCCAGTAAACGCCCTCTGCCTATGCCCATTCATCCTAATTGATAATTTGGTGGTAGTCATGCTGATGTAGAAGGTCAACAATGTTTCCATAACAGCTGGCGTATGACATGTTATTTTGCAGGTGGCTCTTCCTTTGATAGAATGTTTTGCCAGCCACAGAGCTGTTATAAGTGGTGGTAGGAGGGTGCATAGGACAAGTCTTGCAGCTAGGTCAGTCACAGGAGTAGGTGCCATAGGGTAGCGAGATGGGTGCAGAAGGAGCATAGGGTCTGGGTGACTTTCCCAAAGTCTATCCCTTTTCCTAGACTATGCTGGTAAGTTGCATAAATAATACAGATCCAAATGGTACTGAATCCTTTACTGTTTGCTCATGGTGCATTTCAGACACAGCCCCTCATCAGATGATCTGGTGACCAACAATAATAAGAAGTGCTAATAATGAAATCATACAATACAGCTATACCAAAGATATAAGGTTATACAAATCTCAAATGAAATTAATTGTGCACAATTTTAAAAAACGTAAGGCCATACCACCCAACATCATTATATACATTGACCAGGATGTTGAATATATACTCCTGGAAATTGAAATAAGAACACCGTGAATTCATTGTCCCAGGAAGGGGAAACTTTATTGACACATTCCTGGGGTCAGATACATCACATGATCACACTGACAGAACCACAGGCACAAGACACAGGCAACAGAGCATGCACAATGTCGGCACTAGTACAGTGTATATCCACCTTTCGCAGCAATGCAGGCTGCTATTCTCCCATGGAGACGATCGTAGAGATGCTGGATGTAGTCCTGTGGAACGGCTTGCCATGCCATTTCCACCTGGCGCCTCAGTTGGACCAGCGTTCGTGCTGGACGTGCAGACCGCGTGAGACGACGCTTCATCCAGTCCCAAACATGCTCAATGGGGGACAGATCCGGAGATCTTGCTGGCCAGGGTAGTTGACTTACACCTTCTAGAGCACGTTGGGTGGCACGGGATACATGCGGACGTGCATTGTCCTGTTGGAACAGCAAGTTCCCTTGCCGGTCTAGGAATGGTAGAACGATGGGTTCGATGACGGTTTGGATGTACCGTGCACTATTCAGTGTCCCCTCGACGATCACCAGTGGTGTACGGCCAGTGTAGGAGATCGCTCCCCACACCATGATGCCGGGTGTTGGCCCTGTGTGCCTCGGTCGTATGCAGTCCTGATTGTGGCGCTCACCTGCACAGCGCCAAACACGCATACGACCATCATTGGCACCAAGGCAGAAGCGACTCTCATCGCTGAAGACGACACGTCTCCATTCGTCCCTCCATTCACGCCTGTCGCGACACCACTGGAGGCGGGCTGCACGATGTTGGGGCGTGAGCGGAAGACGGCCTAACGGTGTGCGGGACTGTAGCCCAGCTTCATGGAGACGGTTGCGAATGGTCCTCGCCGATACCCCAGGAGCAACAGTCTCCCTAATTTGCTGGGAAGTGGTGGTGCGGTCCCCTACGGCACTGCGTAGGATCCTACGGTCTTGGCGTGCATCCGTGCGTTGCTGTGGTCTGGTCCCAGGTCGACGGGCACGTGCACCTTCCGCCGACCACTGGCGACAACATCGATGTACTGTGGAGACCTCACGTCCCACGTGTTGAGCAATTCGGCGGTACGTCCACCCGGCCTCCCGCATGCCCACTATACGCCCTCGCTCAAAGTCCGTCAACTGCACATACGGTTCACGTCCACGCTGTCGCGGCATGCTACCAGTGTTAAAGACTGCGATGGAGCTCCGTATGCCACGGCAAACTGACTGACACTGACGGCGGCGGTGCACAAATGCTGCGCAGCTAGCGCCATTCGACGGCCAACACCGCGGTTCCTGGTGTGTCCGCTGTGCCGTGCGTGTGATCATTGCTTGTACAGCCCTCTCGCAGTGTCCGGAGCAAGTATGGTGGGTCTGACACACCGGTGTCAATTTGTTCTTTTTTCCATTTCCAGGAGTGTATGTTAAGTAAAACATATGTTGTTGTGAACAAGAAGTAGACCTAACCAGTAACTGACTACAGTTACAGTGTCAAGGCACCACTAACAGAGCCATAATGTAAACTCGTATTGCTAGAGGGTAATGCTTCTGATGACATGTAAAATAGAAATACATGGTATTAATATAAAACAATAATAGAAAATCAACAGTAAACCATGATGCATTAGTGCAGATTTCATAAAACAGACATACTGTTTCATGTCATCTTTACATTTGTGATATGACTCAAGAAAAACAGTTTGCTAATAAAATTACATGTGGTCATTAAGAATTCCATGTGACAGAGAGAAAGTTAAAAGAAAGAATATCTCAATTGGGACTCTTATTGTTTTTTCCTGTCCACAAGTAAATTGTTGAAAAAAATGAAAGAACAGTCTACATCTGCTTGAAATCTGCTCATTTATTATAAGTTCTCAGACTATGTGATTGCTCACATATAGTTCAATTTATTCTAAAATATCTAATACTAGCCTATACCATTTTTACCAAATGTGAAATGGACATGTCATCTTTAATGTTTTTAAGCTGATGTTGGTTCTCCTTTAAATGATATCCCAAGGCACTTCCACTCTTCCATATCCCTGTTCATGAAATCTAATTTGAAACTCCTTTCTAGTTTGCCCGATTTAATATTTCTTATATCAAGCACAGAAAATCTTGTAGGTACCTGAACTACAGAATTTATTCAGTGGTGGTTCTAAGCTATGTTGCAGCAATTTAACCAGTTTATTATTCATTTGAACCACCACCAACTAAATTCTGCAATGCAGGTATGTGTAAGATATACAGGAGAACTAATATCAACAGCTTAAGAACATAGAAGACAATATCTCCATTTTGCATTTTGGTAATAAAAGTATAGTATTGGACATTTTAGAAGAAACTGAAATGTATGTGAGTAATCATGTAGGCCAAGAACTTAAAATAAATGAGCACAGTTCAAGCAGTCATAGGGGGTTCTTTGATTTTTCCAGTGGTTTACTTGTGGGTAGAAATCAACAAAAAGAGTCCCCATCTTTACTGTGCTGGTAAAAATGAAATAATTATTTTAATTGAGCTTTTATTATTTTATATTAACATTTCTGTTTAGCACAATCATCAGAAGTGCTGGCCTCTAGCAACATAAGCGTACGTTATCATTGCCTTGACACCGTAACTGTAGTCAGCCACTGGTTAGGTCTACTTCTTGTATACAATGGCACATGTTTTGCTTGATATTTGTGCAGACATTATTCAATGTCCTGGTCAATTCAGTAATGTTCCTGGGTGGTATGTACTTAAGTTTTTCAAAATTGTGCACAATTAATTTCATTTGAGATTCATATAACTTTATTTCTTTCATATAACTGTACTGTATGATATCATTATTTACACTTTTCTTTATTATTTGTTGACAGCTCATCTGATGATGGGCTATTCCTGAAATGCATCATGAGCACAATAAAGGATTCAGTACCACATGTATCTGTATTATTTTTGTGACTTACCAACATTTTTAAGTTCACTTTAATAGTTACAATTAAAAGAAGAGTTTGATATTGTGGCTGGTGAAGTGGATTGCTTTCTTGACCTCCAAATTCAAAGATTTGAAAATTGTGTGAAAATTAATCAGATTGCATATGCAAAAAGAGTGTTAGTGTGTTATGGTATGAGTGATGGAAATCCACTATCATTGCCAACTGAACTTGGGTGGGTACTTGGTGATTCACTGCCAGCTAGTGATACTGACACTTACCTAGAGATTATTGGTAATTTCACTTACTTAAATTAGTAACATGTCCAGATGTAACATATGCTGTCAATTTCGCTTCCAGAGCACTAGAGTCACCTGCCTTAGATTGGTTAAATGAATTTTTCGCTATCTAAAAGGTGCAATTGAACATGGAATTCAGTTCAGAAAATTAACGAGTTCTGTTATGGTGACACCAGTCAAAAATTAATGAGTTTTTATAGGAACTTATAGTGATACCAGTCATGCAGGTGAAAAATTGACTAGACATTCAACAAATGTAGATTTAATGAAGTATTGTGGGGGACCAGTAAAATGAAAAGTTAACTTCAGAAATGTGTTGCACAAGTCATATGGGAGCTGAATTTTTTGCTTCACATGAGGCAAGTAAATCATTAGTGTTTACTGGATCATTCATTGAAGATAACTAAAATTATTGAAGAAAGTTCATTTCCTGCATTGCATATTGATAATCAAAGTACTATTAAATACATGAAAGGTACAGGATTCTACAAGTGCTCTAAACATATTGAAACAAGTTATCAGTATGTACTGCTGTTAGTCACAAGAAGATCAGTGTAGAATATGTTTCAGCAAAACATCAAGCAGCAGATATCTGTACTAAGGTACTACCAGTGATGATGACTGCCCCCAGTAGCTAAGTGGTCAGCATGACAGACTGTCAATCCTAAGGGACCGCGTTTGATTCCTGGCTGAGTTGGAGATTTTCTCCCCTGAGGGACTGGGTGTTGTGTTGTCCTAATCATCATCATTTCATCCCCATCAATGCGCAAGTCCCCGAAGTGGCGTCAAATTGAAAGACTTGCACTCAGCGAACGGTCTACCCAACAGGAGACCCTAGTCACACGACATTTATTTACCAGTGATGAAGTTATCAAGAATGAGTGACTGAGTTAAGTCTTTGATTCAATACTAAAATATGAACATCGGGGGAGAATGTAAACAAAAGCATAAATTACAATTTGACATTTTATTACGTAGTAATGGTATTAGTGTTGCTGTGTAAGTTCTTAGGTGAGTTGCTGTTGTTCTTGTTATGTTTCCATGAGTAACATGTTGATATATATCACTGAATAAATCTTCATTTATGCAGCATATTAGTTAGTTTTTTTTTTTTTTTTTTACTCCTGACGGTTATCATCTTGATCATTGTCCAAGAGAAGTAGAGTTTTGATTTTCTCTGTTAGTATTTTGAACAGTTTATCCCACACATAGGTCTTTAGCTGGATTCTCAGGTAGCTTTCCCACTGTAGCTGTTTGTACTGATCAAGCAAATCTCACTATAGAGATTTAAGATTTCTTTATTGAGCCAGCTGAGCTGTTTTGGTAGCTGCATTGGGGAACCTCTGATAGTCCCTTCCAGCTCTGTCAGCTCAGGTGACTGCAGCATCTTCTTTAATAATGTCAAGGTAATTGTGGAGATACATTTGAATTACACATTTTGTATTATTTCTTGTAATGCTTAAGTTCTTAGAGCTACACTGCCTGATATTTGTTGAAATTGGATGCATTTTGTGTAGTTTGTTCCAGTTTGGTTGATTAAAGTTCAGTCTTTGTGCTGTTGTTAGTTTTAATCTGTATTGTTTCTATCATTAATCATGAATGTAATTATGTTGAGATCACTGCTGGCAATCCAGGGTGCATTGTCCATTTGGAAATTTTGTTTACAGCTCTCCTGTTTGTTAGTGTGATGTCTTGTGTTGGGTAGCAGTAGCAGCTCTGTTGTGGTATGCATGGTTGTCTCAGATGATTTGCCATCTAACAGGTCACGTTCTTGAATGATGTATAGAACCTTCTGGCCCCTACCATCTGTGTATCTGCTAACACAGAGCACACTTTTGACTCTTATTATGTCTGCTGTTCTCAACAAGTAGTTGTACACTTCACCAATTTTTTCTAATATATGGTTCTGCATGGGCTGAGTATTATGTGTGTATATATTTGTGAGAATATATTTGCTGTTTAGTGCTGAAATGCAGTAGAAGCCAAATATTGACTACACATTTCTGAGCTTTTGTTGGCTGTTACACATCTGTTTGTAAGTGCAATAATGCTTTCGCATTTGCTAATTCAAGAGGATAGAAATCTTTGGAGGGGGGGGGGGGGGGGGGATAGGTGAGAGAGAGATATGTGAGTTCCCCATTTTTCATCTATGGCTCATGGTTACACAACACATCAGCTCCATTTTCTTCTGCCTTTTGTTTAAGTTCAGCTATTGCAAAGGAATATCTCATTCCATTGCTTTGTAGAATTTGAAGGCCACTGTCGGAAGTGTATTTGGATGTAGCACAGGGGTGGGGGGTGGGGAAATCAGGGCTCAATTCCACTTGTCCATATGTTACACATTGTTGTGTGGATCCAGAGGTTCAAATCTATTATGTAGACTTGATGTAGTAGGCCTCACAATTCTTTAACATCTGTGGGCAGGTTATTTGCCTTCATTTTTTAGTCTATCTGCTGCCTCTGTTGGGGGAAGGTGGTTCTATTCATGCCCTGTTCATGATATTATTTTGTTGGAGGACAATGTGTATAATTCTTTCAGCCTTCAATTTATTGAGTTTTGCATTTAAGTCTACATGCTTATAAACCTGTGTTAGAGCCACTGCTCCTAAATGTAGTCTAGCATTTTTACTCTTAATGTGGTCCCATTGTTTCCTAATTTTGACCCCTCAGGGACTCAGCATTTGTTTGCTGAATAACGGCTTGGTTACCTGGGGTTCCTGATCTGGGGACTAGTAAGTGCCGCCAGTCCTCTGTCACGATAAGCTCAGGGCATGCTTCAGCGACCACCGTGTGGTGTGGCAGTGGAACATTGTGTGTCACAGGGAATGGGGATCATGGCTTGACTGCCTAGATCACAAGGATGGATTAAACTCTATAAAAAACCCTCAGTCTCAAGGTGTGTTGGGTGCTGATGAGATGCATGGCTGTTGAGATGGAACAGTCATTAGCGGGCAACCTCTGGGGAACCTGCAATACCTCAGTTGTATAAGGCTTACTCAGGCATGCGGGGCTCTGTCTGAGTGGACCCTTATTTCCTTAGCTGCTTGTGGGATCGAGGTGGAACACTCGAAATCCTCTTCTCTTCCCAGTGGGAACGGTGTACTTCCTGGAAGTACTCACGCCCATTCATCAAAAAGAATGAGTGACACTGCCGGCCGCGGTGGTCTCGCGGTTCTAGGCGCGCAGTCCGGAACCGCGCGACTGCTACGGTCGCAGGTTCGAATCCTGCCTCGGGCATGGATGTGTGTGATGTCCTTAGGTTAGTTAGGTTTCACTAGTTCTAAGTTCTAGGGGACTGATGACCTAAGATGTTAATTCCCATAGTGCTCAGAGCCATTTGAGCCAATGAGTGACACTAGTCCTCTTGATAATCAACTTGTTGTTAGTAATGGGGCTCAAGGAGTCATGAGTCAGAATATTTTTCGTAGTTGTCAAGAGGAAGGAGAGGACGTTTGAACAGTGTGTTCCTGCTATGTTCATAAAGGATTAGAAGGGCTTGCTGGTACCCTAAAGTGTATTGAGGGGTTGTCAAATGGTTCCTTGCTGGTCGAGACTAACTGGGCAAAGCAGGTGGAACTACTTAGGAAGCCACAAAAATTTGGTGAGTTTGACATCATTGTTGAGTTTCATAACTTCTTTAACTCTAGGAAAGGTGGGATTACCTGCTGTGATATTATGGACATTGACGTTGCCGAACTCAAACAAGGATGGACATCACAGGGGATAGTAGATGTGGAGCAAAGGAAATGGAAGAATAATGGAGAAATTGAGAAGTCTGCCAGCTTTGTTATGACTTTCAATTCTCTGGCACTACCTGAACACATCACTGCAGGTTTCCTCAGGGTTAGGCCCCATGTACCTAACTCTATGTGCTCCTTCGAATGCCAGCGTTTTGGCCATACAACTTTGAATTGCAGAGGCCAAGTAACCTGTGGGAAGTGTAGAAAGGCAGCCCATGATGCTGGTACTGATAGTCCATCTCCAGCTTTCTACATTAACCGCTCAGTGAGCCACCCATTCTGGAGCCAATACTGCCCTGTTTTTGCACAGGAACACAAAATTCAGGAAGTAAAGAAGACCAAGCAGATTCCCTATGCAGAAGCCAAAAAGGAATACAAGATGATGCAACCCCCTGTCTTTGCCACTTCTTATGCTTCCTTGGTGCAGAAACCTGTTCCTAAGGGCAATGCTTTGATGCAGATGGCATCCAGTGTAGCATTATCCACCACCAGCATCTGTACTTGCACCTGCATGTGCCAAAGTAATGTTAAAGATATACTGATACAGGCAGCTATGATGGAAGAGACCAGTAATGCTTCCACAGTGAGTAGTCTGAAGGCACCCTGAAAGCAAAGTGCCTCTCAACACCCACTTTCTTCAGAGAAAAGTGGCACTCACCACCCCATTTCCCCCTCATTGTTGCTGGGAAAGGGAGCAGAGAAAGGTTCTCAGCATTTGAGGTGAAAGTTTTCCTGGGTCCCATCAGACTTCATTCTAACACATCTGACTGATGATGAGGAGATCCACCCCACCTCACTCCACAAGCACCTCACCACCCTGGTGCAAGGACAGGGGTAAATCAAGACCATGCTGATGAAGTGGCTCCCATACTCAGACGGAATGTAAATGGATATAGGACAGACTCCTGGAACTGAGACTCCTTTTACAGGACAGACCCTTTTGCCTCTGTCTTCAAGTGTCTCATTTTAAAGAAATGACACCTGTATATTTGGAGGCTATCAGCTTTACAAAAAAGATGACCTACTTTTAAAGAAACTGACACGCGTGTACTTGGAGGCTATCCACCTTTACAGAAAAGACAACCTTATTGGTGACAGAGCGAAAGGTGGGGTTGCAGTGTTCATCAAGGATGCTTTTCACTCATAATCTATTCCCTTAATGACAACACTACATGTGGTTGCTGTTCGGATAGTGACCCATGTTCCCATCATGATGCGCTCCATGTATCCACCACCCCATGAGCCTCTTGACAGTGGGATCCTCACTCATCTTCTTGATGAACTACCCTGTCCCTTTCTTCTTTTAGGGGACTTCAGTGCACATGTGCATTATGGGGTTCTAAAACCATTTGCCCCAAGGGTCCCGTATTTGAGGATCTAATATGCACAACAGATGTCGTATTGATGTACAAGGGTCAAGCTACACATTTTAGCACCGCCAGAGGTTTTTCTACAGCCATAGAAATCTCCTTCTGCTCACTTGGCTATGCAGACACTGCTCAGTGGGCAGTGGATGATGACCTTCATGGTAGTGACCATTACCCTTTCTGGATCCATCTGCATGATTGAGCAAATCTCGAAAGGAAGCAGATCTCAAAAGGAAGCCACTGAGATGGTTGTTCAAAAAGGCTAACTGGATGCTTTACAAGCAGTTAGCTGTTCTTGAGCAATGTGACAGCATCCAGGACTGAGTGGATAACATTATAGCTGTGATTCACCATCCCACTGATGCACCCTCCTAAAGTCAGTGGAAACACCTAGGAGATGAGCTGTCCCTTGGTGAAATGATGAGTGTCATTCTGCAGTCAGGCACAGGAGGGTGGCTACGTGCAGATTCAATTGAAGCCCCACAGAGGAGAATCTTGTAGACTTTCGAATGGTGTGTGTAAAGGTGAGGCAAATAATTCTGGAGAGTAAGCAGAGGTCTTGGCAAGAATTCCTGATCTCCATCAACAGGTCCACATCCACATGTAAGTATGGGAAGTCACCAGCAGGATCTCAAGGAGCAACTCATGAACACCAATAGCAGCTGTACACATACAGGGGTCTCTCGTAACATCACTGAGAGACATAGCGCAGACAATGGGTGAAGCATATAAGTCCATTATGGCCGATTCTGGCCAGAATCCCACTTTCTGTCAATATCAGGAGACACAGGAGAAGGCTGATTTTGATTTCCTTTCCACCAACATGGAAGAATATCACCAGCCTTTCTCTCTGTGGTAGCTGGATTCTGCATTGTCAGTAGCTTGTGATACATCCCCTGGAAATGACCTGATAACCTATAGCATGTTGAAACACTTAGACCAACAGTCGAAGGAGGATCTCCTTCAGCTCTTTAACGAAATTTGAATGATGAGTGACTTCCCCAACTCCTGAAAAGAATCCATTTTAATCCCAGTTTTAAAACCAGGGAAGGATCGGACAGATCCTGGTAGTTATCATAGTATTAGCCTGACAAGCTGCATAGGAAAGATGCTGGAGCATGTGGTCAGTTGGCACCTAGTGTGGATCCTCAAATCCAGTTCCCTACTCAGTCACTTCCAGTATGGGTTCGGAGGTATCATTCCACACTCGATGAGCTGACCCTGCTTGAAGCAGGAATTCAACAAGCTTTCATTTGTAAGCAGCAACTTATAGGTGTTTTCTTCAATTTGGAAAAGGCCTACAATACTACCTGGAGGCATAATATTTTGTTTCAGCTCTATCAGGGGGGTTTCCATGGACATCTACCCACCTTTATACACTCCTGGAAATTGAAATAAGAACACCGTGAATTCATTGTCCCAGGAAGGGGAAACTTTATTGACACATTCCTGGGGTCAGATACATCACATGATCACACTGACAGAACCACAGGCACATAGACACAGGCAACAGAGCATGCACAATGTCGGCACTAGTACAGTGTATATCCACATTTCGCAGCAATGCAGGCTGCTATTCTCCCATGGAGACGATTGTAGAGATGCTGGATGTAGTCCTGTGGAACGGCTTGCCATGCCATTTCCACCTGGCGCCTCAGTTGGACCAGCGTTCGTGCTGGACGTGCAGACCGCGTGAGACGACGCTTCATCCAGTCCCAAACATGCTCAATGGGGGACAGATCCGGAGATCTTGCTGGCCAGGGTAGTTGACTTACACCTTCTAGAGCATGTTGGGTGGCACGGGATACATGCGGACGTGCATTGTCCTGTTGGAACAGCAAGTTCCCTTGCCGGTCTAGGAATGGTAGAACGATGGGTTCGATGACAGTTTGGATGTACCGTGCACTATTCAGTGTCCCCTCGACGATCACCAGTGGTGTACGGCCAGTGTAGGAGATCGCTCCCCACACCATGATGCCGGGTGTTGGCCCTGTGTGCCTCGGTCGTATGCAGTCCTGATTGTGGCGCTCACCTGCACGGCGCCAAACACGCATACGACCATCATTGGCACCAAGGCAGAAGCGACTCTCATCGCTGAAGACGACACGTCTCCATTCGTCCCTCCATTCACGCCTGTCGCGACACCACTGGAGGCGGGCTGCACGATGTTGGGGCGTGAGCGGAAGACGGCCTAATGGTGTGCGGGACCGTAGCCCAGCTTCATGGAGACGGTTGCGAATGGTCCTCGCCAATACCCCAGGATCAACAGTGTCCCTAATTTGCTGGGAAGTGGCGGTGCGGTCCCCTACGGCACTGCGTAGGATCCTACGGTCTTGGTGTGCATCCGTGCGTCGCTGCGGTCTGGTCCCAGGTCGACGGGCACGTGCACCTTCCGCCGACCACTGGCGACAACATCGATGTACTGTGGAGACCTACGCCCCACGTGTTGAGCAATTCAGCGGTACGTCCACCTGGCCTCCCGCATACCCACTATACGCCCTCGCTCAAAGTCCGTCAACTGCACATACGGTTCACGTCCACGCTGTCGCGGCATGCTACCAGTGTTAAAGACTGCGATGGAGCTCCGTATGCCACGGCAAACTGGCTGACACTGACGGCGGCGGTGCACAAATGCTGCGCAGCTAGCGCCATTCGACGGCCAACACCGCGGGTCCTGGTGTGTTCGCTGTGCCGTGCGTGTGATCATTGCTTGTACAGCCCTCTCGCAGTGTCCGGAGCAAGTATGGTGGGTCTGACACACCGGTGTCAATGTGTTCTTTTCTCCATTTCCAGGAGTGTACAATCCTTTCTCTCGGACAGATATTTTAGGTAAAGAGTTGGCAATGCCCTGCCTCACCATTTTAAGCAGGAGAATGTTGTCCCTTAGGGGAGCATTTTAAGTGTCACAGCATTTGCCACTGCAATAAAAAGTATTACGTCCACAGTGTGATGTCCCATACTATGTTCCTTGTTGTGGACAATGTCTCCATCTTCTGTGAATCCTCCAGCCTCGTAAAGGGTACTCGGGAATTACAGCTGATGATCAAGCAGTTGGAGGAATGGTCTTACACAACACGTTTTAAATTCTCATTGGATAAAACAGTTTGTGTTGATTTTAATTGTTCCTGCTGTCTGTTTATTTTACCCATTTTAAAATTGGGCGATACTGTTCTCACTTTTAAGGAAAAGATGAAGTACCTGGGCCTTTCTTTTGATGAGAAGTTAACATGGCTGCCACACCTTAAAGAACTGAAACTGAGTTGTCTCAAGGCCTTAAACATCCTAAAATTTGTTGGTCATAGGTCTTGGGGAGCCAACAGCGCATGTCTGCTCCAACTTTATAAGTCCTTCGTGTGACCTTGACTTGAATACAGATACCAGATTTTTGGTCAGCAAGGCCTTCATACCTAAAAATGCTAGATGCACTTCACTATGAGGGTATTAGGCTGTCAGTGAGCCCTGTTATTCGCTTGTGTGCATAGGCTGGTGAGCCTTCACTATCTATTCAATGTCTTCTTCTCATAGTACGCCAAGCATGCAGGCCATTAATTGTTCCCACATCTGAAGCATCCAGCTGCATTGACAGCAACCACTGGAATGGTTCTTCAATCATTGGCCACAAGCTACAAGGCTGTTTGGGATCCTTGCAAGGGACTGCCTCAAGTTATTACAGGTGAGAGGCATTAAGGTCCAAAACCAGGGGTGGAGTAGGGCATCCCATGGCTACTACCAAGGCCCAGATTGTTTTTAGAACTGACTGCTTAAAGGAAGCATTGTACCCCAGACTATGTTTTTAAAATTAAATTTAATGAGATTTTACGTAGCCATCCAGATTTTATTACAGTCTACACAGATAGTTCTAGGCAGGGAGATTTTCTCGGTTGTTCTGTTGTGTTCCCCAACAGTGTCCTCAGGATAGGGTTGCCAGAGCAGTTTTCAGTTTATTACACAGAAATGTTTGCTATCCTGAGGGCAATGAAGCAAATGAGATGGCACCATGACAAGAAATTCCTCATCTGCTCAGATTCTGAAAGTGCTCTTCTCACTATTGGACAGATGTATCCAGCAGATCAGAGGGTCCAATAAGTGCAGGATGCTCTCCTTCTCTTGCTAAGGCAAGACCAGGAAATCATTTTCTGCCTGCAGGGTTTTAGGGCACATAGGGATTCATGGAAACAAACTCGCTGGTGCGGCTGCCAAGGAGGCTTGCTCCCTTCCTCCTCCTGCTCAATGTTCAGTCCCCTGCAGGTCGTCACTTCATTTTTGGTCAGGGAAACCATGTGATGGTGGGAGTCTCCATGGCTGGAGATGAGGAATAATAAATTATGTTCCATAAAAACTTCAGTGGAACCATGGTTTACCTCCTTCCACTCACGACGGTCTGAAGAAGTGGCCCTTTCATGGCTAAGAGTGAGACATTGCCCATTGACACATGGCCTCTTCTTATGTTGGGAGGATCCACAATGTGTCATAAATGCAGGACACAGCTGCCAACATGACATATTTTAACTGAGTGTGTTTAATATGATGACCTGATGGTTGAACTGGATCTGCCCTCTATTCTGATAATGGGGTGAGTGTAGTTCTTGTCTTAAGATTTTGTCCAGAATTCTTCCAAAATATTGGGTGTGAAATGAAATCTTAATGTGTCAGAGAGTGGCTAGGTCACTTATTATTTATAAGTAGCTGTCCAGCAGCAGTTATCTGTCCGTTTTTTAACCATGTCTTTATAGGTGTTTTATCCGTGATTGCATCCAGCTATTCTGCTGTGTCTTATTGAGACTGTATTACTGGATTTTCTGAAACTCACCTTATTGGGTTTGCTTTATGGTTCTTGTGGGGGGATGAAACATGGTTTTTTCATTTTATTGACCTTTTTCCATAGATTTTCACAATGTTCATCAGTAACTCATTAATGCAAGGGCACTGATAACTTTGCTGTTTAGCACCCTCCGCCATAAAGCATCGTCATCATCATCATCATCATTCTACTTTTGATGATTTCCCTATGACTTTATTCATTTCATTGTGAAAATATTCACATAGGAAATAACTAAGTCCTGTACCAACAAGTTGATATTCCAACCTGGAGTTTCCATTGTTTGTTTAAGTCTTACATCAAGTACTCTCGGCATGTACAGTTATGTCACAACTGAATTTTCAGATATAAAGTAGTGAGATTAATTATATCGTGTAAAGAAGCCTTACATTAAACAAACACATTCCACATAATTAAAAAATGTTGTATTCAAGATCTATAAAACAGGTATTAATGTAATGTAAGTATTCACAGAAGTAGCAGACAGGAAAGGGAAGCAGACATTACCAGAAAAATCATTAACTTCAAACTGAGTGAGAGAGAATAATTGTTTGATGATGATTGCACAAGTTTTGGTCTCAAAATATTCTGTGAAAAATATGTTCAACTATTTTATGTATGGTGTCTGAATAAGATTTTTAAATTCTGTCAAACAATATTTATTAAAATCCAACAGATAAGCAGATACAAAATTACATGACATTCCAATTGACAGGACAAGTGTAGAATACAGTTTTTCAATTGAAAAGTTTACTGCATTTTACCATACTTTTTGAGGAAAATGGAACTCAATAAGTTTGATGTTCTGCAGATATGAACTACAGATGTCAGTTGATGGAATACACTACTCTTTCCTGTACTGCAATTAGAATTTAGTTTGAGAAAATGACCATTAATGTTAAGATATGACCTTGTCTTTAATTTACCCAAAAGATACTATCATTACTGAACGATATTCATATGAATATATTGTTCACAAAGTACTCTTTCATTTGCTATAATAAATTGTCCTCCAAACCATGCATTGTAATTATGAGGTTACGTTTCTAGTACAGGATAGCTTATTCCTAATTTGCAACACCATGGGTATCCAGACATGTTACAGTATCACATATTAGGACATGATATTTCATATTAGTGTAAGTCGGCTTGAACCTGAGTAGCTGGATTCAGACTGTTTTTTACAAAGTGCTTTGATAGTTTTGTGAACCCATCTGGTGATGATACTGTTATGCTAATACTTGATGGGCACCATATCAGATTTGTATGATAAATAAGAGAAAGTTAAAACCATGTCCACATCATGTGTTTATCATGCCATTTGGTGCTAAACATGCAGCTTCTTAGTGGAATTCATGGGATCATTTAAAACGCATTATCCCCAAGAAATAGAAACCTGGTGGTCAAATTACTCAGGTCAGGAAGTAACCTCATTTTTGATTGTGAGTTTATTTGGAGCAGCCTGCTTGAGACCAGTAACAGTGGTTAATACCATAAATGGCCACTGGAAAATGTGATTCTTCCCTTGTATTAGGCATATACTAAGACACAATGACCAGGAGATTGACAGTTAAGATGGAAACAACAGAGTAAATGTAAGCCCAAATGGTATCAAGCCAACTCCCAAAATCAGCAAACCACATCAAGAGCCACTTGCTCTACTGAAATCAGCATGCTATGAATCAGGTAAGTAGCTAACATTGTCTCACTACAGAGGATGTTTGAAACAATTCAAAGAAAAGGAAGCTGTGGCAAACTCAGAGGAGACAAAAGTGAGAGTTTCAACCTTGAAAAAGAAAAAGAGAAAAACATAAGAAGCATAATCTTCCATTCATTTGGAGACAGGTACAAATTTAATTGAGGACAATGTTTCAGATATGCAATCTGAAGAAGAAGATACTAAATGCAGATTTTGCAGTGGTCATTGTTTTGAAGACTAAGATAGAAAAATGGGCACAGTGAATGGAATGCTATCCTGGGATTCCTAAAGAATGTTAACTTGAAAAAGAGCTTTTGTGTACCCTGTGTGCACTCCTTTTGCACAATAATCATAGAATATATTGGAGAGGCAGTAAGGAACAGAGTATTACTGAGTGAGGATATTACTGAGTGGTTTCTCTGGCTGTTTCATATCAGGACATTTCTGTTTTGATTCAAATTCAAGCATTTGTGCTGTTTTCAAATTTACATGTACTAAGTGATCAGTAGCATTCAATAAATAAAATGTAAAGTGCAATTATTTTGTGTAGTTTTCCAATTAACAAACATACAGTTATATCAAATGTTGTAATATAAAGTGATTCAATATTGAATGAGGGAAGTATCACATCAGGAATGAGTCTGGTATGAGGTCTTCCCATAGCTGGCACTGATTACATGGATCATCGGATGAGGCATGGATGCAGTCAGCCTATGGAAATATGACTCATCACCCATGAGACTCTCCCATGTATTAAACGTAGGATCCACAGTTGGTCAGTTGTGTGTCCCCCATAAGTTCATATGATGCTTCATTTTGCCTCACAAATTTTCTGTGGGACCTAACTCCTGCACTCAAAACAGGCCAGTCAATGAGGTCATTGTTAGCCTTTTGTGAAAACCATTGCCGAACAATTTGACTCATATGAATTGGTGAGTGGTCCATCTGGAACTGGATCACCGCATTAGGATAGACCATCTCCACACTCAGCACCATAATGTGTTTCAAGATGTGCACATACTGATCTATAATGAGATGAGCATAAATTTGGTGCAGTACCCCTGCCCAATATGATGACATCCACACTGAATTCAATGTAGACCTTGACTGGCACCACATCACATTTTCAGATGAGTCAGCATTTTGCTCAGTGAATGATGGCATGTCTACAATGAATTCTATGAAGGCAAGCCTTATACAGTCCGCAATTATCAGAGTGGACCTCTTTATTAACAGCCCTATGGGCTCAATCGCCAGCAACCCCTAAGCGGTTGTGAACGGTTTACAAGCAGTCATGGAAATTGGTCTAATTCTTGAGTTTAAAAGCGGACTTTCCGTACTGGTGTCAACTAACATGTTGTGTAGCTGAGGTGTTGACATCTTTCCTAAGCGTGATCCTTTAAGTAAGCCAATTACCCCTGTCTCATGCCACTTCTGCCACTTCTTTATCCACTTCTGGACACAGTAAAGCTGATTGCCACAATTGACCACTGTTTCATGTGCATGGAAGCTGTCTAACAGGATGAGTGCCTGCACACTATCTCTTGTGACTTACATATGCTGAGACATCATGGCAGTAAATGACTCTCCGTCAAATATACCCTTTTGTGTGTGATCATTTGATCATGCTCGGTATATCTTTGCTGAATTTGTGTTATGCTTCATAAACATCAAAAAACAATAAAAAATGAAAAAAAGAATGGTACTGATTGGATGCAAACCCTAATCACTTCAGTGGAAATCTTGAGCCTCAAATTCTGTCAAACGGCTACCACATAACTCTACAGTTCTCCTTTTATTTGTGTATTCAGGGCAGGGTCACCTCGGTATTTCAGTATTTCAGACAAATAAAAGTAAGTTTTATAGTGAGTGTATATAGAAAGAAACATTCCACATGGGAAAAATATATAAAAAAAGATGCTGTGACTTACCAAACGGGAAAGCGCTGATAGATAGACACAATAAAAAACACACAAACACACACAAATATCAAGCTTTCACAGCCCACGTTTGCTTCATCAGGAAAGAGGGAAGGAGAGGGAAAGACAAAAGGATGTGGGTTTTAAGGGAGAGGGTAAGGAGTCATTCCAAACCTGGGAGCGGAAAGACTTACCTTAGGGGGGGAAAAGGGACAGGTATACACTCGCACACACACAAATATCCATCCGCACATATACAGACACAGGCAGACATATGTAAAGGCAAAGACTTTGGGCAGAGATGTCAGTTGAGGCGGAAGTACAGAGGCAAAGATGTTGTTGAGTGACAAGTGATGTACGAGGGGCGGCAACTTGAAATTAGCGGAGGTTGAGGCCTGGTGGATGAAGGTTTATTTTTGAAGAGAGGATATATTGAAGGGCAAGTTCCCATCTCCGGAGTTCAGATAGGTTGGTGTTAGTGGGAAGTATCCAGATAACCCGGATGGTGTAAACCTGTGCCAAGATGTGCTGGCCGTGCACCAAGGCATGTTTAGCCACAAGGTGATCCTCATTACCAACAAACACTGTCTGGCTGTGTCCGTTCATGCGAATGGACAGTTTGTTGCTGGTCATTCCCACATAGAAGGCTTCACAGTGTAGGCAGGTCAGTTGGTAAATCACGTGGGTGCTTTCACACATGGCACTGCCTTTGATCGTGTACACCTTCCGGGTTACAGGACTGGAGTAGGTGGTGGTGGAAGGGTGCATGGGACAGGTTTTACACTGGGGGAGGTTACAAGGGTAGGAGCCAGAGGGTAGGGAAGGTGGTTTGGGGATTTCATAGGGATGTACCAAGATGTTACGAAGTTTAGGTGGACGGCGGAAAGACACTCTTGGTGGTGTGGGGAGGATTTCATGAAGGTTGGATCTCATTTCAGGGCAGGATTTGAGGAAGTCATATCCCTGCTGGAGAGCCACATTCAGAGTCTGATCCAGTCCCGTAAAGTATCCTGCCACAAGTGGGGTGCTTTTGGGGTTCTTCTGTGGGGGGTTCTGGGTTTGAGGGTACGAGGAAGTGGCTCTGGTTATTTGCTTCTGTACCAGGTCGGGAGGGTAGTTGCAGGATGCAAAAGCTGTTTTCAGGTTGTTGGTGTAATGGTTGAGGGTTTCAGGACTTGAGCAGATTCGTTTGTCATGAAGACCTAAGCTGAAGGGAAGGGACCGTTTGATATTGAATGGGTGGCAGCTGTCATAATGGAGGTACTGTTGCTTGTTGGTGGGTTTGATGTGGACGGATGTTAAGTTGCCACCCCTCGTACATCACTTGTCACAGTCTTTCCGCTCCCGGGATTGGAATGACTCCTTACCGTCTCCCTTAAAACCCACATCCTTTCGTCTTTCCCTCTC
Source organism: Schistocerca nitens (assembly GCF_023898315.1). Classification (NCBI taxonomy): domain Eukaryota; kingdom Metazoa; phylum Arthropoda; class Insecta; order Orthoptera; family Acrididae; genus Schistocerca; species Schistocerca nitens. Next base: position 1,025,915,445 of record NC_064614.1, read on the forward strand.
CTTCCCTCCTTCCTGATGTCTATCAACATACCAGCACTCTCTCTTTTGGTAAGTTACAGGATCTTTGTTTTATATATATATATATTTACCACCTGGAATGTTTCCCTCTAGGATTGTCTAAGGTGTGCCTTTGGACCCAGTTTCACGTAAATTATCTCCAAGGTACGAGGGTTGTTTTTTAAGTAAGGGCCGTTCGCGCGTATAGTCCCGTAGTTCACGCGGACGCCACAACAAGCCACCGCGCCACTTGCCGGCATCCTTCCCATTCACACATGCAAGTTGCAGCTCTGTAGCTGACGTGTACGCATCGCTGTGCTACTTTATAATGTTTACGATTATTGAATCGCCCGACGCGTGTGAGATACGGTCAGTGATAATTTTTTTGACCGCGAGAAGCCTTTCAGCTGCAGAAATTCATCGTCAGTTAACAGAAGTCTATGGCTTGAATGCAATGAGTGAAGGTAAAGTGCGTCGATGGGTTAGAGGGTTTAAAAATGGCCGTCAAAACGTCCATGATGAAGAACGCTCAGGCCGGGCCTCTGTGATCACTTATTATTTGGTGGCTGCAGTCGAAACAAAGATTCGTGAGGACAGAAGATTCACAATTTCCACTCTTTCTTTGGAATTTCCACAAGTTTCAAGATCGGTTTTGTACAAAATTGTGTCTGAAAACCTAAACTTTAAGAAACTGTGTTCTCGGTGGGTACCCAGACTCCTCACAGAGGACCACAAAGGGAAGAGATTTGCCACTTCATTGGACTTTTTGATTCGTTACGAGGAAGAAGAGGATGACATGTTGAGTCAAATTGTCACTGGAGATGAAACATGGGTTTCCCATATCACTCCCGAAAGCAAGCGACAATCGATGCAATGGTGACACACAACCTCACCCGTCAAGGTCAAAGCCAAACAGACGCTGTCAAAGCGCAAGATTATGGCAACTGTGTTCTGGGACCGGCGCGGTGTTTTGCTAGTGGACTTTATGCCATGAGGAATGACAATCAACTCAGATGCCTAATGTGCAACTCTAAAGAAGCTCCGCAGAACAATTCAAAACAAAAGGCGCGGCATGCTGACAAAAGGAGTTTTGCTCCTGCACGATAATGCTAGGCCTCACACCTCTCAAAAGACTCGGGATTTGATTGATTCTTTTGGCTGTGAAGTTTTGGACCATGCACCATACAGCCCCGACCTTGCTCCTAGCAATTTTCACCTTTTCTGGTACCTGAAACACCATCTTGGCGGGCAGCGCTTCAATGACGACGATGAAGTGAAAGCGGCTGTGAACTCTTGGCTGTCAGAGCAGGCGGCCGAATTCTTTGAAGAGGGAATTAAAAACTTTGTTGTACGGTATGACAAGTGCTTAAATAAACAAGGCAACTATGTAGAAAAATAGGTAAAAATGTGTAGAATCAGAAAATAAAAGTTTTTTTACAAAAGTATTTGTATCTCTTTTTAAAAATAAAAACGGCCCTTACTTAAAAAACAACCCTCGTATTTTATATGGCCTGGAATCTGTTTGATGGTCACTAATCAATATCTTCTCTTTCAGTTCTTCAACTCTAGCAGTCAGACCACTGAATCTGTATCACATACACATCCCTATTGTGCTTTCAACACAGACATGGTAGTCAGTACATACCATTTCATTGCTGACAGTGAGCTGCATAAAAGGCGATATAATTTGAGTCAGTGAAATAAGTATGGCAAATGTGCAGTGATGCAAATGCAGACTGCACATCTCTGTACTCACAAAACCATAATAAATCTCACAGATCATGAATTGGATACAGAAACAATACCAGTACTGTACAAGATCTTAATTCTGCAGCAGTTCCAAAAACATGCAAAAACAAGAACCTCATCAGGTGGTGGAATAGGCCATTCATTGTCTCCCATGGAAGCAGCTGAAGAAATATAGTGGGAAGTATGTAAAAACATTGGCGTTTTAAAAGTTCCAAAAATGAACATTACAGTAACAGAACAAAGAGCACTTCACACCCCACAAGAGGATAAAGACACCATACAATAGTGTTACTGTTTGAGCAACTGGAACCCTTTATCTGAGGAAAGTGCACTGGATCTGATGGGTTACCAATGTGATTCTGCATAGAGTATGTGAAAGACCTTGGCCCTCTTCTAACAGAAGTGAACAGTAGGCCTCTGGATTAGTGAAGTGTTCCTAATATCTGGAAATAGGGCAAGTCATTGCCATTTTCAAAAATGGTCAATGAACAGGTGCACAAAACGACAGGCCTATATTTCTGATGCTGGTTTATTGTGGAAGTTTGGGACATGTTTTATGCTTGTGTACTATAAAATTTCTGGAGACCAAAAATCTCCTCTGTAAGAATCAACATGGGTTCCAAAACAACATTTGTGCAGAACCTAGAAAGTAGTAGACCCTATAAAGTAGTAGATGCAGGCACTCAGGCAGATGCTGGGTTCCTTGACTTCCTCAAGGATACTGGTTACTTATAACTGGTGGAAAAATCGAAATTTTTTAATGACTTTATTAAATTCTATAGTCTTTCCTGATTAAATTGATGTATACATTATAGGGTTTCAAATGAAAAATGACCTATATATACCAAATTTTAAAGTTACAGTCATGTATGCTGTCATGTCCCCCTTTATTTCTGTTACAGAAATCAGTAATATTTTGGAAAGAACTGTGAACTTTCTGTTTCCAGCGATTATACATATGATACATTGTATATGTTGGTAACAGTGCAGGTTTCTAGTGTCTGTAAATGATTATCTTCGTTAGTATTTACCGTTAGTATTTACTTTTGTTTTGCTGAAGCAGTTTGTTCATGTGTTACTTAATGTATGTTGCTCAAGTGCTACATATATTTGTGGAAGTACATATCCTTTAGTGTGCAATAAATACAAACTATGTCACACACCAAGAAATTCAATAAAAGGAAATTCTGTGGTAACCAGTTCACAAACAAAGCAAGCCACACTGTTGAAAGTAACCTATGTATCAGTTCAGAAACTCCCAGATTGCACGCCTCCTTATGATTCAAATTTTTGTGTTAACAGTGAAGCTGTTTGCAATGGATTTGTTGTTGATGTGGGCATCTTACCTTCTTTGATAAAGGAAGTGGTGAAATGTAAACAATGTGATGGTGTAGGCTGTCTGGAAATAACTGAACAACAAAGCAGCTGTAGGGCTTAGCATCAAAATTAGTTGTTCTGTGTAGATCCTGCAAGAAATCTACCTCAAAAATGACTTCAAACAGTGCGCATAATTCATATGATGTGAATATGAAGTTAGTGTATGCAATGCTTGCAATAGGAAAAGGAAAGAAGTCTGTGCAAACGATTTGTGGTTTGATGGACCTTCCTCCTCCTCCCATTAGGTTCAGCAAGTACATAAAAATACTTTTAGGTGCCTTGATGGTTGTGTCTAAAGCATCTATGAAATGTGAAGTGAAGAAACTGTAAATATTTGTGGCGCCAGGGACATTGCTGTTGCACTTGATGGGACATGGCAAGATCGAGGGCATCATTCCTTGAATGGTGTTGTAAGTGCTACTTCTCTTGAGAAAGGAAAAGTTGTTGATGTTGAGTACTTATCTAAGTACTGCCACACCTGCCATGGTAACACTGAAGGACATATTGAACATCAGTTTTCTAAGAACTATGATAGTTACAGTGGAGGTATGGAGTGTGATGGAGCTCTAAAAATATTTCAGAGGTCGGTGCCCATTTATATAACATTAGATATACAAAGTATCTAGGCGATGGGGACTCAAAAGCTTTCAACAAAATTAATGAGATCAATGTTAATGGTGGTACTGTGGTAACAAAACTGGAGTGTTGTGGACATGTGCAAAAGAAGGTGGGTGCTAGATTGAGGAAGCTATTAAGAATACAAATGAAAGTTTCAACCATTTTATATGGGAAAGATTACCCAAGAATGGTTTTGTAGGGTGAAATGCATTAAAAGTTGGTGTACTAGATGCAGCGATATTTTTCAGTGATGGAGTGATGGGAAGGTAGGAAGCCCTGAGAAATTTAGGCATAAAATGTGGCTCTAATATGGAAGATCAATTGCTTGCGTGTGACAGACAACGGGTGCATGAAGCTGAAAGATTCTCTCTTCAAGTTACCAAAGAAGCAAGAAGTGCTAAAAGGAATGCCAAGAGGAACCTTGAAGGTGAAGAAATGCTGCAGGATGAAGACTATGCTTCAGGAATGTTCTGAGGCACAGTTTAATTGGATTCAAATCTTCATTTGCAGTTTCCCTCAAGTTGTATTTTTAGGAATTCAGGTACAAATATTTCCTAAAGTTTATAAAGAATTGGTCTAATTTTTTTCTGTAACTTGCAATAGGCCATACTTATGTAGTAGATTTAAGCTTTATTGCAGAATCAACTAAATTATTGAAAAATTAACATTTTTTATTAGGAAAAAAATTACAAAAATTAAAATGTAAGATGTGATGTTTTTTATCCTTGTAATATACAGAATAGGTGAAATTAAATAGGTCTAGTGCCTCAGCCAAAATGTCATGCATATTTGGTAAAAATTTGGTCTCCTTAAAATGTATAACATTGGTTTAAATGGTAGCTCAATTTGAGGAAGCATTTTGGGAAGAAAAATTGCATCAATTTCTTTGTAATTTTTTTAATAACCCTAAGCAGGTTCAAAAATATTCAAAATAGTTCTAATTTGTTTAGAAAGTGTGTGGCATTATCTCATATCAACAAACTATCTGTAAAACATATAAATTATAAACAGTACCTGAAAGAAATAGGTGTTGATTTTTACATAAAATTGAGCTGGAAAAGTACCCTGTATCCTCAAAGCTTTCAGTACACCTCCATGCTGCCATTTAATGAACAAAATGTGAGTGTACAGATTTCAAACCAACTGTGTGATTGAATTGAGGAGTGTTAGCAAACAGAATGCAGCATGTCATTCTGAACAGAGAGAAGTCTTCAGACATAAATTAACTATGGGTGTGTTCCAAGAGAGTGTTGTAGGACCATTGCTTTTCACAGTACACTGAGGTGAAAAAAGTCATCAAATACTTCCTGATATTGGCAGAAGTGTTGTGGGTGCAGGATTTTGTACAAGGACCGACCCTTTGAGTAAGCTTGATAAATGTTCAATGAGTGGTCAAATCATGATATTGAACTGTCCAAAATTTTCTTCAAATCAGTTGCAAACAGTTGTGGCCAGGTGACATGGTGCATTGTCATCCATACAAATTACTGGCTGCAAATGGTCTCCAAGTAGCCAAACATAACATTTCCAGTCCATGATCAGTTCAGCTAGACCAGAGGACCTTGTCCATTCCATGTAAACATAACCCACACCATTATGGAGCCACCACCAGCTTTCACAGTGCCTTTCATGGGGTGTGCACTATACTCAAACCTTACCATTAGCTCTTACCAACTGAATTGAGACTAATCTGACCAGGCCACCGTTTTCCAGTCATGTAGGGTCCAACTGACATTGTTATGAGCCTAGGAGAGGCATGGAAGGTAATGTTGTGCTGTTAAGAAGACACTTGGGTTGTGTCTGCTGCCATAGAACATTAATGCCAAATTTTGCTGCACTGTCCTATCGGGTATATTTGTCGTACATCCCACAGTGATTTTATGGTCATTTTACACAACGTTGCTTGTCTGTTGGCACTGAAACCTCTGTGCAAATGCTGCTGCTCTTGGTCATTAAATGAAGGCCTCTGGGTTGTCCGTGATGAGAGGTAATGGTTGAAATTTGGTATTCTCGTCACACTCTTGATGCTGTGGATCTCAGAGTATTGAATTCCCTAATGATCTCTGAAGTGAAATGCCCCAAGCGTCTAGCTCCAAATACCATTCTGTGTTCAAAGTCTGTTAATTCCCATCATGCAGCTATAATCATAGTGGAAATCTTTTCACATGGAACATATGAGTACAAATGACAGCTCCACCAATGCACTGCCATTTTATAGCTTGTGCACCTGATACTACCTCCATCTGCATACGTACATACTGCTATTCCATTGCTTTTGTCATCTCAGCTTATATGTAAATGACTAAGAAGATAATGTAGGAAAATCCATGAGGCTTTTCTTGGGTGAAGCTGTTGTATACAGAGAAGCCGCAGTGCTAGAAAATTGTAGCAAAATGCAGGAAGACCTGCAGAGAATTGACACTTGGTGCACAGAGTGGCAGTTTACCTTCAACATAAACACATGTAACATATTGCAAATGAATAGACAAAAAATCCTTTATTGTACAATTGCAGAACAATCACTGGAAGCTGTTAATTTCATAAAATGTCTAGGAATATGCATACAGAATAGTTTCAAGTGGAACAACTACATAAGATTAATTGTGAGTAGCAAATGCCTGACTGAGATATAAGGGAAGAATCCTCAGGAAATGTAGTCCATCAACAAAGGAAATAGCTAATGAAAAACTCATTCAAGCAGTACTTGAATTTTCACAAAATGAAAATTTTATTTTCAGGAACAATGTTTCAGTTTTTTTAGTCTTGTGAAAATAGTCATGTGTAGTTGCAGTTGCCCTTCAAAAAGAGCTATGTGTCAATACTAGAATGTTGTTTGTCATCTGTGATCCATACCAGGTAGGATTGATACAGGAAATAGAGAAGACCTAAAGAGGAGCAGAACATTTTGTTAGAGAGTCATTTAGAAATCATGAAACCATCACAGAAATGCTCAACCAATTCCTGTGGCAGACATTACAAAACAGACATTGTGTGGTTTACTGTTAAAGTTGTGAGAGCATGCATTCCTAGAACAGTGAGCCAATATATTGCTTTCATCCATCTGTTTCTCACAAAAAGACCATGAAGATAAATGAGAGAGGTTTGAGCCCACACAGAGGCTTACCAGCAATCATTCTTCTTGTGAATATTTGCAACTGGAACAAGAAAAAGGTGAAGTGACCATGATACAGAAAATGCTCTCTACCACAGACCATAAGGTGGCTTACAGAGTATAAATGTAGATATCAATATCATTCAAAATTATGCATGCTGCTGCAGGGTCCAGTATACAAGGGTTGCAGGAGGATGTGATGTCAGCTATGACCAAGTCTTTTTTTTTTGGGGGGGGGGGGGGGGGGAAGAAAAAAAAAGCTTGCCACCAAAATGATAAAACAACTAAATCTAAGATGCCAGTATCTCCCTGCCAGGGCTGGCTTTCAAAAGTACATAAGGAAGGAATGCTCATAAATCTAATAGTAAACCATCAGCTAATCCAATGTATGAACTGGGCAAATATCTGTCTGAAGTATTGTGACTTTAAGTGGGGAACTATGCCCCCTACAAGAAGAGCAGGTACTAATTTGGGAAATTGCTGAAAGATTTGTGATTTGACAACAATGACCTATCGGTAAGCTTTGAAGGAACATAGCTATTCTTCCAAATGCCTGTGAAAGATTTGCTGATATTGGTGACACATTTCAAACAACAGATGGTGAGACTATTCTAATACATTACCACCTCTACTGCCACCAGTGCAGCAAGCTTTACTGTGAGCAGCAAGACTGTGTCTTGTATCACTGCAAGCAATACAGTTGTTACCAATAATGTTTTTTAACTACAACTGTCTAGGGTTGGTTCAAATGGCTCTGAGCACTATGGGACATAACTTCTGAGGTCATCAGTCCCCTAGAACCTAGAACTACTTAAACCTAACTAACCTAAGGACATCACACACACATGCCCCAGGCAGGATTCGAACCTGTGACCGAAGCGGGCAAGCGGTTCCAGACTGTAGTGCCTAGAACCGCTCGGCCACCACGGCCGGCTGTCTAGGGTTGATACCAGTACTGCAAGGAGGGAGAAGATGCAACTACATTACCGACATTCTCTGCCAGAGTATAGAACTGACTGTACACTGCACTAAAGTCAGTATGTTCTGTATGAAGCTAATCGTTATGCATGCCTGGAAAGAAATTATACAAAAAGTGCAGACAAGAGCCCCTATTACATTGGGATCAAATTTTATAACAAACTTCCAAAAAAATTAAAAACCTTAAGTGGAAGCTGCTTTGAAACTGCCTTGAAGGAGTTCCTCAGCAAGTGTTTTTATAGTGTTAAGGAATTCCTCTCATAGGAGTAGAATACTTTCATTTGTATAAATAGTATTTACATGTACAAAAAGAAAAAAAGCAACATAATTTTTTATTTGTAGGCTTATTGTATATAATTGTTTCCCATGATGTTATAAGGAGAAATGATCAATATTTAACTGTTGTTGTTGTTGTGGTCTTCAGTCCTGAGACTGGTTTGATGCAGCTCTCCATGCTACTCTATCCTGTGCAAGCTTCTTCATCTCCCAGTACCTACTGCAACCTACATCCTTCTGAATCTGCTTAGTGTATTGATCTCTTGGTCTCCCTCTACGATGTTTACCCTCCACACTGCCCTCCAATGCTAAATTTGTGATCCCTTGATGCCTCAAAACATGTCCTACCAACCGATCCCTTCTTCTAGCCAAGTTGTGCCACAAACTTCTCTCCTCCCCAATCCTATTCAGTACCTCCTCATTAGTTATGTGATCTACCCACCTTATCTTCAGCATTCTTCTGTAGCACCACATTTCAAAAGCTTCTATTCTCTTCTTGTCCAAACTGGTTATCGTCCATGTTTCACTTCCATACATGGCTACACTCCATACAAATACTTACAGAAACGACTTCCTGACACTTAAATCTATACTCGATGTTAACAAATTTCTCTTCTTCAGAAACGATTTCCTTGCCATTGCCAGTCTACATTTTATATCCTCTCTACTGCAACCATCATCAGTTATTTTGCTCCCTAAATAGCAAAACTCCTTTACTACTTTAAGTGTCTCATTTCCTAATCTAATCCCCTCAGCATCACCCGATTTAATTTGACTACATTCCATTATCCTCGTTTTGCTTTTGTTGATGTTCATCTTATATCCTCCTTTCAAGACACTGTCCATTCCGTCCAACTGCTCTTCCAAGTCCTTTGCTGTCTCTGACAGAATTACAATGTCATCGGCGAACCCCAAAGTTTTTACTTCTTCTCCATGAATTTTAATACCTACTCCAAATTTTTCTTTTGTTTCCTTTACTGCTTGCTCAATATACAGATTGAATAACATCGGGGAGAGGCTACAACCCTGCCTCACTCCCTTCCCAACCACTGCTTCCCTTTCATGCCCCTCGACTCTTATAACTGCCATCTGGTTTCTGTACAAATTGTAAATAGCCTTTCGCTCCCTGTATTTTACCCCTGCCACCTTTAGAATTTGACAGAGAGTATTCCAGTTAACGTTGTCAAAAGCTTTCCCTAAGTCTACAAATGCTAGAAACGTAGGGTTGCCTTTTCTTAATCTTCCTTCTAAGATAAGTCGTAAGGTTAGTATTGCCTCACGTGTTCCAACATTTCTACGGAATCCAAACTGATCTTCCCCGAGGTCCACTTCTACCAGTTTTTCCATTCGTCTGTAAAGAATTCGCGTTAGTATTTTGCATCTGTGACTTATTAAACTATCCATAACAAATCCTTGTATTTGTCCATGGAGAATAAATAAAAAAAATCATCTTGATGATTCTCTTAGTTTTTCATGTGGTTTACTCTCTGTATGGCATATCATAACTTTGGCTCTTTCAGTGGTCCCCCTTATGGTGCTCTGGTTACTGTGTGGCACAGTCTGCCTGCAAAGCCACACACGGATATCCTGCAAGGCCACTGTTTATGTTCCATTCACTCTGTTTGCAGCTCCACTACCTGTGCTCATGAATCTTAACTGTTAAACGTGCATTCTACTTCCTATTAAGTTACTGATGAGGAACTGGCTCTTGATAGATACATCAAATGTTGAATCAACAGTTTATGAGTACGTGGAAGCAGTAGTTACCCTTAGAACAAAATCAGCAATTACAACAGGAACCCCCCCCCCCCCCCCATGAACCATGGACCTTGCCGTTGGTGGGGAGGCTTGCGTGCCTCAGCGATACAGATGGCCGTACCGTAGGTGCAACCACAACGGAGGGGTATCTGTTGAGAGGCCAGACAAACATGTGGTTCCTGAAGAGGGGCAGCAGCCTTTTCAGTAGTTGCAGGGGCAACAGTCTGGATGATTGACTGATCTGGCCTTGTAACATTAACCAAAACGGCCTTGCTGTGCTGGTACTGCGAACGGCTGAAAGCAAGGGGAAACTACAGCCGTAAATTTTCCCGAGGACATGCAGCTTTACTATATGATTAAATGATGATGGCGTCCTCTTGGGTAAAATATTCCGGAGGTAAAATAGTCCCCCATTCGGATCTCCGGGCGGGGACTACTCAAGAGGACGTCGTTATCAGGAGAAAGAAAACTGGCGTTCTACGGATCGGAGCGTGGAATGTCAGATCCCTTAATCGGGCAGGTAGGTTAGAAAATTTAAAAAGGGAAATGGATAGGTTAAAGTTAGATATAGTGGGAATTAGTGAAGTTTGGTGGCAGGAGGAACAAGACTTTTGGTCAGGTGATTACAGGGTTATAAATACAAAATCAAGTAGGGGTAATGCAGGAGTAGCTTTAATAATGAATAAAAAAATAGGAGTGCGGGTTAGCTACTACAAACACCATAGTGAACGCATTATTGTGGCCAAGATAGACACAAAGCCCATGCCTACTACAGTAGTACAAGTTTATATGCCAACTAGCTCTGCAGACGATGAAGAAATTGATCAAATGTATGACGAGATAAAAGAAATTATTCAGGTAGTGAAGGGAGACGAAAATTTAATAGTCATGGGTGACTGGAATTCGTCAGTAGGAAAAGGAAGAGAAGGAAACATAGTAGGTGAATATGGATTGGGGGGAAGAAATGAAAGAGGAAGCCGCCTTGTAGATTTTTGCACAGAGCATAACTTAATCATAGCTAACACTTGGTTCAAGAATCATAAAAGAAGGTTGTATACCTGGAAGAATCCTGGAGATACTAAAAGGTATCAGATAGATTATATAATGGTAAGACAGAGATTTAGGAACCAGGTTTTAAATTGTAAGACATTTCCAGGGGCAGATGTGGATTCTGACCACAATCTATTGGTTATGAACTGCAGATTGAAACTGAAGAAACTGCAAAAAGGTGGGAATTTAAGGAGATGGGACCTGAATAAACTGAAAGAACCAGAGGTTGTAGAGTGTTTAAGGGAGAGCATAAGGGAACAATTGACAGGAATGGGGGAAAGAAATACAGTAGAAGAAGAATGGGTAGCTCTGAGGGATGAAGTAGTGAAGGCAGCAGAGGATCAAGTAGGTAAAAAGACGAGGGCTAATAGAAATCCTTGGGTAACAGAAGAAATATTGAATTTAATTGATGAAAGGAGAAAATATAAAAATGCAGTAAATGAAGCAGGCAAAAAGGAATACAAACGTCTCAAAAATGAGATCGACAGGAAGTGTAAAATTGCTAAGCAGGGGTGGCTAGAGGACAAATGTAAGGATGTAGAGTCTTCTCTCACTAGGGGTAAGATAGATACTGCCTACAGGAAAATTAAAGAGACCTTTGGAGAGAAGAGAACCACTTGTATGAATATCAAGAGCTCAGATGGCAACCCAGTTCTAAGCAAAGAAGGGAAGGCAGTAAGGTGGAAGGAGTATATAGAGGGTTTATACAAGGGCGATGTACTTGAGGACAATATTATGGAAATGGAAGAGGATGTAGATGAAGATGAAATGGGAGATAAGATACTGCATGAAGAGTTTGACAGAGCACTGAAAGACCTGAGTCGAAACAAGGCCCCGGGAGTAGACAACATTCCATTAGAACTACTGACGGCCTTGGGAGAGCCAGTCGTGACAAAACTCTACCATCTGGTGAGCAAGATGTATGAGACAGGCGAAATACCCACAGACTTCAAGAAGAATATAATAATTCCAATACCAAAGAAAGCAGGTGTTGACAGATGTGAAAATTACCGAACTATCAGTTTAATAAGTCACAGCTGCAAAATACTAATGCGAATTCTTTACAGACGAATGGAAAAACTGGTAGAAGCGAACCTCGGGGAAGATCAGTTTGGATTCCGTAAAAATGTTGGAACACGTGAGGCAATACTAACCTTACGACGTATCTTAGAAGAAAGATTAAGAAAAGGCAAACCTACGTTTCTAGCATTTGTAGACTTAGGGAAAGCTTTTGACAATGTTAACTGGAATACTCTCTTTCAAATTCTAAAGGTGGCAGGGGTAAAATACAGGGAGCGAAAGGCTATTTACAATTTGTACAGAAACCAGATGGCAGTTATAAGAGTCGAGGGGCATGAAAGGGAAGCAGTGGTTGGGAAAGGAGTGAGACAGGGTTGTAGCCTCTCCCCGATGTTATTCAGTCTGTATATTGAGCAAGCAGTAAAGGAAACAAAAGAAAAATTTGGAGTAGGTATTAAAATTCATGGAGAAGAAGTAAAATCTTTGAGGTTCGCCGATGACATTGTAATTCTGTCGGAGACAGCAAAGGACTTGGAAGAGCAGTTGAACGGAATGGACAGTGTCTTGAATGGAGGATATAAGATGAACATCAACAAAAGCAAAATGAGGATAATGGAATGTAGTCAAATTAAATCGGGTGATGCTGAGGGGATTAGATTAGGAAATGAGACACTTAAAGTAGTAAAGGAGTTTTGCTATTTAGGGAGTAAAATAACTGATGATGGTCGAAGCAGAGAGGATATAAAATGTAGACTGGCAATGGCAAGGAAATCGTTTCTGAAGAAGAGAAATTTGTTAACATCGAGTATAGATTTAAGTGTCAGGAAGTCGTTTCTGAAAGTATTTGTATGGAGTGTAGCCATGTATGGAAGTGAAACATGGACAATAACCAGTTTGGACAAGAAGAGAATAGAAGCTTTCGAAATGTGGTGCTACAGAAGAATGCTGAAGATAAGGTGGGTAGATCACGTAACTAATGAGGAGGTATTGAATAGGATTGGGGAGAAGAGAAGTTTGTGGCACAACTTGACTAGAAGAAGGGATTGGTTGGTAGGACATGTTTTGAGGCATCAAGGGATCACAAATTTAGCATTGGAGGGCAGCGTGGAGGGTAAAAATCATAGAGGGAGACCAAGACATGAATACACTAAGCAGATTCAGAAGGATGTAGGTTGCAGTAGGTACTGGGAGATGAAGAAGCTTGCACAGGATAGAGTAGCATGGAGAGCTGCATCAAACCAGTCTCAGGACTGAAGACCACAACAACAACAACAACAGCAGTGGTGACTACAATAACAACAGCAGCAGCCCATGAATAGCTATAACTTCTTATAAAAAATATAACACTACTGTCAGTGCCTCCACTGATGGCTTTTTCTGTTTTGAGGAAAATTGATGAAATTGATGAAATCCTCTCAGGTTTCCAGCTGAATGGCAGTGTTAAAGAACTGCAATATTTTGAAGAGTGTCATACTCATAGTCTCCTGGTGATGTGTCAAGATATTGTGGATGTCTCAATATTTATGCTATTGATGTGCCACCCTCTACCCCCATGCCCCCCACCTGGCTGTGGGCAACAGCATACTGTGTAGCCAGTGGGTAGCGAGAGGGTGTAGTTTGTGGTGGTGATTGTAGTAGGAGTGCTGGAGGCTATGCTAGAGTCTCTCTCTGAACTTTCAGAAGTGTCTTGCATGCAGGATGGTGCTGGTCATGCTCTTATTGTCTTATTGTAATGCTGATATCGTGAGATGCCATGCTGAACTGAGTATCCTCATCTGTATTGACAAGTTCTCATGAATCCTCTCTTCTATGGATTCCTTTCTAAAGCTGCCACTGTAGACCTTTTTTCGGCATAGAACCTTGGTACTTTCTGTGCTGTGCTCTGCTATTGCTGATTTCTCTGTGTGTCATAGGCAACATACCTGATGTATGGTTGCTACCTGGTTGGCAACCCAAGAGCTTCTCACCAGCTCCTCTACAGCTTCAAGCAGCTGCAGAAATAATTCATCAGGAAAGCAAAACTATTCAGCACATTAGTTTTCCTGCATTGGTGTCAAGGTGAGAACATCTTTTTGAGGTTTGTGGAACTATGTCATCCAGTTAAATGAAAGAAGAGTGACTCACATTGTTATGATGAACAGACTATGCTACACTGTTGGAGCACATTCTCATCGTCCAGAACGAGTGGGACAAGAAAGCATGTACCCTGATTGCATGTCACTACCGTTTGGTCATGGCACTACCAGCACACACTTGGGAGGTGGCAGATTGCAATTCTTACACCAACAGTGAGGTGCAGAAATGATGCACTACTGCAAAGCAGCTCAGAAAATTTGACAGACTCTCAGGAGCTCAGATGATCAACAAGGAGGTAAATAATGTAATGCAATAGTCAATTTGACAGAGAAAGTACTGGATTCAGTTACAGCTTCAGCATTCACAAAAGGGCTAACATTACAGCTGTACTGAAGACCAAATTGAAATGAGACATGGTTAGTGGCATGGAGGAAGCAATTCGAGGCTTGCCAAAGGAAGAAGAGAGGAGACCAAGTGGGGAACTGACAGTGTCATCAAAAAGTCCTAACTCCTAAAAATGAACATGACTTGGCAGAACTGGAGGCTCTCCAATCACTGAGAAATAATCTGACACTATGATCCTTCTAGTAGATAAAGATGTACTGATGTGCACTTATGACTACCAGCATAAAATTGGCTCAGTGCTACAGGATTCAGCCTACAGGAAGGATCCAACCTTGACAACAATCATAAAAATTGTGGCTTTGTTGGAAAGCTTGGATCTACCAGAAGAAGTGAAGACGTGGCACCACACCTTGACGAACTTCCAAAAATCTACAAGGCAGGTGTGCTTCTGTGGGCATGACACCATTAGACCTCACAATTAAGGACTAGGTAAATATCTGGCAATGCTTCTAAAACCCATTGTGGGTCACTGCAGTCACCACATGAAGAACTCAGCCAATTTTGTGATAGTACTTAAGGGGGACATTGATGAAAAACACACACTATTTCAAAAATGCACCAAATCCACAGTTTTGGAGATATGGCAATGAAATTTTGTACCACGCTTTACATGAAAGTAACACATTTACATGTAAAATCCTTTGATTATATTTATTCAAATTTGTTTTGAATAAAATTTGAATTTTTATTTTCAAAAAATAATGTATGTTCCTTTTTCTCAGAAAGTATTCAAGAGATTTCTACAAAGATTTCTCTGTTTTATCTCTTTATATGTTGTAAGCTTCTCTCATGAGGTTTTTGGAATAGGTCAAATATGAGAATTTTCATAATTTTTTAATTATAATTCCACAAGTACAATTTTAAATTAATGCAAAATTCCAAGCACTTTGCCCCATATCTCAGCTTACTCTTGAGACAATGTTTATTAGGTTTACAGAAATATGTGTACAAAATTTCATAATTCTAACATTCATAGAATCTGAGGAATGGGACATAAACTTTAAAAAACAAACTTTTCAGGAAATGCAGTTTAAAGTTCAACCTAATTTTTTCCTTATTTCACTTCTTCAGAAGGCACCACATTTGTACTCTGGATCGTATTTCCCTTCAAGGCTTCTCTTCTGGTTTCTTGTTGCCTGGCATCTTTCCTTTACCAGGTCTTCAACTGACTTTTCAGCTGCAGAGACGCGCTGTAAATCTATTTTTTTCAGGATAGGTCTTGAGTAAAATTTCCTATCTTGAAGACCATTCTATCTAATACCTTCATCCTCCTGATATTCCCATCATTAAATACAGTAACTGCATCATAAGTTGTTATTCTGACAACTGTAGCAGATGTAAATGTGTTTTTAGGGCGTTGTTTCCATATGAGTGAATTTAGAGACTCATTTGGATTTTGGGTTTTGCAATGAACACTCTTTTTGAGAAGTGCAGGATCAGCCAAAGATGATCTATAAAACCAAAGAGTATGTATCACAGCCTTCTAGATGTATCCTGCACACATTTGGTTGAAAGTAATACACAGAATCATTGTTCACTGAGCTGGTATTGAAGTGCTGCTTCAAAACATGGGTGTGGCAGGGAGGCCGCGTCACACTTTTAATTAATTTTCAGGCACTTCAGATGTGATTTCAACATTGAAACTTTAGGACCTTATTGTCCATGAGATGACTAACAACTAAAAAATAAATCAGAAATTGACGTTTTTGGTCAATATCAGCAACGACTACCCTTAAGGACATGTGACTACAAAAGGACAACATGCTCATGAGCTTTATTATTACATTGCTGTTCACCAAAGTACCTCTTCAAAATTCTTTCTGCATCTACATAAATACTCTACAAAGCCACATTATGGTGCATGGCACAGGGTACCCTGTACCAGTACTAGTCTTTCCTTTCTCCTTCAATTTGCAAATAGAGTGAGGCAGAAACGTCTGTCTGTATGCCTCTGTATAAGCATGAATTTCTCTTATCTTATCTTTGTGTTCCTGTGCACAATGTATGTTGGCGCCTGTAGTGTCATGTGGCAGCCAGCTTCAAATGCCGGTACATTAAATTTTCTCATTAGCGTTTCTCGAAAAGAATAACGCCTTCCCTCCAGGGGTTCCCATTTGAGTTCCTGTGTTATTTGAACCTACCAGTAACAAATCTAGCAGCCTGTCTCTGAATTGCTTTAATGCCTTCCTTCAATCTAAGCTGATACGGATCCCAAACACTTGAGCAGCATTCAAGAATTGGTCTCACCAGCATCCTTTATGTGGTCTCCTTTACAGGTGAACCACTCTTTCCTAAAATTTTCCCAATAAACCAAAATCAACCATTCACATTTGCTTCCACAGTTCTCACTTGCTCGTTCCATTTCATATTGTTTTGCAATTTTGCAGTTTTATGACCAGACATATAATGACTGTGTCAGGACACTAATAATACTGTATACAAACATTACAGGTTTGTTCTTCCTACTCATCCTCATTAACTTAGATTTTTCCACATTTAGAACTAGCTGCCATTCAGCACACCAACCAGACATTTTGTCTAAGTCATCTTGTATCATCCCACAGTCACTCAACTTCAACATCTTACTGTACACCACAGCATCATCAGCAAACAATTGCTACTTACTCAATGTTTCAAGCTACAAATAGTTAAAGTTTTTGAACATGCACTAATGACCTCCTACTTCAAGAGCAACAGAGAAGTTTTTGAACAAATGAGCGGAGTGGTCATAGGAGCCGCACTGGCTCCTGGGATCACAGCATTGTACACTCTGAGGATGTGGCCATTCAAACCACTCAAAAAAACATGAATACTTCTTCCAATATATTGACAATACTTTCATGGTGTGGGAGCAATGTAGGCAGCACTAGACGAGTTTCTTGACCGCGTTAACAACATTCATCAAAACACTGCATTTACTATGGAAATAGAGGAGAACGTTTGTATTTCTTTCTTGGACAAGATAAAAAAGAAGAAACCATACAGTATGCAGGAAGAAAACCTACATAGATGTGTACCTCCAGGCAATGAGCTGCCATTGTTCATTGTAATGGCAGACAGTGCTAACCACACTGATATATACTGCACTTGAAGGAAATGTTCTGGAAAAATGGGTACACTGAAGAACGGATTAGTAGGTCATTTAAGAAGAGGAAAGACACAGCAAACTGAAGAGGGGGAGGAAGAAGATCAGAGACTTATTTTCCTTCTTCATTTGGGATCAGTCTCAGTCAAAATTTTGAGGCTGCTCGAAAAATACAACATGAGAACTACCACATAAAATGAAAGAGTATCTTGGCTCTGTGAAAGATGCTTTCTGGACATGTCTGGGTTGTACAGCATCTCTTGTAATGTAGTCACTAGTTCATTGGACAAATGCGTTGCTGCATCTCAGTGAGGAGCACGTCAGTACTGTATGACTTGGTCACACACGCAAATAGTGATAGCAGAGCATAGCATGAAGACTTTCAGAACACCAAGGTACTGTGACGAGCAACCAGCTATTGAGACAGCATTATGAAGGACTCCATAGAATAAGGATAAATGAAAATGTGGTCATTAGGGACAAAGGATATGTACTCAGTTTGGCATGGAATCTCACACTAATGGCCATATGAGCAGAGCCTGCCCAGCTCTGTTCTGCATACAAGACGCATTGGTTGTTCCCACTTCTCCCACCATTGCAGCCTCATCTCCCTACTCACATGCTGTCCTCACAGAACCCTGCTGCCCACAGCCAGCTCAGCGAGCTGGATGGAGCACACTATTTCAACAACCACAGTATATCAACACTTCTTCAGAAGGTGATGAGTGTGACAGTCTTTGAAACATCACAGTCATTAAACACTACCAACTAGCTGAAAATCTGAGAGCTTTTCATCATCTGCCTGTGTGGTTTCCAGCTCCATTGCAAGGAAAGTAACATTGCAGGTCCTGAATGTCAAAGTACTTTGTTATTGTCTTCAAGTAGTCAGTCATATTATGTAGTTCATAAGTTGCGACTGTTGATCAAACCTATTAGTCTTTCATTTGTGATTTCTTGACTGACCATTTCTGTCAGCAAACTCATATTGTGGCTCCAAGACTCAAATTTAGTCAATATGGAATTATCAGTATATGACACGGACCACAGATTTGCATGGCCTCTCATCAGTGCTAAAACATTGTGATCATGAGACCTAACACTTAGCGATATTCTTAAAATTGCTCAGGCATTTGAAATAGCATTCTCAGTGCAATAAGCATTGGGTGATGAGTTAGTAGGAGCACAAATGGCCATAAGTCAGTGTTGTAACTGGTGTGCATCTGATGACATTTCAAGTAATCATCTTCTGTCTCCCTACCACTTGACAGTACAGCAAATATGGGCAACATCAGCAGTTAGGAAACAGTGCCCCATCATTGGTAGATGCTCAGAAAAGTGAGCTTAGAGGTGACATTGATCTTATCCAACCTATGTGGCAGCAGATAGAAGCCACTCCTCCACGTCATTGCTGTCAATCGAACCCGGTAGCTTAAAGCCCCAGAAAGCATGACTGAATTACCTTTGCAGGCATGCTTGGCAAAATTGCTTGTAGCATGATGCAATACATTGTTCATGCCAGAAAAAGGGCATGTATTATGGCTCAGCCATGTTCCAGGCCTCATATCACCGTTAACACACCAGTATCCATGTTGATCAAATTCCAGCCCTGTTGACTTTAGTCATCAGCAACATCAAGATGGAGCTTCAGGTTGATATTCACTCTGCCACATCTCTAATAATGTTGTAAATTTGTAATCACCTAGGTTCATTGCACAAACCAGAGCAGCAACCCATGAAAACGTGCTCAAAGGCTGGCTTTCATTACTAGGTAAATATAAAAATGTAGTTCGCCATCTAACATTTATGTGAGTTATTAAGTTGGTGTATGAGTTCGTAGGATTTTTGTTTTGCATGTTGGTATTCTGGTTCTTATGGGTTTATTTATCAATTGTCATTTTTCATTTGTAGTCCACTGTTTTTATTTAACATACTGCCATTTTGTCATTTAGAAATAGTGAGTTGAACTGTGGATGGTAGAAAATGGAGTGTTAAGTGAAGAAATTGGAATATTTTTGACATAGTCTTCTGTTTGAGCTCAATAGAGGGATGAAATCAGAAGAGGCAGCCAGAAACATTTGTGTCATGTACGAGGATAATGCCATTGAACAGAGCACACAAGAAAAAGGTTTTCTTATTTTAAGGAGGATCGTTTTGACATTAGTGACTCTCCACTTTGAGGAAGACCTTCAGGGTGTAATGAAGATGAAAACAATCCATGTCAGTGTACTTGAGAATTGGCAAATGTGATGAACTGCGATCATTCCACCATCATGCTACATGTGCATGCAGTGGGTAAGGTTCCAAAATGGGTTGTATACGTACCGCTTGCTCTAAACCAAAATCACAAAAATCAGTGGTTGGCTGTATATAGATCTCTGCTTGCTCATCATCAGTTGGCTCATGAAAAACACCGACAATTCCTGTCCTGTCAATAAACACAATACATACAAAGCCAAAAACAACAGCACAACAAAACACCACACAAACATGCACATACAGTGACAGAATGCAACACAAATAATACGTGAAAACAAGGAAGAAGATTGAAGATGATACAAAGATCTGCATGCATGCTCAAAAGATAATGTTGTGCATGTGGTGGAACAGCATCAACATGGAGTGCTACAAATTACCTCACTGAGGTGTGACTGTGACATCTATTGTCAACAACTGAGATGTCTTGTAGATGCAGTCCAAGAACAGTGATGAGAATGACTGTCTGAAGTGATGCTACTCCACAATAATACTTGCCCACATTCTGCTAGACACATAAAAAACACTATGTATGAGTTGGGTTGGGAAGTCATTCCACTTGCACCTTATTCACCTGATCTTGTGCCCTCAGTTTGCACCTTCTCCGCTCACTACTGAATAATCTTCACGTAACTTCCTTTCCAAATGAAAATGCACTCCGAACATGGCTTGATATGTTCTTCACCTCAAAATCATGTGATTCCTACAGTTGTAGCATCCAGAAGTTACCACGGTGTTGGCAGACCATTGTAAATAGTGAAGGAGAATATATTATTGATGACTAAAGTCTCTATTATGTGTGTCTGTTGTGTTTATTAAACTTGGAAATATGCTATGAACTTTTGCACCAACCCAGTACTGCCCCATTGACCATTGACTGCCAATGTATTTGGACTGGATACATTTTCTTTATTCAGTTTTCATATAGCCAATCTGGTCAATCTAATGTCAACCAGCATGCCATTCATAGACTAAGAGAAGTTATATGAGGAATTTGGAGAAGTTTTTGTTCCCTCACTCAGTTGTGCCAGTGATTTTGTAGTGCACTTATCCTTTAAGAAATGGGCACAGCTTCATTTTTGTCATGTCCACCTGATACCATTCATAATGTGTAACAATGAAAACAATCAATTATTGATTAAATTATTTAATTGAGTAGATAAAAAATTTACTCAACAAGCAGTGGCAGAACACACACATTAAAGACTGCTGTGATTGGCAAGCTTGCTGAGCCAGTGGCTCCTTCTTCAGGCAGATGGGTTGAAGCGGAAGAAATAAGGGTGAAGGAAAAGGACTGGAGAGATCTAGGAAAAGGAGTAGATTTTGGGAAAATCACCAAGAACCATGGGTCAGGGGTGACTTACTGTAAGTAACCTACAGGTGAGCTTGTTGACTTGACACTTCACCTTCCTGCCTTTATGAAACTTAATGAGTTTTTAATGGTTAAAATTAACTATTATACCAAGTTTATGCTGAAGGAGCCCAAATAACGCACCTTTTACACCAGCTGTGGAAAATGGGTTAATCTTGTACATTCAGAAACGTGACAGAAACCATTTCTTCAGTTAAAAAAGTGCCTGAAATCTGCTCCTTGTCTGGCTACTTTTATGCTAGTCAAATGCCCCATTCCTGTGATGGACACATCACTGTATGGGATAGGCACAGTACTGTCACATAAAAACTCTGACACCACAGAACCATCACTTGCTTTCACTTCCAAAACGCTGTCAGCAGCAAAGTTAAATTATTCACAAGTGGAAAAAGAAGCACTGGCAGTAATCTAAGGTGTCAAAGAATTTTGTGTTTTTGTGTGTGGTGATACTACACGTGATTTCTGACCATAAGCCACTAATGTCGTTGTTTAATACATGATCAAGGCTGCTGGAAAAAATGGCATGGCGGCTGCAGCAATGGGCATTGTTTTTGATAGTCATCGTAGGACCATTGTACAGCAGGCATATGCCAAAATTCTGTCTTGCCTTCCTAATGACCCGCTTTAGGACTGTGATTTATAGGAACCCATGTGATTCGCATCAACCACAATATTCAATAGAAACTGCAGTCATTCCATGTTGCTGCCCACAATGTACAGTAGGTTATAGCTCAGAATCCGCTGCTTACTAGATTTGTTTGTCATATTACCAGGAGGCACTTACTCAAGGAAACACTTCCAGGTTTCAAGATGTATTTTTTACTCTGATCTCACCTCAGTGGTTTGGATGGTGTCTTGTTGCTGGTTACCAACAAGTCAGAATCATAGATACTTACTCGCCCTTTGTTCTGGCCCTGGATCATCCAGATGCTCCATTTGTCAAATGAAGGTAATGACCTGAAGTAATGTTTAGCAGCCGAAAAAAGACACTAAAATAGAGCATATGGACTGCAATGTATGCAAAATCAATTGGTTCTGCCCCAGAATATTTGTTCATTGATCAAGCCTGAACACCCTTGAGATTAAGTGCACATAGACTTCGCTGGAATGTTCAAGGGTGCCATGTGGCTTTTAGATGTGGTCACAATCTCAGATTTCCCATATATTGGCTAGTTGCAGTCAGTAACAATAGCAACTGTGATCTGGCCTTTACCATCCATATTTGCCATAGAGGATGCACCACAGACCCATGTATCAGATAGTGATGCACAGTTACCCTCATCTGCCTCCAGAATTAATGTAAAAGGAACAGAGTCATGTACCTGACAACTGCCCCCTTTTATCCAGTATCAAACTCAGAGGTGAAGTGGTTAGTCAGGACATTCAAATCACAGAAACAAAATTAATGACACTGAAGGATGCATTAACAATTTTCCTGGCTGCAAATATATTCATGTTAGTCAGTAGCAGTGTAGGGGTTACCCACTGCCGGGCTGGAAACTCCTACTGTTTCATCAGGATGCAGACCAAGGACATGTGTGACATTGTTACATGCAATAAAATATTATTCAACATTGTTCCATTTATTACTCAAAATACAAGTCATTGCTACGTCTTCTATGATAAATGGTGTCTATAAAATTCAGAGAGGAATCCGCTGAATCCAGCAGCATCACAGCTTCCGAATATGCTGCATCACTCAAAAGTGAAAGCTGATGATGAAGATAAGTATACCACATTGACAGCCCTGCTTGGAGAAGGCACTGACTGTGATGTGTGTGTTTCATACACATGCTGTTTTGGGGAGCATTTAATCCCCCCCAGATCACTGTCCGTTGTTGTTCCATCAGGTGGAACTGAGTGCTGAACCTTCCCCACTAGTACAGTAGGCCATCAGACTAGTGTGACACTGGAGTTTTAGATCAGCTTCTGCCCTGGATTGGAGTCCTGCTGGTAGACTTGTAGACTGCCCATCCGTGCTGGCTGTTGTACTGACTTCAGTACTGGATGCTCGACTTCATTATTCATGGCTATGGATTGCTGATCTTCTCATGACACAGCTGGGGTAATACCATCATTGGAACATTCTCACACACAAGATGTTATCATATCATAACCAAAGGATCAAGTGTGAACAACATGAACACCATCAATCTTACTGGCTGAGTGCTCTAAGCTAGTAGGCGTGGAATATTTATGTCGTCAAGGAGAGGCTCCAGTCTCCGATATCATCTGTAATGATTGAATCAGTTGTGCTCATCTTGAGTTGTCAGTGGTCTTCAGTTATGCTACATTTCCTTAACGAATTTGTTACAATGTCTTTATTGCTTATTCAAACGCCTGCTAGATGGTCTTGTATCATACATAGTGTTGCAAGAGGAACAAAGGCAATTTGGCCTGTGCTCTTCTAATCTCTTTCTGCTGAGCCCACTCGCAGTCTCACACAATTGTTTTGAGGCTGCTGTCTTCGTGAATGAGTAATGTTTTTGGTGTTGAATGTTTATGCTTCCCAGCTGGCGGCTGTTGATACTTCCATGTGATTGAGTAACCCCAGCTGTTCGAACTTAGAGAGTTTTACTCTCCCCAGAAAGCATCGATGTGTCTACTACAGTACAACACATGTGATGGGAGACATGTAGCACAAACCAACAGAACATTTGACACCCAGTACAAAGAACATATCAGAGAATGGAAATATGGGACAAGGCACTCAAATTCTGCAGAACATTTAAGAGAAAATAATCACAAATCTGCTACAAGAGAGAAAATGAAAATAGTTAGAACAAATATTGAAAGACACCACCTAACCTTACAAGAATATTATCACAAAAAAAGAAAAGCTGAAAAGAAGTTAGTACTAAATACCCAAGTGAATATGAGTACTGTAATGACCCAGTGTTAACACAAGGTGATCATATAATAGACAAAAGTCCCAGTTAGACGATCACAAATTCCCTTTCTCTCTTAGGTGTGTAAAATTACAGAAATGAATGACACTCCTGACACAAAAACGACAGTTACAGTACTATATTTAAAAAATAGTGACCAAAAGGAAAACTACAAACTTTCAACCAGTTTGCCACATGAGAGAGCTTATAAGTAATGAATTAGATACTGCTCTGTAAGTACCTTTCCATTTTATTATAAAAAGTTTAGTGAACTCCTTTAAATTTATAACCTGCATGTGCAAACAATAACCTGTATGTGCAAATGAAAAAAAAATCATGTAATTTTTCAGGACACCACTGAAGATGCCTTGTAAACAAGGTGAAATGTGTCTATGTGCACAAGTTAAATTAAAAAAGAAAACCTTCATGTGCAGCATGCAAAAGACATTTCTCTTTCAATCTACTGCATTTTAATCATACGTCTGTCATCATTTATTCTGCCACTGTTAACTTTAATCAGATCTATGATGGTGTTCTGTAGCTGAGTGATTCTCCTTACTTGTGGGATTATGAAGGAGGAGATGCATTTCCATTTACTTGTATATATTGTGAATTGTGACACTGGAACTGGTTGCCAACTATAATAAAATATATTAGGGTGAAACAGTTTTAAAACTCATTTTGTGACCAGTATGCATCACTTGAAAATCTGCTGCCAGGCATTAGTCCTCAGTATATTCTTTCAGTTTGATGAGATATGAGACTTCAACATTCATTAAAACCAGATGCAACAAAACAGGTAAGCCAGATGTCACAACTGGCATTTCTACCATATGTGGAGCCACTAAAAACAAAGATCAGAAAAATGTTGAAGAAACGTGATATAAAAACAATCATTCAACCACAGCAAGACACCTATGGTATAGTTGTCACAGCCAGGTACCCAGTGTGATTGTACACACCTGCCATTTATAGCTTTTAGTTTGAGTTCAGGTTACAGTGTATAGGCTAGTTATAAATTTACATTTTGCAGTGCTGCTTGGAGCATATGATATATGCTGATCTCAGGTGGAAAGACAAATTGGTGGTGGCAAAGTTTGGGCTATGTCTGACATTGAATGGACCTGAGTGCTGTACAGGGCCAGAGGAATTTGGTCTGCATAATGAAGGCATCAAAGTTGTTGTTGTTGTGGTCTTCAGTTCTGAGACTGGTTTGATGCAGCTCTCCATGCTACTCTATCCTGTGCAAGCTTCTTCATCTCCGAGTAACTACTGCAACCTACATCCTTCTGAATCTGCTTAGTGTATTCATCTCTTGGTCTCCCTCTACGATTTTTACCCACCACGCTGCCCTCCAATACTAAATTGGTGATCCCTTGATGCCTCAGAACATGTCCTACCAACCGATCCCTTCTTCTAGTCAAGTTGTGCCACAAACTTCTCTTCTCCCCAATCCTATTCAATACCTCCTCGTTAGTTATGTGATCTACCCGTCTAATGTTCAGCATTCCTCCGCAGCACCACATTTCAAAAGCTTCTATTCTCTTCTTGTGCACACTATTTATTGTCCATGTTTCACTTCCATACATGGGTACACTCCATACAAATACTTTCAGAAACAACTTCCTGACACTTAAATCTATACTCGATGTTAACAAATTTCTCTTCTTCAGAAACGCTTTCCTTGCCATTGCCAGTCTACATTTTATATTCTCTCTACTTCGACCATCATCAGTTATTTTGCTCCCCAAATAGCAAAACTCCTTTGCTACTTTAAGTGTCTCACTTCCTAATCTAATTCCCTCAGCATCACCCGACTTAATTCTACATTCCATTATCCTCGTTTTGCTTTTGTTGATGTTCATCTTATATCCTCCTTTCAAGACACTATCCATTCTGTTCAACTGCTCTTCCAAGTCCTTTGCTGTCTCTGACAGAATTACAATGTCATCAGCAAACCTCAAAGTTTTTATTTCTTCTCCATGGATTTTAACACCTACTCCAAATTTTTCTTTTGTTTCCTTCACTGCTTGCTCAATATACAAATTGAACAACATCGGGGAGAGGCTACAATCCTGTCTTACTCCCTTCCCAACCACTACTTCCCTTTCGTGTCCCTCGACTCTTATAACTGTCATCTGGTTTCTGTACAAATTGTAAATAGCCTTTCGCTCCCTGTATTTTACCCCTGCCGCCTTCAGAATTTCAAAGAGAATATTCCAGTCAACATTGTCAAAAGCTTTCTCTAAGTCTACAAATGCTAGGAATGTAGGTTTTTCTTTCCTTAATCTAGCTTCTAAGATAAGTCGTAGGGTCTGTATTGCCTCACGTGTTCCAATATTTCTACGGAATCCAAACTGGTTTTCCCTGAGGTCGGCTTCTACTAGTTTTTCCATTTGTCTGTAAAGAATTCATGTTAGTATTTTGCAGCCGTGACTTATTAAACTGATAGTTCGGTAATTTTCACATCTGTCATCACCTGCTTTCTTTGGGATTGGAATTATTATATTCTTCTTGAAGTCTGTGGGTATTTCGCCTGTCTCATACATCTTGCTCACCAGATGGTAGAGTTTTGTCACGACTGGCTCTCCCAAGGCCGTCAGTAGTTCTAATGGAATGTTGTCTACTCCCGGGGCCTTGTTTCGACTCAGGTCTTTCAGTGCTCTGTCAAACTCTTCATGCAGTATCTTATCTCCCATTTCATCTTCATCTGTATCCTCTTCCAGTTCCATAATATTGTCCTCAATTACATCGCCCTTGTATAGACCCTCTATATACTCCTTCCACCTTTCTGCTCTCCCTTCTTTGCTTAGAACTGGGTTTCCATCTGAGCTCTTGATATTCATACAAGTGGTTCTCTTTTCTCCAAAGGTCTCTTTAATTTTCCAGTAGGCAGTATCTATCTTACCCCTGGTGAGACAAGCCCCTACATACATTTGTCCTCTAGCCATCCCTGCTTAGCCATTTTGCACTTCCTGTCAATCTCATTTTTGAGACGTTTGTATTCCTTTTTGCCTGCTTCATTTACTGCATTTTTATATTTTCTCCATTCATCAATTAAATTCAATCAAAGTTATAACCAACTAAAGTCTCATACACAAATATTGTGACTGTCAGATAAGCTCTACAAGGGACCTGTTACTAGCCCAATATGTTGCAAGCACTCCCCACTGAGATATTTCCACATGGCATTTGAGGTGGAGCACAGTAGATCATGCCAGTTCTCAACTGTGTTCTCTCTCTCCACCCACCTCATGGAACTCAGAAGGGACAAATCAGCTTGTAGCTCTGCTTATACAGAATGTTTCTGTGACAGTGTGCAAAAATTTAACAAGACAGGCTTCACTGAACAATTTGAGTTAGGGAGCCGGGGGTCGGAGAAGCAATCTTAAGGAGATAATAGAAATAAAATCACATTACTGAGTACTTCCTTATTTAAATTAGTTACAGTTAACTGCAAATACCATCACTGACACAGTGAATATACCCCTTGTACTGTATCTTACAAAATGTGCTGAAACTGATGGTCATCAACCTCAATGCTAGGATGACAATGGTGAACAAGTTTCTGATGCCTTCTGACCAATATTCCTGGTGTGTTTTGAATCACATCACAGGCAGCTACAATTCTGGGAACTAATTCCATCTCTGTATCCACTGGGGTCTCAAACACAAGTGACTTTAGATATCGCCACAGGAAATAATCAAAGGGATTCAGGTTAGGTGACCTCACAGGCAATGGAACAGGACCTCCCCTCAAATCCAGAAATCAGGAAATATGGCATTGACATGGTTGCATATATCCACACTGATGTGAGGTGGTGCACCGTCATGTTGTATCCCCGACCTCTTATGAACAGCCAAAGATACGTTCTCCAACAACTCAGGTGAAACTCTTTCCACGAACCTCAAGTACAGGTAACCATTCAGACAGCCAGGTAGAAGATATGATGGCTACCTCCTTGTTTCCTTGCAGGAAATAAAGAATTTACATATAAATAAACAGCAAAGTATGTGTAAACTTGCACACATGTTAGTTGTAAATAAGCTGGAAAACAGTAATTCTAGACAAAGTGGTAGACAAGTTTACTTCCATATTTCTTTAAGCTGGCTTCTCTGACTCTAGGTTCCTTACCCTAGGTTCCCTACCTCAAATTGTTCAGTGGAGCAGTCTCTGTGTCTTCTTACATTTTAGTATGCTCTTACCAAAACACCCTGCATAAAAATAATCAAAATGCCATTTTGACATTTTGCCAGAAAATAATGCTCAATGAAACCTCATGCAATTGTGATTGATTAATCCTATTGAAAATCTTGACACTTTATATTAGTTTGATTCATAAGGATGCACAATGTGATCATTTCATGGGTCATGATCCACTTGTTGCCGTATACTTTGCATTAATGTAGCATTTTATTCAGAATAGTTTCCAAAGTTTGACTAAAGTTAGCAAATGGTCTAAGCATCTCTATTGTGTGACCTTATTAATGCACGAGGTATGAGAAGCAAGAGACAACAAAAGGCTAATCTCCTACAATATTTGAGAAAAGTGTTTGAAATTAGAGCTTTGTTACACTTCAAATAATTCAGATTTACATGATTGTAATCAGAAAATTTTGAGGATATTTTAATTAATTTCTGAAGCAATACATTTAAAAAAAAGAAAAAAAAACAGAATAAATGTTTGTGAAGAAGATATCAGAAATGCTGAGAAAATTAAAGGAAAGAGTAACTTGGAAGGAAATATAATTTTTCCTACAGTGAATAGAGGTAGGAGCTACTTAGGGGCTGAGAAATTTTGTAACCTGTGATGGAATCTGACAAGGATACAGTACTTTTATCATTCAATGAATGGTGTAATGTTGAATAGAAGTCAGTGTTTATTGAACAAGTAACAGATAAGGAGAAATTTAAATGGATTAATGAAGCAGTTGTCAGGAAGATATATATGGTGGAAGTTATGACAACTAATGAGTAAGATGAAGTTAATTATGGTAAAGAGACATTTTTATTGTTGGAGAACCTTGCAATGTGAAGTTCAGCATGGGAGACTTTACAAATTAACACTGAAACTGTTCAAGTGACTGATCACAAAATTGTCACAAAAATTATTAAAAGTTGATGCATCACCTCATGTTGGGAGTTTTTAGTTGGTTAAGGAGGTTTACTTAACTGAAGTATTGTAATAATGTCATTGCTACAAATTCATAAGAACCAATACTTTCAATATCATATGATTTGATTGTAATAGCAGATTGACTATATTATACTCTTACATACACATTATGATTGTTCCTTTTATGGTGTTACAACTTCAAAAATCCATCCACACAATTCATAGTGGAACATATATTGGATATGTACTACAGTAACTAAAGGTGATAATCTTCCATGATGAGGATTTGAAAGAATATTGAATAAATTTTAGTCAATAAACACAATATGTGATGAATAAAAAAGTGAGAAAACTACAATGATTAATGGAGAAAAAATGTTTTTATATTAACTGAAAAGAACAGGAATATAAATAGTGATGAATGACACAATCACAAGTTTGACAAGAGTGATGGAGTATCTGTCACTTCAGAAAAATCAGATGGTAGAAAATGTAGATAATATTTTTTTTAGATGTGAGTTATGCGGTTAATTAATTTTCATGCAAGTGAACATATATCTGTCACTGACACTGCTACTACCATGTTCCTGAAGTCTTGATATTATTATTCTTTGGGTTTATTTCCCAGACTCAGATAATTTTACTTGCAGTTATAATAGGATTATGTAGTCAAATAAATTTCTTGTATTTAAATTTCTTTATGATAACTTGTTTTTAGAGGAGAGGTATCAGTAGGTTGGCCAAGAGTTTTCCTAGAGATTGAAACATATACTTCCACTATAAGCTTGCTGTGTCTAATGTTAGTAAAATGAATTTTTTGTCTTTTATTATATACAGATGTCTGTTAAACAGTGGAAAGTCCAGGTTGGAATATCAACTACTATGGGAAAGGTAGATTGCTGGTCACTGTACAGATGACTGTTTGACGTGTAGAAAGGTACAACAAAAAGGCTATTACACACTAAGCTTTTGGCCAAAGCTTTCTTCAAAAAAGAAATGAAAACACACATACATTCCCACAAGGATGCACACCTCAAGCAATCGCGACCGTTAACTCTGGCAGATTTTCTTGAAGTAGTAGCCATTGCCTTTAGTTTGGCATTTGGTTAGTATCATTTTTTGTAAGGTCTCTGGTAAGAAGTATTCCAGTTTGATCTTGTTGAATTATCTAACAGATGCAAATCTAATGCCCTGTCCAAATTTTATTGTAACCTCACAAAGTATTATTTCTTTGAGGTTCTTGTTTGTATAATTTTTCTCAGCTTGCTTTGTGCAAGATGCAAGGCCACTTAAAATGTTCACATGTTTTTCATTCTTTTGTAAACATGAAGTTTAAAACAGATCCCAGAAGTATCTAATATCCATGCCTGTGTGCTCGTATTCTCCTGTTACACATAGCTTTTCCAATTGAAGAAACAGATATATAGACCTACTCATGTGCTTCATGGTAGATGGTATGATTAGAGTAATTAAATAGTGTAATAGCAAACTAATATAAATAGCTTTCAGTTTTGTTTTTCATTTTAAAATATATTCATTATTAACTATTTCTGTTTATGCATTTATTCTGTCTAAAACATCAAACTGGCTGGTTTTTAACCATAGCGTCTGCTGAAATGGAGATGTCCTTTTGTATCAGAGTGGAATGGAAGCTTTCAACACAAACTTCAACAGTTACAATAGCAAGCCACTGAAACATATGACTGCTTCTAGATAAGAGTAGTTGAGTGTGTTTGTACAATGATAAATAATGTGTAACATCTTTTCTAAAATGTTTTGAAAACATCAATCAATTCATAATTGAGAAAATTTAAGTATCAGAAGATTTCATTGGAAAGAAAAAGAAAAATGGATCTAATTTAAAGCAATAAAAATTATTGAGAAATGAACCAGTAGACTGAAAATTCATTTGTTAATGATTCTGATTTTCCACTACCCATAATTCATTAGCAGAAAAATGCTATATTCTACAGTGAAATGTCCAGAACCTTTCAATAACATTTTCAGTTGTTTCCATGTAGAACTGTCTCAACTATGTGACTGTCTCAAAGTTTCTGTTAAATTACAAGGAGACAAGATAGCTGGTGAGTTCTTAACCTTTGCCACCTCTTCTCCTCACAATGGATCAGTGCCCTTCAGTCCATAGTCTGAATGACCTGCTCCTCATTCCCCACCCTCACAAACCTATTCTTTGTTTCTTTCTGGGGCAGGAACTGGAATTTATCCTCCTGAACATCAGTATTATCTAGACATTTTTTAAAAAATTCTACAGTTCTCTCATGTGACTTTTTCTTTTTTTCACTAATATTTCTAAATCATTGTATTATATCTACTTTATCTAGCTGTTAAAAAGTATTTCTTTTCCAGCGCATTTATCGAGGACATGCTGCAAGAAAGCATGTGAAACAACTGAAAACAGGTAACAAAGTAATTTTTGTCTTATATTCCCTCAGTTCTTAAAATATACAAATATTTCTGGTTCCAGTAACTACAATGTAACAGATAACATATTTCATTTTCAGATGTTGCCACAAATAATATTTTAAACAAACACAATATAACAAGGGAGCAAGCTAATGTAGCTTGTATATTAATACAGGTTGGTCAAACAGTTTCACTGTCAAAAGCTACTTCAAGAGCTGAGTAAAATTTTTGTGTCACTCAACATTTCCTTTGTATTTATTCATTTGATTTTCTTGCAGAAAATATTCCGTGGTTATTCTGCCCGAAAAGCATACAAGGAGATGCTTCAAGGTATAGTTTGAGCAACATATATGGATTTTGTTTTAAATTTATGGTGATTAAGAATAGAAGTTAATCTTTAATGATGAGTTAGTGGTACCACATGCTGAGTTTAAAATATGGGAGGGCATGTGTAGAGCTGCTTTATGCATTTCTGTTGAGCCATGATTTACCATAAGATTATTGGAGCCATGTTGTTTTCTGTATAGGAAACAGAGGCAAAGAAATTGCTGGAATGCTTGAATTTGTTGATTCTGTGGGGATAACTATGAGTAATTTTAACTTTACTTTTTTGGCTATTGCTCCTGTTTATAGTGACATGTAATCATAGAATATAAAAACATAAGATCATAGAATACAACATTACTTCTCCAGAAAATTATTTAATGGTAAAATCAATTGTATTCAAACACATAACAATAGAGTAACAAACTGAAAATATGACAATAATAATAATAAAAATGATAAATATTTATCATACAAGTTTATCCTACACTACACAGCTTGATAACGGGCTAGAAGTAGGGAAAATGACTGTTACAGCATATCAGTAGGAACCATTCTGGTGTTCATCCAGAATGGTTTGGGAAAACACAAGGAATTGTAGGGTTTACCATCTCATTGACAGTTAAATCAGGTTAACAATTTTAAATCCTTTCTTGATTCTTAATTTAATTGAATTGTGGTTATAATATACTCAAGCAATTATTTATATTAATCCATGAAAAGAGTTTTCCTAATTTTCCAATCATTTCACTGAACTGCAAATGCCACAAAAGAATTAAGAGGACTTGAAGTTTGCTAAAGGGAGTAGAATGAGTTTACTTTGTCTTCTGTTATGTAGGGTTAAAAATCTTTGGTTTATCAATATTAGCCTTCAACTCTTATGCATACTTATTGAAAATATATGTTGCACTGCTGCACACTTTGTTGAATTGTACATAAGGGATGATTTGCCTTTTACATTTGGTTTATTTTTTAATTTCTTGTTATATGATCACACCTAATGTTTTTGATTTCAGGCTTCTAACACAATGGTATACATGTAATTCTCATCACCTCTTAGTGACATATCCCCACTTAAGACTAAATCAACAATTTAGTGTGCAAAAAAACTCTCGAATATCAGAATTACTCATTTGTATCTTTTACACACACCCTCACTTCCACACTGAGCAAACCACTGTACACATATATCAATTTCATGTAAATGTGCATATACTTCAGTTTATGAGTTGAACAAATATTGCTTTCATACAACACTCTAGCAAAATATTAACAAATTCTAACTCACACTAAAAAATTCTAACATTAACTCCCATGTTAAATTAACTTCTATCTTCACTCTTACTAAAAACTACAAAAAATATTACAATGGTTTTCTGTGTCCTCGGGTATTCCATGGAAGTTACAGTATGGTGGCATACATTTACCTCTGATATTCCTTGGAGAGGATCATCTTATATGATACAATTTAGAAATTTCAATATATGTGGATTAAATAAACTGAACTTGGAACATTACTCCCTAACAAACCAACATCCCTTGTCTTGCATGACATAAATGGATGCTGTAGTTCCTTTTAAATGAGTTCATGTTGTCAACAGCAAGCCTCACAACTGAGTAGAGGTACTGCATTTCCAGATAAGAGTCTCCACCTTGTTAAATACAGGCGTTCATTTTATTTGGAAATTAACAACTAGGGTGGTACTAATAACTTAATTTTCATCTAAATATACTCTTTGCACTAGAAATAACTAGACTCAAAGTTTTACAATCCATGTAATCTAAAATAGAAGTGTGCAAAGCAAACAAACTTTATCAGAAGTGCTGACTGTGAGTAATATTCTAATGAAACCCACATCGATTTTTTGAAATTATATTAAATTTTTGTATGAAAATTCAAATTTTTGTTGCAACAGCCTTTTTAAATATTTTTGATAGTGATAGAAGCAGATAGGTTGGATGTTAGTTTCCCATACATTCTTTTGTGCCTTTTTTGAATATTGGTTTAGCTAGTGCATACTGCACGGTACCGGGAAAACATCCTTCTGCAAAGGATTGATTAACTATTGTGGGCAGTGGCTGCACAATTATTTTAGATTTTGCTTTTAACTTTTTTGTTGGTATTCATCCCACATGCATATGTTTTACTTTTTAGTGGTAGTATTGCACTTTCCCACATCTTTTGCAGTACTTTTGCTGAATGTACTGAAAATTTTGCCTTGAAATTCCTAAATGTCAAAGAAATTTACCTTAGCTATGTATTTTTCCACATTAATGTCTTTTTTTTAGATTAAAAAAATTAATAGTTGTGAAATTTGACCAACATTTACAACACATTTGCCCTCTATCTTAATTTTGGAAATATCATGGCCCTTAGGAGTAGTGCCTCTTTCAGCTTTGATCACTGGCCATAATGCCTTTAACTTGTATTCACTACCCAAAATTAAGCTATTATTTGGCTCTTGAAATTTTCCTGCTGTAAAGAGTATTACATGAAGTACAGGTTTTCAGCCAGATAATGTCAACTTCCTGCCATGATATTTCAGCTAACAACCATTCAACCTACAGGTGAGTGTTTTGCAGTGGAGGTTGCTAGTTCATGTTGCTACCTTTATACCAAAAATAGGTGTGAAGGCACAAGTGCAAAGACAGCCACTACATGAGCAACCTCTGTCAAGTTATGCGCTCTCTTTGAATAGAGCACGGGCGTCCATCTATGGCACCTACATAACTCTCTGTTGGAATGCATACTTCTGAGTTAAAATTCAGGTGTAAAAATTAATAATATTAAATATCACTAGATGGGTCATTGGTCATAAAATTTTTCTTTCTGAAGAAATTAAAGATATTGATGGGTCCCACAACTTATCCAGTTGAAAGCTGCCATCATGATTAATAACATCTTGTGCTAAACACATTTCCACCAATGCCTTAATAACTGAATCCCAGAAGGATCTTGGCGAGACCAAGATCTGTGTGGCAGAGTAATCTATGAAGTGTCCTGTGGTGATACACTGATTGGCTGTGGGTGAGTTACTGGGCCGCTGAAGGCGAGTGTGGTGATCATGTTCAATGTATCTTTCACACACTGTGCACATCGCCTGACCAATGTAGGCTTTGCCACACTGACATGGTTTTCTGTAGATTCCAGCCTTCTACAATCCCAGATGCCCTTTGCCGAACGGAGAAGAGCACAAGTCTTTGTAGGTGGGAGAAAGATTACTGTGATGTGAAGTTTTCTTAAGATTCTTCCTAATTGTGATGAAATTTTGCCTATGTATTGGAGGAATCCCTGGACTTAAAGTGCCCTTCTCCTTTTGCTCTTATGGGTGGTCACTTTCTTCTTCCTTAAATCTGTGCTGATCTGATGTGGAGAATATCCATTATCTTTTAACGTTGATTGGAGGTGTTCCAGCTCCTTTGCAAGGGTGTCTCCATCAGACACACTATGTGCCTGGGCACCAACATTTGAAGGATGCCCATAGTTTGTGACAGATGGTGGGAACTAGAGACCTGCAAATACAGGTCTGTATGTGTGGGCTTACGGTTAATGGAATGTCCCAATGATCCATCCACTTTCTGTCTGACCGAGATGTCCAGAAATGGCAGACAGCCACCCGTCTCTGCTTCCATCATAAATTTTATATTCTTGTGGATAGAATTCAGATGCTGCAAAAAGTGTGGCAATTAAGATTTTAAGAAGTTGCAAAATGTTTAAGATCCCACACCTTTGTTCCATGACGGTTATATGGTCTTCCAAAAATACATAAATGGGATCTTCCATTACATCCTGTTGGGAGCAGTATCGAAACTCCAACGTGTGACTTAGGTAGACATCTTGGGTCTTTACTGAGACATTCTGTTATGGTGGTGGTAAGTTCCTATGGGACCAAACTGCTGAGGTCATTGGTCTCTAGGCTTACACACTACTTCATCTAACTTAAACTAACTTATGCTAAGGACAACACACACACCCACACCCGAGGGAGGACTCGAACCTCCAATGGGGGGCACTGCGTGAACCATGGCAAGGTGCCTCAGACCGCACGGCTATCCCAAGCAGCTGATACATTCTGTAGTGAAATGTTCACATCATATTCACATCTCTGGCGACTTTATTAGAAGACTGAAGGCACTTCAATTCAATGAGTTGGACTTATTAGTAAGCTTCAATGTTGTCTCACTCTTCACTAGAGTACCTGTCAAGGATTCTTTGTCACTTATCAGCAGTAAGTTCAAAGCTGATATAACAGTGCTATTTCATTATGCCCTTTCCTCACCCTGCTTTTTATGCAACAGTGAATATTTTGAGAAAATTGATGGTGTTTCCATGGATAGACCCCTCTCCCCTCTGGTAGCAAACTTTTTTTATGGAAGACTTTGAGGTGAGGGCATTATTTCAACAGAACTTTTAGCTTTCTGTTGATCTGTGGAATTATACTTTTGTAGAGTGGCTCTGTGGTGAAGAAGAACTGTTAAGTTTTTCTTTCAGCAGCTGAATTCTATACATGAGAATATCAAATTTATGATGGATATAGAGAAGGGGGGCTGCCTGCCATTTCAAGATGTCTTGGTCAGATGGAAAATGGATGAATCATTGTGGCATTCCATCTACCATAAACCCACACACACAGGCTTGTATTTGCAGGTGTCTAGCTGCCACCATCCATCATAGACTGTTGATACACTTTGAACGTTGGTGCACCGAGTACATGTTGTGTCTGATGGAAACAGCCTTGCAAAGAAGTGGGAACACCTGCCGTCAGTGTTCAAAGTTAATGGATATTGTCCACATCAGATCAGCACAGCTTTAAGGAAGTGGGAAGAAGAAAGTGATCACCCATAAGAGCAAGAGAAGGAGCAGTTTAAATTGAGGGTGTTTCTCCCATATGTTGGCAATATTTAATCAAACTTAGAAAAAATCTTACGAAAACATCACGTCAAAGTAAATTTTCACCCATGTACAAAGACTTGTGCTCTTCTCAGTTCAGCAAAGGACGATCTGGGATTGTGGAAGGTTGGAATCTACAGAGTACCTTCTCATTGTGGCAAAGTCTTCATTAGTCAGACAATGTGCAAAGTATGTGAAAGATCATTGAAAATGATTGCCACACTCACCTTTCACAGCCCAGTAGGTCAGCCATAGCCGAGCATTGTACCCCCACAGGATATCCCACAGATCTCCCGACTCAGCAGCATTAGTCGCAGAACAACTGAGAGAAAATCTGGAATACATTTCACATAAATTTCCTCAGTCTTAGGTGGAGATTTCAATTTACCAGATATAGACTGGGACACTCAGATGTTTAGGACGGGTGGTAGGGACAGAGTATCGAGTGACATTATACTGAGTGCACTATCCGAAAATTACCTCAAGCAATTAAACAGAGAACTGACTCATGGAGATAACATCTTGGACCTACTGATAACAAACAGACCTGAACTTTTTGACTCTGTAAGCGCAGAACAGGGAATCAGTGATCATAAGGCCGTTGCAGCATCCCTGAATATAGAAGGAAATAGGAATATAAAAAAAGGGAGGAAGGTTTATCTGTTTAGCAAGAATAATAGAAGGCAGATTTCAGACTACCTAACAGATCAAAACGAAAATTTCTGTTCCGACACTGACAACATTGAGTGTTTATGGAAAAAGTTCAAGGCAATCGTAAAATGCGTTTTAGACAGGTACGTGCCGAGTAAAACTG
The DNA here is from genome assembly GCF_023898315.1 of Schistocerca nitens. NCBI lineage: Eukaryota > Metazoa > Arthropoda > Insecta > Orthoptera > Acrididae > Schistocerca > Schistocerca nitens. The sequence goes on from NC_064614.1 coordinate 1,025,953,029, forward strand.
TGAGGGATGGGAAAAACCCTCCGTGGTTCAACAACAAAGGTAGGAAACTACTGCGAAAGCAAAGAGAGCTTCACTGCAAGTTTAAATGCAGCCAAAACTTCTCAGACAAACAGAAGCTAAACGATGTCAAAGTTAGCGAAAGGAGGGCTATGCGTGAAGCGTTCAGTGAATTCGAAAGTAAAATTCTATGTACCGACTTGACAGAAAATCCTAGGAAGTTCTGGTCTTACGTCAAATCAGTAAGTGGCTCGAAACAGCATATCCAGACACTCCGGGATGATAATGGCTTTGAAACAGAGGATTACACACGTAAAGCTGAAATACTAAACACCTTTTTCCAAAGCTGTTTCACAGAGGAAGACCACACTGCAGTTCCTTCTCTAAATCCTCGCACAAACGAAAAAATGGGTGACATCGAAATAAGTGTCCAAGGAATAGAAAAGCAACTGAAATCACTCAACAGAGGAAAGTCCACTGGACCTGACGGGATACCAATTCAATTCTACACAGAGTACGCGAAAGAACTTGCCTCCCTTCTAACGGAAGATTCCAAATGATTGGAAAAGAGCACAGGTAGTCCCAGTCTTTAAGAAAAGTTGTCGAGCAGATGAGCAAAACTATAGACCTATATCTCTGACGTTGATCTGTTGTAGAACTTTAGAACATGTTTTTTGCTCGCGTATCTTGTCATTTCTGGAAACCCAGAATCTACTCTGTAGGAATCAACATGGATTCCGGAAACAGCGATCTTGTGAGACCCAACTCGCTTTATTTGTTCATGAGACCCAGAAAATATTAGATACAGGCTCCCAGGTAGATGCCATTTTCCTTGACTTCAGGAAGGCATTCGATACAGTTCCGCACTGTCACCTGATAAACAAATATCAGACCAGGTGCGTGGCTGGATTGAAGAGTTTTTAGCAAACAGAACACAGCATGTTGTTCTCAATGGAGAGACGTCTACAGGTGTTAAAGTAACCTCTGGCATGCCACAGGGGGGTGTTATGGGACCATTGCTTTTCACAATATATATAAATGACCTAGTAGATAGTGTTGGAAGTTCCATGCGGCTTTTCACGGATGATGCTGTAGTATATAGAGAAGTTGCAGCATTAGAAAATTGCAGCGAAATGCAGGAAGATCTGCAGCGGATAGGCACTTGGTGCAGGGAGTGGCAACTGACCCTTAACATAGACAAATGTAATGTATTGCGAATACAAAGAAAGAAGGATTCTTTATTGTATGGTTATATGATAGCAGAACAGACACTGGTAGCGGTTACTTCTGTAAAATATCTTGGAGTGTGCGTGCAAAACGATTTGAAGTGGAATGATCATATAAAATTAATTGTTGGTAAGGCAGGTACCAGGTTGAGATTCATTGGGAGAGCCCTTAGAAAATGTAGTCCATCAACAAAGGAGGTGGCTTACAAAACACTCGTTTGACTTATACTTGTGTATATCAGTGTGGGATCCGTACCAGGTCGGGTTGATGGAGGAGATAGAGAAGATCCAAAGAAGAGCGGCGCATTTCGTCACAGGGCTATTTGGTAAGCATGATAGCGTTACGGAGATGTTTAGCAAACTCAAGCGGCAGACTCTGCAAGAGAGGCGCTCTGCATCGCGGTGTAGCTTGCTGTCCAGGTTTCGAGAGGGTGCATTTCTGGATGAGGTATCAAATATATTGCTTCCCCCTACTTATACCTCCAGAGGAGATCACGAATGTAAAATTAGAGAGATTTGAGCATGCACGGAGGCTTTCCGGCAGTCGTTCTTCCCACGAACCATACGCGACTGAAACAGGAAAGAGAGGTAATGACAGTGGCACATAAAGTGCCCTCCACCACACACCGTTGGGTGGCTTGCGGAGTATAAACCTAGATGTAGATGTAGATTACTCTGCCATGGAAATATTGGCCTCAATGAGATCCTTCTGGGATTTAATTATTAAGGACTTAAAAGTACATTTAGTACAAGATCTTATTAATCATGATGGTGGCTTTAGCTGGATAAGGTTTGGGACCTGGTGATTTCTTTCATTTCTTCAGAAAGAAATATTTTATGAGCAGTGACACATTTTTGACATTTAACTTTGAAATATGAATTTTAACTCTGTGAATGCGCATTCTGACAGAGAGCAAGCACGTAGTATCACTTTACACACACACCATAGATGTAGCAGTATTCGAAAAGAGGGGTAGTGGCTGCCTCTGGCCATGCGTCTTCTCATGTATTTTTGTATAAAGGTAGTGACGTGAACTAGCAACCTCCACACCCCCACTGCAAAACACTGACCAGAAGATGGCTGAAGGATTGTCAGCTGAAATATTATGGAGTAAGTCACTATTTGCCAGTTCTTTTGCCTCATTTACAACTTTCTTACATACTTTTTTGTAATTTTAGATAACAAAGTCAGGACTTTTGCTGTGTTTTAGTTCCCTATGTAGCTGTCATTATCTTGCACAAGATCTTTTTATATATTTAGTTATTCATTTTACTTCATTTCCTACTTTTCTATGGTGTACAGAAAGGGGGACAGGTTCATTACAGTAGGGCAGGAAGTTTTGCAAGCATTCCAGAAACAATTTCAGAACATGGAACACTTTGGTCTGTAGTCTTCTTTGCCTTAATTGATCTATGATCGAATAAGTTGGTATTTGCTGTGCTTACCTGTCATTTGGTGTAGGTTTACTTAAGCAAGTTTTTTGCTTATGGTCACTCCATAAACAGGGCACAATGATCAGAAAGTCCTAAATCAAAAAGACCTGTTACAATCAAAATTGGTTAACATATAGAATATTCAATAAGTAACTATGCAGTTCATAACGTGCCATATTAAAGTCATGGAAGTTATAAGAGATGCTGGAAGTGATCCCCTTGAACTTGAAGACACAATTGCACATGTTGCTGCATGTTCTTGAAGACATTGTGGAGAAGATCGGGAGTGATGTTCTGAATGTGATGTGTCAGTGCAACTTGGAGTTCTTGTATGGAGTGCAGATTGCCTTCATAGGCCTTTCCCTTCAACATACGCCATAGAACATAATCCAGTGGAGCCAAGTTCGGTGAATGCAGAGGCCAGAACCCTTGACAGATGACGCTGTCACCGAAGATGTTCTTTAAAAAGTTCATCGCCTTGTGGGCGGTATGTGCAGTTGCCCCTCCTGTTGGAACTAGGCATTCCCTATTTTGTCCTCATTCAGTTCACCTAGGAAGGGCTCCAGAATGCAGGTGCAGTACCATTCTGCATTTATGATGTCATGAAAGATTAGCCCAATGTTTTGTATATGAGTCACGGCGCACCAAACATCAAACTTTTGATCATGCAGTGGGGACACCTTCAATTCATCGAATTCTCCACAGTCCACACATGACTATTCTGGCTATTTTCATACCCGGAGAGGTGAAACCATGCTTCATCTGTGAAAAACATTGTGTTAAGAATCCCCTCACCACTGTCCTGCAGGAAGTACAGAAACCAGTTGCAAAAGTTCACACGCAATGGGCGATCTGGGTCTCTCAGTTCATGCATGACCAACATTTTGTACAGATACATGGACAGTGACATCCAGAGAATCTGGTGAACAGAACCCAAGGACACATGTGACTGCTGAGCTAGTCGTCTAACCAATTTCTTTGGACTTTGCAGCATCATGTCTTGCACCTCTGCCTACTTCTCTTCGGACATGGATGTGGATGGCCTACCTGGTTTTGGAGCACTATGAATGCTTCTGCTCTTTCAAAAGTTGGTGATGAGGCTCCATGTAGCATTGTGGTTAGGCATCTTCACTCCAGGGAACTTTGCTGAAAATGCAGCTTCTACTGCTGAGGTAAACATGTCCCCATTGCAGAACACATGCTCCACAAGAAACACTCTTTATTCAATTGTCAGCATGATGACCTGATTTGATTTGATTTGATTTGATTTGATTTATTTCGTGTTCCATAGGTCCAACTGTGTTGGATACACAAGGACGTGGAACGAGTCAGTTTTTTACAAATACAATCTGATAATCTAATAGCATATACAGAAATTTGAGTACATAATTATATAAAAATGTATACAGTAAATTCTTTGGGCAGCAATACAGAAAAAGAAAATACATATTTTCTTAGAATCATTAAAACACTACAGAAAACAGATACGGAGCACACACAGTTACAGAGCTCAGGTTAAATAAAATTCATAGTGGCATTATGTCAACTTGTATTATATAATATTAAAATATTACAATTTATTTAGTTAAAATTTCATCTAGACTGTAAAAAGCTTTTTCTAGCAAAAATATTTTTAGAGCTTTCTTAAACTCACTATTGTTATGAATCTTTGTCTTTATTTCGGGAGGAAGAGCATTGAAGAGTTTTGCTCCAGTGTAGTGGACACCCTTTTGTGCCAAGCTCAAATTTCTGAGTTCACTGTGTATGTCATTCTTCCTCTGTGTGTTATGCTCATGATAATTACTGTTTGGTTGAAATATATCTATATTTTTACAAACAAAACACATTAGAGAAAAAATATATTCACATGTAGTTGTGTATATTTTAAGATTACGAAAACTATTTCTACAAGAGTCTCTTGGGCGCAATCCACGTATAATTCTTAAAGCTTGCTTCTGTGCAATGAACACTTTCCTTGCTAATGGCTGGTTGCCCCAAAAAATAGTTCCGTACTCAATGAGACAATGAAAATAGCCATAATATGCCAATTTTGCAGTGTTAGGTTTAACACATGTAGTGACAATGCGTGAAGCATAGGTAGCAGAGCTAAGCCTCTTACAGAGATCAATAATATGTGACGACCAGTTAATTTTCTTGTCAATGTGCACTCCAAGAAATTTTGTTGTTTCCATTCTAACTATTGGTTGATTACCACATGTCACACTTATCTCTCTCTCTTTTTCTGTTTTTGTACAGAATTGAATAAAGCTGGTCTTACTGGAATTTAATGAGAGACCATTCACCTTGAACCAATTAACCATATCTGAGAGTATGTGATTAATGAGTTCCTCAAGATTGTTGTCTGTTCTACTGCTCATAAAAATTGTGGTATCATCAGCAAATAATGTAAATTTACACGGCAGGCTTGTACATGATGGTAGATCATTTATAAAAATCAGGAATAATAGTGGCCCAAGAATTGAGCCCTGGGGCACTCCACATGTAATGGAACTCCATTCAGATTCTGAGGAAGTATCACATACTCCACCCGAGCTATTCAACACAACTTTTTGTTTTCTGTCTTGGAGGTACGACTGTAGCCAATTGCCTGCAACACCACTTATTCCTACTAATTTTGCTTGAATCACAATGATGTCACGCAATATGTTGGCCTTCAATCAAACTGGATCTGTGAACAAATACAAATACCTCCTCAAATGTGGTTAAAATATGGTTCAAGTGTGTTAAACAATGGAAAATGTTGTATTAATAATTGACAGTCATATCAGTCATTACTTATGATTATCACAACAAGAAAGAAGGAGAGATGAACAATGGGAATAACAACTGGTGGGGAATGATTGAGGAGAGTGGAGAGTTTCAAGTACCTTGGAAGCCCGATACAGGAAGAGGGAAAAAACGACAGAGAAATAAACGAGTGGGGGGATGGGTGGTGGGTGGGGGGATGGGGGGGGGGGGGGGGGAAGCGGAAGCAGTTCAAAAGAGTGTCAGAAGGCTGATATAGAGCAAGGATGTACCTCAAATCAGTAAAAAGGCTATATAAGGTTATATACCAGCCATACTAACTATGTCCCAATTCTGACATATGCATCAGAAACCTGGGTTATGAAAGGAAGAGAGAAAAGCAAAGTACGGGCTAGTGAGATGAAATTCTTGAGAAACAGTATTGGAGTGACAAAGATAGACAGGTTAAGAGATGAGAGGATCAGAGAGTTAATGAAGGTGGAACCATTACAGGAGGAGGTAGAGAAATCAAGGCTGAGACGGTATGGACACGTTAAGAGAATGGAGGAGAAGAGGATACCCTGGTGGATACACGAGATGAAACTGGAAGGAAAGAGACCAAGAGGAAGACCAAGAGACAGATGGCTGAAAGGAGTAGAGGAATGTGTCCAGAAGAAAGGAGAAGACTGGACTAAGGTGAAGACGGAGCAATGGTGGCAACACAGAAGACAATGGAGAGATCAAAGTTCCATAGAGACCCGGACAGACGCTGAAAACTGTCCAAGATGATGATGATCACTCATTACTTAGCACACTGCAACATGGCACTGCATAGTTACTTTCTGAACACTCAGTATTATCTATATATGTCACTGGCCGTTCATTTACTCAAGTAAATTGAAACCTTATTTTTGAATCATATCTATGAATTATGTCAAGCTGTTTGCTTCACTAATTAAATTATGATGAAATAATCAGCTATTATGATGTTTTTCTTGGTTTCTTTAAGTTTCTGCAATAGGCTCTGGAATTTCAATAAAATATTTTTGTTCTTTCTGCACTGAGAAATCTATACACATATAAAATTACATTTTGCCATAACTCTACAAAGCAGTTTCAAATACACATTCTTCATTAGGAGAAACAGAATTGTATCTGGCTTTGTATTCCATTGACATTTCCATGAGTATATAGGCTCCTCCTCATGTTACATTATTCTTACAAAAATCTACTGGCAACATAGATATTTCCAAGGTTATTTAAGATTTTGATATTGTCCTTTGTTAAGCCAAGGTTCATTCAAACAAACAACTTTGATATTTGCTCTTAATGAAACAATGAACAATAGATCATTAAGAGCACAGCAGCCATGCCTTTCTGTATTGAAATTGTTGTTGTCATGCCATTGATTGTTGCAGGGAAAGGAGAGTAGTAAATTAAAGCCTCAATTTATTCATCAACAAACATATCATTTTCCATGGATAACGTGTGAGAGGTAAAAGTTTTCTGTTTATTTTATATTCATCCAATAATATTTTGTGACTGAATCCATGTACAGTTATTTATATCTTACTGCAACATCCATAGATACTCTAAGCATTACAATAGATACATCTAGAACGATTCCATGCAATTTTGTATATTACAAACCACTGATCTGCATGCACTATTTTCTTTATTCTTCATGTAACTTCCTTTGATATCATAGAGACCTACTACTTTTGTTTTCATCATATTCTATTTCTGTTCACTTAAACTCCCAACTACACACAACACCATATTATTAATCATCAGTGTTACCATAAACAGATACCTTACTCTTGTAAGTATTAAGTATGTGTTAACTTTTTATCCACAGAAACCATTTTAATGAGCTGTTCACATCTAAAGCCAGTTCAGAGTGGAATAGCAATTTCAAACATGCCCTGTGCACAGCAAAATGATCATAGTATAGCTAAATAGCTAAATGATCAGTGAGAAAAAGCAGAAGGATCAAGCTCAGTCTCTATGTTTTCATTTTATGTATTACTTTTCAACTTACGTGTGAAGCACCCTTTTATTCTCCTACCACATGGGTGATTTTGTCTTATTGACTATTTCCCCTGTAACTTCTAACTTCTCAAGTTCTGTATAAAGCACTGGTAGATAGACCATAAAAAACACACAAACACACACAAAAATTTCAATCTTTCGCAAACCAAGGTTGCTTCATCAGGAAAGAGGGAAAGAGAGGGAAAGACAAAAGGATGTGGGTTTTAAGGGAGAGGGTAAGGAGTCATTCCAATCCCGGGAGTGGAAAGACTTACCTTAGGGGGAAAAAAGGACAGGTATACACTCGCACACACACCCATATCCATCTGCACATACACAGACACAAGCAGACATTTGTAAAGGCAAAGAGTTTGGGCAGAGATGTTACCTTAGGGGAAAAAAGGACAGGTAGACACTCACACACGCACATATATCCATCCGTACATATACAGACACAGGCAGACATATGTAAAGGCCTTTACATTTTTTATTGTGTCTATCTACACATATCCATCCGCACATATACAGACACAGGCAGACATATGTAAAGGCCTTTACATTTTTTATTGTGTCAATCTACCAGCACTTTCTCGTTTGTTAAGTACCAGCATCTTTGTTTTATATATATATATGTAACTTACCAAACGAAAGCGTTGGTACATTGATAGAAACAATAACAAACACAAACACACACACAAATTTCAAGCTTTCGCAACCCACGGTTGCTTCATCAGGAAAGAGGGAAGGAGAGGGAAAGACGAAAGGATGTGGGTTTTAAGGGAGAGGGTAAGGAGTCATTCCAATCCCGGGAGTGGAAAGACTTACCTTAGGGGGAAAAAAGGACAGGTATACACTCGCACACACACCCATATCCATCTGCACATACACAGACACAAGCAGACATTTGTAAAGGCAAAGAGTTTGGGCAGAGATGTCAGTTGAGGCGGAAGTACAGAGGCAAAGATGTTGTTGAAAGACAGGTGAGGTATGAGCGGCGGCAACTTGAAACTAGCGGAGGTTGAGGCCTGGCGGATAATGGGAAGAGAGGATATACTGAAGGGCAAGTTCCCATCTCCGGAGTTCTGACATGTTGGTGTTAGTGGGAAGTATCCAGATAACCCGGACGGTGTAACACTGTGCCAAGATGTGTTGGCCGTGCACCAAGGTCTGCTTGTGTCTGTGTATGTGCAGATGTATATGGGTGTGTGTGCGAGTGTATACCTGTCCTTTTTTCCCCCTAAGGTAAGTCTTTCCACTCCCGGGAAGCAACCGTGGGTTGCGAAAGCTTGAAATTTGTGTGTGTGTTTGTGTTTGTTATTGTTTCTATCAATGTACCAACGCTTTCGTTTGGTAAGTTACATATATATATAAAACAAAGATGCTGGTACTTAACAAGGACTGGAGCAGATTCGTTTGCCACGAAGATATAGGCTGTAGGGAAGGGTATACACTCGCACACACACACATATCCATCCGCACATATACAGACACAAGCAGACATATGTGCACCAGGTCTGCCTGTGTCCATTCATGTGAGTGGACAGTTTGTTGCTGGTCATTCCCACATATAAAGCTTCACAGTGTAGGCAGGTCAGTTGGTAAATCACGTGGGTGCTTTCACACGTGGCTCTGCCTTTGATCGTGTACACCTTCCGGGTTACAGGACTGGAGTAGATGGTGGTGGAAGGGTGCATGGGACAGGTTTTACACCGGGGGCGGTTACAAGGGTATGAACCAGAGGGTAGGGAAGATGGTTTGGGGATTTAATAGGGATGAACCAAGATGTTACAAAGGTTAGGTGGACGGCGGAAAGACACTCTTGGTGGAGTGGGGAGGATTTTGTGAAGGATGGATCTCATTTCTGGGCAGGATTTGAGGAAGTCGTATCCCTGCTGGAGAGCCACATTCAGAGTCTGATCCAGTCCCGGAAAGTACCCTGTCACAAGTGGGGCACTTTTGGGATTCTTCTGTGGGAGGTTCGGGGTTTGGGCTGATGAGGAAGTGGCTCTGGTTATTTGCTTCTGTACCAGGTTGGGAGGGTAGTTGCGAGATGCAAAAGCTGTTTTCAGGTTGTTGGTGTAATGGTTCAGGGATTCAGGACTGGAGCAGATTCGTTTGCCACGAAGATATAGGCTGTAGGGAAGGGTATACACTCGCACACACACACATATCCATCCGCACATATACAGACACAAGCAGACATATGTAAAGGCCTTTACATATGTTTGCTTGTGTCTGTATATGTGCAGATGGATATGTGTGTGTGCGAGTGTATACCTGTCCCTTTTTCCCCCTAAGGTAAGTCTTTCCGCTCCCAGGATTGGACTCCTTACCCTCTCCCTTAAAACCCACATCCTTTCGTCTTTCCCTCTCCTTCCCTCTTTCCTGATGAAGCAACCATGGGTTGCGAAAGCTTTATATTTGTGTGTGTGTTTGTTTGTTTTTCATTGTGTCTATCTACCAGCACTTTCCCGTTTGGTAAGTCACACCATCTTTTTTAATATATTTTTCCCATGTGGAATGTTTCTTTCTATTATATATATATATATGTAAAAACAAAGACGATATGACTTACCAAATGAAAGCGCTGGCATGTTGATACACACAAACAAACACAAACATACACACAAAATTCAAGCTTTCGCAACCAACGGTTGCCTCATCAGGAAAGAGGGAAGGAGAGGGAAAGACGAAAGGATGTGGGTTTTAAGGGAGAGGGTAACGAGTCATTCCAATCCCGGGTGCTGAAAGACTTACCTTAGGGGGAAAAAAGGACAGGTATACACTCACACATTTGTATGGGCAAAGAGTTTGGGCAGAGATTTGATCTCCTGTAACCCGGAAGGTGTACACGATCAAAGGCAGAGCCACATGTGAAAGCACCCACATGATTTACCAACTGACCTGCCTACACTGTGAAGCTTTCTATGTGGGAATGACCAGCAACAAACTGTCCATTCGCAAGAATGGACACAGGCAGACAGTGTTTGTTGGTAATGAGGATCACCCTGTGGCTAAACATACCTTGGTGCACGGCCAGCACATCTTGGCACAGTGTTACACCGTCCGGGTTATCTGGATACTTCCCACTAACACCAACCTGTCAGAACTCTGGAGATGGGAACTTGCCCTTCAGTATATCCTCTCTTCTCGTTATCCGCCAGGCCTCAACCTCCGCTAATTTCAAGTTGCCGCCGCTCATACCTCACCTGTCTTTCAACAACATCTTTGCCTCTGTACTTCCACCTCGACTGACATCTCTGCCCAAACTCTTTGCCTTTACAAATGTCTGCTTGTGTCTGTGTATGTGCAGATGGATATGGGTGTGTGTGCGAGTGTATACCTGTCCTTTTTTCCCCCTAAGGTAAGTCTTTCCGCTCCCGGGATTGGAATGACTCCTTACCCTCTCCCTTAAAACCCACATCCTATCGTCTTTCCCTCTCCTTCCCTCTTTCCTGATGAAGCAACCGTTGGTTGCGAAAGCTTTGTCTGCTTGTGTCTGTGTATGTGCGGATGGATATGGGTGTGTGTGCGAGTGTATACCTGTCCTTTTTTCCCCCTAAGGTAAGTCTTTCCACTCCCGGGATTGGAATGACTCCTTATCCTCTCCCTTAATACCCACATCCTTTCATCTTTCCCTCTCCTTCCCTCTTTCCTGATGAAGCAACCGTTGGTTTGAATGTGAATTTTGTACCAATATGAGCAAACTGTTAGCAATGAATGCTGGCAGTTAACATTGAAAGTTTTATTATGTATGTACAATACAAAGCATAGACTGAGGTGACCTGTTCTGTTATGGTGACCACTGGTATTTATATATAACATCATAGTTTCTAAAAATGAAACAGTTTGTTAATAACAAGATTTTAGAACTTTTCAAAAATTTTGAACATGAAATGACAAATGAGACCAATAATTAATAAAACCTGTAAGCTCCCCACTAGTAACTAGCTACTATGTTCTGGTGGACCATGCATAGACTGAAGCAATTTAAATCCCGTCCTGCTCCTTTGTGCCTCCCTTGCCTGAGTATCATTTCTTTTTAATTCCTCAGAGCTCTCATTTTGTTCAAACCGTTCTCTTTTTTCCACAGAGAGTAATATATATTTCTGTCAATCTGATATCATGTTGTAATCACTTAAAAATTTTGTTATAAAGAAAATATATGTTACGTAGCATTTCTACAGCATGTATTCTGTGTTTACAGAAATCACATAATTTTATAACAGGAAGAACACTGAAGTCAGTACTTACTGAGGTCAAATTGAAAAGTGATTCCTAATGAGGCATGTACATCGTGATGGGATAAAATTTTAAATCTCTTCTGAATCACCGTTAACAAATTTATGGCCAATAAAAGATACACTTGTGAATAAAAGATTTTGGCATTAGAATATTGCTTTGTTATTTGTGAATACCCTCCATGTACAGTCTGCACATGAAGCTGGAATGGATAGGCTTCACCTCTTTTGTATTAACAAATTCCATTGTCAAATGGAAGAAGCACAATATTAAAGTTATTATACATGTTATATAGAGTAGGATGTAGAAGGTATTTGAAGCACTGCAGCTGCCTTCATTATCTACTTCTTTTGCAATAATTTTCAAAACGTGGCACCAACAGATAAAATTCCACTGAAAATGTAGTTGAGTGACTTAGACATTAGTAAACAGTGACTAAGTCATTACTTGCCCCCATAGGGCCAACTGTGGCAGTTGAAGTAAATGTTAGTTGACTAGGGCTTCTCTTAACAGACCAGGAAAGATAAGATGCACATGTACCACAAGGCACAGTTACTCAAACATAAAGAAATAAGAACAAGTTGAAAAAACAAAAGTGAACCAAAGGTAATAGACACATTACTTTCAGACCATGTGGCATTGGTTTTGTTGACAGACAGGGCAGACCATTAAAAACCCAAAGAATCAGTCTCCCCAATGTCACGTTTAACATTATGAACGATGCAGCTTGACATTGAGAAAATAGTATACATGGAGAAAACCCTTACTATTATGTGATGACTGTTTTGTTGAGTGATGTTAGCTTTCACTGAGAAAGTTATAAATCTTTCAAGACAGCCATACAATCATCATCTGTCAACATTCCTTCAAAAACTCACAACTTCTGAATACAATGAAATCTTTATTTTCTTTCAACTGTTTTTATAGTGAGCAGATATCAGGACATGTGTCTATGACAAGGCTCATAAGATAGTTTTCCTTTCCCAGTACCTGCCACCTCCATGATTTTCTGAAGGTAAGGACTGGTACACCCCTTAGACTTTTACAACTGCATTTAATTTCAGCAGATATCAGGATACCAGATGCTAAAGACTGCAACTAAAGCCAGGCCTCGGACAAGTCCAAGTTCACTGTACTAGAATTTATATGATGGTTGTTCAATGCCTGGATGAAAACTAACATACTTTGTTGGTGTAAAAGAATCACTGATAAACTGGAATGAAGTAAAAAGTTTTAACAAATGGTTAAGCTTCAACCATTGGTGGAGTACTGCATGACTTAAGACCAATGACACAAAAAAAATGTGAATAGATGCCTCAAATTGTAGAGAAGCTAGCAGATCAAACTATTAAAATTGCCTGCACTCACAAGAACTTATCTTATATCTGACAAGTTGGTCATCATGCATCTGCACAGTTGTCTGAGAAGTCTCCATTCATGTTTACCAACTGATGGTCCTTGCCTATAGTCGAGTTGGTGTAAGAAGATCCCTGACAGCTAGCAGCACTGTTGCCAGCATTCAGCCATGAAGTGCAAACAACTGCTTTCTACAGAGCTGTGATCACACTGAAATGTTTCCAAAGAGATGTTTACAAAATCAAATTATGTGATGCTCAGGCAGCTATGCAAAATTGCTGTACTCAGCCCATTGCAACCGTCAGGAATCTTCTTATGCCATCTCAATTATAGAGACCATAATAAGGCTGCAGCCTCCCAAATATAATTATAATCTCAGCAAGTCAGAAAACACAACTTGCAATAGTCTCACAGGTCCTGCACCTCACTCAGGTAAACATTTTATTATATCCAGAATGAATCTTTTACTCTGTAGTGGAATGTGTGCTGTTCTGAAACTTCCTGATATTTTGAAACTGTGTACACTGCAGCCTAAAGTGAAACCCCAGCCTTTTGTAGGCAATGCTCTTATCATCTAAGCTATAAGGGTATGACTCATGACCCCTTCCCACAGATTCAGTTCGTCCAGTACCATCTCCTACTTTTGTATCATTACTCACGTCAAGTAGTTGTAGCAGTACTGTTTGCTGTAAGCAAGGTTCTGTGTTTGTGTTCCAGTATGACACATAGTTTAAATCTACCAGAAAGTTTAATTTGTGAAGTATCATGCACCTGCTTTCAAGGGCTCACATTGAATAACTAATGTATAATTTATCTCTTATACGGACCAAGTGACTACCTTGCAGTTTTTTAATTCCCTTGTTTATAGACTATTGACATTAATAATGCATTTACTTGTTTTAATGTGTTGCTTCCTGTTAACCACTTTTCTGTCATGGAATATGTCCCCAAGAACTATTTTGATTGTTTTTGGTTTCCGTGGTGTGGCACCCAGCTATCATTAAAATGTCTAATTGGACAAAAGAGATAGTACATAATTTATTTCTCATGTTGAGGCCTGGCCTGGTATAGTAATGACTACATAACTTGACACCCAGGATTGGTCTCAGTTTCATAGATTTGTTGTGCCCACATGTCATTCAATTTTATTTCTTTAATGCACTTGTGTGTCTTTCATTCTTTGGTGATTAATTGTAGTTGCAGGCTCAGTTTTCATTGATTAATTGTATTTGCCCAAAAGTGAGCATGTTTAGATACTATCACGTTTTCCATATGGGTGGCATTTATTTTGTGAGTTAGCTGCTAAGTCAAGTGGCTTGCACCATATTATTTTTGTTTTCATGACAGTCTCTGTGTCATATAAAGCATTAGGCACACAAATAACATAGATGCTGGTTTCTCATGCGATATGTGTCAGATGCGTCTGTCTGGTTATTACCAATGTCATTATTCCATATTTTAATTCATTGTTTATTTACTTTGTGCCCAATGGATCCATTCGAAAGTGAATTGCTTGTTTTTAGATAATATCACATGTCACATACCATGGAATGCATCTCAACAAATATGGAAAAAGTGTGCTAGCTTCTAAGATAAACAATGCTCTTGAAGAGATCTCTCTTGTCAATGAAAGTAGAAATAAGTCTGTTATCGCGCTGGGCAATCCTTCACAGAGAATCTAACAGAGTGGGCCAATTCCCATGGAATATAGTCCATGAGAAACACAATAATGGAATGCAATTTAGAATTACAGACCCACTCAGGTGTCACATTTGATGACCAATTAAATGATTCACTGATTGATTTAGTTTGTAATAATTTCATAATGATTCTTACTTAACATAGGCAGTCTATCAGTAGGAATGATGAATGAACTGTATGAACTAGAAGTATTTCTGGAGGACACAAGTTCTGTAAAAGTTATATGCTTAAATGAGTACTGGCTTAAACTTGAAAATCTCACTTTCAGGTTACAATTCAGCAGTGAGTATTTGTAGCAAAACAATTCTGGAGGATCATGTATTCTAGTAGAAGAATCACTAAGCTTTGAAGTCAGGCAGACTTTTAATTGCTTGAATGAGGAAGTATTATTTGACAGCTGCTGCACTAAACTTATGGAATATGGCATATTAATTATTATTATATATCATATCCCAGACTATTCAGCTATATGTGCATTTTTAGACAAATTTGAGACCTTGCTGTGTAGGTTGCAAGTAGAAAAGTTATGTAAAAAGGTCATAATTTGTGATCGCTTCAATATAAATGTAAGAGCTGATGACAGGTTTACTGTTTCTCTGAAGGACATGTCATCTACAAATGGCTTAACATTAAACTTTAGCGAGTACTCTGGAATAACAGCATCTTTTCCAACATGTATATATAATATAGTGAGCAGCATCAACTGTGGTGCTACAGAAAAGTAGAATTAGGTATATCTGACCATGCAGCCCTTTTTATCTCATTGCAAAATTTAGATAAAACTGTAACAGTGAAACGAGTCAGGAACTTCAGCCAACACAATGTGAAGACATTTGTCTCAAGACTAAATGAAATGTCCTGGTCATTCAGCAAGTGCTACTCAGTAAACAAAATACAATGCTTTTGTATCAGAATTCATGAGTGTTTTCAAAGAATGCTTCCCCTTCATAACAGCAGGTGACAAAACTGTCAAAAGAACTCATGCATAACTGAAGGCATCAGGATCTCTAGTATTAGAAAGAGGAAAGTGCACATGGAAGCAAAAAACAACCATGAAGTAGAGTTTGTTAGCTATGTAAACAAATACAAAAGAATACTTGGTAGAGTAGTTAAAGAGGCAAAACAAATTGCAAACAGTAAATACATATCAGATGCCACAAATAAATCAAAAGCTGTAGGTCAGATGGTCAGTACTGAAATAGGCGCTGAAAAAAAAAAAAAAAAAAAAAAAAAAAAAAAAAAAAAAAGTTTTAATCGAATTAGAAATAGATGGGGAAATGATTACAAACTCCATACATACTTGTGAAGAACTCAACAGTTATTTAATAAATTCTAACAAAATTGACGATCTCCCTCCTCCACACATAAGTTGCAGTATAATGCGACACAGATTATTAGAATTCAAATTCACTCATGTATCCTGATATGAAGTGGCTAACATTATAAAATCCCTAAAAACTCTCAGATCTGTGGGCTGAGATGTAGTTCCAACAAAAATAATGGAGGCAGGTTGTGATAATATTGCACCCTATCCCTGTCTCATAATAAATCAATCATTTGATGAGGGCTGCTTTCTGGACAGGCTGAAGTATGCGGAAGTTTGACCTATCCACAAAAAGGGCAGACAAGAGAAGATAGGAAATTTTGACCCAGTATCAATACTGCCAATGATTTCTAAAATATTTGAGCAATTAGTGTTTAACCAATTAGAAACTATAACAAAAACATAACATTATTCTTAATAATCAGTATGGATTTAGGAAGGGCCGAAGCACTGTGCATGCTGTTAATAAACTAATCACTAAAATAAGCAAATGCCTCGATAACAAGGAGAGCATATCTGGTATCTTCTGTGACCCAAACAATTTGATATGGTAAACCATAAGCAGCTGCTCCTCAAAATAGCTTCTTATGGCTTCCATGAAAAATCTAAGTTGGTTCTGTTGTATCTCAAAAATAGGAAACAGAGAGTAGTTATACAACACAAGGGCGAGAAAGCTTGCTCTAGTCGGAAGGAAATACAAGCAGCTGTACCCCAGGGATCCATGTGCAGTTGACGGACTTTGAGCGAGGGCGTATAGTGGGCATGCGGGAGGCCGGGTGGACGTACCGCCGAATTGCTCAACACGTGGGGCATGAGGTCTCCACAGTACATCGATGTTGTCGCCAGTGGTCGGCGGAAGGTGCACGTGCCCGTCGACCTGGGAGCGGACCGCAGCGACGCACGGATGCACGCCAAGACCGTAGGATCCTACGCAGTGCCGTAGGGGACCGCACCGCCACTTCCCAGCAAATTAGGGACACTGTTGCTCCTGGGGTATCGGCGAGGACCATTCGCAACCGTCTCCATGAAGCTGGGCTACGGTCCCGCACACCGTTAGGCCGTCTTCCGCTCACGCCCCAACATCGTGCAGCCCACCTCCAGTGGTGTCGCGACAGGCGTGAATGGAGACGTGTCGTCTTCAGCGATGAGAGTCGCTTCTGCCTTGGTGCCAATGATGGTCGTATGCGTGTTTGGCGCCGTGCAGGTGAGCGCCACAATCAGGACTGCATACAACCGAGGCACACAGGGCCAACACCCGGCATCATGGTGTGGGGAGCGATCTCCTACACTGGCCGTACACCACTGGTGATCGTCGAGGGGACACTGAATAGTGCACGGTACATCCAAACCGTCATCGAACCCATCGTTCTACCATTCCTAGACCGGCAAGGGAACTTGCTGTTCCAACAGGACAATGCACGTCCGCATGTATCCCGTGCCACCCAACGTGCTCTAGAAGGTGTAAGTCAACTACCCTGGCCAGCAAGATCTCCGGATCTGTCCCCCATTGAGCATGTTTGGGACTGGATGAAGCGTCGTCTCACGCGGTCTGCACGTCCAGCACGAACGCTGGTCCAACTGAGGCGCCAGGTGGAAATGGCATGGCAAGCCGTTCCACAGGACTACATCCAGCATCTCTACGATCGTCTCCATGGGAGAATAGCATCCTGCATTGCTGCGAAAGGTGGATATACACTGTACTAGTGCCGACATTGTGCATGCTCTGTTGCCTGTGTCTATGTGCCTGTGGTTCTGTCAGTGTGATCATGTGATGTATCTGACCCCAGGAATGTGTCAATAAATTTTCCCCTTCCTGGGACAATGAATTCACGGTGTTCTTATTTCAATTTCCAGGAGTGTATTATATAAATGACATGCCAGGTAAGGTAACTTCAGATATGATTCTGTATGCAGATAACTCAGCAGCAGTAGTCTGCTGTAAAAACACTGAAGCATTAGCACAGAAAACGAAACAGACTCTTCAAGAACTAGAAAATTGGGTAAATAATAATTCTACCAAGCTAAACCTAACAAAAACACAAATTGTACACTTCAGTACCAAACAAACTGTTGAATATATAACACAGTTAAGTTATGAAGGCAGAGAACTGATAACTGCAGAATCTGTTAAATTTTTGGGAGTGACCATAAACAAAAACTTGTCATGGACTGATTGTATGGCTTGTTTATTGAAACAGTAGTTTTGTTTACACAATGAAGGTTCTAAATAAAATATTGGACTTAGCTGTTAGGAAAATTTTGCATTAAGAATATTTTATATCAGTTGTAAGATATGGCATAATTTTTGGGGGAGTTGAAAAAGGAAGCCTTCTCAGAGTGTTCAAGCTACAGAAAAAACAAACAATAGACAATCATGTAAACCTTTATTTGCAAACGTTGACTTACTGACAATTCCTTACATGTTTATGCATGAAACACTTCTCTTTGAGTTAAAAAACCCACATCTTTTGGAGGGAAATTCATTTACACATGCTTATGAAACAAGGCACAAACAAGATTACATGTTATCTTGTACAGACTAACATTAATTGAAAATACTCCATATTTACATGGCTTTGAAGCTTAGCAATTACATTCTTTTGAAGCTGAAGGACTGCAAGCTAGAACCCACCAGTGAAAACTTTGAAAAGCAAATGCTATTACAGTGTGAATGATTTTATAAATGAGGAAGACAAGTAGGAGATATTACATTTGTTTTGTTTTCCTGCTTTTTCTACATTACATTCTACGTGTATGCTTATGTTCCCTTTTAGTGGACGTATATATCCTTTTAATGTTTCTGTACTTATAAACTAATTATTGTGTAAACTATGCAGCTAAATATCTAGATGTATACCATAAAATGAGGTGAATCCGATCAGTTTGTGTCAATCTGATCATTTACTGGTTTTTCCACGTTTGGATAACTGAGCATGGAGTTTTAACAATTACATTGCAGCTGACCATTGTCATGAATTCTCGACTAATCTATCAATAACAATGACATATTGGAGTGCACGCAACCAGCAAATTGCATTGTCAGTAGGTGTGTAATTCTTGTGCTACTCTCATGTAGTCAATGCTACAGTGTGAAAACTTCTGTTGGAGCCCGTTACTTATAAGATTGCAGTATTATTGCTTTCATATGACTGTTGATTGTTAATACTGATTAGTCACTATGCAAGCCTAATTACAAAATTGCATTTTTATGGGGTGAATCTGATCATGTGAGTATACCAAAAGGTTCTAGGACCAACATGGAAATCTAACTACAAACCAGAATTTCTTCTAAATGTGGTGAAAGTTGTCAAATCAGGAAAATTAATCATCCAGCAAGCTTCAGAGCAATACGCAGTTCCATATACTATATTAAATGACAGACACAAGGAAAGGTGCTGTAGTGGGTGGAGCCAGGAGGTGCCATATTAAAACTTGGCGAGAACTTTCCAAGTGATTTATTGTTCTGTAGCTACAGTGCCCTTGTTCCTCTTGGTCTGTGTCACAGGGCCCCGCAATGCTGAGGAAGCACCCTCAGCATCCCGTATAATGCAATGCTGTGTCGAGCCGGCATTGTACGCCTGCGGAGTTGTGTCATCGTCAGGATGCCGGGAGATGGCTCAGCAGTCTGTGTCCCTGCCGACTCAGCGCCTCTCAGTGTGAGCTGCAGGTGGCCAGCTGCGTCCTTCTCAACGGCATGGCTCAGAATGCGGTGACAACGAGCGCGGGGATCCGGTGTCCAAATCTGCGGCCCTCACCTCAGGTTGTCTCTGGCGTGTGTCGGAAGCCGATACGACTGCCGGCGGTAGCGAGCCTAAGATTGGCCTGCCACTGGCTGGCTGCGGACCCCACATCTGCCCCAGAGGTTCGAACCAGCGACCCGCCATGGACTGGGACGCTGGGGCCCCATCTGTTGCTGTGTTTAGCCCAGTGGTGTGATACACCCCGCCATCCAGGAGAGCTGTCACACTTGAAAGAATCTCGTTTGTAACCCACACCTATTAATACGCAGCTTTGAGCCCCTGTTTTGCTAAGATGTCGCTGCAATTCACATACTCATAACACACTAGGTTGGCCAGTGGTCCCCTTCTGCCTGTTACTTGCGCCATGCAAACTGCTGGGTGTGCCTCCTCCGGCAGTTCTACGCCCCTGTGGCCTCTATTTGCCTTCGCAACTGCTGGTTTGCGTAACTCAGTGCAATCCGGCCCACACCTGGCTGTAACTTGTGCTCAGAACATCTCACAAAACTAACTTTCCGTATCCTAAACGGTGGTTATTCCCCTCTTTGGAAAGACCCAGTCTCCCGGTCGACCCTTAACTAGCACCTATGGCATAGCAGGCCTTGGTGGCAGCGTGGTTCTAGGCACTTCAGTCTGGAACCGCACGCCCGCTAAGGTCGTACGTTCAAATCCTGCTTCGGGCATGGGTGTGTGTGATATCCTTAGGTTAGTTAGTTTTAAGTAGTTCTAAGTTCTCGGGGACTGATGTCCTCAGATGTTAAGTCCCATAGTGCTCAGAGCCATTTGAACCATTTTTGAACCAATGGCATATTTCCTTACAAGTATAAAACTCAAATGTAGTCTAGTGTCCTATTAAAACCATGACATAAAACAAAACGTAAAAATTCCTTACTGGACGACCACTGCTCTATCAACCCCTTACTTACTCGTCTCACACCCTCGGTATCCAATTCACTGGGACTTGGACTGCCCTTGGTTCTCTTTTGGAATTACCTTTCCGCCTGATCAAAAAGAAAACAACATATATCAAAGTTAAGGCTGCGACGACACCTGGCACACAGGTGTCTAAAGTGATCGTTATTTGCCGTTGACTTTCCCTATAGTGAGCGTCATGTTGCACAAGCTGTTCGGCTGGTGTGCGCCCCTCTTGCTCTAAAATGAACTGGTTTACGGATCTCAATAGACCTGGCTACAGAGTTTGATTTAAAAAGATGAGATTCTGTCTTGGCAAAACTCTAAAGTGGCTTCTGACCAGTGCAGCTGTGGCTGCGTAACATTCAATTGTGTGACACGTAAAACTGACGCTGGCAGGTGGAAGGTTGGTCCTATTATGTTACACTTAGTTCCACTGATTAAAATTCCGCTCCCCTCGAGCTCTATACGTTTCGCTTCTGCAAATACTCTCCACTTAAAACAACTTGCTACTACTAACAATTTCTCGTAGGTGGAGAAGATCCAATGCATCCCGACCCGTTGCAAGCTCAATTTTGGCTCCACGATGTCCCTTGGACAGTATATTCCTTTCCCCCTAGCTAAAAATAACTGCACCGAGCACGTGTCCCATATTTGTAGCTTCACTCCGACATTCACCAATTTTGATCCAAACCCAACGCCGATTGTGTGACTACTTTAATCCTTAAATTTACATTATATGAACTGGTGCAATAAACACGACTTTCCTGATCCAGCACTGTCGATAACTAAAAATTTAAACAGGAAATCGTACGACTCTGCCATCGTTCAATACATATTTATTACGGCTTTGCCGCAAAATTTACTCCGACGCATTTATTTCTCCAGAACTGCGTTTGATTTCTCCTCCAACAATACTCCAAATACGTCAGACCCTACACTTGCCTTTCCAGTAACCTTAGGACAGGCATCACCATCACCCTTCCTCCCTCTTCAAAAAGACTGCTACCCCTAGCAGGCTCACAATACTCGAAAACATATAAAATACAATGCCTAATTAATCTACGCAAACCCAATGATACATGACACGAAAACAAACAAAAAAACTACAAATACTGTACCACTGTCTGGATCGCAAAGCATACCGTACTTCATGCTGTACTCTACCTTGCTGGTTTTCTCTGTGCTGAACATCTCCCTTCACTCTCGCTTTCTTCCTCTTTCCTTCCTGTGACACCCCTGGAATCACATCCAGGCAACCCTTAAATGGCCCTAACCGCCCAATGAGTACTATCGTTATTTTAGTTGGCAGCAGAAGCTTAACATTAACGGGAGATGTGGTTTCAACAACTTGGTATGGCCCTTGATACCTCGTGGGGAACTTCTTCGTTTCCCCTTTTTGCATATAGGGGTTGGACAGCATTTCCCATTGTCCTACTCTATACTGAGGTAAACTTTCTTCCCACTTCACTGTGTCTTCCTGCCTTTCCAAAGTCTTCGTATTCGCCTTTTGTACTCGTTTCCAAACTCCCGAATTGTCCTTGCGAATTGATGTACAGATTCACCAGTCTTTCTTTTCTGTACCTTCACTAAATCAACCGGTGACGGCATTTTTCGCCCGTACACTACCTCAAATGGAGACAAACCGGTATTTGTATGGACTTTTGCATTGTATACGCATACAATGTGCTTGGAATACTCGTCCCACTGACGATGATGAGAATCCACATAAACATTCAGCATCTTCCCGATTGTTCTGTGTACCCATTCTGTCCTTCCGTTCGCCTGTGGATGCAACTCGCTCGTCCTCAACTTCTTTACGTTCAACAATATACACAGTTCCTTCATTAAATCCGACATGAAGTTGGTCCCTTGGTCAGTAATTATTGCCTCCGATACACCAAACTACAAAATCCAGTCGTTTACTAACGCTTGCGGGACCATTGCTGCTTGTTGATTTGGCATAGCCACCATCTCCACATACCTAGAAAAATAGTCTATTATTGTGAGATCGAATCTGTTCCCCAATGGTGTTCGCCTAAAAGGTACTAAGACATCAATCCCTAGCAAGGAAAATAGACATGTTGGTTCCGGTATTTGTTGTATCTGTATCTGTTTCTGACTCAAGTCTGTTCTCTGCGCACATGGTATACAATTCCTGACATACTGATCCGCGTTTACCTTCCTTCCTCTCCACCAGTACCTCTCCGCCATTCTCCTATTTGTCGCTCTACACCCTCCATGACCAGATAACACGTGATCATGTGCTTCCTTTAAAACCTCATCCCTCAACTTCGCTGGCACAACTACCCTTGACCCTAACTTCGTTTCCCTGCACAGAAGACCATTGTACATATTAAATTGTGGCTGTGTCCAATACAATTTATTATAGTTGTCCACGTCCAGTAATTTTTACCATACTGCTAGGTCATAACCTGGGATTTCTACTTTTGCCACCTTCCTACTCAGTGCATCTGCATTACCGTGCTTCTTCCCAGGCTTGTACACTACCTTGTAGTCGAATTCACTAAGCCTCACAGCCCATCTAGCGGGTCTAGTGGACGAATCCTTCAACCCCAACAACCACTTCAACGCAGCATGATCTGTCACAACCAGAAATCTTTTCCCATATGAATAACATTTAAAATATGTGATTCTATAGATTACACTAAGCATCTCCATCTCTGTTGTCGAGTGATTCCTCTCTGCTGCATTCAACTGCCAAGACGCATAGACTACAGGATGTTCTTTCCCATCAACTTCCTGATTAAGAACACACCCTAATGCTTGATTCGATGCATCGCATGCTAGTGTAAACTCCTTTTCAAAATCTGGAAACACAAGAACCAGACTTGATGTTAACACTTCTTTCAGTTTGTCAAACGCTTTCTAACACTCTTCTGACCGCTCAAATTCCACACCCTTCCGTAACAATCGCGTCAACGGCTGTGCTAAATCTGCAAAACCCTTCACGAACTTTCGATACAAATTGCAAATTCCGATGAATGACTGCACTTCCTTAACTGTTTTCGGTTGCCGAAAATCCCTTACAGCCTGTTCCAACCTCGGATCTGTTTGCACTCCGTCCTTACTCATAATATGACGCAAATATTTTACTTCTTCTAATGCAAAATGACACTACTCCAGGCTCAACGTCAAACGAGCTGCTCTTAACCTCATAAAGACTTCCCCTAACCGCTGTCTATGTTGCGCCATACTACTTGAAAACACTATAATGTCATCCAAATAGACCAGACACTGCCGTGGTTTCAAACCCCTCAAGACACTGCCTAGCAACCTCTGAATCGTTGCCGGAGCGTTTTTCAAACCGAATGGCATTCTAATGTACTGGTAACGGCCTCAAGGTGTAGAGAAAGCAGTTTTTGGACGATACTCAGGAGCCACCTCTAACTGATGATAACCACTTGCCAAATCCATCGTAGAAAAGTGCTGGCACTGTCCTAAGTGATCCAAAGCCTCCAATATAATTGGAATGGGGTATGCGTCCGTTACTGTCTTATTATTGAGGTATCGGTAGTCCCAACAGAACCTGTATTTCTTAGGTCCATCCATAGAATTTTTAGGCACAACGACAATGCCCGCTCCTCAGAAACTATTACTATGCTCTATAATACCGTCCCCAAGCTGCTGGTCAATGAAATCTTCCACAATCGGCTGAAAATACCTCAGTATTCTGTATAGTTTACGGTAACCAGGTGCTTCATTCTCTGTTGGTATCCTATATTGAACTAATGGACTTGCTGGTAATAGCCCTTGTGGAAAAACAAATCCTTAAATTCCCACAATAATTCTTCCATATGCTCTCTATCTCCTCCTTTCAAATGCTTAATTTCGTCACGTAATCTATCTGCAGTTAGTGGTTGATCGCTTCGCCTACCTCTCGAACACCAGTCTTCGTCATCTGGCACATCCAAATTTGCTACTGAAACTCCTTTCCTCAAATTCGCGTCTATAGCACCAAAATTATCCACGTTCTACTCGCCCATCGTTCCCCTCCTGTATGCGTACAACATTACGTTTCACGAAACAACCCAGTGAACCCAAAACTTCATTATCCTCCAGTGGTTCAATAACACATACCGTACCAACTGATAGATTCGACTCCACACTTACCCAAAGAGACTTCGCAGTGCCACTAAGAACACACTCATGCGAATTAAGCCTTAACGTTAATGTACACGGTTCAATTGGTTTGTTCATTACGTTGAACACCTCTCGCGACAGCTCTGCATTGACAACAGTTTCCCCTAGCTGAAATACAATTCCACCAAGTTCCACAGTTCGTTGTCCAAGGTCAATTTTGGCATGATGTTGATGCAAGAAATCTACTCCTAGGATCATGTCATAGCCCTCGCTTACCCATGGTAATACCTCCATGCATGCATTAAATCGGACTTTCCCTATGCGAAAGTCAACTGTCACCGACCCCAACGGTGTGACCTCCTTATCCCCCACTCCACGCAACCTATAACGTAGTGGGTCTAGCTTTCTTCGTCCCATTATATTCTTAGTAGCCACTGACACTTGCGCCCCTGTGTCCAACAAAATCTGAAACTTTTTAGTTCCTATGGATCCTGCCACTGAACATTCCACCCCTGCATACGTAATCGTAACATTGAAATTAAACGGGAGCTGTCTTGGGTGGGTCTTGGGCCCCTCTCTGCCGTTTAACGATTGTCCACCTCTCCTTTATTCCTCGGTGACTGGGTACATTGCCTCTACACAGGTTCTGAAGACCACACTTATAACATTTTACACCCGCTGTAAACACTGTTTGCCTCTTGCGTACCCCTGCCGCCACGTCTATTTCCTCACATTAAATTGCCAGCTGAATGGCCGAATACAAATCTTTCTGAGTCCCTTCACGCACTTTCCGTGACATATGAGCCGGTAACCCTCTCAAAAATACATCAAGTTTCCTTTGCTCGGTCCCCTGCAACAGAATACTATTCGCCTCAACACACTGACTCAACTCGTAAGTGTACTCGTTAACTTCTCTTATACTGTCCGCAAATTTCTCTACCGTCTTCCCCTGTCCCTTCGTCATTGTACTCAACCTCTCCCTAAAGTACTGAGTCTAGTCTGTTTCTTGTACCTCTGTAAAAGCCCCTCCTTCAACTGCTTAAACTGTCCTGCGTTCCTTAAGGCATCACAACACCTTACATAAGTCTTCCCTTCACCCGTTAATCTAATCTTGGCTATATGTAACAACTGTTCATCAGACCAAGCATTCATCACAGCTGAAGTCTCCAAGTCCTCCACAAACGAACGCACATACTCAGATGCCTTGCCAGAAAACGGAATAATCAGACTTGCAGCAGCTGGATCAATCTCCTGCACCCTAGTTAACAACGACTGATCAGATGCGGTTTCCCGCTCACTTCTAGATGTTAATTCATTTCTCAGCTGCTTATTGTCTGCAGTCAATTGTGCTACTTTTTCCAACAAAATCCGTACCTCTTCTGGTTCCGACACACCTTGCGTCCTTGACTCTGCATTTTGTGCTTTCGTTCCCAGTTAATCCGAAACAAAATTATTAAGTACAAAAATAACCTGACTTCCTACAGCTCAGCATCATCATAAACCAATACAAAAGTAATCAAATGCCATGAACAAAAAAATTAAAAATCTTACTGCCCCAAATACGCTAACACTTACTCTGAAAACAAAACATACTATGCCCACACAAAACATCTACAATGTGGCTTGAAAGGAGCCATACTAGAAAAAACAAAAAAAAAAAAGGAAAGGAAACGTTCAATACTCAGAAGAAAACTGGTCAAAACTCACCACACCTTGTGACGGTAATGCAGGTGGTGGGCTTGAACGTCATACTGGACAGACGACGTCCGCTATTCTGACACCAAATGTAGTGGATGGGTGCCAGGAGGTGCCGTATTGAAACTTGGTGAGAACTTTCCAAGTGATTTTTTGTTCTTTAGCTACAGTGCCCTCGTTCCTCTTGGTCTGCGTCAGAGGGCCATGCAATGCTGAGGAAGCACCCCCAGCGGCCCTTGTAATGCAATGCTGTGTCGAGCTGGACTTGTACGCCAGTGGAGTTGCTTGATCGTCAGGATGCCGAGTGTTGGCTCAGCGTTCTGTGTCCCTGCCAACTCAGCACCACTCGGTGTGAGCTGCAGGCGCCCAGCTATGTCCTTCTCACCGGCATGGCTAATAACATGGTGACAACGAGCGCCTGTGATCTGGCATCCGAATCTGTGGCGCTCGCCTCAGGATGTCTCCGGCTGTGTCAGCAGCCGAGACAACTGCCCGCCTTAGCGAGTCGAAGAGTGGTCCGCCGCTGGCTGGCTGCAGACCCTGCGTCGACCGCAGAGGGTCGAACCAGCGACCCTGCGTGGACTGGGACACTAGCGCCCCATCTGTTGCTGCGTGTAGCCCAGTGGTGTGATATGCCCCACTGTCCAGGAGAGCTGCCACACTTGAATGAATCTCGTTAGTAAACCGTACCTATTTGTATGCAGATGTGCGCCTCTGTTTAGCTAACGCGTCGCTCCGAGTCATGTACACACTAGGTTGGCCAGTGACCCACTTCTGCCTTTGACTTGCGCCAATCAAACTGCTGGGTGTGCCTTTTCCAGCAGTTCTACATCACTGTGGTCTCTGTTTGCCTTTGCAACTGCTGGTATGCGTAACTCACTGCAATCTGGCCCACACCTGGCTGTAACTTATGCCAGAATATCACATAAAACTAACTTTGCATATCCTAAACGGTTATTTAAATGTAAATCCAGTATTTAAATGTAAATCCAGTATTTTGTATGTGTTTCAATATATTTGTGAGTGTACGTTGGCATGGAGACATGGAGGGAGCACTAGCCAATCAAAGCGCTCATTAATGATGAGACTGTATGGAAGTGGGGGAGGACGATCGTTTCGAGGGAGGACAGGGCAGTTCTGGACGGTACGGCACAGGACAGGGGGTGCTGGATGTGACAGTGCGATGGACGCCTGGTCGTGGCAGAGACTTGGAGAGGGTGGAGCAGTTTGCGCGTGGCCGTAGCATATAGAAATACTTTGGAGTGACAACTTGTGCACTTGTGAGATTTCCATGGCTCCTACAGTGAAGATGTAGTGTGCGTGTAGAAGTGAGTATCTCGCGAGCTGTGTTGTTGTTGTTCATAACTAATTACGCGCTGTAGGAATCTATTATTTCCCTGTTATTTAACCTATATTTTATTTAATTGCTGGACCATCGACACCAATAAGTGTTTTGAAGAAATATACCGCATTCTCAAAAGTACTTCTACTATTGTACTGATCTCTTTTTTAATTTAATTGCAATATTTTGTTTACAAATTTATATGTTACTTTCATAATTCACAATTCCCGAGTGATAGAAACCTTTGACCATTCGATTCATGTGACTATTCGTATTGTATACTGTAGACTCAGCAGTATTTAGTCTCTAATGATGCAACTACGTATCCCAGCTCCTAGACAATGAAACCAGCCAAATCTTTGAACATTGCAACGTACGTAGTTTAGGGCCACACCCACATCATTTCATTCATTTTTAATTGAAAGCCCGCAAAGTAATAGTGAAGCAAGGCACGAGACATTCTAAAAGGATAGTGGTTAGTTCTAAGTCAAGTATCAGCGTGATGTCAGCAGCAGCTGCTGACGGCTCAGTCCTCCCACCATACACAGTTTGTACGGCAAAACACCTCTACGATATTCGGACTGAAGGGGGCGCAACTGGTGCAGATTTTAATAGGAATAAAATTGGTTGGTTTGACCTAACAATGTTTGAATCACGGTTTGTTGAAATTGTCTTGCCTTTTGCCCGGCAATTAGAAAGACCTAAAGTGATTATCGTTGACAATCTGTGACATAGCATGACTAAACTGTGCCAGGAACAGGACATTAAATTTGTGCTTCTACCACCTAATTATACTATTTATGTCATCCACTTCATGTGGCCTTTTCTAGACCCTTAAAACTTGCTTGCAGAAATGTACTAGATGACTGGAAAGGGAAGATTGGAAGAGGAGTGATACCAAAATCCAAAATTCCTAGTTTGTTGAAAAAACTTTTGAAAATACATCAGGGATCATAAAAGCAGAATTTTTCCTTTCTGTCCAGATAAAATCATTTCACAGATTCCAGAAGCAACTGATAACAATGCACATGGCACCAGATCATCAGAAGTTTCTTGAGCAGCAGCATTCAAAATGCAATTGAAATGTGTTCGCTCAAATGAAGCAAAAGGAAAGCTGTGCCAAGCAAAGCATTTACCATTAACTCCAGGGAAAGGAACTGTTATCAGCGACTTCAATGAAAATTATAATGATGGGGCTGCAAGCAGGGAGACTCTATCGGGAACATCAAACAGTGACACAGAACAGTAAGGGTCAAATGAAAATGAAAAAATGGACAAGGAGAAGGATAAAGATTGGCATGAATTTAAAGAAAATGATTTCACCATACTAAAATTTCCCACGAAAAAAGATTTAGGTTTTTTATTGATAAAATTGAAAGCACCTCTAATGACACCTATGAATTGATATTTCTGAGAAAGAAAGTTCTTGATGGTAATGTTTATTTTGTCCTTCCAGAAACTGACGATGCAACTGATGTAGAAAGAGCCCAATTTAATAAAACAGTTGTTCCAGAACATAGAAGGTGAGGTAATTTTATTTTTGAAGGGATAGATGATTATGACATTGAGTAAATACTTTTCACAATGATTATGACATTGGTGTTGCTGTGGTCTTCAGTCCAGAGACTGGTTTGATGCAGCTCTCCATGATACTCTATCCTGTACAAGCTTCTTCATCTCCCAGTACCTACTGCAACCTACATCCCTCTGAATCAGCTTAGTGTATTCATCTCTCGGTCTCCCTCTACGATTTTTACCCTCCACACTGCCCTCCATACTAAATTGGTGATCCCTTGATGCATCAGAACATGTCCTACCAACCGATCCCTTCTTCTAGTCAAAGTGTGCCACAAATTCCTCTTCTCCGTAATTCTCTTCAATACCTCCTCATTAGTTATGTGATCTAACACCTAATCTTCAGCATTATTCTGTAGCACCACATTTCAAAAGCTTCTATTCTGTTCTTGTCCAAACTATTTATCATCCACGCTTCACTTCCATACATGACCACACTCCATAGAAATACTTTCAGAAACGACTTCCTGACACTTAAATCTATACTCGATGTTAACAAATTTCTCTTCTTCAGAAACACTTTCCCTGCCATTGCCAGTCTACATTTTATTTCCTCTCTAATTCGAACATCATCAGTTCAAAATGGTTCAAATGGCTCTGAGCACTATGGGACTTAACTTCTGAGGTCATCAGTCCCCTAGAACTTAGAACTACTTAAACCTAACTAACCTAAGGACATCACACACATCCATGCCCGAGGCAGGATTCGAACCTGCGACCGTAGCGGTCGCGCGGTTCCAGACTGTAGCGCTTAGAACTGCTCGGCCACGCCAGCCGACTTCATCAGTTTATTTTGGTCCCCAAATAGCAAAACTCATTTACTACTTTAAGTGTCTCATTTCCTAATCTAATACCCTCAGTATCACCCGACTTAACTCGACTACATTCCATTATCCTCGTTTTGCTGTTGTTGATATTCATCTTATATCCTCCTTTAAAGACACTGTCCATTCCATTCAACTGCTCTTCCAAGTCCTTTGCTGTCTCTGACAGAATTACAATGTCATCGGCGAACCTCAAAGTTTTTACTTCTTCTCCATGGATTTTAATAC
Organism: Schistocerca nitens; assembly: GCF_023898315.1. Taxonomy (NCBI): domain Eukaryota; kingdom Metazoa; phylum Arthropoda; class Insecta; order Orthoptera; family Acrididae; genus Schistocerca; species Schistocerca nitens. The sequence goes on from NC_064614.1 coordinate 1,025,983,502, forward strand.
CTACTCCGAATTTTCCTTTTGTTTACTTCACTGCTTGCTCAATATACAGATTGAATAACATCGGGGAGAGGCTACAACCCTGTCTCACTCCCTTCCCAACCACTACTTCCCTTTCATGCCCCTCAAGTCTTATAACTACCATTTGGTTTCTATACAAATTGTAAATAGCCTTTCGCTCCCTGTATTTTACCCCTGCCACCTTCAGAATTTGAAAGAGAGTATTCCAGTCAACATTGTCAAAAGCATTCTCTAAGTCTACAAATACTAGAAACGTAGGTTTGTCTTTCCTTAATCTAGCTTCTAAGATAAGCAGTAGGGTAAGTAATGCCTCACGTGTTCCAATATTTCTACGGAATCCAAACTGATCTTCCCCAAGGTCGGCTTCTATTAGTTTTTCAATTCGTCTGTAAAGAATTCGTGTTAGTATTTTGCAGCTGTGACTTATTAAACTGATAGTTCGGTAATTTTCACATCTTTCAACACCTGCTTTCTTTGGGATTGGAATTATTATAATCTTCTTGAAGTCTGAGGGTATTTTGCCTGTCTCATTCATCTTTCTCACCAGATGGTAGAGTTTTGTCAGGACTGGCTCTCCCAAGGCCGTCAGTAGTTCTAATGGAATGTTGTCTACTCCCGGGGCCTTATTTCGACTCAGGTCTTTCAGTGCTCTGTCAAACTCTTCGCGCAGTATCATGTCTCCCATTTCATCTTCATCTACATCCTCTTCCATTTCCATAATATTGTCCTCAAGTACATCGCCCTTGTATAGACCCTCTATATACTCCTTCCACCTTTCTGCTCTCCCTTCTTTACTTAGAACTGGGTTTCCATCTGAGCTCTCGATATTCATACAAGTGATTCTCTTTTCTCCAAAGGTCTCTTTAATTTTCCTGTAGGCAGTATCTATCTTACCCCTAGTGAGATAAGCCTCTACATCCTTACATTTATCCTCTAGCCATCCCTGCTTAGCCATTTTGCACTTCCTATCGATCTCATTTTTGAGACGTTTGGCAATTTTCACATGTGTCAACACCTGCTTTCTGTAGAGTTAGAATTATTATATTCTTCTTGAAGTCTGAGGATATTTCGCCTGTCTCATATATCTTGCTCACCAGATGATAGAGTTTTGTCAGGGCTGGCTCTCCCAAGGCTATCAGTAGTTCTAATGGAATGTTGTCTACTTCCGGGACCTTGTTTCGTCTTAGGTCTTTCAGTGCTCTGTCAAACTCTCCATGCAGAATCATATCCCCCATTTCATCTTCATCTACATCCTCTTCCATTTCCATAACATTGTCCTCTAGTACATCACCCTTGTACAGACCCTCTATATACTCCTTCCACCTTTTTGCTTTCTCTTCTTTGCTTAGAACTGGGTTTCCATCTGAGCTCTTGATATTCATACAAGTGGTTCTCTTTTCTCCAAAGGTCTCTTTAATTTTCCTGTAGGCAGTATCTATCTTATCCCTAGTGATATGTGCCTCTACATCCTTACATTTGTCCTCTAGCCATCCCTGATTAGCCATTTTGCACTTCCTGTCGATCTCATTTTTGAGACGTTTGTATTCCTTTTTGCCTGCTTCATTTACTGCATTTTTATATTTTCTCCTTTCATCAATTAAATCCAATATATCTTCTGTTACCCAAGGATTTCTACCAGCTCTCATCTTTTTACTTACTTGATCCTCTGCTGCCTTCACTATTTCATCCCTCAAAGCTACCCATTCTGCTTCTACTGTAATTCTTTCCCCCATTTCTGTGAATCATCCCCTAATTTTCTCCCTGAAACTCTCTACAACTTCTCCTTCTGTCAGTTTATCTAAATCCCATCTCCTTAAATTCCCACCTTTTTGCAGTTTCTTCCCTTTTTAAATTTTCTATCCTACCTGCCCGATTAAGGGATCTGACATTCCACGCTCCGACCCGCAGAACGCCAGTTTTCTTTCTCCTGATAACAACGTCATCCTGAGTAGCCCACTCCCGGAGATCCGAATGGGGGACAGCAAGAGTGGATTTGAAAGGACAGCTGACTCTTTATTAATAGTAGATTCAGCATATTACCAGTCTGTTTAAACTTCATGTACCATAGAATACTCTTTTGGCATTATATCGTGATAGTACAGAACACACACTACAGCATTTTAGAACAACAACGGTCCAATAGCACAGAGCACATAATAAACACCACTCGTTGTGCGGAAGCATTATAGTTTCGGTCGTCTCCGCTACCACTCAGAAGGTACAACAGCACTTATATTATTGGGTTAGTAGTGAACCATTCCACATCTTCTCTCGGTTCCCACTATCTTTGCAGGACCAGCCGATTACTACAAGGATGTTGTGATGGAGTAGCTTCATCTAAATTAACGTTTGTATAAGATTGTCAGTCAATTAGAATGACTATTTTTCCTATGAAAGATAACAGGTTGTAGGCTTTTTTTGAATTTTATTCTTAAGTGGACTGTAGGCTACATACTGTGAAACTATAAAACTATTTGAATTTATTTTAGCCCTTTCCTCGTCCAGGACTTCCGTTGGCAGAAGCTTCCCGACTATAAAACAGACAGTCACTAACAGATTGTTAACGAATTTTGATCAGAATCATGTAGATTTGAAAGTTGCAAAAATAAGTGTCCAAGTTATTAAATCTGTCTTAAAATGCCCCATCACTGTGCCCAAAATTTTACGGTAGATTCTAACACCTTTGCTTCCGAATTGGCTGCAGCACATTGGCGCATCATATACTTAAATTTTGGAAAGGCCAGGAAACATACTACAAAATCCTCTTTCCTTCCCTTTTAATCTACATATACTTAGCGTTCCTAACGATCACCACTACACTGCTACTACTACTACAACTACTACTTATTACTACTACTACTACTGACATGATAACGAATTACCACTACTACTGCTAATACTACTACTAACAATAACGATACCAATTTTTTTTTGGGGGGGGGGGGGGCAGGGAGTGAGAGGTTGGAAGTGGAGGGACACCAAAGGGATTTTTGATAATAATTAGCATACAAAATTGTACAGACCGAGGCCTATTATATTCACAACTAACAACGGTCAGACGCCCAATCTACCAGTTCGTTTGTCATTATCATTATTATTAGTATCGTTATTATTTTATTTTATTATAGCTTTTCAACACTTCAGCGTATATAAGAGGCTCTTGTATTTTCCTTTTTAGTGCAGCTACTTACCAAGTCAGAACAATGCGCGCTACGTACAGCAGTTGTACTGAATGACCAAATAACAAAATAAATGCAATCCATGTGTATATCTTACTCATTGCCTAACTGTGAAGTGGCCAATCACGGTACATAAATTACAACGTCACTGAGTTAACAATTTGAAATGTTACAAAACTTCAGAATTTTCTACAACTATTAGGTAGTAACTGACGTTTAGAAACTGCATAGTGATGATTTTAAAGTGTGAATACAGTGTGTAATGGCGATGGAAATTTTGGACTGAAATAATTTTGAGAATAGGGAATGCTATAAGGTAAATTCAAATTAAATAAAACACAAGAACAATCTGAATCCGAAATGTAGGAATTAGTGTCGGCTATAAAACAAAGAAAAACTTATTTTAATAAAAAAAGCAACTATCCACTTTCAACAAAGTGATTGGTTCTTGTCTTTATTAAAATAATATAAATATATAATATTAAAATAATATAATCCACAGCCACGGAATTCACTCAGTAAAATGAATATTGATAAAAACTGCGTGCGTAGTTAAAAAACTCAAGGGCGACTTACTAACATAATCCTGTTATCAACTGAAATGGATGTCGAACGATAGTTAATGTCTGAGTTCTGGTAATCAGCGAATTCGTCAAAAATGTTATTTCATACTCAAAAAGTGACATTTTATTCTTTTTGTAATTGCTTACCTTAACGAAAAGTTCAGTACACGGTACTGATGGCAACAGCCTTCCCTCGTTGAATACACTGGTTGTTGTCAGATCATAGAAGTTAAGCAATCTGGGGTGTGGCCGGTAGTTGGGAGGAGTAACCGTTCGGGTACACCATGTGCTGTTAGCTGCTTTCCTCTTGCCTTTGCACCAGATCTTGTCAGATCACCAAATTTAAGTAACATCGGATACGGCCGGTGTTTGGAGGGGTAACAGCTCCTGATCTCCAGACTTTTCGCCATTGGCTTGGATTAAATCGCAAGCGTCTCCACAGAGTTTCATGGAGTGAGGGCATGTGACACTGTTGATGGTGATCCGTTCGTCGGATGGTGACGTTGTGCTCGTTGGTCTCATTTGTGAGTTTTAAGAGGAGGTGGCTGTGTGCCGGCATCAGGTTGCACCTCTCCTTGCTCTCATCGTCATGGAACAAACAAAACACCAACTACACAAAGGTCACCTACACTTACCAGATGTACTTATTTCGCAGTTCGCGGAGGAAAGGTGCTAATGTGCGCGAAGAACAGAAAAACCCTTTCCAATCAGGCTACTGAACCTGCTCTTCGGGATCTCTCAGCCAAAGGGGCAGTACGACTTTACGGTGTCTCATAAGACTGTGGAATGTGCTAGAAAATTTTTCTTTTGCACTTTACAACAATATAGTACTAAAGACTTATTATTCGTAAATAGTATTTTTTCTTCCTTATTAGGTGCAGGAGCTGGTCAAAAATACGGAAACACCAAAAAAGCAATACAGTACCACGCTTAATACGGTGTAGGAAAGCCGTTGCCATTCAAAACAGTTTCCAATTGTCTGAAAAACGATAAAGACCCGTCCCGCATGGTTTTCAAGTGAATATCATACCACTATTCCTGCAAAATAGTGGCAAGTTATGGTACCGATGATGGAGGTGCCTAGAGATCACGCAGGGTTGTCTCCAAAGCAATCGACAAGGGATCAATAATGCTGAGATCTAGTGGCGGCCAGCGGAGAGGCGACGTTTCAGCCCCTCGCTCACAAAACCATTCCTTGACGATGCAAACTGTGTGAACAGGGGCCGTCGCCGTGGAACACAGCATCACCACTGGGGAACAATCATTGTACCATGAGAAGGACCTCACCAGCCAAAATAGTCACATAATCCTTTGCAGTAATACTTCCTTGTAGATAACAATGGGGCTCATGAAATATCACGATGTGGCTGTCCAGTTCACCACCGAAGCCCTGCCATGTTTTACTCGTGGGACGTAAACTCGGCCAGAACTGGGAACAGCGTGATACAAGATTTCTCCGACGAAACGACATTCTCCCACTGCTCCACTGTAGACGATTTGTGGCTTTAGCACTACGTTTTTCTGTTACAGGCATTTGCAACACCGCTGATTGGTTTTGGAATTTCAGCTCGCGCTGTAATTTCCTGTTTCTAGCGCTTCCTTCGTGATGCTTTGGTACTGACAAGATTAGCGAGTGCGACATTTAGTTTTGCACTGACTTTTGCAGGTGTCGTCCTCATATTTGTCATCACTGCACTCTTCAATGACCGTCCTTCACGATCACTTAACAGGCACTTTCCTCCGCTTTGTGACTTAGCAGACGATGTTTTCCCACTTTCCTTTGTTGCCGCTTAAACCTACGATACGGTGCTTCTTGATACACCAAACACTTCGGCTATCTTGTCTTCGGAAGCACCCACCATAAAAGCACCAACAATATGCCCACGCTCGAAATCACTTGTCTTCGACATAATTCACTCAGAAATACGCAAGACACTGCCACCTTTCGAAATATCGACTTGTCGGCGACTTCACCCGGCTGCATTCCCGTAAGTTATTTGAACATAAATACAGTTGCTAATCAAGCCCTTAGGTTGCACTGGTATATTTGGCCACGAAAGGTACCTGTACAATGTCCTCAATACTTTGCAAGTGTCAGTCGTAGTCAGCAGTGTTTTGTTCGTTTGTGAGTGAATTATGTCAAAGAGAAGTGACTTCGAACGTGGGCGTATTGTTGGTGCTCCTGTGGTTGGTGCTTCTGTAGCCAAGGTAGCCGTAGTCTTCGGTGTTTCAAGAGGCACCATATCGTAGATTTAAACGGCAACAAAATAAAGTGGGAAAATATCATCTCGGACGAAAGTGCCTATTAAGTGATTGTGACGGACGGTCATTGATCAAAAATAAGAGGACAACACCTGCAAAAGTCACTGCAAAACTAAATGTTGCAACCCTACGCAGGGAGTATTTCCAGCAAGACTGGTCGTATTGTGCTAAATTCTGATGCGAAATGTGTGTTCTGACATCCATCTAAGGCCAGGGTCTTTTTAGGTGCCGTTAAGTATGGTCTTGGTTTCAATAAGGTGGTTGCCCATCATGTTCATTGTAGATGTGGCATGTCATACATTGGTCAGATTATCAGAATAGTGGCAGACCGGTTTACTGAGCATCAGCGCAACACACACTTACAACACCCGAGCAAATCAGCTATTGCAGAACGTTGTCTTGGCACCCGTCATCCTACGCTATGTAACACGGACATTCTGGCGTGCACCTCCAGCTGTTGGGATTGCATTATTGAGGAAGCGGTTGAAATTAAATTGGCAAGTAACCTTGTAAACAGAGATGGAAGTTTTGCTTAAAACCTGCTTAGACTACTGCTCACTTCATAGTTTAAAAAAAAAAAAAAAGGACGGACAGAATTAATGCTACATCGCCCTTGTTTACTACGAGGGTTGACTGAAAAGTAATGCCTCCACCTTCGTAACTCTTCAACAGTTGGCAGAATTGGTAAGCGACAGGTACTGCCATGTTCTGTAGCCTCTTCTCTACAGCTCCAGTTGGAGAGAAGCCTTAGCACTGAACTTTGTGTTGGTACAGTATAAAGCATGGAACCATGCTCAGACGGTCGTTCAGTGCGATTTAAGCAACATGCAGTCATTGAATTCTTGACAGCAGAAGGTGTCACCCCGAAGGAGATTCATCAGAGAATGAAAGCATTTTATGGTGATTGTGTTGATGTGAGTGCTGTGCGCTGTTGGACGAGTAAGTTTGAAGATGTTGGGGCGGGAATATCTGACCTGCGTGACGAAGAGTTGGACATCCTGTGACAGCAACTGCCGAGTTTCACAAGCAAAATGTGGACATATTGACTCAAGACAATTGTCGTATCACTCAGAGAGAAATCGCAAGCACAATCGGAATTTCACAAGAACAAAGGGAAATCTTTTCCTGTAGCATGACAATGCCAAACCACACACTTCACATGCCATCACAGCAGATCTTCAGAGACTGAATCTCACCACCGTACAGCATCCTCCATACAGTCCAGATTTAGCACCGTCTGACTTCCATCTGTTCCTAATAATGAAATACGATCTTCGGGGACATCATTATGCTTCTGATGAAGACGTTGCGAGAACTGTGAGACTGTGGTTGCGGAAAGAGAGTGTCGACTTCTTCCGTGTCGGCTTCAGAAAACTTGTTCATCGCTGGCAGAAATGTATCCAATTGGCTGCTGATTATGTGGAAAAGCGAATATTGGTAATGAAAGATCACATTCTAAGGATTAATTCTGCGTTTGATTTATTAAAATATTCCCATCCAAACCAAATTAACGAAGATGGGGGCATTACTTTTCATTCAAACCTCGTAATTTTCACAATCGATAACTTCTGGCGTCGGGTCATCTTTGGTTGTCCGGTGGTGTCGATGTTCACAGGTGCTCATCTTTCGAAATAACGGCGGTTGTCGACGACGTCGCCCTTCTGCATTCCCGCAAGTTATTTGAACACTGTATAAGCCGGGAGAAACACAGGTCTCACAACTGTATTTATGTTCAAACATGCATTTCTCGCGGTGCTTGCATATTTCTGTCCAACCCTTGCAGGTAGACCTAATAAGAGCCAACTCTAATATGTCTTGAGATACGTTGTGTTACTCAGATAATAGTTCAAAAATCAAGTGCAGAACATACATTACGGATAAATTACGGAAAAGAACTGTATCAATCGTTTTATTAGATTTTTCACGAGTAATATGGAGGGAAAACTAAACATTAAAAGAAAAAAAAGATTGTACATTGCGGATTAGACGCCTCAGTTCCTCAGTGCTGTGGGCTCGTACTGCCTTAGACTCGTCCTGGTTAACAATAGCGTAGTTCCTATGATTAGGAGGCCAGGGCGTTTGTGAACTATTTTGCAATATTTTGGTGCTCTTCCAACGCTGCACAACCCGTTTGGCAGAAGTTTCGATTGTATGTAATTGTTCTGCAATGACAAAGAAAACAACTAATTTTCGCTAATGTCAAAATAGATCTTATAGTTTTCTTAGAAACGTGACGTAACTTCTCTGGAATAAAATTCTGAATCTTCAAACTGAAATACCAGAACACTTGAGAGTTTCTGTAATTTCATGATAAGATTAGGATATTGCAAAAAAAAAAAGTTACGGCAATATACGATCCGAAACTGGTGCTCCATTTCACAACGTGCGGAACTGATCGACTGCGCGTTCCATCGTGCAGTAATACATAATTACATACGCTCGTCCGTAAGACGAGAAGGTTCTGTACATCAGTAATGAGAATGAGGCAAGAGTTCTTCACGGAATGTTACGAAGGTACGAAAGGGAATGTATGGATGTTAATTAAGATGTCGTGGAAGAATAAGGAAGTAGCAGATCTTTGTTGATCACTAGTACTGATGGAACACGTTTTGCAGATTCCTTGGAGTAGTACAACACTTAGGTAGAGGTCAGAGCACGAGGTAAGTGTAGAATATCGTAACGTCACGCTAAGTTTCTGTCCAAACAGAGCGAAGACGGAAAGCTGACCATGTAAAATAGCCGTCAGGGTGACATGTCGTTTCTTTTTTTTCCTGCTGAACATCGACTATCAGAAAAATCTCTAAGAAGAAAACTGTGTGATGTAGATAGAGAACATGTCATTGAAAATATCTCTGAATAATTTATTTAATCAAAATGGTTCAAATGGCTCTGAGCACTACTTTACTTCTGAGGTCATCAGTCGCCTAGAACTTAGAACTAATGAAACCTAACTAACCTAAGGACATCACACACATCCATGCCCGAGGCAGGATTCGAACCTGCGACCGTAGCGGTCGCTCGGCTCCAGACTGTAGCGCCTAGAACCGCACGGCCACTCCGGCCGGCTTTATTTAATCAAGCTTTTCATATTACTGGTTCTACCTCATCTATGACTGTACTTTTTTTAAAAAAATTTACTGCAAATGTTCCCGAGTTCTCTGAACAGTAATTTGGGAAGGCCACTTGCGGAGAGCTTTTCAGTAATGACATCACTGTTAAATTTGGTTCTTTTAAATTTGTGGGTCTACTGCTTACTCTAAGTTAGTCTCTCTGAAGAGATCATGTAAAGAGACACAAAACAACAGGAAAGATGAGACGCTGAAACAGTCTTTTCAGACAGTGGCCCCTAGGGCTCTGAAGAGATGGAAGATTAGAAACAAGTCATGTGATACTGATTAAGTAGTTCATAGTTCTATGGATCACTTGCACGATATGTCGGAACGCCTGTAAACAAATCACTTTACTGCTTTTATGGTACCGTACTTCAATTGGTTAAAACGGAACCCTTGTAAGATCGCTTTGTTGTCCGTGTCTGTCAGTCCTTGTCATTGAGACTCCTTTTTCTCAGGAATGGTTAGAGGTATCGAATTAAAATTTATGTCAAATATAATGTTCTGCGGTCCCTTGGCGGTATAAAAAATCTGAACTTCTAAGTCACTGTAATCAAAAGATGTGGGATTCATGTCACATATATGTAGATGACCTATTTCTGATTACAGTGAATGACCATGGTCTTTAGATGGGAATCTATAAGTTGCAGGAGACAACCTCAGACCACAACCTAACATTGTCGATAACGCAAGAGATGGAATTTCAGGGCAGACAATCAATAAGAGCTAGAACAGTGTTGAATAATAAAATCTTGGAGCAAGTACAACATTTTAAATATCTAGGATGCGATATCACTTAGGAACATAACTATGACGTGGATCAAAAATTAAATAAATTTGCTTTCATATGTGGAACTACTGTAAAAAGTTTGCAGAATAAAGCCAGGAAAGAAACCCAGCTGAAGTTTCACAAATCAATAGGAGTACCGACCCTTACTTATGGAAGCGAAGCATGTGCAACAATGAGAACCCAAGGAAGTCGAATACTGGCTTAAGAAACGAGATTCCTAAGAAGTTTGGAGGTTTCTGCAAGGGAAGATCGAAAAAGAAATTAAGGGCTAAGGAAAGCTTTAGGAATTCTTGAACCTAAAAGAGAAAATAAACGAAAATGGGAAAATCGAAGGAACATGTAGACAGTATAGGCAGTACAAGTAAAGGAATAATACCCGAAAACTGCCAATTTGTAATTACATCAGATAACAAACTATTTTTTACCATTCATTGTCTATCTGTCCTTCTTTAAAGACCCCTTTTTCTCAGGAATGACTAGATTAAAGCTCCTAAGTCAATGCAGTAAAAAATACGCCGTTTATGTCACATACTTTGATACTCGCATTCTCACTCGCCAAAACCTGTGGATGAACTATCAATATACAGGGCGAACATTAATAATACTGATAAACTGCAGGGACGGATTGCTGACTGGAGATGGAGAAAAACGGTTCAAATGGCTCTGAGCACTATGGGACTGAACATCTGAGGTCATCAGTCCCCTAGAACTTAGAACTACTTAACTCTAACTAACCTAAGGACATCACACACATCCATGCCCGAGGCAGGATTCGAACCTCCGACCGTAGCGGTCGCGCGGTTCCAGACTGAACCCGGCGGAGATGGAGGAAAAAAGGTTCATGAACTTGTGTGCGGAAATGCATCGTTGCCATGGTATATGGGGCAGACGAATGACAGTTCCTCTTACCACGTGTCTTGGTTTCTTTTGTGTTGCAGGCTGTGTGATTGACGCAGCGTACTGTATGCGGCAGAATGGTCCATCGGTAAAGAGGACTGATGAGAGAAATCCCGTAACTGTGATTGTCTGGTGCAAAAACCATCGACAAAATCACCATGGAGGGAAATCCTTGCAGTCACTGTAGGTGATAGGGATAGCAGCGATTGTCGTACAGGATACACATAATCACATTTTGGTTTACACTTGCCTGGAGCTTGTACCACGGTTCGTTTCAATGTCCTGTAGAACCTGGTCCGCGAAATCTGATGTTCGCATAATAAGCCGCCTTCCTGCACGTTCGTCTGTCTGAAAGTACCCATGATCACACAAACGAGAAAGGGTTTGAAATGTTGCGTGATAAGGTTGGTGTTTGTTTTGGTGTAGCCTCTCGACCGTTTTCATCTGCTTGGCAGTAGACAAAAACCATCTCGGCATGTTACCGGCATGAACACTGGACCATTCTGCTGCTTACAGTAAGCTGCGTCAACCACACAGCCTGCAAATCACAAGGAACACACGACACGTGGTCAGAGGAACTGTCATTCGTCAGCTCCATACACTATGGTAACGATGCATTTCCAGACACATGACCATAGGACCTTTTCTCCTCTATTTCCAGTCTGGAATACTTCCCTGCAGTTTGTAGGTTTTGTTAAAGTTCGCCCTGTATATAATCACGTTTGTACAGAAATCTCAGAGTGCGAGTCCTGCTACAACTTGTCTGTTTTTTAACGTGATCTGCATTTATAAACGGGTTTTAACTGATCACTTTCTGATAGGTTTACATAACAAAAAATAATTAAAAGTTTAATATTAAATAAGTATTTTTTTCATCTTTCGGCAAGTATCAATTGGCTGGTGTGTGTACTCAACTAGTTCACTTGCTGTTACTTTTCTTAGACCATATACTGGTAGGGGGAATTCCCCTACACTTTTCGTCTATTTGTCTGTGTAGTTTATTGTGCCTTCAAGACTTGTTCCGTGTGTGTACGTCTTCGTCGTCAGTTTATTGTGCCTTCGAAGCTTCTTCTGTGTGTGCCTGTTCATCATCACTATCGCTGTCTTCATCTCTCCTTAGTCTCGTCGCTATTCCACCGCCACCGCCGTCGCTGCCGCTGTTGCAGCCGCCTTCGTCGTCGCCGCTGTTGCCGTCCCCTTCGTCGCCGACACCTTCGCCGGCGCCGACGTCGTCGCCAGTCCATCAGCTGGTAACTTCACTGTCACAATGCCTTCTCCAACCACGACCATTGTTTACACTGTACACCTGCTCGTCCCAACCCCCTACCACCATCACACGGAGCACTTCCCCTTCCATCAGGCCTGTCCCCTCTCCCAGTCCTCCCCTCTCCAGGGACGCCATCCTTAGTAGCACCCTCTTCAGATACAGCACAAGGACCACCGTCATCCTTTACAGCAACAACACCAGAAATGCCATCCTGATACATCGATCTACCAGCAACATCTCCACTGACACACCAGGTTCCTGGACTGTGATACTGTCTTCATCCAAAACCCCTTCCTAACAATCCCATCACCTGTTATCCCCAGTTGTAACCCCACATCCCATCAGGAAGACCACCAAACGCCTTAGCGCTGATGCTGCCCCTACCCCTGCTCGCCCCCCCCCCCCAAAGGAAAAACCACCTAAACAAACGGAAAGCCCACATTTCATGGACTTTCAGGCCATCTCATCAGCCACCACATCTACAGAACTGCATACCTTCCTCCTCTCTCATTCTGACTCCAACTTCCTCAAATCCAAACTTCTCGAAAAAAGAAAATACATCCCTTCCTGACCTGTCACTCAGATCATCCCTAGAAGAACTCCATCCTCATCGAATCCTCTGGTCCAGAATTCCGCACCAAACTCCTCCAGAAGATCTCTCATGTCACTTTCAGTCCGTATGCAAATCTCACACCCTTCTCCACAACCACCTGAACAAGCAACAACGACTTCCTTGCTGCTCCCCCTCACCACCCTCACTGCTGATATCAAAGGGATCTACCATGAGACCACTATGGAGAAAAGGGATTCTGAGCTCACCTCCAAACTTGACTTCAAAGTTCAGAAAGCACTCCGTATCTTTGATGATTCTGGCCCAACCTTCAAAGTCCACATCTTCACTGAATCCCCATCCACAACTGACCACCTTCTCCATCATGGGACCCTGATGTACAAATAACGACACACCACTGAGCCATCTGAATCCTGTCCTCAATCCTACCACTGCCAAAGATGCCTAATGTATGGCCGGCCGCGGTGGCCATGCGGTTCTGGCGCTGCAGTCCGGAACCGTGGGGCTGCTACGGTCACAGGTTCGAATCCTGCCTCGGGCATGGGTGTGTGTGATGTCCTTAGGTTAGTTAGGTTTAAGTAGTTCTAAGTTCTAGGGGACTTATGACCTAAGTTGTTGAGTCCCATAGTGCTCAGAGCCATTTGAACCAAGCCTAATGTATAGTCACCACCTAATCACAGAATGAAAAACCGTCCCACATGTCCCCAATTCAAATCCCAACATTTCTTCAAGCAGTGTCCTATCCTCGCTTCCCCTTCCCCATATGATACTAATGACCTGCTCCATCTGTCCTATTTGTCCAAGTGCAAGGCTCGACTGCAACACATTCCAAACCTGAGATGACAGTTTCAACCTCCTCCACCCCAACAACTCCCTCTGCCCAACTCCCACATCTGCTGACATCATCCGTTTTATGACTATAGCCCTTCAAAACATTCATCATTTCCAGAGGCCACACACCCTACATCAAATTTCCCTTGCTGCTCTCTCTGTCTTCCACCTCAACACACAAGCCACCTATTCCCACAACAAGGTCTACTATCTTTTCACCCATCTCAACAGCCTAGTTTAAAGCCACCTGGGCCACTCATCCCCACCACTCCTTCTGTCCTTAAACCATTTTGCGACAGCAGTAAATAACCTGTTCGACAATATCTGCTCCTTTCCATCCAAAAATACTTTTTCACACCATATTAAAACGTTTCTCCAACTTCATCATACTATCTAAACTTTGTCGTACATCCTCCATTGAACTGATAATCCGCTCCTCATGGCCTGAGATGGAGTTGCTATTGGGAACCACAAGAACCTCTCTGTTCAGCCACAACCATTCCACAACACTCCTACTGAACACCTTATTCTCACTCTCTTCCTCAAAACCGTAACTGTCACCTAAGCCACTATCTGTATCTGACAACATCAGCCTATTCCAGACGAATTCCTCACGCATATTCAACCTATATTATTGCCGCTGATCTTAACATCCATAGCTGGTCCCATGCTGAATGCCATTGGTTTACTGACTCACTCCATGGTGATATACTGCCTCTCCCATTACATACCTGCCCTGAAAGCAATTCCATTCCTGATGTTATCCTCACCTCTCCTGATCTCCTTGCGCACATTACTGCAGCAGTTCTCAATCCCATCAGAAGCGACCATCTCCCTATCCTGCTCACCATCCCCTACACCACACATCCTACTCATGTACTCACTCGCCCTGCCTCTCCCAAACATGTCAAGGATTACTACCATACTAGCTGGGATGCCTGAAGGGAATTCATTGCTACCGAACTCGGGAGCCATCCCTCATCCTTCCAAGACCCCCTTAACATCCATTCGCTGCCATCTTCCTACAGCAGAACTTGTCAAATGTCATGTTTGGTGCCAAAATGCACAAACTTCAACATCACCTTTCCCATCAACTCTTTGAGGTACTGGAAAGTATTTCACCACCTTGCAGCCGGCTGGAGTGGCTGTGCAGTTCTAGGCGCTACAGTCTGGAACCACTTGACCTCTACGGTCGCAGGTTCGAATCCTGCCTTGGGCATGGATGTGTGTGATGTCCTTAGGTTAGTTAGGTTTAAGTAGTTCTAAGTTTTGGGGGACTTATGACCACTGCAGTTGAGTCCCATAGTGCTCAGAGCCATTTGGACCACCTTGCTAACAACGACCCTGCTCCTTTCTACCCCCTCCTACACGATAATCACCATCTCCCCAACAACCTATGCAAAGCCAACAACTTTGCGTCCTATCTCTCTGACACCTTCATCATACCAGATGAGACCCAGTTCGATTACCCCTTATTCCCGACAGTACACGATTGTACCAATGCCTCCCTCCCATTCCTTGTGTGTAGCCTCCAGTACCTTGACAACATCCAACAGACCGAATTCATTACTTCAGTAACAACACAAGACATTTAACAGATACTCCATCACAAACTCCTGGTCACGACTGCTTCACCTACAGACATATGAAAGAATGCCTCTTCTCCTTCCTGGAAATCCTAGCGATCCTTTACAATGTAATCCTACACACGGATTTCTATCTTGAGCCATAGGTAACTTCTCGAATCCTCCTCTCCCTCCAATGTAATCAACCAGTCATCAACACCTCCTCCTACTGTCCCATCAGCCTCCGTGTTTAGCAAGGTCTTTGAGTCCATTCTATCTCGATGTATCCATAAACACCCACAACAACACTTAACCATTTCTGTCCATCAATGTGGCTTCAACCCCAATTTTTCTTTTAATGACCAACTACTGTACCTTACCCATTTCCTATTCCACCAAATCAACAACCAAAAGTCCACCATTTTTGTCTTCCTAGATCTTGAGAAAGTTATGACTGTATGGTATTTCTGGCTCCTCTTTATGCTCCAGAGTTATGCACTTCCCCTAAATTATGGCCGTCTCATTACCTCCTCTCTATAACCGCGCATCTTATGTCACCATCAACATCACCAACTTCTGTACCTTCTATCCCACTGCACAGCGGGGGTGCCCCAAAGTTCTGTTCTCTCATCTCTCTGTATGTCCTCTATACTGCTGATATGCTCAAGCCCCCTCCTCTTGTTCATCTCGTCCAGTATGCCAACTGCACTACCTTTCTCGCCCTCTACTCTATCTTCCAGAAATTCCAACGATCCCTCCAGCTCCATCTCAATTCAACCAGTAGCTTCTCAGAATCAACCCTACCAAAATGTAGGTAGTAATAATTATAGGCTGAACCAACCACAGCTTCCGTCGCCTAAACTTTTACCTTACCATTTACGACCATCCTATCTAGTTCAGTAATACAGTAAAATCCCTAGGACTAACATTTGATCGCCAACTAACATGGAAGCCTCATCTACTAACCATTCAACTGAAAGCCTACAACAGACTGAAACTACCAAACTACTAACTGGGCAAACATGGGGATTGCACCCTTCCACAATACTTCACACCTATAAACCCTAATCCGAACCATGCTCTGCTATGCCAAAGTGGCATGGTCTTCCGCTCCTCCCTCCTTTTATCGCGCTCTACAGATCCTCAAACACCATGCACTCTGCTTAGCCTTTCAAATCTGCTTACCCTCCTTCACATGAATCCTCTACCCACTTATAAAATTCTCCTCCCTCCTCTTCCATCTTGAACACCTCTGAATATTTTATATTACCCTTAAACGTGGCACTACCCACCCCTCAGTCCCCCCCTCCCCCCTGCTGACCACTCCTGGTACACTGCGCATCTGTACCGCCACATTCCCCAACACTACGCCTCCACACTCTTCACAACCTCTCCCAACTAAACTTTAATCACCTTCCCTTATCCAATCATGAAATATGCCCTGACACATCCTACCAGATCTAAAAGAACCTGCCCCACCTCCCCCCAGTCAGGGCTCTTTTCCTCTCCTCTCCACCCACATCCTAAGCTGTGGTTTGGAACGGAATTCCTCATCACTCTCCTGAATTCCTGTTCTAAACATTGGCCCACACTAACATCCTCCTGCACACTACCCCGACTGCTAAATTCCTATGGTATCCCTCTTCCCAGCAGTACAGGCCCACTCATCACTTCCCTCATCTGTGTATCCATTTTAATAAGTCAGCACAATGGCTTTTTATTTTTTCATTTTAAGCAACTGTCCCCCTGTCTTATCTTTTGTGAAACACTCATTTGCCATTCCATCTATGCCAGTCTTTCAATCTTAATGAATCAACTAATCCGGCTTTTATATTTTAAATTATGCAACTGAATCTATGTCTTTTTATTACGTCGTACATTCATTTTGTCAACTGCCATGTCCAATTTTATACTATGTTTTAAAGTTCTTACTCTCATATATATGGTTGAAGAGTGGCGACTTATATCCGCTAACAGCGCCCCCCCCCCCCCTCTTCCCCCACACATCCATATGCGACTCGAGACGAATGAAATGACAATAAAGAGAAAAAGAAGTAAGTATTATTATAATAAACAAGTTACAAGTCTTTAAATAAAAATTCTTCTGTGAAGTAGAAAATGCAAAGGATAAATTTTCTCAGCTTACATGGGCTGAAGAGGACATTGTGGGTGGGTAGGAATGTAAGTTGATGCAGCTTCAGGCAACGTGTCTTGAAGAAAAGTTGCAGTACAACAGGCATGCCAATAGGATTTTGAATTATAATGGGGTCACTTTCTACATGGGTAAACTTAGGGTCCCAAAAGGTACCACTGTTGGTAATGAACGTTGTGGCTTAGTTGGGGATTTATTGGGAAAGGGATGATTAGACCACCCAGGGTTATCCATCATCACAAGTCGTTGTGCTCATTGCTGAACATCGTGACCCTATGAACCAAGCATCTCCATCCCGGATGGTGGCCAGCTTCTCTTAGTGCCTGCTGAAGGGGTAGACCGGAGACCTTCTTGATCTGATCTATCTATCTGCTCGCTGCTCTTCCTCTTGGTCTCGTGCTCACGATCTTTCCTTGTAAGATTATTTTCTCTACATTTTCTCCATCTCTCCTTACAATATGGCCAAGAACTGGAGAATTTTTTCGCTGACTCGGGAAGAAAGGCGTCTGAGGATACCGAGTTGTTCAATAATGGACCAATTTGTTCTTCTTTCGGTACATTTTATGCGTAGAAGCACCAAAGCTCAAACGCATCAAGGCACTGTTTGCCTCTCGCCTTGAGTGGCCACGTTTCGCAACCATAAAAGAAGACATAAATCACGAGTGTTTCAACTATCCGGATCTTTGTGCTATTTGTTATTGTTCTGCTCTGCCAGATCTTGGGAAGCTTCTTCATAGCCACTCGCCCTAGCGTGATCCGTCTTCTTATCTCATCTTAACAATTTCCCGTGCTGCAGATGGTTGACCCAACATAGATGAAGGAATGCACCAATTCCATTTCCTTTAATCGCCCTGTGAGCTGGATCTGTTCTTCTCGTTCACTTATCATGAGTTTGGACTTGCTGAAGTTGATGTCTAATCCATATGCTAGATTAATGTCCTTTATTCTTGATAGTAGCTCAGCAAGTTCATCTTCGCTGTTGGCTAAAAGCACAGTGTCATCAGCAAAGTGGAGGTTGTTGATAGTTCTCCCACTAATTGAGATGCCTTTGGTACAACCATCAAGAGCTTTCCTAATGACATGTTCTGCATAGATGTTGTACAGTTGTGGGGACAGGACGCAACCCTGTCTCACACCTTTTGATACTCTGAAGGAATCAGACGTGCCAGCACTTGTCTCTATAACTGAGAAGTGATTATAGTATAGACTTTTGATCAATGCTATCAAGTGGGGTGGGACACCGAACTCTGCAAGCACCTGCCACAACTTTTTCCAGACAACACAGCCAAAGGCTTTCCTATAGTCAAGGAAGCAGAAGAAACAGGAACACAGAACTCTAGCGATTTTGTTTGTCTTATGTTGAGGATCTGTTCACGAGTTACTTTCCCTTCAACAAAACCTGCTTATTCCCTAGATATGTGAGGCTGAATGTACGGCTTCAAACGTTGGTTCAGGATGTAGAGCAAAATTTTACTTGCGTGAGATATGTGGGCAATAGTTCGGTAGTTGGAGCAGTTCCTGATAGGGCCCTTTCTTGTGTAAGGGGATGAAGAGAGACTTTGACCAGTCATCCGGCCACTCCCAATTTTCCCATATTCTTCTACACAATGAATGCAGCACATCAGTACTTTCCTGTCTCATTTCTTTGATCATTTCTCCAGATATACAGTCTACACCAGAGGCTTTATAATTCTTCAGATGTTGAATCGCATTCTCTATTTCACTGTGTAAAATTGTAGGTTCCAAAGAAAGTTGTTCAATTGCTTGATTGTCCGTACTGTTGTTAGTTCCAGAATACAGCTCTTCACAGTACTGTTTCCACCTCGCAACAACGTCTTTCTTGTATCCAATAGGGTTACCCTTTTCGTCATCTACCACGCACATACTAGGATGTAATTCACCGGTGATGTTGCTGATTTTCTTGAAGAGATCACGTACCTGATTACGATTATGATGCTGCTCTATTTCATTACAGATACCATTAATGAAATGTGCTTTGTCCTTTCTACAATTCCGCTGTATTACTCTGCACAGGTTGTTGTATATGTCTTGATCCTGGGAAGTGTGGATACCAGTTTCCTTCAGATGGCTTCTCTCTTCAATTAACTGTAGTGTGGACTGCGATATCCAGGGATGTTTCGCACACTGCAATTGTTCTGATGTCAGAAGTGACGAGGAAATGACATTCTTCATTCGGTCCCATATTTGTGATGCTGGTGCTTCCTTATCAAAATTGACCTTGTGAAGTTTTGGTCTTACAAGTTCACCAAATTTTCGAATTGATTCCTTGTTTGTGTGTTTGAGACTCTTAGCTGTCTTTCTTCACTCTTCTTGGTAGATTTAAGCTTAATGCGCATTTTCATGGATAGCAGAATGTCATCACTACCACAGTCAGCTCCAGGAAAGGTTTTACAATCTAAGACTGAAGTCTTCCAACGTCTTCGCTCTAGGATGAAGTCAATTTGGTTTCTAAATCTATCACCAAGTACAGTAGTCTTGGGTGATGTTGGAACATTGTGTTACCCATGGACATGTCGTTACTCACATAGAAATAAAGTAAGTTCCTGCCTCGTTCATTTCTCTCCCCAAGACCATAAAGTCCAACGAAGGATCGAAAGTGCGAGTCTGGGGTAGTATTTCCAACGTTAGCATTGAAGTCGCCTTCGATTATTATCTGTTCTTTGTTAGGGATATTACTAAGGACTTGCTCCAGTTTGTCATAGAACTTCTCCATCTCCTCATCTGATGCAGTAGCTGTAGGAGCATAGATTTGAATTATGTTGAGTCTGCACGGGGAAGCATTCAGTTTGATAGAGATGATCCTGTCATTAATGGGTTCGTAACCTACAACACAGTTGATCAGATTTCTAGGAACAACTATCGCAACACCGTTCTCGCTTTGGTCACTACTCCCTGAAAAGTACACAGTGTTCCTTCCTAGAGCCATGAAATGGCCACTTCCTCTCCAGTGAGTCTCACGAAGCTCAAGAATATCCAAGCCATGCAGATCCATTTCTCTTTCTGCTACGGCAAGCTTTCCTGTCTGAATTAGCCCACGCACATTCCATGTTGCAATCTTTCTTACAGTTCATAGTGATAATTTCACTGTGACTTATCTCAATCGTCCCCCCCCCCCCCCCCTAGAGATCTGACTGGGGGACTAGAAGCTCCGGATAATTTTGAAGTGAGAAAAGCCATGGGGTTCTCATGGGAAACGTATCAGTGGTGGTTTCCCGTTGCCATCCACTGACCTCCAATTCCAGTCTGCTCGCGACTCAGTTTCCCTCTGGGGTTGGTTATCCAACCTTCCTCTGAGTTGCTCGGATTAACAGCGGCACCACGCGTAGGTAGGAAGCTGGAGAAGGGTTATTAGACTTCTAATATTACAAGACCTTTTGATTAATAATTCTAACGCTGTTCGAGCCTTTGTTTCTGTCACTGCGTACTTTCTTTTTTTCCTCGAGCTACATCGTGAATACATTGTCAGGGAAGCTCTGGAATAAAATATAAATTATGGTTGTGTGTTGAGAGAGATTTCAATTTGCTGAGTAGCCAACAGGACGATCTTTGGTGGATGCTGTTTACAGCCAGGGTGTGCCAAATGAGAAGAAAAATTTGGAAATTTGTGGTAAGGTCTTATGGGACCAAACTGCTGAGGGCATCGGTCCCTAAGGTTACACACTACTTAATCTAACTTAAACTAACTTACACTAAGGACAACACACACACCCATGCCCGAGGGAGGACTCGAACCTCCGACGGTAGGAGCCACGCGGACCGTGAGAAGACGCCTTAGACCACGCGGCCACCCCTTGCGGCAAAATGTGAAGATCTCTCAGTATACTCATTAGTAGAAGTGAAATCCTGGACACCACTACACCACGTTCCTTGTGTATTGATACTGAATTAAAGCATTCGTATACTTGAGGATGTTTTTCCCGTCGAACTACCACATCCAGTTAAGAACCTGCAACTAGTTTCCACCCAACAAGTGCATAATATATGAGTATACGAAGTTAGAAGAGACAGACTATGTTAAATTCTTGAAATTACGACTTAATAATAAATTTATTTGGAGAAGCACTCCACATAAAATTCGAGACATCTAAACAAATTTTTATTGAGATAAACATGGTGATGTAAAAATACAAAGAAATATGTATTACTTTGCTTATTTTTCGTTATTGTCATATAGTGTTGTATCTAGAGGAAACTCGTCAAATCAAGCTAGTTTCTCGAGTCTAAAACAGGGCACTGATCATTTTTTGTGGAGCAAATTCAAGAACATCGTGCAGAAGTCCGTCCAAGTATTGGGTATGCTAACTTGCTTCACAGTTTATTTTCTCCTTAATGAAGTTAGTAACGTTTCAAAAAACAGTTCAGTTCACAGAATCAGTACCGGGAATGAGATCGATATACACAAGACACAAAATCACTTCCTTTGATCAAGGTAGAATATTACACTACTGGCCATTAAAATTTCTACACCATGAAGATGACGTGCTACAGACGCGAAATTTAACCGACAGGAAGAAGATGCTGTGGTAGGCAAATGATTAGCTTTTCAGAGCATTCACACAAGTTTGGCGCCTGTGGCGACACCTACAACGTGCTGACATGAGGAAAGTTCCCAACCGATTTCTCATGCACAAACAGCAGTTGACCGGCGTTGCCTGGTGAAACATTGTTGTGATGCCTCGTGTAAGGAGGAGAAATATGTACCATCACGTTTCCGACTTTGATAAAGGTCCGATTGTAGCCTACCGCGATTGCGGTTTATCGTACCGCGACATTGCTGCTCGCGTTGGTCGAGATCCAATGACTGTTAGCAGAATATGGAATCGGTGGGTTGAGGAGGGTAATACGGAACGCCGTGCTGGATCCCAACGGCCTCGTATCACTAGCAGTCGAGATGACAGGCATCTTATCCCCATGGCTGTAACGGATCGTGCAGCCACGTCTAGATCCCTGAGTCAACATATGGGGACGTTTACAAGACAACAACCATCTGCACGAACAGTTCGACGACGTTTGCAGCAGCGTGGACTATCAGCTCGGAGACCGTGGCTGCAGTTACCCTTTACGCTACATCGCAGACAGGAGCGCCTGCGATGGTGTACTCAACGACGAACCTGGGTGCACGAATGGCAAAACGTCATTTTTTCGGATGAATCCAGGTTCTGTTCACATCATGATGGTCGCATCCGTGTTTGGCGTCATCGCGGTGAACGCACGTTGGAAGCGTGTATTCGTCATCGCCATACTGGCGTATCACCAGGCGTGATGGTATGGGGTGCCATTGGTTACACGTCTCGGTCACTTCTTGTTCGCATTGACGGCATTTTGAACAGTGAACGTTACATTTCAGATGTGTTACGACCCGTGGCTCTACTTTCATTCGATCCTTGCGAAACCCTACATTTCAGCAGGATAATGCACGACCGCATGTTGCAGGTCCTGTACGGGCCTTTCTGAATACAGAAAATGTTCGACTGCTGCCCTGGCCAGAACATTCTCCAGATCTCTCACCAGCTGAAAACGTCTGATCAATGGTGGCCAAGTAACTGGCTCGTCACAATACGCCAGTCACTACTCTTGATTAACTGTGGTATCGTGTTGAGGCTGCATGGGCAGCTGTACCTGTAGACGCCATCCAAGCTCTGTTTGACTCAATACCCAGGCATATCAAGGCCGTTATTACAGCCAGATGTGGTTGTTCTGGGTACTGATTCCTCAGGATCTATGCACCCAAATTGCGTGAAAATGTAATCACATGTCCGTTCTAGTATAATACATTTGTTCAATGTATACCAGTTTATCATCTGCATTTCTTCTTGGTGTAGTAATTTTAGTGGCAAGTACTGTAGATCATTTGAAAAAACACATTTTAATGAATTCCTAGCATTTACAAAGAATAGCTAATATCAAAGAAGAGCTGAGGAGGAGTCAATGCATTTCTTGTTGCACAACTCCTCCTACTTCACTGACGAATTTATTAACAGAATGAATCGTTCTCTTTAATATTAATAAAACTACAAAATATGAGCGCCATGTGATATCTGATCTCATCGCTGTAGCAGTGCGATATGTGGAAGTTAGCATTGTAAATTGTTTTCATTTGACGATTCTTGTCTATAAAAACTTAAAATTTGTCTTATACACTTACATGGCTTGAGATAATAAAAATGGTTCAAAAGACTCTAAGCACACGGGACTTAACATCTTAGGTCATCAGTCCCCTAGACTTAGAACTACTTAAACCTAACTAACCTAAGGACATCACACATATACATGCCCGAGGCAGGATGCGAATTGCGACAGATTCGATTGACAGAGAGCAGAGAAAGTTAAGATGGTAGTTTTTCAGTTGTAAGTAATCTCCACCCCTTGAATTCAATACACAGAACGTCCATAGAACCATATGAATCTATGAGAAAAGTCCTTCTTTGGTGAGTTGTTCAACTCATGCATCACATTAGCTTGAATGTCAGTTATGTCGTCAAAGCGATGATCGTTCGTATAAATTTCTGCACTTCGTCGTTCTTCGGTAGATTCGTACTGATAACACATAACACCAACCTTATCAGCCATGATGATTTTGTTCTAGATAAGCAAAGTCTGCGTTCTGCATTTCAATCAAGTTGCAGCAGGTGTCCTCACATCGTTGTTTTTTGTTCGGGAGTCACGGCGTGTGGGGCAAACTTTGCACATACTTTCATTTTCTGGAAAACACTTCGGAGAATCTCTTGAACACTTGATTTACATATGTTGCTCCATTTTGATGTGTGACAACACTGACACATTACGGCTACATGTCCAGTACTTAACACTGTCTGCTCACAACTGACTGGACGGATGCACGTCTGTCGTTTACTGTCGGTTGATGTAGCTGGCATTGTAGGTACCGCGCTTGTCTCACTTATACGCCAGGAGTGGAAGTACCCTCTGAACCTTTCGGTCGACGAAAGCAGCCCAAATTGCCACTCTTCAGCACTCTGAAAACATAATTTTTAAATTTAATATAAGCTAATTGAAGAGGAATAACCGAAAATGATGGTGTTTATTGAAAGATAATGATGATGTGATATACACCCTTTTCATCAGGAAGACGATGTGATGGGTGCTCCTAGTAATTGTCGATGGGAACTGCAACGTGTGAAATATTGAAGACGATGTTACAGGGAAAAGTATATGGGGTGTTTATATGCAATGTACATATTAGGACATCAGTAAGACGCCAGATCAGCAAGGTAAAATGTGCTGAAGCCTTCATTTGTAACTGGTTAGGTAGGGTGGGTTAGGGATGGAAGGAAGAGTTTTTTTTCGGGGATGAGTCTTGGAACGGAAGGAGACAGAAATTACACTGAGAAAGAACGTAAAGTGTTTGGAGATGGAAGAAAAGTGGGATGGTGTTGGGATTCAGGTTTACAGGAGAGGTATGAGAGGCGAAAGGTGTTCTAGATGTTTGAGATGGGGTGCGAATTTATGAGCTAGCACAGGATGACGGTGGGAGAAGGTAGACGGATAGGGAAGTGTGCAGAGTGCATGTCGTTCGAGGATTTGGAGAGACTGATTGAATTACTTTTTGGGTAGGTAGACTGGACGTTTGTGGATCGTCAGGTAAATGTCTGTCTATAATGTTCACGTAGTTTTTCTATAAGTATTGCTTGGGATTTTGCAGGATTTGTGGAAAGGTCAAACAGTTTAATCCAGGAGGTGAAAGTGAGATGGATCGCAGAGATCACTGAGATGAGCAGAGGTAGCATGTACTGCAAGGAGGGCAGTGATGTCAATATACTGAAGTAGGTAGACCAGAATGAATAGTTTTGTTTAGCTATACCGTGGCAGGGCAGATCCTTGGGACACACTTGCAGCTGGATCGAAATTTCGAGAGCCAGTGTTATTGATAATTACACAGTATGAACGGTTAGTGAAAACGGATTAAATAAGGCTGATGATACCGGAGAAGTCTGAACAGGAGATCGGAATGCAAAGGTAAGGTCGTAGCCCAGAGACAGGGAGAGGCAGGAGATTAACTGTGCGTGTCATTATGTATGAGGGGCAGTCAAACGAAAACAACAGCCGCCACAGCTAGACTATGAAACGATTCCATTCAAAAGTAGTCACCACACACTTTAAGACATTTATCCTACTGGGAGACGAGATGATCAATCCCTGTTTTGAAGAAAGGTGTCAGCCTCTGACGGATCCACAATCGTACCCACCCCTCTACCTCCTCCTCCTACTGAAACTGACCTCTACGCATGTCTTTCTTTAGGTCGTCCCGGACTGTACAGAGGATGTTGCAGCATTCCCCAACCAAATCGCTGAAGTGTAGCCTTCATCTGATTGGCAGTGTGAGAGTGGGCTTTATGTCATGCAACAGGGTGACGAGAGCGACGATCTTGCACAATCCACCTTTCATACACTGAACCTGTGGTCCAGCCTTTGCCACATTGACGCGGTATTCTGTAGACTGACCCCAGCTTTCCGCAAAGCCATATCTTCTTTTAACGAATGGAGAAGAGCGCAATTAAATTTGACAACTGTGTTTTAACTCCACATGTTCGCAATTCGACAGAAGGTGGTCATGCAGTCAAGACCAATGCATATCTACCCACCAGTATTTGATGAGTGAAATAAACGTTCTGAGTGTCCTTTTTTCACTTAAGGTGTTTTCATTTATATTGTGTTCTCTCTACTTTTTCATGTCTCTAGACTTGTTCCAATTGACAAATCATGGAGAAAATGTTTGTAACATTAATTGGCATAGGGTGCATAGTTTTCGTGCCAAGCAGTGCTTCTTTCTGTGGTTCCGAGTGCCATGCGTCAAGGTCACCTCAATTTAGTCGATGCTCGGTTTATGTGGTAAGCAGAGTGCATGTAGCGTTTTGTTTGTATCAATAAGTTCCGAGTAAAGATCCACCGAACAATGAGGTTACCAAGCCTTAGTATTGGTTCAATATCATAAAAGTTCTGCATTTATTTCACTCAGCTACGATACTGAAAGTAGTATCAGTAATCTCATATTTAATATTTGTATTCATTCCTTATTGCCAAACACCTGGAGCACATTATGCAGTACAGTTTATATTATTGTTTTAGGCTTCCTGCAACTGCATTAATAAAAAGAATGATGTACCATTTTACTGGAAGTTCAGACTTATCAGTCGTTATAGTGGAATAAATGCGATGCAAAGAAATGATCAAGGAACTTATTTACTAGATTTATTGCATATAATCAAACTGAAACAATGCAGTTCAGACACGCTGCACATGGCAATCCGGCAAACATTACTGTTGTTCTCACAAATAAAATGTATTGCTTCAGCATTAAAGCAACTTGAAACAAAATGTTTCTTAATGTCCCTGGAATACCATCTAAAGCGATCTTAACGAAATAGTTATTTTACAAATTATTTCATTTTTTTTTTTTTTGCATTGATGAGGTAGCAAATTATATGGAATTAGAATATTTTATCAACTATGTGGATGCAAATAAACTATGTACAAAAATACACTGAAGAACCAAAGAAACTGGTATACGCACGCGTATTCAGATACAGAGATGTGTAAACAGGCAGAATACGGCGCTGCTGTCTGCAACGCCTATATAAAACAACAAGTGTCTGCCGCAGTTGTTAGATCGGTTACTGCTGCTACAACGGCATGTTATCAAGGTTTAAGTGAGTTTGAACGTAGCGTTATTGTCGGCGCACGAGCGATGGGACACAGAAACTCCGATGTACCGATGAAGTGGGGATTTTCCCGCACGACCATTTCACGAGTGTGCCGTGAATATCAGGAGTCCGGTAGAACATCAAATCTCCGACATAGCTGCGGCCGGAAAAAGATCCTGCAATAACGGGACCAACGACGACTGAAGAGAATCGTTTAATGTGACAGAAGTGCAACGCTTCCGTGTATTGCCGCAGATTTCAATACTGGACCATCAGTAAGTGTCAGCGTGCGAACCACTCAACGAAACATCATCGATATGGATTTTCGGAGTCGGAGGCCCACTCGCCTACTCGTGAAAACTGCACGACTCACAGCATTACGCCTCGCCTGAGTCCGTCAACACCAGCACTGAACTGTTGATGACTGGAAACATGTTACCTGCTCGAACGAGTCTAGTTTCAAATTGAATCAAGCGGATGGACATGTACGGGTATGAAGACAACCTCATGAATCCACGGACCATGCATGTCAGCAAGGAACTGTTCAAATTGGTGGAGGCTCTGTAACAGTGTGGGACGTGTGCAGTTGTTGTGGTATGTGACCCCTGACAAGTCTAAATACGACTCTTGACAGGTAACACGTACGTAAGCATCCTGTCTGATCACTTGTATCCATTCATGTCCTTTGTGCATTCCGACGGACTTGGGCAATTCCAGCAGGACAGTTGCTACAGAACGGCTCCAGGAACACTCTTCTGAGTTTAAACGCTTCCGCCGGCCACCAGTCTCCCTAGACATGAACATTATTGAGCATATCTGGCATGCCTTGCAACGAGCTGTTCAGAAGAGGTCGCCCCCTCTCGTACTGTAGAGGATTTATGTACAGCCCTGCAAGATTTATGGTGTGAATTCCCTCCAGCACTACTTCAGACAGTAGTCGAGTCCATGCCACGTTGTGTTGTGGCACTTCTGAGTGCTCGCGGGGGCCCTAGACGATATTAAGCAGGTGTAAAAGCTTCTTTGGCTCTTCAGTGTAGATAGATTGCTTTTTTTTTATTTTCCTGACAAATGTGAGATTTGACGTTTAGGATGTTTATCGTTTCGACTCTTAGTTTGGTGGTGCATAAGCCTGTTGTCTTAAAACTCACCTTAAGGTGGCTGTCTGGACGTCAGCCAAAGTATCGAGGCAAAATAATCAGCATCAACCAGCAGCAATTCTCTGATATCATAGGTATCAGTGAGTAATTGTTGCGACCTGATAATTTCAAGATACAAACAGTGTAGACAATTTGATCCCCCAGGTGACAGTTTTTAACATTAGAATTTATTTATTTATTTGCCGTATGTAGTGCCTAACAATTCAGAACGGTGCACGAGATGGAGGGGATCAAACTATAACGTGTATGTTCCATTAAATTTCGTGCGTGCTGTCGCATAGACCCTATTTAGTCTCCCAATATTTCGGCTGTACACCTTTCGGTCATCTTTAGTGTGTGCCACGAAAACATGAAGATGTATTCTTGGCGCTATTGCTCAAAAACGAAATAATACTGTCATTCACTGAAGTACTCCGTGCCTTAGTCGAGATCCAGGTTCATAAACAGCCGATTGTTGATGGCTACATCTCACAGTGT
Source organism: Schistocerca nitens (assembly GCF_023898315.1). Classification (NCBI taxonomy): domain Eukaryota; kingdom Metazoa; phylum Arthropoda; class Insecta; order Orthoptera; family Acrididae; genus Schistocerca; species Schistocerca nitens. The sequence continues at coordinate 1,026,012,021 of NC_064614.1, forward strand.
GGGTATCAGTTTCGACTATAGACGTTGCATTGTATCCGAAAGCGTAATCGAGACTGAAGCTTACAGTGTTCTGAAACACGAGGTAAAGTTAAAAAAAAATAAAAAATGGATAGTTTCTTTAAGAAAGAAGCGGTTAATAGAGTATATGGTTTCTCTAATTACCACACAAGGGCTTGAAGGCAACTGGTAAGGACTATGACTATGTTGTTGCTGATGAGCTTTATTTTAAATCGATCTCTTGTCGAGAAAGAGCTATGCAGAGGTCCTGACGCGTCCTGACAGACAGTTCATGGGTTGCAGTTCGTCTCACCAGTCAGTCTCGCAGATGTTGTACACCATGGATCTGGAGATCCCGATGGAGGTCTATCTGCGGGGGAGAGGGAACAAAAAGGGAGGACTTCACCTGCAAAATATTCTGGACAAGTTATACCTCCAAGCTTGCGCTCTGCAGTAGTTGTCCCGAAACGTTATTTTCTTTATCTATACCGCCAGTGTGATTGAAAGCTTTTCTATGTTTCAAACTCTTTGTAAACACTTGCCACCCAGTAGCAGCAGAAAACATTGTTGCAAACGTTATAGGAAAAATGTTGCAAACTCATTGTGTCTTTTCTTTTCTTTCTTCCTTTTGCTATTGCCTGTATTTTTAGGGTGGCCGGATGCCCTTCCCGCCGCCACCCCATACCCCCCAGGACGGAATGAGTGTACCCCAGCTGTCTGCGTCTAGTGTAAACCGTGAAATAGTGTGAATGTGTTTCAAATGTCTGCGAGTCGTGTAACTGAGGCGCGACGTACGGACCAGCCCGGTATTCACCTAGCAGGATGTGGAAAACCGCCTAATAACCACATCCAGGCTTGCCAGCACACCGGCTGTCGTCGTTAATCCGCCGGGCGGATTCGATCCTGGGCCAGCGCGCCTACCCGAGTCCAGGAAGCAGCGCGTTAGCGCTCTCGGCTATCCTGGCGGGTGTTGCAAACTCACTGTGTATGGATATGTAAAAGTTGGAAATGTGGTTGCATGCCTCTGTACGTCTAAACGTCAACAGAATTCTTCCAACTGGCAACCTAGATCTCAAGCTTCATATGTCCACACAATCTAATGCCTTCCCACATAGTTCCCCAACATCATGAAACTTTTTTCCCAACGACGTTCTTGTGATAGCTGTACATGTCAGTGGCTGTTTTTCCTGGGGTTCATCAGGTACCCATGCGTAGGATGTGGGGTATTGTGCGTCGAGCATTCACTGTGAGGTATAAGTGCTGAATGAGCGGCAAGTTGGCCACAAGTGTTCGAAAAACTTTTTATATGATTTAGTATTAGTGGCCATGTGTCAGTTACACTGTTAATCGAATTTGAGAATTTGTTATTGCATAAAGGCTGCACGAGTTGAACAACGTTACAACCGGAATACACTCCTGCAAATTGAAATAAGAACACCGTGAATTCATTGTCCCAGGAAGGGGAAACTTTATTGACACATTCCTGGGGTCAGATACATCACATGATCACACTGACAGAACCACAGGCACATAGACACAGGCAACAGAGCATGCACAATGTCGGCACTAGTACAGTGTATATCCACCCTTCGCAGCAATGCAGGCTGCTATTCTCCCATGGAGACGATCGTAGAGATGCTGGATGTAGTCCTGTGGAACGGCTTGCCATGCCATTTCCACCTGGCGCCTCAGTTGGACCAGCGTTCGTGCTGGACGTGCAGACCGCGTGAGACGACGCTTCATCCAGTCCCAAACATGCTCAATGGGGGACAGATCCGGAGATCTTGCTGGCCAGGGTAGTTGACTTACACCTTCTAGAGCACGTTGGGTGGCACGGGATACATGCGGACGTGCATTGTCCTGTTGGAACAGCAAGTTCCCTTGCCGGTCTAGGAAAGGTAGAACGATGGGTTCGTTGACGGTTTGGATGTACCGTGCACTATTCAGTGTCCCCTCGACGATCACCAGTGGTGTACGGCCAGTGTAGGAGATCGCTCCCCACACCATGATGCCGGGTGTTGGCCCTGTGTGCCTCGGTCGTATGCAGTCCTGATTGTGGCGCTCACCTGCACGGCGCCAAACACGCATACGACCATCATTGGCACCAAGGCAGAAGCGACTCTCATCGCTGAAGACGACACGTCTCCATTCGTCCCTCCATTCACGCCTGTCGCGACACCACTGGAGGCGGGCTGCACGATGTTGGGGCGTGAGCGGAAGACGGCCTAACGGTGTGCGGGACCGTAGCCCAGCTTCATGGAGACGGTTGCGAATGGTCCTCGCCGATACCCCAGGAGCAACAGTGTCCCTAATTTGCTGGGAAGTGGCGGTGCGGTCCCCTACGGCACTGCGTAGGATCCTACGGTCTTGGCGTGCATCCGTGCGTCGCTGCGGTCCGGTCCCACGTCGACGGGCACGTGCACCTTCCGCCGACCACTGGCGACAACATCGATGTACTGTGGAGACCTCACGCCCCACGTGTTGAGCAATTCGGCGGTACGTCCACCCGGCCTCCCGCATGCCCACTATACGCCCTCGCTCAAAGTCCGTCAACTGCACATACGGTTCACGTCCACGCTGTCGCGGCATGCTACCAGTGTTAAAGACTGCGATGGAGCTCCGTATGCCACGGCAAACTGGCTGACACTGACGGCGGCGGTGCACAAATGCTGCGCAGCTAGCGCCATTCGACGGCCAACACCGCGGGTCCTGGTGTGTCCGCTGTGCCGTGCGTGTGATCGTTGCTTGTACAGCCCTCTCGCAGTGTCCGGAGCAAGTATGGTGGGTCTGACACACCGGTGTCAATGTGTTCTTTTTTCCATTTCCAGGAGTGTAGATTGGAACTGGTTTTTTTGGAACAATCTAGATCCCAGTGATCGCCATTGTCTTTCAGTAACTATGTCAGCCTACGACTGCTTCACCAGCAGAAGATGGACTGTGATATTGTCAGACATTATTCGAGGATTTGTGCTAACCCCTAAGACGGCAGGATTATCGCTCAGAATGCTCTGCCACTTCCCCTCAAGACTAATTTGCGACGAGAGTCATTCTGCAAACTGAAAACGGATTCATGTGTCAGGAGGACATTCTTGAAGTCATTCATGGTACCGTACAGTCACAGTTTTTGGAAGATTCTCTGATGCGAAACAGGGTAAATGTGATATCCGAGGACTACGCTCAGATCACAACGAATGTGCGAATTTGACCGAAAGATACAGATTAAATGCATTGTTTTTCTATATCTTTCAATAAAGTGCAGTATTCCATTCCTGCCCAGGCAGCACAACTACTGTTTGGTGGGAAACACTACGTCATTTACGTTGATTTCTCTCATTTTCCCCTTTCAGTTTACTTTTTTTCCTGTTATCTTTCTTTTTTTTGTCACTAGTATATACACTGATGAGCTAAATTTCACAACTGTACACCGCGGGACTGAGTGGCACCTAGCGATGTTACTGGCCTGCAATGCGGTAGGAAAGAGCACAGGATGACTCCGACATGATGTGATGATGATCTCTCAGGGGTGATCGAGAAGGGTACGTGTACCGATTTCAGGTAAGGGACCCTAGTCCGGAAACGACCGAGTCGAAATTTGTAACCAAAAGCCGTCCTGTTACCACTGACGGTGGAATACATGCATCGGTACTGTTGTTGCTGAGACTGTGGGGTAGGCAACCCCGACGAGCACTTAGATGTAGAGGTTGCGATAATGACGCAGCTAAACCTGTGCAGATGGCATACTGTGTACTATGAGCAGTGCTGCTGTTCTATGTCCGCACTGTAGTAAACTGCAGTCTGTGTTTACGAGTTTAAGTAGTATCGTCGATCATCCCCAACAAAATGGAATGTACCTGGTGACGGAACACGTAGACGTGATTTACGTATGTGGGCAAGCAAATAGAACCAGCAGAGAAGCGGAAAGGATCACATTTCTCATTGGAAGACATCCGACTCACATCATTTTTCCAAGACTGTTTCAACGATTGAGTGAAACTGGGCAATTGGTTTGACAGTCCAGCGATCTAGGAGGACGACGAAATGCAGGGGCTCCTGAATTGGAAGATGCAGTGCTTGCTCGCGTAGATGAGGCATCTGAAATCAGCAATATATCGTATCAAATGTACATGAAATAAAGTTTTCGTGGAGTACCGTGTGGATGGCCAGTATTGTGGGAAAAGGAATACATCCCGCCAGAAAGTACATGCTTTGATTGCTGCTGACTTCAAACCTCGTGTCGTGCTCAGACAACCATTCTTACAGCGCTTTGCAGTCGATATTCACATTCCCGCATATGCACTTTTCACGGATGAAGTCTTTCACATGAGTCGCAACAGTCGTGTTTGGGGCACTGAGAATCCCCATGCTACAGTTGTGAAGAAACACCAACGCAAATTATCTGTCAACATGTGGGCAGCCATAGTCAGTGATCATGTATTAGGCCCGTTTCTTCTTCCTTCCCCCTCAAATGCACCAGTGCACACAAAGTTTATCAGACACACTACCCAGGTTCCTGGAATATGTCTCCCTTATTATCCGTCTACAGATGTGGTTCCAACATGATGAAGCCCCCCCAACTAAATTTGGATTGAGGGTTCGTGAACGCCTGGATCAGACATCCCTAAAAATTAAATAGGCAGAGGAGCTCTGTTTCGTGGTCAGGACGTTCACCTGATCACACCCCACTTGATTTTTTCTTGTTGGGCCATGTGAAAAATCTTGTATACGAGACCGCTCTCGAGCCTGAAGAACGTCTCCTGGCAGGGATTCTCGCTTACTTTGGCATTGTTCAAACGACACCGGGGATATGTCTGCATTGGCGCTGGAGAACGCCATTTTGAACAAATGTTATAAATGTAGCAGCTTGTGAAACTTGTACAGGTACTTGGAATTAATTGTGGCATAGACTTAGGATTTTCAGTCACTGATATCAAGTTAGGGTGCGCTGTTACTAGTCCATAATCAGGGGAAGTTATCTGAGGGTACTGGAGGATATTCATCCAGAGTTCTGTACGTCATGATCAGGGTTCGGAATCTGGCCTCCTTAGTCTGAGCTCTGCGAGAGGTTAAGGTAGAACTTGAGTAGATTTTCGCCTATACCTTCCAACTGGGTCGTTTTCGGACTAGGGTCTCCTCCTTAAAATGATACATCTACTCTTCTCTGAAAGTTTGTAACATCACCACGGAACAACCCTGTACAGACGGGGAGCAGAGATAATGGAAAATCATTTTACCGACGATATGGGCCGCAACTGCGGAAATCCACTCAGATAAGCGACTTTTACAAGGGGAAAATCGTTGTAACTTGGCAACTGACAACGAGCATGTCGGAAACTGAGAAGCTGATTGCAGTTCACGTGCGACTCTTGTGATTAGCTTCCTTCAGCCACTTCCCACAGATGCTCACGAGTAGCTGAGAAAGTGTTAGGTATCCATCCTCATCGCAGAACGTGGAGGTCAGAGGCTTGCCTGCTCTACAAAACAGGCCAGGTGGTGATCTGTGGTAGATCTGACGAATGAAGAGTACAATGGTGGTTCAGCCACAAGTGTTTTCGAGCACACCGTTCAGTGCAGAGTGGTGGACATGGAGCTCAGCAACATATGGCATCGACATGTACCAGTAATGAACCTGAAACGGCGTCAATTACGATGGCAGTGGGCATAGGACCATCGAGTTTGGACGGTGTATCACTGGAAAAGTGTCACCTGGTCGTATGAAACACGTTTCTTGTTGTTACTAGGTCGATGACTGTGTCCGGATACACTGTCATCCAAGGGAACTGCTACTCAAAACATGCAGACCTATGGGGGCAGTATCATGGTATTGGGAACATTTATGTCGGCTTCCATGCGAATTGTGGTGGTAACCGCTGTAGATTATGTCAACGATGTTGCAGACAACCTGCATCCCTTCCTTCATGCTTCTTGATGTCTTGCTGTGCGGGGTAGCCGCGTGCTCTGGGGCGCCTTGCCATGAATCGCGCGGCTCCCCCCCCCCCCCCCCCCCCCGTCCTCCACGGAGGTTCGAGTCCTCCCTCGGGCATGAGTGTGTGTAGTGTCCTTAGCGTAAGTTAGATTAAGTAGTGCATAAGCCTAGGGACCGATGACCTTAGCAGTTTGGTCCCACAGGAACTTACCACCACCACCACCGCTTGGTGTATTCCTCGACGGCGATTGCATTCTCCAACAATATAACTGATCGTGTCACAAGGCCAGAGTCATGATACAGTGGTTTGAGGATCTCGATAGTGGACTCACCCTGTCGTCTCGGCCACCAAATTCGCCTGATCTGAACCGGATGGAGCACGTCTGGGACACTATCGAGCACCTGCTCTGCGTCCACACACCACTGGTCCACAATTTACGAGAATCGCATGACCCATGATTGGACATCTGGTACCTCTTAAAATCCACCAAGGACTTGTCAAATCCATGCCACGCACAAAAGCAGTTGTATTGGATACCAAAGGTAGACCAATGCAGGCAAAGATCCATAATCATAGCCCAGAAGCGTACAAAGTAAGTTTAAATAATTTTAAAATCATACTAACTATAGACTTTGTTTATTATCTGTTTTTTTTGGGGGGGGGGGCAGGAATGAGACACTGAAAGTGGAGGCATACCAAAGAGATTTTTGATAATAATGAGCGTACAGAAAATGGCTCTGAGCACTATGGGACTTAACATCTGTGGTCATCAGTCCCCTAGAACTTAGAACTACTTAAACCTAACTAACCTAAGGACGTCACACACATCCATGCCCGAGGCAGGATTCGAACCTGCGACCGTAGCAGTCGCGCGGTTCCGGACTGAGCGCCTAGAACCGCGAGACCACCGCGGCCGGCGTATAATCAGCGTACAAAGCTGTACAAACCGAGAATTAACAATGTAATAGTAAATATCCGAGACTAATTCCTACATTTCGGATTAGGATTATTCTTGTGTTTTATTTCATTTGAATTTTCCATATAGCATCGCATATTCTCAAAATTATTTCAGTCCAAAATTTTCATCGCCATTATTACACACTGTATTCATACTTTTATATAAAGACTATGTAGTTTCTAAAAGTCAGTTACTACCTAATTGTTGTAGAAAATTCTCGAGTTTTGTAACATTTCAGATTGTGACCTCAGTGACGTTGTAATTTATGTACCGTGATTGGCCACTTCATAGTTAGGCAGTGAGTAAGATATACAAATGGATTCCATTTATTTTGTTATTGGGTCATTCAGTACAACTGCTGTACATAGTACGCATGTTTTTGTTCTGTCTTGGTAAGAAGCTGCACTAGAAAGGAAGATACAAGAGCCTCTTATATACGCTGAAGTATTGAAAGACTTATCACGAAACACTGGTTTCAGACAATCCTGCATACGCATGCAAGATCCCCTCGCTTCTAAACTGATACTGTTATTACTCAGCTTAGCCGCGAGTCTGTAGAGGGTGGTAATGTGACGACCAGTATAACTGGTCAGCATTTCCACCCGGAATTTGCGAGTGTAAGTCGGACCTTCCTTGATCCGCCTTGGTGGGTCGTGTCGTCGGATTTCCTCCTACCTGTGCGCGGTCCAGCTCTCGTAAATGTCGTCCCGTGCAATCGCTTCATTGGCGCATTGGATGTCTCTGTCGGTGGAAGCTAATTATCTGAAATTGCTGTCGATCAACTTTGGGGTATCTATTTACTCGAAATTAACATTCAGAATGCCGCAATATCACTTTTATTCCTATTAGATCAATAATGAAACACTCATGTCACAAACTACTCGTAACCGAGAGCATGGCTACCATCGAACAAGACAGGAAGAGCTCTTAACGCTGACTGCCGACTTTGGCGCGCGGTCCGTATCTCTTACTAGTTTCGTCAGTTTGTGGATTTCCGATCAAGTTCGTACTTACGAAGATATGCATTTGTTAATGAACGGGTGTGCATTTTAACTAAGCAAAATTATGATAAATAGTTTTAAACATCCAGAGGCTCCTCCTAGTATTCATGTTGGCATAAATGACTTTAGTTATTAAATATAAATAAACAAAATCGGTGACTTTGGCGCCAAGATGGCGGTACTTCCCGTCATGTATATTTTCCAGGTGACGCTTGTTGCTACGGTCCAGCGCCGAGCCCTACCGCACTACGCGCGACATATGGTCGCTTCGTCACCTAGCCAGCCAGCGTGGGAAATGCTCTCCGACTCATGGCCGGCTATGGACTACAGCACTTCCTAACTATCGTGAATACATCAATAAGAGACAGTAATTTATTAAAACTGGTAAAAATGTCTTCCTCACGTAAGAGGTACCTTACAAGCAGTCTACACTAATCGTTCGCTGTCACTCCCTATCCACGCAGTTCTGTACCATTCGCTTTGAACCGGCGAGTATTCCCAAAGTGCGATATAATCGGCACGTGGCCCCTTCCATGTGGCTAAGGAAATATGGCGAACTACATCACAACAAAGCGCGAAGCCTATGGCACAGCATCGAGCCTGCGCGCACTTCTTAGACTACAAAACACTTATTACTCTGCATATGAAATAGAGAGGGAGGAAGAAATGGATGGGACGAGTGGAAGTTGACTTCCAGCCGCATAGGGCATTCCGGTAAAGCAATGATGAAAGTTGAAAATTTGTGGCGGAACGAGACTCGAACATGGATTTACTGCTTTACGCGAGCGATTGTCTTAACTGCTTCGGTCATCCGAATGCGGTCGCCGACCGATTCAAATTTCCAAATTATCGCACGCTTCAATACAGAGTCCCTCATTCATTAACTCCCTGCTTACAAATTATTGATTCTCGTAGGGGTTTGGTAGATATTAGTGCATCCGTATTGAAACAAACGTCGTGGAGCCGTCGCGCTTCTACAGAAACGTATATGAACGATAAATCCGGGTTCGCATCCCAGTTGAAACGTAACAGCCCAGTTAGACTCTCTTAAATCATGTATTCTCCAGATGAATTCGGAATTACACATGCATACAAAAATATGTAACTCGTCTAAAAAAATTATAACTGCAAAAATAACTGTTTGAATTCATTTACCTCAAAGTGTAGAAGCTCTGTAAATGAAGCGAACAATTTCCATGAAGGGAGCCTCAAGTAATTAACGAGATATGTAAATGCATTATTGTAATTATGTATTCGTGAAATTATACACAAATAGTATCACAAATAAGACCCAAAATAGAATTTTACTTGCTGTTCTGGAGTGAACGTACGTTTATACATGTATTTTCAGTTTTTATATTTTAATTTTAATTGTTAGTTAATCAATGATTCTGAACAATGCCGAGGATTGTTCAGGAGTGTTTGGAATATATATATATATATATATATATATATATATATATATATATATATATATATATATATATATGGGTAGCCATATTGGCATAAGGAGGAGTCTGGTTTTGTTTTTTGAGCAGTGACCATGTAACTGCTCCTTTTGTATTGTAAGTATTGTTTGCCTTTGTAATGATGCTTTGAATTTGTTTTGAAAGTACAATAAATGTGATTAAACGTTATACAAGATTAATTTAACTCTCCAGTAGACTGCGGCAGATGATGAGTAACTATGAGAGACCCCATTATTACGAGTAGTTAAGTTGGGTTATACAGTCCAGCACAAGTATTTAACTTTCGCCATTGCGTTACCATAACACCATGTGCGGCTGGAAGTTACGAATAACAACCACCCACCCCTTCCCTTTCTTTCTCCATTCTCTATTTAATGTAAATGTACGTAGCAGCCGCATCATCACAAATGGTGTCTGTTCTGTTGGACATGTCCGACAGCAGACTCTAGGCAGCCACAGCTGCGGGAATACATCTTGATAAATGAAGAACCACAACAGCTGTTAAATGATCCTTTACTAAAACGTCCGGTTTTACAGCTTATAGCTGCATCCTCAGGTATACATCTGAGTAGAAAAAAATGGGGAGAAAATAAAACAATGTCGTCTATAGCCCAAATTAAAAAAAAAGGGTCTAGTACATAACGGATAAAAATACTTACAATCAATTCATATAAAATCCAGATCGAGACTAAATGGATGAACCAATATTCAAGGTCAAATCAAAATAAAACGTTCGTCGAAAGAACGGTACGCTGGTAATAAAATCGGCAGAACGTTGAGGTCCATATGGGAAGGGATCCTACAACAAAACCCAAGAGAAGTGACGTGGTCTAAAATTCAAAGTTTGAAAACATAATTCATAAGACGGGAATAGAATTAGATAATCTCAATTGCAGAGAATCTGCCGATTTTATTACCTGGGTGCCGGTCTCTCGACGGACGTTTTATTTCGATTCGAATGAGAATGTTGTGTCGTCCATTTAATCCAAGTATGGTTTTATAATAATTGATTGTGTGTACTTATATCATTATTTACTACGTACTTTTTAATTGGGAGTATAGTCAGTATATTCTTCCTACTCAGGTGTGCCTAAGAATGTAGGTGTAAGCTGTGAAACCGTTAGTTGTAATAAAATGTCACCTAACAGCTTTTGCTGTTCGTCATTGATCAAGATGGACTTATTAGACTGTGCTGTTGCTTGGCGGTTACGCACATCCCGGTGATTTACAAATGGTTATGGAAGACACGCAGGGAGGTGTGCCATTGGGCGACGTAGTGTCGCTCATCTTCAGCAATTTCAAACAAACTTTTAGCCCAGTCAAATTTTCTGAAAAAAGCCTATACCTTGCAAAAGGTAAGTGTGGATCTGTTCTCTCTCGGCTCGATGGTGATGGGTGTCCCAGTCGAGATGACGTAGAACGGCGTCCGTCGATCACGACAACGCCAATCTGTAACTATTAAAAAAATAATCCTCGCGTGGTTTGGTTACTTCCTCATACTGTATTTCGAAAATATCACTGTCTCGATCGAGCAGCACGCCGGAGTGTGTGCCCCGCCCTTGCTTGTAATGAAAGCAATTGTGTTCGTTGCCTGTCGATCTTCTTCGCTTATAAATGTGGCGACTGCACCACTCGACAACGCGATACCTCCATTGACCTGAAATAAACAAAAGTCCCTTGCGTGTTCGCGACAGACCCTTCCGTTTACGCGAACTTGCTGACTATAAATCTTATGCCCTAAGCCGAGGCCACATTATGAATTTTGGGCGGGTATTAAATTGTTAATTATTATTCCGTCGTCAAGGCGTCGCTATGTCGCGTATTCAACAATTGCACGACCTAACTCCAGAGATAGCTTACCTTTGAGCAGTGTTCAAAATGGCTCTGAGCACTATGGGACTCAACTGCTGTGGTCATTAGTCCCCTAGAACTTAGAACTACTTAAACCTAACTAACCGAAGGACATCACACACATCCATGCCTGAGGCAGGATTCGAACCTGCGACCGTAGCAGTCGCACGGTTCCGGACTGCGCGCCTAGAACCGCGAGACCACCGCGGCCGGCAGCAGTGTTCAGAATGCGTCGTAATTGTGGTGTAAAGTTATTACTGTTACACATTTAAACTATCACTAATTCACTTGGCACTTGTATGTTATCAGAATAATCAGTTAATTTCACGAATACACTTTAAATGTCCATGAAATGGTGTAGGCGACATGGAGAGTTAAAGTTGAATTAAGGTTTATTGTTCTTGTAATTATTTTCTGTCCCTACGCTGAGCACACGCACCCATATGTCATTTAGGGAATTATGTCCATTAACATAAGTAATCCTGACTTTGACGATAACTTCTGACAATACGACGAAAATGTAATCTCTTCGTGATTGCGTTTAGTTGTGGCCTACTCAAGCCTAATAATCGAGTTTATTTCGGCGGTCAGTCTCTTCCTGTGTCCTTTGATGTTTATGACTATTAAGTACCACGAAGGCTAAGTACCATCACAAATCAGTAATCCCACGATTCACTTTTCTGTCACATACATCAAAATCCCGTTATTTGTCTAACGGTAAAGATGAGCCTACTTTAGTGTGACTTCTGACCAATGTTTCCAGTCTATATCGTAAAACTTTAAACTTCAGATCAGTTTTAAAACAATCTAGTAGCACATAATATGCGTAATACTGTTACCCGAGTACAAGAGAGAAGTTAACATCTCCATTGCCGAGTTACATTGTAGTCACAGCGAACTTACAGCTCGATGCGGCTACAGCTCTCTTCTAGGATAAATGTTATCCTTGGTCGATTTAAGGTCTGGGCTTTAACCTTCGTAAATAATAATTTTTGAATTTTTCTTTATGATAAGCATTAGTATTTCTATAATATTCCTGTTAATAAAACTGAGAAGAATGTAAATTTTGTTGTCGGTAGTTGCCATCACTGTCAGGATGACTAATTTTGCTGTTTCTTTCGTGACCAAAAAGGGTGGTTATTATGGGTTCTATATTTGGGATGTTAAATAGGGTACGAAATATTAATTTCTATAACTCTTTTGTATGCTTGGAAAGATTGGAAAATTGAGTTTTGCCAATCAAGTTGATGGTAGCTAAACTTTCTGTAGTCAAAAAAGTTTGAAAAATTCGGATTTTACAGTTTTTTCGAAGAATTTTGGTTTCTGGTGCTCCTAGCGCTTTCATGTCTGGGTCATTTTTATAAGAGCACAAAATTATCGACGAATATGATGACCACAATTTTTTCTGCACGTAATACCAAGGGTGCCACAATTCGTAAGAAATTAACGATATTTCAAACTTGGTACAAAATGGAAAAATAGGCAACCAAGTTTTTGAGCATTTTATTTCACCTTCTATTTATATATTAGAAATGTATTATATGTTAATCTATGCACTGCAACTGACCAGCTCAGTTTGCGGTATGGCCGGCATGTACGTACAGCATCGCTGACATGTTCAGTACCTATTAGCTCAGTCAGGTCAGAATGTGTTAAGTCTTATTTTTTGTGGCATGTAAGACTGGTTAATTGCGTACAGGTACCGTACATGTTCACAGTGCACTCTGCAGCTATTAGCACACAACAGTAAGCTTCGTACATTATTTTTGTGGCTTCCGTTGAGTATATTTTCGTGATATCGTAATGCGAAAATGAGTGCGTCTAACGTGAATTTGTGTTTCATTTCCGAAAAAAAAAATGTGATGAGCGATGAAAATATTGTGAAAAGGAAAGGAGTAGCACGCAAATTGACTGCAGTGTTAAATGTAGAGAGTCTGCTCATGCAAAGGGAAACATGATACAAGAAGCATGATAATTAGAAAATGATAGCTGCTAACCTTCGACATCCTAGGAACCAATAGGTGTTGTCACCTCGTCGCAGTAAGCAGGGCAGTTCAATTTCAAAGCGAAGTGCTTCCTATGTCAAAAGGAAAGTCTCATGACTTTTTAACCACGCGCTTAAAATTTCCGTATGCCAAGCGAAATTTTGTTTACAAAGTAATGAAATTGTAAATGCAATCTACAGTATTAGAACAAGCTAAATGACATGATGATGATCAATTCAGCCGATAAGTGGTGGAGTGGATTCAGAACGTCAGTGACTTGGTAGCTGCAGGTGGGTGGCACAACGGATTTTGCTACAAAAAGTTGTTTCAACGTGCTTCAGCTGCTGGAGAGAAAAGAGGGTACCGACCTGCAATAGAAATCCTTAGATGAAGGGTTGGAAGTTATTGCCTACCTGGAAAGTTATTTTCCACGGACGATCCGTTAGAGCAAATATTAACAGCACCTCGTCCTGATGTTCGAATGTCAAGGCTCGCCTTCCCAGAAATAAGGTGGCGATGTGATGACAACTGAAACAGCTTCAAAGGCAGCAGTTGTTTGTTTCGTGCTCAAGTAAGTTGATCTGTGGCGGAGCGTGCTCCTACAGAAAAGCAGGTTTGAAACGTTCTTCAATGTGCAAGAACTGCAGTGGTGTCAACAGTGAGAACGTGCCAGTATTCTTATATGAAGAAAGTGCAGACGAGGTAGACTTTATGGAAATTTTGAGGAAACAGACGTCGCAGTTAACGAACTGGAAGTGACTGACTCACTGTTCACTGTTGGAGGAACAGGTCGATCTTTGACTCAGTTCTACTTAAAAAAAAAGATAAAAGACTCTTCTGTCCCACAACGCAAGGCAATCAAGATGCTCTTCCACGCAATGATGTTTTTAAAGGACTGCTCAAGAAAAGTAAAGGAAGAGGCGCATTGTTCCTCTGTTAGCCCTTATATGGAATACTGTATTTCTGGGTGGGCCATGCACAAGTAACATGTAATATCAGACCTTCAGGATCATCAAAAGAGGACTAAAACTTGTCTAAGGTAATTTTGAGTTATGTAATAATGCACTATTGTGGTAAAAAGTGAAATGGGACTTATTAAGCAACCTGTTGGGAAAGTCACACATTATTCACAATAGATAGGGCATCTTGCAGGGTGCAGCATATCTGCTTTCATTAGAAATAAGCAAAGGATGTAGTGAAGTAAAAGCTAGAGCATAGAACATTCACATAAAGTAAAGATTCTACATTGCAAGAAATCAGTGAGCAGACATTTGTAGTGAGGGGCTACGACAGATAAAGAGCTCGATAATTTAGTGAGGTTACTACAGATTCAAAATGTGACATAATATGGTATAATTAGCCGGCCGCGGTGGCCGTGCGGTTCTAGGCGCTTCAGTCCGGAACCGCGTGACTGCTATGGTCGCAGGTTCGAATCCTGCCTCGGGCATGGATGTGTGTGATGTCCTTAGGTTAGTTAGGTTTAAGTAGTTCTAAGTTCTAGGGGTTTGATGACCTCAGATTTTAAGTCCCATAGTGCTCAGAGCCATTTGAACCATTTATGGTATAATTGCGAGCATCAAAGATGTGGCGAACTCGGTAATAAGATGCTTTATAGGCCATCTGCCTTCCGCGCTGTAATGGAAGAGCACTTCAGAGAAAAGAAGAAGCAAATCGCTAATAAGTTTCCCCATTACGATTTAATAGGAGGAGACTTCAGTTTTCCAGCTATGAGTGGAAGAGTCATGAAAACAGTTGGTACTACAGATATGAATTTGTATGAGATTGTTCTGAACGGTTTTGTTTTTCCGTTATATACGGCGATCAGTTAGATACCCAGTTTGTATGGGTAACGTTGTAGACCTTCCAGCAGAAAAGGTACTACGAAAGTTCTGCAATACAACTTTACGTATTTAAGTTTTTTCGAAGTAATTTCCGCCACATTGAATACACCTCCTCATCCTCCGAAACCAATTTAAAAACCATTTCTCCCAAGTTTCCGTAGGGAGTAAGGTACACTCGTTGTCCCAGGACCTCAGGAGGTCCTCATAACTTGAAAACTGCACTCCTTTCAGCTTCATTTTCACATGCGGGAACAGTGAAAAGTCACAAGGAGCAAGGTCTGGACTGTACGAAGGGGCTCAAGAAATTTCAGTCCTGTACCCGGCAAATATTCGATGCATGCTTTGGCGCGGAGAGCTGGAGCGTTGTCGTGATGGAGGAACCAAGTGCCCATTCTTTGACTTCGGTCGCAGCTTCTTCAAAGATTGGATGACTTTGGGCAGGCGCTGCTCATTGTACCACTTAGCTGTGACTGTCTTCTGCTTGTCCAAAACAACACGCTCCGCAGTTCCACTCGATTTGGAAAAAAAACAGGCCGTTTTCTTCTTTACTGATCGGGCTTTTCTGAAAGTTATATATCGACAGTTTTAAATAAAACTTTTTCAGTGCTATTAGTTATTTCAGATATTATCGACCACCTCTCTCCTACATGAAAGAAGTCTTATGATATTGTTCTCAATTAAAAGAGCTGTTATAAAGATCACCGCGGCAATTTTATTTACGAAAACCTCGAAGTGGTCGTTTCATTTTTACTGTCAGCAACATCTTCAAATACTGCGGGAGAAAGATTATTCAGTATTCTCATAACTGCAAAAACAGACAAAAGAAATACACTTAACAACGAAACCCTTAACGGGTGACTTCATACAAAAATGTGACTCGTAGAAAACGACTGTTTTAGAGCCCAATAGAGCCACGGTAAGTGCAGCGAAAGGGTGCAAAAGTAATTCTTCAGCTTCTGATCCTGTAAATCTATGAATATTTTGTATAGGATATTATGTTATTCATGTTATCAAATAATATGTTGTTCTTTATTTTAATTAAACGCTCTAAATACAGAGATTTTTAAGATTTTTAGGGTACATTAGGGATAATTCCAAAAGAATCTAGGGTAAATCCAAAATCGTAAGTGGAAACACTGGTGTATTCATCGCTGCCCGAGATAAAGGCTGAGAATTCTCGTGCAGTATTTTCTACGGCTGTTGCCAACTGGTGCGCTCGTCCGTCAGCGGAGGACGCTCTCCCTTGCCCTCGCCTCGGGGCACCGCCGCCCGTCCTTGGGCTGCGGCGAGCGCATGTGCAGCTGAAGAGGCCGACCGGGGCGTCATGTCACGAGGATCTGGTTATTATTGTTGTGGTCTTCAGTCCGGAGACTGGTTTGATGCAGCTCTCCATGCTACTCTCTCCTGTGCAAGCTTCTTCATCTCCCAGTACCTACTGCAGCCTACATCCTTCTGAATCTGCTTAGTGTATTCATCTCTTGGTCTCCCTCTACGATTTCTACCCTCCACGCTGCCCTCCAATACCAAATTGGTGATCCCTTGATGCCTCAGAACATGTCCTACCAACCGGTCCCTTCTTCTTGTCAAGTTGTGCCACAAACTCCTCTTCTCCCCAATTCTATTCAATACCTCCTCATTAGTTACGTGATCTACCCATCTAATGTTCAGCATTCTTCTGTAGCACCACATTTCGAAAGCTTCTATTCTCTTCTTGTCCAAACTATTTATCGTCCACGTTTCACTTCCATACATGGCCACACTCCATACAAATACTTTAAGAAACGACTTTCTAACACTTAAATCTATACTCGATGTTAACAAATTTCTCTTCTTCAGAAACGCTTTCCTTGCCATTGCCAGTCCACATTTTATATCCTCTCTACTTCGACCATCATCAGTTATTTTGCTCCCCAAATAGCAAAACTCCTTTACTACTTTAAGTGTCTCATTTCCTAATCTAATTCCCTCCGCATCACACGACATAATTCGACTACATTCCTTTATCCTCGTTTTGCTTTTGTTGATGTTCATCTTATACCCTCCTTTCGGGACACTATCCATTCCGTTCAACTGCTCTTCCAAGTCCTTTGCTGTCTCTGCTAGAATTACAATGTCATCGGCAAACCTTAAAGATTTTATTTATTCTCCGTGGATTTTAATACCTACTCCGAATTTTTCTTTTTTTTTTTCCTTTACTGCTTGCTCAAGATACAGATTGAATAACATCGGGGAGAGGCTACAACTCTGTCTCACTCCCTTCCCAACCACTGCTTCCCTTTCGTGCCCCTCGACACTTATAACTGCCATCTGGTTTCTGTACAAATTGTAAATAGCCTTTCGCTCCATGTATTTTACCCCTACCAACATTGTCAAAAGCTTTCTCTAACTCTACAAATGCTAGAAACGTAGGTTTGCCTTTCCTTAATCTTTCTTCTAAGATAAGTCGTAGCGTCAGTATTGCCTCACGTGTTCCAATATTTCTATGGAATCCAAACTGATCTTCCCCGAGGTCGGCTTCTGCCAGTTTTTCCATTCGTCTGTAAAGAATTCGCGTTAGTATTTTGCAGCCGTGACTTATTAAACTGATAGTTCGGTAATTTTAACATCTGTCAACACTTGCTTTCTTTGGAATTGGAATTATTATATTCTTCTTGAAGGCTGAGGGTATTTCGCCTGTCTCATAAATCTTGCTCACAAGATAGTAGAGTTTTGTCAGGACTGGCTCTCCCAAGGCTGTCAGTAGCTCTAAAGGAATGTTGTCTATTCCCGGGGCTTTGTTTCGACTTAGGTCTTTCAGTGCTCTGTTAAACTCCTCACACAGTATCATTTCTTCCATTTCATCTTCATCTACATCCTCTTCGATTTCCATAATATTGTCCTCAAGTACATCGCCCTTGTATAGACCCTCTATATACTCCTTCCACCTTTCTGCTTTCCCTTCTTTGTTTAGGACTGGGTTTCCATCTGAGCTCCTGATATTCATGCAAGTGGCTCTCTTTTCTCCACAGGTCTCTTTAATTTTCCTGTAGGCAGTATCTATCTTACCCCTAGTAAGATAAGCCTCTACATCCCTGCTTAGACATTTTACACTTCCTGTCGATCTCATTTTTGAGACGTTTGTACTCCTTTTTTCCTGCTTCATTTACTGCATTTTTATATTTTCTCCTTTCATCAATTAAATTCAATATTTCTTCTCTTACCCAAGGATTTCTACTAACCCTCGTCTTTTTACCTACTTGATCCTCTGCTGCCTTCACTACTTCATCCCTCAGAGCTACCCATTCTTCTTCTACTGTATTTCTGTCCCCCATTCCTGTCAATTATTCCCTTATGCTCTCCCTGAAATTCTGTAGAACCTCTGGTTCTTTCAGTTTATCCAGGTCCCATCTCCTTAAATTCCCACCTTTTTACAGTTTATTCATTTTTAATCTACAGTTCATAACCAATAGATTGTGGTCAGAGTCCACATTGCCACTAGAAATGTCTTACAATTTAAAACCTGGTTCCTAAATCTCTGTCTTACCATTATATAATCTATTTGATACCTCCTAGTATCTCCAGGATTCTTCCATGTATACAAACTTTCTATTATGATTCTTGAACCAAGTGTTAGCTATGATTAAGTTATGCTCTGTACAAAATTATACCAGACGGCTTCCGCTTTCGTTTCTTACCCAAGAGGACGCCATCATCATTTAACCATACAGTAAAGCTGCATTCCCTCGGGAAAAATTACGGCTGTAGTTTCCCCTTGCTTTCAGCCGTTCGCAGTACCAACACAGCAAGGCCGTTTTGGTTAGTGTTACAAGGCCAGATCAGTCAATCATCCAGACTGTTGTCCCTCCAACTACTGAAAAGGCTGCTGCACCTCTTCAGTAACCACACCTTTGTCTGACCTCTCAACAGATACCCCTCCGTTGTGGCTGAACCTACGGTGCGGCTATCTGTATCGCTGAGGCACGCAAGCCTTCCCACCAACGGCAAGCTTCATGGTACATGGGGAAGGGGGGGGGGGGGGGAGGATCTGGTGCTGCACTCCAAAACCGGCCTCGGGTGAGGTTGTTTGTGAAATCGCTCTATCTCTTAATCTTCATGAAATTAGCCCGAATTACAAAGTGAGAGCCATAGCCGCGCTTACTGGCCGCGCGGTTACAGGCGCCATGTCACGGATTGCGCGGCCCCTCCCGCCGGAGATTCGAGTCTTCCCTCGGGCATGGGCGTGTGTGTTGTTTTTGGCATAAGTTAGGTTAAGCAGTGTGTAAGTCTAGGGACCGATGACCTCAGCAGGTTGGTCCCTTAGGAATTCACACACATTTTTTGAAATCCATAAAAATGTAACAGCTGGTAAGGGATGAGCCGGTTGCGTGGAAATGGCGGTCAGAACAAATTAATGAGTAACCTTTGCCCAACTAACAAAATATTTACAGAGTTTTTGCGAGACAAGTGCACTTATAAATGGCGATATCTTGTTTGCTGCAGCGATGAGCAACATACGCTTCGTTGTAGGGTCCTGAAGCAATGACATTTGTTTGTTTTTTATTCTGTTCATTACAGAGAACAACTGCTCGCAACAGTACGTATGTTGACCAAACTTCTATATAATCCCAGCTGCTTTCCTCTGAAGCCTGGGGATTTTTCCTGTCTTTACATTTTGTTACCACTGAGACAAATTCAAACGATTGTAGTACCTGCCCTTTAACAAAGCTCAATTTTGCATCTCAATTAGTTCTAATTGCATTCTGAATGGCACATCATCAGACACTACTGAAAAAGGAGTACTGAACAACTGCAAGTCATTTCCTAAAACGTTGTGTTCTTGAAAATGGGACGCGAATGTGTTTATTGGCTGATTAATTATACATTGATACACTAACAGAAAAAAATCGTAATACCAAGAAGGAGTTGAGCGACATAAACGAAAGTTGGTAGATGTGTTTCTACATCTGAAAGATAAAGTCTCTTCAAATTTCGCACCAGTCGCGTACGATTGGCGGTAGTAGCGCCACTATGAGGATCGAAATCAGTTTTGTTTTAAAGACTCGCTGTAATGATCCCGAGGGTTAGTTACGTTTGAGATTGGACGTGGTGAGTTGATGTTAGTCAAAAATACCTTTAAGGCGACGCCATTGTCAATACCTCACTGAGTTTGAACGAAGTCGTGTAGTAGGGCTACGAGAAGTTGGATGTTCCTTCTGCGATACTGCAGCAAGACTTGGTAGGAATGTAGCCACCGTAGATACGGTGGTCACGAGAATGTACGGTGGCAAGAAGGTTGGGATCCTGACGGCGACGTGGCACTGCTGTGAGGTGAGCCCGTCGTGTTCGGCGTGCGGCTCTGGTTCAAAATGGTTCAAATGGCTCTCAGCATTATGGGACTTAACATCTGTGGTCATCAGTCCCCTGCGGCTCTGGCGCATCGTACTGCATCTGCAGCAGCAGTCTGAGCAGCAGTTGCCACCACAGTGACAAAACGAACTGTTGCAGTTCGATTACTTCAAGGACAGCTCCGAGCCAGGCGTCCTGTAGAGTGCTTTCCAATGACGCTAAATCACAGCTATTTACGACTTCATTGGTGTCAAGCGAGAGCTCAGTGGACAGCAGGGTGGGGGTTGGAGGTCTGTCGTGTTTCCTCAAGAAAGCTGGTTCTTCCTCGTTGCCAGTGATGTCGCATGTTGTTCAAAAGTAGCCGGCCGGAGTGGCCGAGTGGTTCTAGGTGCTGCAGCCCGGGACCGCGCGACCGCTACGGTCGCAGGTTCGAATCCTGCCTCGGGCATCGATGTGTGTGATGCCCTTAGGTTAGTTAGGTTTAAGTAGCTCTAAGTTCTAGGGGACTGATGACCTCAGAAGTTAAGTCCCATAGTGCTCAGAGCCATTTGAACCATTTGTTCAAAAGTAGGCCACGTGAGAGCCTGCAAACAATCTACCTGCGTGCTAGACCCACTAGTCGTACACGTGGAGATATTGGATATTATTTCGCATGGCAGCAGGAACATTCTCCTGGTTATCTCACGCATCATGTCTGAATTGTTTTGGTCAGTTTGGTGATTCGACCTGTTGTGCTGCCATCCACGAATTGCGTTCCATGGGGTGTTTTCCAACACGATAAAGCTTGCCCACATACCCGTGTTGTAACCTAACACCCTGTACAGAGTGTCGACATATTGCCTTGGCCTCCTCGATCACCAGATTTGCCTCCAATCGAACACATATGGGACATCATCGGACGACAACTCCAGTGTCACCCACAAACAGCGTTAACTGTCCCTCTAATGACCAACGAAATGCAACATGCATGGGATTTCTTCACAGAAATTGATTTCTGGCACCTGTACATTACAATGCATGCAATTTTGCGTTACATTAACCTCTGATCATGTGATGTTAACCACTTAAATATGTTATCTAGACAAATATATGTCAGAAATTTCATTACATTAAGTATTTTTCGGTGTTACGATTTTTTTCAATCAGTGCAATATACAAAGTTAATGTCAGTAGGTAAATTTAGAGAAGGCGGAGAAGGGAAAAAAAGAAGAAATCAAGGACCACCACAAAGATAATATGACGAAGTTCTACGCTTTCAACACACAATTCCTTCTGACAAATGAAACAGTGCATACCGCAGATCTCTTTCCAAATTCATCGTAAGTTTATTTTTTAAGCCAAAGACAAAATTTTGCTGACGTTCAACCATTTGGGGTGCACCGTCTATGCCCTTAGAACAAAGGTTTTCCCACGGCGAGTTCATTCTGTCCTCAGACTCACAACCGGCTTAAAAAATATCGAACTCTGTTGTGCAATACTGTCGCTCCATATCTAACAGTTCCTCCATAACTTACAAAGTTGCATTTCAACATCACGTAGAAACAAAGCAATTTGAGCACAACTGGGTATATCTGTGCTCTTATCGAGTGCGAGAGAGAAATCTGTGACAACTCTGGACATTACTCCTGAGTTATGCCTCCAAACCACCTACTGTGGCAAGAAATCGACGGGGCACCGTTTACTTTGAGAGACCAATACCTTCAAGAGTTATAATTCCCTTGGAACTGCACATTCTGTTACTGCCACCACACATGATTTGGCAGGCCCCACTTTGTAATTTGCACGAATTAAACTTCGTTTAGATTCTCTTCGGCAGCATTCAGCTGTAATGAATAAACATTTTACAGTAGTATAAGAAGCTTTTCTGCAGTTCTAAAAAAATCCTCAATCATTTTTTTTCCAGCTAATGTCTTTCCGTATGTTCCCCTTGAAACTGGACACTAGGTCCCTGCGAGCATCCTCTTCCACTCGATCGTAATCTCCTGCGTGAATTCGATTGTGATCAGGCAGTTAATTTTATTTATTTGCAGAAAATATAAGCTAACCAGACGCCCTGGTTTTGCTCAGAAAGTCCCGCTTTGTCTCGGTGTCCCGAGAAAATCATCCGCAACACAGAAATGTCCCGGTTTTTAATCGAGAAACAAAATGCTTGCAATAATATTTCTCATTTAATTAAATACTCGTGAGAAAACAAATTTCCTAGAAGCGGAACATAACAGAAATATATATTTTCACAATATATACCGCCTTTGGTTTAATATGTCTTACATCTAAAGAAAGGGTAAGAGATATGTTGAAAAAACAGCACATATTACCTACCCCAGTCGGCCGCCCCAACTCGCCAACCTTCCATTTTATGGCCTTCGAGACGAGTAAAACCAAACGAGATATAAATGAACATCACTTAAACAGTTTCTAGCAACGGGACTGCAGCCGTAAGGAAGTTAATTTTCTGAAGGATGTGAGCGATGCAACGCGTCTTAGCACTGCTTATTGAATATTATTTGGCATGAATGAATGCTTGCCCTACCAATGTGCAGTCAAACGAAAGGGCGGCTTATAGTTGGCAGATTTCACTCACTCAATGACAAAACTTTAAGTCTACCGATTTGTGGAACAACTGACGAACGTTAGGAGTGGAATTCGGCGGATGTTGGACTGTTAGCACAAAGTTCCTGCTTCCTATTGTGAAGTGAATGTGAATATTAAACTCTGGAAGTTAGGTGTCTAGTGAATATGCCTAACTGGACGTGTTCATTCAATAAGACGTTAAAGAAAGTATCTCCGTTTCTTAAAGATTGTGGCATAAACGATAGAGCTAAGTGTACTCTATGCAGATCGGTGCTTTCAATAGGTCACGGTGGGAGAAGCGACATAAACGATCATCAATAAAACAAGAAGCGCAAGGAGGCGTCAACGGTATCTGCAAAGAGACGAATTCATTTTTGAAGAGGAACACTCCAGGAAAGCCAGAATTGGAGCTGGCTGCTGGAGAACGTAGATTTGCGCATCATACAGCCTTCCACAATCACAGCTTTCGATCAAATGACTGGACTGCTTGTTCATTCGCAAGTTGTTCGACAGACCTAAATACAGTATTATTGTGCTAGAACTAAAAGAGAAGTTACTATTCTACGCCCCCCCCCCACATTAGTAATACAGTAATAGCTAATGAATTACAGAAAGGAAAATAACTAATGCATAAAACCACAAAGCAATAAAAATGATCCCATTAATGGTACATTACATTCCTGGTTCCAGTAGAAAAGTCACAATTTTGGATATTAGTGACGTTCCAAACGAAACAGCTCATACACAAATTCAGTTTACTGAGAAAATTTTGACAAAAATATTTCAATTGACAAAGTTTTTCGCAGACAATCCAAGTATTAGTTTTGGGGGAAGATATAATGTTTCCCAGAAACTTCAAGCAAAATTAAATGAATCACTTGTTGGTGTTGGCTGTGGCGCTCACGTTTCGCACAGTAGTGCTCAACAGCAGCACAAGGTGGCCAAATCATAAATACTTTGAAACGTATACTGTTAGAAACCACGCCTTAAAATAATTCTGTGAGCTTACTGTTGTTGAATACAATACCCTGTAAAATAACACCAAATCACGTTGGTTGCCTCCTCTTACTGTATTGCAGGTCCTGGATATTTTCGAAGTACTTAAGTCGTATTTTTTGCCCTTTGACAGCTGCCCTCAAACTCTGCTAAATTTCTTCTCTAATAGCTCTTACCTAATATGGTTAGATTTTTAGCAGATCAGCTAGATGTTTTTATTGCTACCATTAAACAAATTGAGAGTCAAAGTATCTCAATCATTGCGCATTCTAATTGACTGACAATCTTATACAAACGTTAATTTCTAGAAAAGTCAATAGACTGATAACAACAGTTAAAGAAATGTTGAAAAATCTTTTGGAAGAAGGAATTATTACGGAAGCAGTGTTTAAATGATTCCAGACTTTTTGATGAATGTGTGAATTATATAAAAGGGTGGACATTCTGGATCTATATTGGATTTGTTGCGAAAATCTGCCTCACTAGACTCATGTTCAGGGTTCTCTTAGGTTTTTGTCTCAGTACGATGTTCCTCTGTTTGCTTTCAATGAAAAATCTTTCGATGAGTTTGAACATGTTAAGAACATAATTGAACAGCATATCAAAGACTTGATAAGGAAGAAAGTACCTCTAGAATAAAGATGAACTGTAAAATTTATAATGTTTCTTTCGAAAATCCAGAGAAAAAGATTAATTTTGGGTTATGTCTGCCAGGTACAAACGTTTTAGATGGGAGGGTTTTCAGTTTGATTAACATGCACTGGCGTGACGAAAAAATCATTCTACTATTGTGAAAAGTCATTTCAGTCAATCTTGCACAGAATTTTATGATTATAGAATTGATTCACTCTTCTGATAAATGTCGCAAAAGTAAATCTTAGGATGGAATGTACAAGTCGTATCTGATTACTGATTAGTAATATCACACAGTTTTCAGGATTAAGAAACTATATCTATTTAAATCAGAAAGTAACCAAACGCTACAGAAGATACGTCCAAGCTATTATAATGAAGTATATATCAATCTTTTTTGTTGCTGAAGAAAAGAATTTTATTTATGTGTAGCGCATTTACACTGAAGCGCCAAAGAAACAGATACAGGCATGCGTATTCAAATACAGATATATATAAACAGGCAGAATACGGCGCTGCGGTCAGCAACGCCTATACAAGAAAACAAGTGTCTGGCGCAGTTTTTAGATCGGTTACTGCCACTACAATGCCAGGCTATCAAGATTGAAGTGAGTTTGGACATGGTATTACAATCAGCACACGAGCGATGGGAGAAAGCATGTCAGAGGTAGCAATGAAGTGGGGATTTTTCCGTACAACCATTTCACCAGTGTACTGTGAATACCAGGAATCCGGTAAAACATCAAATCTGCGACATCGCTGCGGCCGGAAAAATATCCTGCAAGAATGGGATCAACGATGACTGGAGAGAATCGTTCAACGTGACAGAACTGCAACCCTTCCGCAAATTGCTGCAGATTTCAACGCTGAGCCACCGATGAGTGTCACCGTGAGAACCATTCAACAAAACATCATCAATATGGGCTTTCGGAGCCGAAGGCCCACTCGTATGCCCTTGCTGACTGCACGTCACAAAGCTTCACGCCTCACCTGGGCCCGTCAACACCGACAATGGATTATTGATGACTGGAAACATGTTGCCTGGTCGGACGAGTCTCGTTTCAAATCTAGCGGATAGACGTGTACGGGTATGGAGACAATCTCACGAATCCATGGACCCTGCATGTCAACTGGGGTCTGTTCAAGCTGGTGGAGACTCTGTAATGGTGTAGGGCGTATGCAGTTGGAGTGGTATGGGACCCCTGATACGTCTAGATACGGATCTGACAGGTGATACGTACGTAAGCATCCTTCTGATAAACTGCAACGATTCTTGTCCATTGTGCATTCCGACGGACTTGGGCAGTTCCAGCAGGACAATGCGACACCCAACACGTCCAGAATTACCACAGAGTAGTTCCAGGAACAGTCATCT
This sequence comes from Schistocerca nitens, assembly GCF_023898315.1. Lineage (NCBI taxonomy): Eukaryota > Metazoa > Arthropoda > Insecta > Orthoptera > Acrididae > Schistocerca > Schistocerca nitens. Next base: position 1,026,037,947 of record NC_064614.1, read on the forward strand.
GAATTTAAACACTTCCGCTGGCCACCACACTCCCCAGACATGAACATTATTGGAAATATCTGGGATGCCGTGCAAGGTGCTGTTCAGAAAAGTTCTTCACCTTCTTACTCTAACTGCTTTATGGGGTCATTTCCATTCAGAGTCCATGCCACATCGTGTTGCGACACTTCTGAATGCTCGCGGGTGTTCTACATGATATGAGGCACGTGTACCAGTTTTTTTGGCTCTTCAGTCTACATTTTCCTTTCCAATTCAGAAAGTGAAGATATATTGCTTGTATGGGTTTTTCAGCTTCTGCATAATCATAGGCCTATTATCGATTTCAAATGTCACAATAACTGGCAAGAAACGTACTGTAAGCGTAAGTGTACTAATGAAGTTGAGCATAAAGTACAGACAAAAGTGTGCCGGTTTTCTCTCCTTGGTATCCAGTCAGCCTCTTAAGCCGTCGGCACACGGACCGTGTTGCCGAATGTCAACGTTCAGCGTGCTGAGGTCAACGTGCTGCTGAACGCTCAGAAACGAAGCGACTTGTGGATACGGTGCGTGGGCCCCAACGTGGAATACGCGATCACAATGCTCTCCAGCGGCAGTTGCGGGATGTTTCTATTTCGTAAATCACACTGTTTACTAAACGGGTGCGTGTAAAATTCCTTTGTTAGCTCTATTAAAACGCACATTTCCTCCATTGCCCATATGTTAGTCACATTGTTCTATATGTAATATACACAAATAAAATCTTTAACATCCATGTACATGTCTTAGGACGAAAAGGATAGTACCATGTCCTATCAGTAAGGACATCGGCTTATAAAAGTTCCATTACAAACAGTGCGATACAAATTTTGCAATAGTTCTCGACATAAGATAAACATTGTTTCACTATTCCCACATTTTAGTAAAACCTCAAGGTCATTCTTACTTGATCACTGTTCTTACCCAGTAGCAGAATCTTTGCAACACGTGAATTACAAACGTATAAAGATATTTCGCTCCTTTTTCTTTTACAAGTAGCGCAAGCTATCTGTACATTAAGCCAATCGAACAAACTCACTCCTGGGAAAAAAAAGTGAACTTATATTTACATAACATCAAATATTATAATATATACCTATATTAAACTAATAACAAAGCATCAAAACTATTTAGGGAAAAAAATATGGAAATGAGGAGACGCGAACCGCCGCAACACTACACGTTCTCCTCACAAGGGAACCTCCCCATCGCACCCCCTCAGGTTTAGTTATAATTTGGCACAGTGGATAGGCCTTGAAAAACTGAACACAGATCAATCGAGAAAACAGGAAGAAGTTGTGTGGAACTATGAAAAAAATAAGCAAAATATACAAAGTGAGTAGTCCATGTGCGAGATTTGCAACATCAAGGAGTATGTAACGTCAGGAGCGCCGTGGTCCCGTGGTTATCATGAGCAGCTGCGGAACGAGAGGTCCTTGGTTCAAGTCTTCCCTCGAGTGAAAAGTTTGCTTTCTTTATTTTCGCAAAGTTATGATCTGTCCGTTCGTTCATTGATGTCTCTGTTCACTGTAATAAGTTTAGTGTCTGTGTTTTGCGACCGCACCGCAAAACCGTGCAATTAGTAGACGAAAGGACGTGCCTCTCCAATGGGAACCGAAAACATTTGATCGCAAGGTCATAGGTCAACCGATTCCTCCACAGGAAAACATGTCTGATATATTCTATACGACACTGGTGACGGCATGTGCGTCACATGACAGGAATACGTTGTCAGCCCACCTAACTTGTACACTTGGCGCATGGGTAAAAAGATTTTTCTACCTTGCCCGATTTAGGTTTTCTTGTGGATGTGATAATTACTCCCAAAAACGTGATGAAAACATAAGAGATTGTCACATAAACTGCAACAAATGAATGCAACAGTTTCACAGTCGCACAGTTTTCCCTGTGCTCTGTCAAAACATACGTTTTTAACGTTTTCAAATTTTTCCGTGTGTAGAAAGTCAAATCCTGCATATGTCCAAGCAAATCTGAACATGTCCTGGAATTTTGGAAAGCGAAATTGATTATGTGTGAGAGCCTGAACTTTGATAATTGTATGAAAATAAAAAATTAAACTTTTCACTTGAGGGAAGACTTGAACCAAACCCGTGTCGTTCCGAAGCTGCTCACGCTAACCACGGTACCAAGGAGCTCCTGACGTTACAGAATCCTTGATGTTGCCTATCTTACACATGGACTACTCAGTTTGTATATTTTGCTTATTTTCTTCATAGTTCCACACAACTTCTTCCTGTTTTCTCGATTGATCTGTGCCAACTTATAACTATATCTGAGGGGGGTGCGATGGGGAGGTTCCCTTGTCAGAAGCAGTCGCGCTACCTACTGCGCTAATTCAGCACAATTGCGTACCGGTCACAGAAGTATGCTCCCAGGTTCTAAAAGCATTAATCGTAGCTATGTTACTAATTGTAATTTAATTGTAACAAATTGTAGCAAGAACAATGCGTTTTTGGTGGATCCTCAGTGTGTCGTTGCCTTCAAATGGCATACTCTCATAATACGCAACTTACAATAATTCTTTTGCCACGAATATAATGTTTCTCATTCTTTTATTGCAACGAATCACACAGTTAACAAGGGGTTTTCGAATGATTCTCAATTTGCTGGTGCTCAGAAACGGCATATATACTTATAGGCTTGAAATGAATGCCAATATGGCGCCTCACAACTCCGTGCTGAAGGGAGATGGAGTGCACGTGACATAGGTTGTGTTGTGCCATCTGATTGGTCAACACTCAGACTCACGCTCAGAATATCTGACATGCTAGATATTGCTCTGTACGTTCGGAAAGACTCCCGAACGTGCCATTCCACGTTATGACGTCAGATACTGGCACGCTCAACGTTCGGATGCACGGTCCGTGTGGCGACGGCTTTAGGCTGTGACACAACAGGCACTGCGGACGTCCGTCTGTACCTGAAGAGATAAGTTTCTTCTAATGACGCAGCTAGTGGACTTTCGCAACCAGACAGTGTTTTCCCCTACCTTAACTACACACCCAACAGAGCTAAGCAGGCGCAGCTGTTTCCTTGTCCTGACCCTAGAGTTCAAGGAAGCCTGTCGTGGCGACCACAGCAATCCGCGCTGTGGCAGCGAGCGCTCGTCAGCGCCCCTGCGCGGGGGGCACTTCCGGTATAGAATCTACGCTATGAGAACAACTTAACCAGAGCTGATTCTCAATCGTTAGATAGTATTGAAAGGATTTATTTGGGTGAACTCTTCAGCAAGTTAGTGAAACTGTCCAATCACCAGTCTTTGACTTACAATTGGATGCAAACAACTAACGATATTTGCACTATGTTCTCGCTCTTCTTCGCAGTAAAACCGCCACTAGCCACTGCGGTTTCGATGAAATGCATGACGGTACTGAGAGTAGTTCCTATTTTCCTGTCGCTGTGTGCGCGCCATAATGTACTTCTAGGACGGCGATTTTATAGTCGTACAGATCAAAAAATCGCCTGTACGCGCCTAACCTGATTGTACGAGGCGTGTTTTTTAAGAAAGTACCGTTTTGAAATTAAAAAAAGACGTGCTACGATATCTCAATAATTTTCTTTTTACATGAAAGCCTGTACGTTAATTTACGCAATGACGCCATTACAGTCTGATTCTTCCTTGTTTACGTTGTGTACTGAGTGTTTAAGATGCCTCCGATAATCGTGAGTCAAATGGTTCAAATGGCTCTGAGCACTATGGGACTCAACATCTAAAGTCATCAGTCCCCTAGAACTTAGAACTACTTAAACCTAACTAACCTAAGGACATCACACACACCCATGCCCGAGGCAGGATTCGAACCTGCGACCGTAGCAGTCGCGCGGTTCCGGACTGCGCGCCTAGAACCGCGAGACCACCGCGGCCGGCAATCGTGAGTCCCGCCGACTGTGAAGTACGGGCTGTTACAAGATTTCTTAGTGCTAAAGGCCTAAAAGCGATCGATATTCATCGTGAGATCTGTGCAGTTTACGGAGAAAACATTATGAGTGATGGAATGGTAAGAAAGTGGGTGAGTGCATTTAAAGATGGCCGCACAAATGTGCATGATGAACAACGGAGTGGGCGTCCTTCGGTCGTTAATGAAAGTTTGGTGCAGGAAGTGGACAATAAGATGAGAGAAAACAGACGCTTTACGATTTCCTCCTTGCGGGATGAGTTTCCTAATGTTTCTCGTAGTGTTTTGTTTGGCATTGTGACCGAGCACTTGAATTACCGAAAATTGTTCGCACGTTGGGTATCGAAAATGTTGACGGATGTGTACAAAACCAAACGTTTAGACAGTGCATTGACTTTCCTTGAGTGGTACCACAACGACGGTGATGATTTCTTAAGCCAAATTGTTATGGGCGATGAAGCATGGGTGTCCTACGTCACACAAGAATCAAAGCAACAGTCCATGGAAGTTGAGCAAGGGCATCGTTTTGCTGCAAGACGATGCCCCTCCACATGTGGCCAATCAGACCAAAGATCTCATCACATCTTTTCGATGGGAAACTCTAGAGTCAGCAGTCCTTTAGGAATAACGTCCAATAGAATTTCTTAGTACCACGTAACACAGACTGCTCCACTCCAATAGGTGCTCTCAGCCACGGATCGACAACTTGCAGACTTCAGCCTTTTATACACTCACTAATGAAAAAGCACATAACGATTTTGTACTTTTAGATTTGGCAGTCTTATCCCAGCATTAAAACAAAATAGTCCCAATACACCGGTTCCGTCCAACTTGACCGAATGATATGGGACACTCTGCCTCGTGCTACCAATTGACGGAGCTACTTGGTTGAGAAGTAGCGTCTCCAAGTTATGGGAAACTCAGTGGTGGGGAGGACGGGATGCTAACACCATATCCGTTATACAGTTCTGCAGGTTTTCGTGGGATTTCTTACCGAAGTTGTTGTTAGGTTGTCCCATATTTCTCCAAACAATCGACGTTTCGACACGTTTGTTGGGATATTAGTCAGGATCTTGTGGTGTCCACCGCAGATTGAGCACTGTCACACAGCAGTGTTCTCTTTTAAAGATGTGCGATCTTGGGCTGCCACTGGTGAACCATCGTCATTGGATAGGGTTTCCTTCCGAAAATGCTGAAAAATGGGATTTTGGCTAAAGCTCCTGTAGCTACCATTGGTGGGCCAACGTCATTGGTTAGAATGGGATTTTTCCAGCACTTATGCTGGAGAGGAGTTATTGATTAAAATTTTTCTGTTGCTATTGGTGGAACCACATCATTGGATAGAAGCGTAACAGGCAGTGCATGAAAGGGGGAATATTTATCCAAAATATTATCTACATCTACGTGATTACTCTGCTGTTCACAATTAAGTGCTTGGTAGAGGGTTCAATGAACCACCTTCAAGCTGTCTCTCTACCGTTCCACTCTCGAACTGCGCGCGGTAAAAACGAGCACTTGAATTTTTCTGTGTGGGCCCTGATTTCTCTTATTTTATCGTGACGATCATTCCTCCCTATGTAGGTGGGTGCCAACAGAATGTTTTCCCAATTGGAGGAGAAAACTGGTGATTGAAATTTCATTACTGAACGCGGTGGTGGCTTCCAGTGCATTGTTTGCTTTGTTCGCACGCCGCGTATTCGCTTCCTTGACGGCGGGGAGTAATTTTAAGTACAATGATGAATTCTATGAACAGTGTGACGGTCTTGCTTTGGGATCACCCTTGTCGCCAGCAGCAGCTCACATTCTTATGGAACATTTTGAGCAGGCATTGAGTAGTGCAATTTTGAAGCCTTCCTGTTGGCTCTGATATGTGGGTGACACATTTGTTAGATAGCCACAAAGCGATGAAGAGCTTCATGGCTTCTACAATTTGTTAAATGGTAACCATCCGAAAATGAACTTTGTCTTGGAGACTGAGAGTGAGTTCGATCTCCCGTTCCTAGAGGTGGTGGTATACAGAAGAACTAACAACAGTCTAGGGCACGAAGTGTGTAGAAAGCCTATTAACACAGACAGATATTTAGATGCTATTTCGCCTCACCACTCAGCCCAGAAGCAAGCAATGCTCAATATTCTGTCTTCACATGCCTTCCGTATCAGCGATGACACTAGATTGGAATCGTAGTATAATTTTTAAAAAAAGACATTGTAGGCCAATAGCTATGACAGTTTGTCCATAGAGAGGGCTTTTAAGCAAAATATTAATTATGCTAATGGGATGAACGAGGCCTCACCGTCTCACTCTCTTAAGCTACAGTTTGTTTCTGGGATCACTGGCCGCTTAAGCAGAATTCTAAGGATAATGGTGTTCAATACACTTTCTTTGGTCAAAACAAAGTAAAAGACTTTTTCCGACGAAACACGGGTGTAGATGATTCTCTACACATTGTGGGCGTTTATGAAATGACGTGTGGCTACGGTAATTTGTATATAAGCCGCGCGGGATTAACCGAGCGGTCTGGGCGCTGCAGCCATGGACTGTGCGGCTGGTCCTGGCGGGGGTTCGAGTCCTCCTTCGGGCATGGGTGTGTGTGTTTGTCCTTAGGATAATTTAGGTTAAGTAGTGTGTAAGCTTAGGGACTGATGACCTTAGCAGTTAAGTCCCATAAGATTTCACACACATTAAAAAAAAAAAGTGTATATAGGTGAAACGGGAAGGACTGTTAAAGAACGTATCAAGCAACACGAACGGCACACGCAGCTGATGTAGTATAAAATCGGTGGTAGCTGTGGTCTCGACACCAGTTTGAACAACGTACCTGTGCTGGCTAAGGAATCTGAAATATGTAGAAGATAAGTCCGAGGATTGACTCAAATTTCTAAAAACACATATAATGCAACAGAGCCGACCGCGGTGGTGAGCGGTTCTCGGCGCTTCAGTCCGGAACTACGCGGCTGTTACGGTCGCAGGTTCGAATCCTGCCTCGGGCACGGATGTGTGTGATGTCCTTAGGTTAGTTAGGTTTAAGTAGTTCTAAGTTTAGGGGACTGATGACCTCAGATGTTAAGTCCCATAGTGCTTAGGGCCATTTGAACCATTTTTTGACTCCAACAGAGACGACGGCTAGCCGCGCGGGATTAGCCGAGCGGTCTCAGGCGCTACAGTCATGGACTGTGCAGCTGGTCCCGGCGGATGTTCGAGTCCTCCCTCGGGCATGGATGTGTGTGTTTGTCCTTAGGATAATTTAGGTTTAGGAGTGTGTAAGCATAGGGACTGATGACCTTAGAAGTTAAGTCCCATAAGATTTCACACACATTTGAACTTTTGAACGACGGCTATACGCTTTCGGCATTGTGGCTCCCTCTCCTCAAGGAAGTGAATACGTGGCCGTGGCGTGCGAACGACACAAACAACGACCTGGAAGCCATCTCTGCGGACAATAATATTTTGGATAAACATTCCTCCTATCATGCTCTGTCCGTTTCGCTTCTAGCCAATAATGTGGGACCACTAGTAGCAGCAGAAGCATTTTAATCAGTAACTCTTCTCCAGCATGAGTGCGGGAAAAGTTCCTTTCCAACCATTGAAGTTGGCCCAACAATGGTAGCCACAGGAGTTTTAGTCAATAAGCCCCTTCTTCACATTTGTGAGAGAAAACACTATCCACTGACGACGATGTTTCATGAATGGTAGCCCAAGATTTTTACTTAATAATCCAACTTCTCCAGCACAAGAGCAGGAAAACTCCCCTTTATGAGAGAAGGCGACACTAATCTCTGACAATGCTCAATCTACGCTGGACACCACAAAATTTCGATGAATATCCCAGCAGATTTGTCGAAACGTCGATTGTTTGAACGGCTCTGAGCACTATGGTACTTAACATCTGAGGTCATCAGTCCCCTAGAACTTAGAACTACTTAAACCTAACTAACATAAGGACATCACACACATCCATGCCCGAGGCAGGATTCCAACCTGCGACCGTAGCGGTCGCGCGGCTCCAGACTGTAGCGCCTACAGCAGCTCGGCCAAGTTTGTTTGAAGAAATATGACGCAACCAAACAACAACTTCGGTGACAAAGGCCACGAAAACCAGCAGAATTATACACAGGACATGGTGTTAACACATCGCCCTCCCCACCATTGACTGTTTCCCAGATCTTGGAGGCGTTACTTCTCCAACAAGTAGCTCCTCAATTGGTGGCACGAGGCAAAGTACATCCCGTACCATTCCTTCAAGGAAAAATCCCTGGCAGTATCGGTAGCTAAACGCGGGTTCACCAGTCAATCACGTTGAGCATTTTGCTACAGAGGCAGAAGGGTTGTCTCTGGAAAAACGTATTCCTAAATTTCCCTGAATATTTTTTGTACTTCGTTCTAGCATCTATCCCCTGAAGTATTTCTTGTTACGTCCTCATCTTGTGACTCCTCAACAGAGTAGTCGTTATTACTAGCTGAAATTTATTGCAGAACTCAATTAGTCTTTCTCCTCTCTCATCCTAGTACAATCCCCAAGTGACTTAGCCGGCCGAAGTGGCCGTGCGGTTAAAGGCGCTGCAGTCTGGAACCGCAAGACCGCTACGGTCGCAGGTTCGAATCCTGCCTCGGGCATGGATGTTTGTGATGTCCTTAGGTTAGTTAGGTTTAACTAGTTCTAAGTTCTAGGGGACTAATGACCTCAGCAGTTGAGTCCCATAGTGCTCAGAGCCATTTGAACCAACCCAAGTGACTTACATCACAATATAAACTGCTACTGTATCGCTTACTTTAATTGAAAACATATTATGAGAAAAAAATATCGTATTGTTAAGTCATGAGCGAACTCGGGGAGTGATGCAGCAGCATATAAAAAAAAGCTGATGATATAGCTAGTTGTACAAGCTACCTTACATATGTACTGCGGTTCGGGCGTTATCATAAAGCAAGTGTCTCTAGTGAGAGTGTACCTGGAATGGAGATACGTCCACATTCAACCCCTGAATCAGTACTGCAGTGTAGTTCAACGCGTGATGTGCAGGGCACTGCGGTAGCCCCTACTAAATGCAGAAAATGTGGTGCGACACTGACTTCCTTCGATTGTGGCCGGTATGTGTTAAGCCGGGTCCCGACAGACTAAGTAAGGCTGGATTCTTTTTTGCTGGTTATGGAGATCGAACTGTTTGCTTCCATTGTGGAGGACGATTAAGATTCTGTGAAGAAATACATGATTCATTTGTCGAACACGCTGTATGGTTTTCCAAGTGCCCATGCATAATTGCTGTAAAGGGTAACGTTTTTGTGGATAATATTTCTTGCAACAGTGATTGAAGCTTCTGCAAGGCATGCGGTTAACATTAAACCTCATGCGGTTAATATTTTTCTTCTGAAAGAAGCATCAGTACGCCTGCCTTTGTGAGAGTCTCCTGCACTGTTCAAGTGTTCATCCCGCGTAGGCATATCGTCGTTTGTGTTCGATGTGGAATTCCGCTTTCCTCATATGCTCTATGCCAGACCATATTTGTAGGAATTACCATTATTTTATTATACGTATTGTGAAGAAATCTGCATCAGTTCTCACGGAAACATAGTAATAAACACAGTAATGTTAGGTGACACGCTGCAAATTACAGTCGGTCAAATGCAACTTTATCACGCGTTTATACGTAAACCTGTAGGACCTTTCTCCACGAATGTTTTCTGTATATGAAATCAAATTAAAAAAATTAATATTAGGCTTGGCTCCGCATTATTATTATAGTGACCCTCCTCTCCCCCCTCCCCCGACACGTACACACTACGTGAAATGTTGATAGGCCGTTGAGTGATTCGTCCTTTTTCGTCACACTAGAAGCTGGTGCGGTTTTCATACGTAGATCAATGACCAATGCGTCGCTTTTAAGAGCTGGTATATCGTCTTATTTTTGGCTAGTTGGTTGAATGCTTGATTCGGAGGAAGGGACCAAACAGCGAGGTCGTTAGAGAAGGATGGGGAAGGAAGTCGGTTTGCCCTTTCAAAGGAACCATCCCGGCATTTGCCTGAAGCTATTTAGAGAAATCACGGAAACCCTAAATCACGATGGCCGGACGCGGATTTTAACCGTCCTCCTCCCGAACGCGAGTCCAGTGTTGTTGTTGTTGATGATGATAATGTTTGGTTTGTGGGGCGCTCAACTGCGCAGTCACCAGCGCCCGTACAAAGTCCCAATTCTTGGCTCTGAGCAGTATGGGACTTAACTGCTAAGGTCATCAGTCCCCTAGAACTTAGAACTACTTAAACCTAACTAACCTAAGGACATCACACACATCCCAATTCTTACACAGTCCAATTTTTTTACACAGTCCAATCGAGCCACTGCCACGAATTATGATGATGATGATGAAATGATGAGGACAACCCAAACACCCAGTCACCGAGCAGAGACAATACCCAAACCGGCAGGGATTCGAACCCGGGACCTACGAGTCCAGTGAGCTATCCATTGAACCACCTCGCTCTGTTTTTTGGCTGGTGTTAGTGTCTGTTGGTCACAAGTCCGACTCCTGTCGTGAATTGATTGCGTATTTGTCTTATTTGTCTTCTAGCGTTAAAATCTATTACTCTGTTTTTTCCTTCAACATGGCTGTGTGTCATGTCTTTATGTAATTAGCATGCGTAGATCGATTGCGACAGCAGCAGCAGCAGTAGCAACAACAGCAAAAAGAGGAAGCAGGGATCTTTTTTCTGTCCTTTTTATGTTACAAGGTTATTGAGGGATTCAAAAAAACTCTCACCTATGCTGTCAGTGGAATAAATAAAATAGTTATGATCAGAGACAGGTGGGTGAATATTTACCGACAGGTATTGCAACACGTTGCCCTGATCCTATCTTTCCCTTTAGATTCATGTGATTGATGTATATGAAATCATGGTTAACTAAGCATTACAGCTACTGTCCACGGGACGGGGTTGTAGGGAATATGAAAGTTTTGTATCAAAATACTATCCATTATTTTTTGTACATTAATAAAACCACATATTGAGCGGAGTGACTCAACATCTTTAAAAAAAGCCATGATGGTGGGAACAGCTGCTGTGCCACTACGCGACCTGATTCTATTGTGGGTAGGAGCCTTATATACACAGTGTGTTCCACAATGTTTTCTCGACTTAAAATGTGAGTAACGCGCGCTAAAAGCAAGATACAACGACAGTGGCGCCGTCTGTTAATAGTGCGGATGTCAAAGTTTCATATTATATTCAGATCAGCAATGGCGTCGTAATGGTCGAAGAAACATCGCGCGCTCGCGGTGGAGTGCTATTTTCGCTAGGCGAATCTGTCGTGCGTGTCCAACGTGTCTTTCGTAAGCATTTGAAGATTCGGCCGTTGTACTCAGTTCTTGATCGCGGAACAATATTGGACTGGGTAATTGGTTTGCAACAGTAAAGAATCTCATATCACGTTGAAACTTCCAGAATTCCCCAAGCAGCAACTTGGTAAAACGCCTCGTGTAGAAGTCAATGGTCGTCATTTGTGCGACGTAGCATTTCGTAAGCAAACTTAAATAAATGGCTGCACCTTGTGTAAACTGTCAATTTTGTTTCGCTATTAGTTTGTGTGTTACTCAGATTTGAAACAGCCAAAACATTGTGAAACACCCTGTACATCTTTTCCATTCTCAGAGTGCTCGTCGTTACTTACTGCGTAGTGGGAGGGAAAGACTCGGTGGCGATTTATGAAAAGATGTACAGTTCCAGCAAACGCAGCCCATTGTCTCGGGATGCCCCCTCAGGTAATGCACCTTTAAACCATTCTGCTGTATTGCAGTTATTTGCTAAACAACATTCCTACTGACTGTTGAGTAATCCGAACAAACTGTTATACACTCTCTCGTTATCATGTCTTTGCAGTCTTGATGTAAGCGGCTGTGAATACAGTCTTCTGATGGGTGCTTGCATGAAATACATACGTTAAAGTCTCCCTACTCGACACGAGTGCCTCGTCCATTGAGCAAGTGAGATCTGGACGTGCGTACAAACAGCGAACGAATGATGGAGTTATCTTCAGCGTTGTATATACGACACTGCTTAAAGAAAAGAAAAAAAAAATATTGGCAATAAAAGGGAGGGTTTCTCATGACTAGTCGCATGTGAACTTACCGATTGTAATGCGAAGATCGGGAAGTGGGCAACACTTCACACCCTGCCTTGTCAACAGCACATGCTCTAGGATTCAGTCTATGCATCGCTGCTACTTCTATATCTACATCTACATTGATGCACGTCATACTTAAGTGCCTGGTAGAGGTTTCATCAACCCATCTTCACAATAATTCTCTGTTATTCCATTCTCGAACAGCACACGGAGAAAACGAGCACCTATATTTTTCCGTGCGAGCTCTGATGTCCGTTATTTTATTACGACGATCGTTTCTACCTATATAGGTCAGCGTCTACGAAACATTTTATCATTCGGAGAAGAAAGTTGGTGATAGAAATTTTGTGAGAAGATTCGGTCGCGAAGGAAAACGCCTTTGTTTTAATGATATCCACCCCAAATCCTGTATCATGTCCGTTATACACTCTCATCTATTTCGCGACAATACAAAACGTGTTGCTCTTCTTAGAAATTTCTCGATGTACCCGTTAATCCTATCTGGTAAGCATCCCAACTGCCCAGCAGTACTCCAAAGGAGGACAGACAAGCGTAGTGTAGGCAGTCTCTTTAGTAAATCTTTTGCATCTTATAAGTGTTCTGCCAATAAAACGTAGTCTTTGGTTCGACTTCCCCACACCATTTTCTGTGTGTTCTCCCCATTTAAGTTGTTCTTAATTGTAATTTCTACGTTAGATTTCATTGATTTATCGTGTAGCCGAAATTTAACGGATTCCTTTTAGCACTCATGTGGAGGACATCACACTTTCCATTATTTTAGGTCGATTGCTAATTTTTGCACCATACAGACATCTTTTTTAAATTGTTTTCTAAATATTTTAATGCCAGCCAGTAGAATTTTTTCAGCGTGAAGTAGAACGGAACGGTGCGTTTCTTTCCTTTCATTTCTTTATTTTTTTTATTGATGAAAGAGATTACGACGGTACTCCCATCGTAGTGGTAGTGTGACAGCTTATTTTCATTCTCTGATTGTCTGCGATGCCGCTGTCGTAAGCTAATAGTTTACTGCCTGAGTGACCAGGTGTCGGTGGCGCGTGTTTGTCCTAACCAAGGCCATCGCCACCGTGGTGCTAGATACCCATCGCTGGCATCAATATCTCCACTGCAAAAGCTGCTCGTCACGAAGTATCACCTGAACTTGGTCCAAGGAACTCCTAATTCGCGAGATGCGCGTCGCGTGGATTTGTGAGGACAGCTGACTCTTTATTAATAGTAGATTGAGCATATTACCAGTCTGTTTAAACTTCATGTACCACAGAACGCTCTTTTGGCACTAGATCGTGATAGTACAGAACACACACTACAGCATTTTACAACAACGGTCCAATATCACAGAGCACATAATAAACACCACTCGTTGTGCGGAAGCATTATATTTTCTGTCGTCACCGCTACCACTCAGGAGGCACAACAGTATAAGCACTTATATAATTGGCTAGTAGTGAACCATACCACATCTTCTCTCGGTTCCCACTATCTTTGCCGGACCAGCCGGTTACTACAAGGCTGTTGCAATGGGGTTACTTCATCCTTGGCGACGACTATACAATTACATCAGGATGCAGCGAAAGGGTGGGGGGCTTTCATAGCTACACTTCTTTTGTTTATAAACTCCTAAATGTAGTCGGGAATATGAAGGTATTTAACTAAAATCATGCTTACATTTAATTCCTCTTGTTCTTAGATCGATGTACAACACGAATCATAGAGCTTTGTCGTTTAGAGCATTTTGAATTGCGGGACCGAAATACATTACGTTCTTAAACGTGTGCTCCTGTAGGTAAGTGTATTATCGTTCGTTAAACAGTTTAACTGTTCGTGAGAAGTCCCACACTACGATAGTATTGAAACATGGGACTTACGCAAAGGCAGGATTCGGCGTTACTTACTCAGTTACCATTGGTTACGATGTTTTTGTTTTGTTTTGTTAGGCACGTGCACATTATTTGGAATCAGTTGCAAATTATGTTAACAATAAGGAACAATTATCAAATTTAACTGTTAAGACAATGTCTAAATAAAAAATTTCTTAAGCAAGTTGCCTCATGGCTCAGGGCCTTATTGAACAGAAATTCAAATTATTTGTCAGCTGAAGGCCCCAATAGTAATAACTCAAAATTATTTTTTTTCTTTTTTAAAAAAAGACAATCATCAAAGTTTCACTATTAAGAGACCATATCTGATTAAAAATTCTTAGGACAAATTGCATTCACGGCTGAAGGCCTTATTGACCAGAAATTCAAATTATTTGTCGGCTGAAGGCCCCAATAGCAATAACTCAAAATTAATATATATATATATATATATATATATATATATATATATATATATATATATATATATATAAATTATCATTAAAATTTCATTATTAAGAGACAATATCTAATTAAAAATTCTTAAGACAAATTGCATTCAATTGCAAAGTTAAAAAAATCATCACATTCTCATCAAACCAAGAGAGAAGTGGGCCACAGACAGTGCTCCAACGATCGGCCTGTGAAAGTCACTCAAGTACGCAACCGATGAGACAGGCAGCCAAGAGTTGTATTCACTTGACCGGATGGCAACTCAAACTAGTGGCAGTTTAAACGCAAACCAACACTCTTCCAAAATCTACCTAACGTCTGGTAACCAACGCAACAATGGAATAACCCAGGCAAGGCGGAGCTGGCGGACAGCACTGCGTGTTTAGAACATCCAGAAGCAGAAGGAACCACTACGACCAAGGTAGTCCAAAGGAACAAAATATCCGAATCACAATCAAGGAGGCTGTCGAACTACACGCCTTACCAGACAGCATCGGCAAGGCGAGGAAAGGTACTCTGCCGCGAAAATGCGCTAACCTCCAGGGCAGGTAACTGGGACGTTAGCGGCCACTAGGCAGAAAAATAGCGCTGGTTGAACTTCATCACTAAACACTAGGAATTCAATGATTAATAATAAGAAGTGGAGGACGGCTAATTAATTTCACCAACTCCAAACACTCCACTCGTTGCTCTTCATCTCAGCGACCCTGCGAGCAGCAATGCGAAACAAATGGCATGATCACAAAATAGTGGAGGTTTCACTACTGGGTTAATGTTCACTCAACTCAAACGTCCTGGGTCCGGTGGACAACGAGGTTGTGGCCATTGCAAACTACAGCCCCTCGATCCAGCAGTGCCTGCATGCCGCCAGCGGTCGCGGCATGTGCTCGCGCTGCCGGATCTCTCTGCTGCTCCGTCCCAACCAAACTACCCGACACACTCCGATCGGGAAAACACTTTGAAAGTAGGCTGTTTAGGTTCTTATATTGGTAACGCCACGTAGCGCCCTGAAAATCACTGGCTGTGCTGTGTGCAGTCTCTGGCTGGTTTGCATTGTTGTTGGCCATTGTAGTGTTGGGCAGCTGTATGTTAACAGCGCGTAGCGTTGCGCAGTTGGAGGTGAGCCGCCAGCAGTGGTGGATGTGGGGAGAGAGATGGCGGAGTTTTGAAATTTGTAAGACTGGATGTATATTATGAGTTTTCAACACTATTAAGGTAAATACATTGTTTGTTCTCTATTAAAATCTTTCATTTGCTAACTATGCCTATCAGTAGTTTAGTGCCTTCCGTAGTTTGAATCTTTTATTTAGCTGGCAGTAGTGGCGCTCGCTGTATTGCAGTAGCTCGAGTAACGAAGATTTGTGAAAGGTATAGGTTAATGTTAGTCAGGGCCATTCTTTTGTAGGGATTTTTTGAAAGTCAGATTGCGTTGCGCTAAAAAATATGGTGTGTCAGTTTAAGGACAGTCGTGTATAATTGTTCTAAGGGGACGTTTCATATGTCGACCCTTAGCCGAGGATACCTCACTGGAATCTTCTGATTTTTTCTTGTAGTTTGTGTAATTAGTGTAGATTTTGTTTACTGCTAGCGCGTAATTGCAGAGAGAATCTCCTTTGTAGTTGCAGTCTTTCATTGTTGTACAGTAAAAGAGGTGTGGAACGCATGTTAATTTGCACCAAGTATTTCGCAGCTTGCAATTAATAGATATTATTTTCAGCGCTATGTTAATGTGTTCTCTTATTTTCTGGGTTATCGTGTGAAATATTGTGACAATAACGGCGTGTGAAAAACGTAACACTAGGCTCCAAAGTAAACAGAGACATAATAGTGACGACGAGCGTAGCTTACCAGCACCACTGTGTAATGAATAAACAGACATTCAAAGTAGTAATTTGGTAACTGTGCATAGGGAAATGGAGCGGGCGTCAAATAATGGTGTAGACAGTGAAACAGGTAGTGAACAGGGAAGCATTATCGATCGATCGGTCGGCAACAGCTCGCCTCAGGAATCGGGAATGACAGAACACAATATTGCAAATACTGTAGACTCAGGTTTTGGGTTCTCACCGTTTTCTCAAATGAGTCAAGACACATTTTCCGCTTGTCAAAATGTGAATGTTGCCGGTGCAAATTTACTGCCGAAAAGCACTGAGGAACATGTTTCAGACACCAGTGCATTGTTATTACAATTAATGCAACAAATGGGACAAACGCTTCAAAAGTTAGACTCAATGGAACAACACCAGAGACAAACACAGCAACAGTTAGACGCAATGGAACAAAATCTTCACACCACGCTTGAACAAACACGTGAAGATTTAACTACTGAGTTACATAAAATCGAATCGAAATGTCAAAAAGTCTGTAACGACGTAAAAACACAAATTTGTGAGCATTTTCAACTTATTTTTTCGCGGCATGAAAATGCATTACAGAATCACGAAGCAGCCATAAAAGAACTGCAAATTATTGTTCATGAAAATCATGAGACCTTGCAAGCTAAAACTGACTCAGTTGCATCTACCGATTCGGTTACGCAACTTGCAAAAACTCAGGAAAACTTAGACACAGTAGAAAGACACATGGAGGAAATTAGTTCATTATCAGAGAAAGTAGTTGAACTTTCGGTTCAGCTAAATAATTTATCTACGAAGGTAGATGATAATCTGAATGACACAAAACCGGTAGTCTTTAATGACACAGAAGAGTGCGAACAAATTAGGAAATTCAAACAAAATCAGAATCAAATTAATACGCAACACCAAAGAGAAATCCGGGAAGTACAAGATCAGCTGACACAAGTAATACAAAAATTACATATTTCAGAGGACACTCGCGCTCCAACACGGGAAGAGGGACTTAGAAATACGGAACAACCACAAAATAATAACACAGGACACTTCGGAAATTATGAAAGAAATTGGCAAGATACACCGAATTTTGAGATGGAACCGCCGAAACGACGTAACAATGACCGACATGCGACTCGCCGACATGATGAATTTGACTATAAGCTGTTCATTACTACACGTAAATTCAAAACATTTAAGAATTCTGGCAACGACATTCATCCACAAGCATGGATCCATCAATTCTCTCATTGTTTTCCTCCCAACTGGTCATTGCAGCACAGATTAGAATTTATGTGTGGCTACTTAGAGAATGAACCAGCTGTAAGAATGCGATCGGTCATTCACGATTGTCACAGTGAAGGAGAATTTTATCATGCCCTCCTCTCAGCATATTGGTCTCAAGCTACACAAGACCGAGTAAAACATAGCATCATAATGATGAAACATTTCGAACAATCTGAATTCCCCAGTCTTGTGAAATATTTTGAAGACATTTTGCACAAGAACCAGTACCTGTCAAACCCATACAGCCCCTCAGAACTCATCCGCATTTGCTTAATCAAATTGCCTGAACATTTACTACATATTATTTTGGCACGTTGCAAAGACGACATTGAAGCTTTTCTGGGACTGTTACAAGAATTTGAAATTGACTCAGACAGTCGCAGGATGCGAAAACAGGAAAATAATCACTACAGGTCACATCCGTCACAATTCTGTGACGACAGAAACAATAACTGGACACGACAAGTCTATTCTTACAACGCAAATCGTGACCAAAACAGACACCACCCATATGACAACCACTGGCAGAGTAATAATAGTTACAGAGAAAGATCGCATTTCTGTAGAAATGAATATGACAGAGACAATCATAGAAACAGACAATATGGGAACGAAAACAATTATTATCAAGGGAGACAGAATAACTTCAGACGCAACAGTTCAGCGCACAGTTACGATTCCGGGAGAAATTCTTCACCACATGACCGACAAACAAGAAACTATGTAAACTACCGACAAAACGACAGACCTGAATTCCATCAGAACTGGCGGGATTCAAACAGAGCAGGGCACTCTCGACAAGGTGAATTTGTAGAAGTTAGGTCTCCTAATCCCAATAACGACACGCGCCAACAAAGAGACAGACAATGACTCGCACCGCAGGCAGCCACGTGCGCCGGCTGGCTCAGAGAAAAATAACATAGACGCTAACCTTGAGAAAAATTCCAGTATTCTTTGCCGACGTATGCCGCATGATAATTGCATTCAAATCAAACTGTGAGTACTATGAAGAGTAAAGGTTTACACCACATTTCACATGTAAAACCGTTTATTGAAAGATAATCTGCTTTTTAACTTTGTCTTTGCCATAAAACTTTTCGGTTCACATTTCTAGTTTGCTTTGTCAGACTTAAGAAACTGTTAACATGCAACAATGTTTGAAGTTAAATATCCAGTCTAGAACCTAGGGAACATTTTTAAACAGAAATTACGAATGCATTGTTATAGTGAACAGACGACACAGTGTTGTATTTGTACATTCTTGCTTGTTAGTTACACGATTACGTAACGACTATAAGGCTTACATACTTAGAACATATACTGGTACTGCTAATGAGATTTTAATGCAACATTTTGGTTTACTTGAAAATACATTCTGGATTTAAAGTTCTTTCAGTGAGATACCAGATGACATAATGGTTAGTTTATGTGACAGCTACACGATTTTATCACGATGCTACTAATGAGTGACAATTTACAATGTTGCTTTTGCAGTGTTTCTGTTTTATATCTGCACAGTTTACTGTTTTATTCTGGAAAGTAAAACATGTTTTATTAGTAACTTTTGTGGTATAGCTACAATGAGACCGCCTTTTCTGTAGCACAACAATACGTTACAGTACAGTACTTTCTTCATCACAACAATAAGCGTAATAACTACGATATCTATACACAAAGCATTTCACTTTTGTTTATCATGAGGTAAGTACATTGACTTCTGCAGAACTTAGCTTTCAGAGGACGATAACTACGAGACTTCCACAGAGATTATCTTACAACATGGCACACAGTTTAGCGCTACAGTACACGAATTTGAGTGATTAATTTCGCACTTAAAACATTTATTTTTTAAGATATTTGAAGTACAAGGATACAAGGGTTTTCCGTGATACATTTCATTCCATTGCTGTAATCTGTAACACCTGAGGGTATAATTACATTAATCCTCAGGGGGGTATATGCCTACTTTGTGTATCATGTGTTTGGCAAGCACAAGGAGCCCTAGCTAATATGGTATTTGCTTATACAACTTTACACATCGGTACCATATTCCTCTAACATATAAATTACACAGCTATCTGATCATTTAACTGAGAAATAAGCTTTTTTTTACTACATCAGTGACACATGTTTACACAATTACACAGTTGGATAACTTCACACTTATGAAACTGTATTTTGTCTGTACTGTGTGAACTGTTCAAATTTTTTCGGAACCATTGTGATACTATGAGAGCTTTGAATGATGTATTTGGTAAGGGAGCATGATTTTGAAGTACTTTTGAGGTAGATGACACTATTGAAATGAGCAGAGAATTTTTTTTTAGATTTGACTGAGGTGTTATGATGTTATTTTTATGACGACGATGTGTATTATGCTGTTGAGGTATGTTTATGATCAATAAGCTGATGCTATATGAGGAATCTGATTATGCTATGTATTTATTATAATGAAATATTGAAGTGTCGTCGCAAGATTGACGTGTCGACGAATATTTATATGTGTAATAAGGTAAGGAGTAATGAATAGAATGTATCACAATGCCAGCGAAAATTTTTTGGACACTGTTATATTCACAAGATTTTGTTTCTACACATTTGCAACGCAAATTCTCGACCCGTGAAATTTTGTATATGAGACTGCCACTGTAGTGCAAACTGGTGTTGTAAATATTTCGGTAAGAAAGTTAAGTGACATTCAAGTAATGCGTCGTGGGCACAACGCATTATATGGGCAGCTGCGCGACAGTCGCCTGGAAAAAAGCCATTAGTGTGTGCCTTTCAGAGGCACAGGTGGAGAAAAAAGGAGGCCATTATCCTCGCTATTGACATTTCTTTGTAGAAAGCATCGCAAATACGACACGCTCAAACTTGAAAACATATGATTACACTGTGGAGCTCATAATTTATGATGTTTACTAAAATACCTAATGAAATGATGAGAAACATTTCACATCTATTGCCTTGCTAGTTGAAAGATTTTTTACTACCTTATGAAATGCCATATGGCTAATGAATGATGTTTCATGCCTTCCTTTGTACATATTTGCTCATTTTCTTTAATATCTAGTTTCTAGCTGCACTGCAGCATTGGTTATTATAAAATTTAACAGATGTACTAATATCACTATTTTCTGTCTACAGACCCAGTAAAGAATACGTTTCTCATATACTTTCTTAGAAAAGAGAGCACAAATAGACATTTCTCTTCACAGGAACTGCATACATAATTTACTTTTCAAGTACTTGGTAATTTTTATGGTAGAATAAGTTGTGGTGCACCACTTTAATTACATAGACATTAAGATGTGAATATACATTTCCCTTGTCTGCATTGTTGTCTTTACTGTAATATTCTTTCTGCTTGAGCTTTGTCATGTTTAGATATAAGTTATTGCATTTGATGCTGCTGTTTACCAGGCATAGTGCTACTGAATTTCACTTTGTATTACTCTGTTAAGCCAGTTTTACTACTGATTTATTTTTCTTGTTTGCTGCACATTGCCTTATATTAGTTGTAATATTGCAATTGCTTTGCTAATTTCTGTAATGCTGCTTGCTTTGCAAATTTGCATTTTTTGTCATTGCTGTTTGTGTTAATTGTTTTGTGCTGCTGCATTGCCTCGTCCCGTAGTTTATGCATCTGAGCTCAGTAGATTTAAGTTAGCTTAAGAGGGGGTAGACTATATAAGAAACTAACTGTGATGAATTGGAAGAAATGCATTGAGAAGTTATAAGAAAAACGTACAGAAAGCAGGTATAGATAGGACTTTTTGGAAATAATGAAGAACGAAGGGAGATCTCCACGAAGTAAAGAAAGTTTTGTTTGCAAAATACTGCAGTAAAAAAAACCCTTTCCTGTCCTTTTCTATCATTCCGCTATGTGTTTGTGCACCCATGTGAATTTGTTTTTCCTGTCTTTATGTGTTTAGCTGATGAGAGTTATGTTGTAGAATTTTTCTAATACTATCTTATCTACTTTGTAAAGATGTTAGGACATTATTAATTCTGTTCTGTTTCAATGCTCATGTGTGAAATTAATGTTTCGAAAACTGTTCTCATTATTTTATATATTTTCTTATTTCATAATTCCTGTAACACTCATGTATATGTTTATTTCTATTCTTTTGTAAAGTCTGTGTTACTACAAATGTTATGTGTACTGTTATGTTCTTTAATGATGTATTTTGTACCTTTGTTATTGATTTCTTATGTTCTAAAATTGTAATTGACACCAGTTCATCAAATTAAGTAACTTGTAAGTTCCATTTCACTGCACACATTTCTGTTGGTCATAGTATATGGACAATATGTGAGAAGTAGGGACTGTTAGTGTTTGCACGTGTGTTAAAAATTCAGCAAGGGACTGGATAACAGCATTGCTGGTTCTAAGGACAATTCAAAAAACTTTGTGAGTGCACAAGTGGTGGTTATGGACTTGCTATATTATCCGCAAGACTCTTCAATGGTGATTGTGCACCTGCACAGTCACAACAGATGGCTGTTGGCCATCTCTACAAGGACTACAGTGGGTCTGCATCTTTGATGACCCACCAATACCATTATTTCTACAAGGACTACAGTGGGTCTACACCTTTGCTGACTCACCAATACCATTATTTCTACAAGGACTACAGTGGGTCTACACCTTTGCTGACTCACCAATACCATTATTTCTACAAGGACTACAGTGGTCTACACCTTTGTTGACTCACCAATACCATTATTTCTACAAGGACTGCAGTGGGTCTGCACCTCTGGTGGCCCACCAATACCACAATCTCTACCAGGACTACAGTGGGTCTGCTCTGTGATGACCTACCTACCAATATTCTTCAAAACTTCGATTGACTCTGCTGTTGGTTTGCTCTGTTGTGGCACATTACCTGTCTGCATGTCAAGAGTCAGCATTGTCTTTCCGTTGGAAGGACAACACTACTTCTTCAAGACTGCATGGAAATCCACTACTTCCGTGTGCATTCTCTTTTACTGTTCAGACTTTGAAAAAAAAAGAAAAAAAACTGTAATTTTACTGTTATGAACGATCAGGACTATCTTTATAGACTGTGAGAAAATTTTAGCTTTTGACCAACATTGTATCAATAAGTGTGTGCCTTTGATTTCTTTGTTATTGTAATTATGAAAAATTTTTTCAAATCTGTATTGGCCACTGCCCAAAACAGTTTGTAAAATTTTTTGTGGGAAGCATGGGGGCTATGTAAGTAGGCTGGTTAGGTTCTTATATTGGTAACACCACGTAGCGCCCTGAAAATCACTGGCTGTGCTGTGTGCAGTCTCTGGCTGGTTTGCATTGTTGTTGGCCATTGTAGTGTTGGGCAGTTGTATGTTAACAGCGCGTAGCGTTGCGCAGTTGGAGGTGAGCCGCCAGCAGTGGTGGATGTGGGGAGAGAGATGGCGGAGTTTTGAAATTTGTAAGACTGGATGTATATTATGAGTTTTCAACACTATTAAGGTAAATACATTGTTTGTTCTCTATTAAAATCTTTCATTTGCTAACTATGCCTATCAGTAGTTAGTGCCTTCCGTAGTTTGAATCTTTTATTTAGCTGGCAGTAGTGGCGCTCGCTGTATTGCAGTAGCTCGAGTAACGAAGATTTTTGTGAGGTAAGTGATTTGTGAAAGGTATAGGTTAATGTTAGTCAGGTCCATTGTTTTGTAGGGATTTTTTGAAAGTCAGATTGCGTTGCGCTAAAAAATATGGTGTGTCAGTTTAAGGACAGTCGTGTATAATTGTTCTAAGGGGACGTTTCAACTTGACGACCTTCAAAAGACAGTACTAGGGTACTAGATATCGCTTCTGCTTCCACTCTCGGACATACAACGGTAGCAAACGTAGTAGCGCCAGTAAACACGAGAAGAAAACGAGACGCCACCATCCGTTTTACACGGTGCCAACTTACCAATGGCACCAACCCGAGCCGCAACACGGTTTAAGTACAGTCACCTAATATCATGGAGGGGGAGAAAGTGTTTCCATGGAACGAAGCAGCAGTCAGCATTTAGACAATACATAGGTGATTCCATTCAGTTAGGACAACATCACTTCAACGACACAATGTCGCGAATTTTCGGATACAACCATTCAATCCGACGGCATCCCCGAAATAGTGATTTTGCAGGTGCTCTTGTTTACGAGGTTGTAACAGGTCGTAACATACATTATGCGCAATGACATGGTTAGCTTTTGAAAGTTATCACGCGACTAGGTGGCTGATTTATCGATAACCGTTAATAATATGTATTTTAGTGGGAAATTACGATTTTACTGTCATTATTAATGTAGGATAATTTCCTTCCTCCTCACTGATCCACTCTGATCCTATCTCGTCTCGGGGCTGGAGGTGTTCGCCATTCACAATAAATCTCAGTAACGCAGATGTCGGAAAAAAAGTAGGTTCTATTATACATAATTACTTGAGTCCTACCTGATATAATGGTTGGACTAGATTATTCGAATACCGATAATACAAAATACAGTGCATTATACACTGACAGAAGAAATACCTAGTAACAAGAGGGGTTGTTCGACATAAGTGAAAACTGGTAGTTCTACATACGAAAGTTGACGTCCATTCAGACTTCGTGCCAGTCGCTTAAGAGTGGCGCTAGTAGCGCCGCTATGAGGCTGCAAATCAGGTTTGTCTTAAATACGTCCTTAACAGTTGTTTTAGTTACCTTTGAGACTAGGTGCAGTGAGTCAATTTTAGTCCAGAATATCTTAAAGACGATGAAGACTACATTATCAAGGACTCACTGAGTTTCACTAGGTCGTGTAGTAGAGTTACAAGAAGGTGGATGTTCCTTCCACGAGGCTGCAGTAAGACTTGGCAGCGGTGGTCACGGAAAGGTACAGGCGCAAGAGACCATGCTCCAGACTACCACACGGCACTGCTGAGATCAAAATCAAATAACTCCTCAATTGGCGTCACAAGGGCAGAGTGCACCCTGCTTGTCAACAGGGCTCAGCAGACCCGGACGGTCACCTATCCAAGCGCTAACCGAGCCCGAACTGCTTAACGTAGGTAATCTGACAGGAACCGGTGTTACCACTGCGGCAAGGCCGTTAGCAATTAAGTAAGTAGAAAAGGAATATTACTAAGCTACCGACGACGTACAAATAGCTACGAAATTTTACGGAGTATTAAAGAGATTTCGGCTGTGCACCTATCTGACCAGTTGGCTACAGGACATATTCAGAGCTCGTGTTCTGGAATGGTTGGTTTTACCATGCTCTCGATTTTCATCTACATGGATACTCTGCAAATCACATTTAAGTGCCTGGCAGAGGGTTCATCGAACCTCCTTCACAATTCTCTATTATTCCAATCTCGTATAGTATGTGGAAAGAATGAACACCTATATCTTTCCGCACGAGCTCTGATTTCCCTTATTTCATTGTGGTGATCGTTCCTCCCTATGTAGGTCGGTGTCAACAAAATATTTTCACAATCAGAGGAGAAAGTTGGTGACTGGAATTTCGTGAGAACGTGAGAAGATTCTGTCGCAACGGAGAACGCCTTTCTTTTAATGATGTCCAGCCCAAATCCTGTATTATTTCTGTGACACTCTCTCCCATATTTCGCGATAATACAAAACGTGCTGCCTTTCTTTGAACTTTTCGATGTACTCTGTCAATCCTATGTGGTAAGGATCCCACACCACGCAGCAGTATTCTAAAAGAGGACGGACAAGCATAGTGTAGGCAGTCTCCTTAGTTCTCTTAGTGTCCTGCCAATAAAACGTAGTCTATGATTAGCCTTCCCCACAACATTTTCTACGAGTTCCTTCCAATTTAAGTTGTTCGTAATTGTTATACCTAGGTATTTAGTTGAATTTACGGCTTTTATATTAGGCTGATTTATCGTGTAACCGAAGTTTAACGAGTTCTTTTAGCACTCATGTGAATGAGCTCACACTTTTCGTTATTTAGGGTCAACTGCCACTTTTAGCACCATTCAGATATCTTATGTAAATCGTTTTGTAGTTTGTTTTGATCTTATGATGACTTTATTAGTCGATAAACGACAGCGTCATTTGCAAACAACCGAAGACAGCTGCTCAGATTGTTTCCCAAATCGTTTATATTGATAAGGAACAGCAAAGGGCCTATAACACTACCTTGGGGAACGCCAGAAATCACTTCTATTTTACTCCACGACTTTCCGTCAATTACTACGAACAGTGACTTCTCTGACAGGAAATTGCAAATCCAGTCACATAACTGCGACGATATTCCATAAGCACGCAATTTCACTAAGAGCCGCTTGTGTGGTACTGAATCAAAAGCCTTCCGGAAATCCATAAATACGGAATCGATCTGAAATCCTTTGTCAATAGCGCTAAACACTTCATGTGAATAAAGAGCTAGTTGTGTTTCATAGAAACGATGTTTTCTAAACCCATGTTGACTGTGTGTCAACAGACCGTTTTCTTTGAGGTAATTCATAATGTTTGAACACAATGTATGTTACAAAATCCTGCTGCATATCGACGTTAACGATATGGGCCTGTAATTTAGTGGATTACTCGTACTACCTTTCTTGAATGTTGGTGTGACCTGTGCAACTTTCCAGTCTTTGGGTACAGATCTTCCGTCGAGGGAACGGTTGTATATGATCGTTAAGTATGGAGCTAATGCATCAGCATACTCCGAAAGGAACCTAATTGGTATACAGTCTGGACCAGAAGACTTGCTTTTATTAACTGATTTAAGTTGCTTCACTACTCTGAGGATTTTTACTTCTACGTTACTCATGTTGGCAGCTGTTCTCGATTCGAATTCTGGAATATTTACTTCTTCTTTTGTGAAGGCATTTCGGAAGGCTGTATTTAGTAACAGCACTGTCTTCGATAGTATCTCCATTGCTATCGCGCAGAGGAGGCATTGATTGTTTCTTGCCGCTAATATACTTCACATACGATCAGAATCTCTTTGGATTTTCTGCCAGGTTTCGAGACAAAGTTTCATTGTGGAAACTGTTATCAGCATCTCGCATTGAAGTCCGCGCTAAATTTCGAGCTTCTGTAAAAGATCGCCAATCTTGGGGATTTTGCGTCTGTTTAAATTTGGCATGTTTGTTTCTTTTGCTTCTGCAGCAGTGTTCGAACCAGTTTTGTTTACCAAGGATGGTTCAGCTCCGTCGTTTGTTAATTTATTTGGTATAAATCTCGCAATTGCTGCCGATACTATTTCTTTGAATTCAAGTCACATCTGGTCTACAGTTGTATTATTAATTTGGAATGAGTGGAGATTGTCTCTCAGGAAGGCGTCAAGTGAATTTTTATCTGATTTTTTGAATAGGTATATTTTTCGCTCATTTTTCGAGGATTTGTGGATTACAATATTCAATCTCGCTAAGACAACCCTGTGTTCACTAATCCCTGAGTCGGTTTTGATGCTCGTTATTAATTCAGGATTATTTGTTGCTACGAGGTCAAGTGTCTTTTCACAACCGTTTACTATTCGTGTGGGCTCATGAACTAACTGCTCGAAATAATTTTCAGAGAACGCGTTTAGCACAATTTCGGATGATATTTTATGCGTCCCTCCGGAATTGAACATGTATTTTCGCCAACATATCGAGGGTAAATTAAAGTCACCACCAACTATTATCGTATGAAAGGTTCAAAGAAAACTTGAGTTTGATTTCAAACACGTACCCTCGTGTTTGAAATCAAACTCAAGTTTTCTTTGAACCTTTCAGCAACTGTATCATCCGAACTGGGAGGTCGGTAAAAAGGATCCAATTATTATTTATTCCGGTTGCCAACAATGACCTCTGTCCATACTTACTTACAGGAAGTATCTACTTCAATTTCGCGACAAGTTAAACTACTTAGACAGCAACAAAAACGCCACCACCAACCGTATTTA
Organism: Schistocerca nitens; assembly: GCF_023898315.1. Taxonomy (NCBI): domain Eukaryota; kingdom Metazoa; phylum Arthropoda; class Insecta; order Orthoptera; family Acrididae; genus Schistocerca; species Schistocerca nitens. The sequence goes on from NC_064614.1 coordinate 1,026,065,353, forward strand.
GCATTAACATTTTGAGATGAATCCCGTCAGACTATTTAATTGTAAATCTTTTATGACGTTATCTAATAAATGCATCGTAATGTCATCCCGGGACTTGAAACGTCCCCTTAGAAAGTTTAAGAATTACTGTACTTGTTAACTTCTACGTTATTTGATGCAAAGACAGCTGAGTAAAACTGAACGTACTCAGACAGTTCCCTCATTACTTATTCTGATCATCACTAAACTGACACACAGTATTTTTTTTAGCGCAACGCAATCTGACTTTCAATAATCCCTACAAAAGAATGGCCCTGACTAACAATAACCTATACCTTCCATGAATCACTTACCTCACAAAAATCTTCGTTACTCGAACTACTGCAACACATCGAGCGCCAGTACTGCCAGATAAATAAAAGATTCTAGCTACTGAAGACACTAACTACTGATAGGCATAGTTAGCAAATGAAAGATTTTGATAGAGAGCAAACAATGTATTTACCTTAATAGCGTTCAAAAGTCAAAATATTTATATGTATATAATTTTGTGACATCCAATTAAACATATTTCCTTTTTCTGACGGACACACGTCCAGATCGTCCGCTCAAAAGTCTGGCATCTCTTTCTCCACACCCACGACTGCTAGCGGCTCACCTCCAACAGCCCAACGCTATGTGCTGTTCACATCCAATTGCCCAACACTACAATAGCAAATATTCCAACAATGCCAACCAGCCACAGACTGCACACAGCACAGTCAGTGATTTTCATACAGAGCGCTACGTGGCGTTACCAACATAAAAACCTAAACAGCCTACTTACAACTTATTTAAGCAAATTAGCTAGCTGCACCTGCACTTATAATCACAGATCGGCTGCTTGCATCTTCTAAAGAATCCAATGCACTACGAGAACTGCTTAGAGGGACAATATCGAGAAATTCACAGAAAATGGATATGGGAAGTTGAACACACTAATTCATTAAGATAATCCAGGAAAGGGTTAACTTAACTAATTGCAGTCTCGGGTGGGAAGACTTGGTATGGTACATTACCTACACCATTTTTTACGTTCTCGAGACTAAACTAAGAAAGTTTTGCGGAGGTTTGGTACCGCGGAGTGATCTTGCACATGACATCCTCTGTGTCGACAAGAACTACTTTGTCGACAAATCTGTGATAAAGAATAGGAGATACAATTCAAAATCAAGTGCTTCGGAAGGAGAAGCAGGAAGTGGACAGCAAATTAATAGTGATTGAAATCTTTGGCTTGCGTGTATCATCGTCGAGTTAGGAAAGTGCGTGTCGCGGAGTGCAAGAAGTGTGTCGTAAAATGTAATAAGTTCCTGTCACAGAAAGCTTACATAGCGTTCAAGGCTTCCGAACATTTCGCGATTGAAGCAGATCAAACGATTAACAAGAAGACAACGCGAGGAAGAGGACAGAAGGCGACGGCAGCAGACGTGACGAGGACAGTCAGATATCCAGAGAAAGCATCGCTGAGCGCTCGGAGCGCGCGGGAAGCAGCAACAACGAAGGGGTGTGCTGGGAGCGCACACGCAGAGGTGCGGAGATCGACACGGGGGCACGCTCTTCAAGCGTGTGCGTCGTCTTGTGAACACAGAAAATTACATAAAATAGGCTGAGGTTCACCTTAGGTAATAGTCTATAGCTCATTAGGCACTGTCGTGTAGTTTCCTTTGAGTTCAACTAAAATGACGACAGACAAGACGAATAGTTTAGATAAAATGGAGGTGCAAAAAACAGCTCAATTGAATGTGGGCGCAGCAGATGATGTAACAGGTGCAAATACTCAGATAGTTACTAGTGAGGATGTAAAAGCAACAAAATGGCCAGGTGCGCGTAGGGCTCGCTTACTGGGCATTCCGTACAAATTTTCTTCTATACATATAGTCAGTTCGTTCATTTCGGGAATCGATAACCTCGACGATTTTTGCCTCTTATCGACATTGATACTGGCAAAATATCGGTCGCAGGGGTTCCAAGGCTTTCGAAAACGTTTTAATTTGAAGGCACTAGAAGAAGCCAAACAAAAACCAACTTGTTTCTTCCGCTACGTAGATGACACGTTCGTTGTTTGGCCACATGGACGGGACAGGTTAAATTAATTTCTCGAACACCTCAACTCGCCGCACTCCAACATACAGTTTACGCTGGAGATGGAGTAGGATAGTGCCCTACTGTTTCTTGACGTCCTGGCGAAACGGAAACCTGACGGCAAGCTGGGACACAGTGTATACAGAAAACATACACACACCGATTTGTACCTAAATGCCTTCAGTTGCCACCACAACTCCCAGCGTGAAGGCGTTTTGCGCCCACTTGTTCACAGGGCACGGTCGATCTGCGATCAGGGGAGCCTTCCAGCAGAACTGCAGCACCTCGAGACAACATTTCGGAAAAATGGGTACAACCAGAAGCAAATAAGACACGCACTCAGACATACTGCGCCAAGACAACAAGAAGAAGAAACAGAAGAACACAAGTCAATGGCGTCCATTCCGTTTGTCGGAAACACCTCAAGGAAAATCGGTGGAATCCTGGGGAAACACAATGTGAAATGTGTATTCCGGCCTCCTGCAAAAACCTTGACTCTACTGGGTTCAGTGAAAGATGACCTAGGCCTTCGAAAACCAGGCGTTTATCAAATTCCCTGTCAGTGCGGAAAATCATACATAGGGCAGACAGTCCGCACTGTAAAAGAGAGTTGCTGCGAACACAAGCGCCATTCCGAACTACTCCAGGCCACTAAATCAGCCGTGGCTGACGATTGTATAAAAATTGGCCATACTATGGACTATGAAAAAACAAAAATACTCTGTCAATCCTCCTACTTCTGGGACTGCGTTACTAAAGAGGCCATCGAAATCCGACTACAGGACGATCTAATTAATAAAGACAGCGACCTTCAACTTAGTCAGGCTTGGAACCCTGCCCTCAGCCTGGAGAGAAAGATGCGATCCCAGAGATCGAGGACCGCCTCCGACGGCGGCAGCAGGGAGACTGCAGACCTCAGTTCAGACCCAGGCGCCGCTTCCCCCACCACCTCCAGAAGAAGCCGCGCCGGCCGCATCAAAGACACCAGGAGAGGAACGGTGGAGGAGGTAACGGCTAGTATATATAGGGCGCCGAGAGGAACAGCACAGCATTCGTCAGGAACCACCTGAATATGGCAGCGTGTACCACTGCCGAAATATTGTGGAGAAATTACGACGCTACCCGGTCAGATACCCGAGAACTGTTCAAATTGGAAATACGCCGAGAAAACTTCAGATCGCATAAAGTTTATTATTCCGCCAAGAGCCCATAAACCTTAGTATATCACATACGTTTCAACTTGATACGTCTATCTGTTCCTGAGAAAAAGGGGTCTGAACAGATGGACGGACAGACAAGTATCATAACAAACGACAATTCTTTTTTCTTTTGATATAATTAAAAATTAACTATTTTCGAATTTTTCCTTGAATGTACTGTGAAACCTTGCTTCTTGCAAACTTTCTTGATTCTAGGTCAACGAGAAATACCCTGCAGGTTTTGAAGAATGAGTTTGCTAGTATAAAAAATAGTGACGTAAATGGCCGTATCTTTTGACTGTTCTAACTTAGAAGCTTCACTTTTTTACAGCCCCAAGGGGATAGTAGACCTTAATATGACACATAAATTACCAGTTAATACCTTGACCCATTCCTGAGTGAAAGAGTTTCGAACAGTTGGACAGAGAGACAGACGCACAACAAAGTGACCCTAAGGCGTTACGTTTTTATCAATTGCGGTACGGAACTCTAAAAACGTAATCAAGAAAAGTAAAAATGCCGGATTCAATATACAGGAAACGTTACTAGCTATGATGGTTGAATTAGAAGAAAATAACAGCAAAGTAGACGACTCTGCTAGGGATATCTTGCAGAAAGTGAACAACAAAATATATGCGACTGATAACAAGATTTTAGAAAATAATAATAAAAAAGAAAAATCTTCTAGGGATACTACCGAAAAGTTTGAATAACCAAAGCCACAAAAAGACCATGAAAATTCTTAATAATGCTGTGAGGAGTAGGTGGGAAAGTAGGATGAATACAAGTGAAGCCCTTCAGTTGGAATTGAGTATAAATCTCAATGAAAATGATAAAAGTATTAACACTTTTCAAGCTACTGTCAGTGATGAAACTGAAGAATTAACATAACAGTCCCTCATGTAAACTGTAAGTTAGTAAAGTGGAAATTTGTGGTAAGTTCCTATGGGACCAAACTGCTAAGGTCATCGGTCTCTAGGCTTACACACTACTTAATCTAACTTAAATTAACTTATGCTAAGGACAACACACACACCCATGCCCGAGGGAGGACTCGGACCTCCGGCGGGGGAAGCCACGCGAATCGTGGCAAGGCCCCTAGACCGCACTGCTACCCCGCGCGGCAGTAAGTTAGTCCCAGATGAACTGAGTCAGTCAATACTAGGTGTTAAAGGACAGTGTGATGTATAATTGACAGAGAAGAGGATAATGGGAGTTCAGATTTTCCCTGCAGTATACAGTAAATGATAATGTCAAAGAAAAGGAATAAGAGGAAACAAATTAGGAATAAGAATAAAGAAAATTATAAATTTAGTGTGAGGGTTGCAATTGGTGGGAGCAGTCATTGTAAAAGGACGATCTCATCAGCTAATACGAGCAAAAGAGAGAATATCAGTTTTATTAGTGCGGAGTTTTAAGGATGTAGATGCTGTTCAAATGAAGAAACAAGTATTAGTACAAATAAGGAATAAAGAAAAAGTAGTGAGAATTATTGACATGGTTGTACCAGATAGATGTATCAGTTTCATCATCGGAAAGGATCTGTGGGCACACCATGCTGACGCAGATTTTGAGAACAGTATGACTGTAAATTTCAAATTACGAAGAATAAGATGAAGTTTACAAATATTAATAGAACTGGCTGATATGCACTAAATTGGTACTACATGATTATAACAATGGCAATGACCGTAGCAATCGTTAAAGTAAAGGAGCATTTCATTGCAGCAGGATCTTTTCACCAAATTTCAGTCAACAACTGTGTCCTCCGAAAGGGAAAATTTTTGTTGCCGACCGTCCTACATACGGAGAAATTATCATTACAATGAAATAATAAATCGTAGAGACCGCAGAGAGAGATTCAATTCATCATACTCCAGTGCACTGTTCGAGAGTGGAACTGTAGAGAAATACACTCCTGGAAATTGAAATAAGAACACCGTGAATTCATTGTCCCAGGAAGGGGAAACTTTATTGACACATTCCTGGGGTCAGATACATCACATGATCACACTGACAGAACCACAGGCACATAGACACAGGCAACAGAGCATGCACAATGTCGGCACTAGTACAGTGTATATCCACCTTTCGCAGCAATGCAGGCTGCTATTCTCCCATGGAGACGATCGTAGAGATGCTGGATGTAGTCCTGTGGAACGGCTTGCCATGCCATTTCCACCTGGCGCCTCAGTTGGACCAGCGTTCGTGCTGGACGTGCAGACCGCGTGAGACGACGCTTCATCCAGTCCCAAACATGCTCAATGGGGGACAGATCCGGAGATCTTGCTGGCCAGGGTAGTTGACTTACACCTTCTACAGCACGTTGGGTGGCACGGGATACATGCGGACGTGCATTGTCCTGTTGGAACAGCAAGTTCCCTTGCCGGTCTAGGAATGGTAGAACGATGGGTTCGATGACGGTTTGGATGTACCGTACACTATTCAGTGTCCCCTCGACGATCACCAGTGGTGTACGGCCAGTGTAGGAGATCGCTCCCCACACCATGATGCCGGGTGTTGGCCCTGTGTGCCTTGGTCGTATGCAGTCCTGATTGTGGCGCTCACCTGCACGGCGCCAAACACGCATACGACCATCATTGGCACCAAGGCAGAAGCGACTCTCATCGCTGAAGACGACACGTCTCCATTCGTCCCTCCATTCACGCCTGTCGCGACACCACTGGAGGCGGGCTGCACTATGTTGGGGCGTGAGCGGAAGACGGCCTAACGGTGTGCGGGACCGTAGCCCAGCTTCATGGAGACGGTTGCGAATGGTCCTCGCCGATACCCCAGGAGCAACAGTGTCCCTAATTTGCTGGGAAGTGGCGGTGCGGTCCCCTACGGCACTGCGTAGGATCCTACGGTCTTGGCGTGCATCCGTGCGTCGCTGCGGTCCGGTCCCAGGTCGACGGGCACGTGCACCTTCCGCCGACCACTGGCGACAACATCGATGTACTGTGGAGACCTCACGCCCCACGTGTTGAGCAATTCGGCGGTACGTCCACCCGGCCTCCCGCATGCCCACTATACGCCCTCGCTCAAAGTCCGTCAACTGCACATACGGTTCACGTCCACGCTGTCGCGGCATGCTACCAGTGTTAAAGACTGCGATGGAGCTCCGTATGCCACGGCAAACTGGCTGACACTGACGGCGGCGGTGCACAAATGCTGCGCAGCTAGCGCCATTCGACGGCCAACACCGCGGGTCCTGGTGTGTCCGCTGTGCCGTGCGTGTGATCATTGCTTGTACAGCCCTCTCGCAGTGTCCGGAGCAAGTATGGTGGGTCTGACACACCGGTGTCAATGTGTTCTTTTTTCCATTTCCAGGAGTGGAGTTGAAGACAATTCGATGAATCCTCTGCCAGACACTCACAGGGTGACAACAGTGAACTATATGAAATAAAATCGTCATGAATTCTCAACGGTTTGCGTTAGAACGTTCAAACTCCACGGTTGGCCGCGGGGCATGATAGGAGTTAGTACGTGGATATGGTTCGCTTTAGCGACGAAGCCCACTTTCATTTCAATGGATTCGTCAATATGCAATATTGGCGCACTTGGGGGACTTGGGGGACTGCGAATCCGTATTTCGCGAGCGAGAAGTCTCTTCGCCTTCAACGGATGACTATGAGGTCTGCAGTGTCCAGTCACGGAATAATCGGTTCGATGTTCATTGAACTACCGCACGGTACGTGAATGTTTTGGGAGATGATTTCATCTCCGTTATCCAAAGTTACCCTGATTTCGACAAGATGTGGTTCGTGCAAGACGGAGCTCAATCCATCGAAGCAGAAGAGTGTTTGATGTACTGGAGGAGTACTTTCGGGACTGCATTCTGGCTCTGGGATACGCAGAGGCTACTGGCATGGGCCTCGATTGGCCGCCTATTCCCCGTATCTGAACACATGCGACTCCTTTTTGTGGGGCTATATTAAAGCCAAGGTGTACAACAATAACTCCAAAACCATTGCTGAGCTGAAAACAACCATTCAGGAGGTCTTCGACAGCATCTATGTTCCAACACGTCACTGGGTCATGAAGAATTTCGCTATTTGTCTGCGCCACATCATCGCCAATGATGTCAGGCATATCGAACTTGCCACAATCTAAATCCGAATATCTATAGTGACGTTTACATGTTGAATAAAGCGTGTGAATGCCGTAGTTTGTAACTAATTTAAGTTTTTTTATATAGTTCAATAATTGTCTTCCTATTATTGTAAATTGCAGAGTTATCATGTAGCTGTAGATGTAGTTGCAAATTCCACAAGCAGTGTACCGAGATTACGACAATCGCCTCTGATGTACTTCCTATCACTCATGTTACGCTACCGGTACTGCACGGTTTGAGTGCTATGTTATACAGCAAATCACTCACACCCATCCAAATACTGTGCGACGAAAAGAAACCAAGCTATTTAACTATAGCCTTGTTCCCTATGTTACAACACACTCTATGAGAAACACATACAGTTCAGAGCCACTCTGTAATCACTCAGTGTAAGAACTTCCAGTAATATCTGTATTTTGCTGTACTGTAAGATGTAAGTTCCAAGGTTTGTTCTCAGTACTCTTGAGACTTTAAATATCTCTGCTGACCAATTCAGTTGGTAAGTGTTCTCTGAAAGACGTACTAAGTCACCTACATTTAATTCCTGTCTGCATGGATCTACCATTTTAATATGACTGTATACGTAATCTCATTATAATGAACATAAATTTGTTTCATTTTTTAAAGTGTGATGTATAGTATCGTTACATTGCCCAATTACATGTGGGAGAATATCTGCTGTAATGCGTTGTCACAAATGAAATGAGTTCTGAATAGATGATAATTTACATTATTATCCCACGTGAAAAATGAGAATTGTAACATATTACAGTCGAAATGAACACTTATCTTTTGTTATGCGACTTCTCCTTTGCTCTGTTTTTGGTCAGAGCGTAGGTACTTTTATATACATTGATAGAATCAGTTCAACACTTGTGATGAAATTGACTGTTGTTGGAACTGTTTCCCATACCACTGTTCAAAGACAAAGTTCACAAACATGTGCAAGGACTAATAGGTTGTCTCTAACTACGTTGTCGCTAGATACTTGCTGTGCATTAGGCACTGAATGGAATATGGCCTGGCATAGAACTGCCTTCGTCTCCATGTAGTGGTCTGTTTCAAGACAGGCCACTGACGGTGGCGTGGAGAACTTCTCCAGGCATCTCTCGCTGCATCTATCTCATTGGTGTGGCCAGCGATGCTCTGACAGCAAGGGGCTTCTCTGTGGTGTCCACAGCAAGCACTAGCACTTCGCCTATCGACTACATCAGAATATCTAGCCATTTGTAAAATCCACAAAGATTCAAATGTGTCTGCATATGGTTTTTTTATCATTCTATTCGAACGTTTCATGATAGCTGCTTTCTGGTGGAAGAGGGATGAGTAATGGTGTATTCCATACCGCTCCTTTAACATTTTGAAATACCTATTTAAAACGCACCTGCATGATCGGTCTGGAGATTTTCTAGGAAATGGATCATCACCATCTCCAGCAGTTGTTCAAACATCCATGTAACCCCCTTCCCCATTTCTGTTTTTCCCAGTAAAGCTCAAGCATATTTGAAATACATATTAATAACAATTAAAATATAATTTCTCATTAATATTGCTTATACCTTCAATATCTGCTTGCCACAAGTCGTCCAGACCTTGTATTACAACACATCCATCCAGGAATGTCAGTTTGTAGAGTTCTCGATCTACTGTATCCAAAATTATTTGATGATGCGTCTTTATTAATCTCAGAAATCACTGATGCATTTTCATTTGTATTATCTGTGTTTCCTGCAATGGCCAATAAGATGAACAGACTTAACTGTTCTGCTAGTTCATTTGTGTCATCATAACAGATATATACTAAAGAGACTGATTGTTCATTTTTTGTGCTATATGTCCATATCTGTGTTAGTGCCACGTCTAGCATATAACGCTGATTTAATAACGTGTTTGTTTTTGACATTGCTTGCGATTTTTAGTTCACCATTGGCTTTTTTATGCGGAGCAGTCAAATGTAATATTTTACCTTAGATTTCTAGATCTTTCTGTAAATCAGATGTTCTTACATATTCCCTACCACCAAACTATAATATATACTTGGTTAAAATTTTAGGTTGTGCATCCAGTGTATGTAGTTTACTTCTGCTGACTCCCTACATTTTATCTATTTTAATATCACTGTGATAATTAATTAAATTGTCAATATCGAAAGAATTCTTCTGGGCTTGAGACCGCATTGTCAATATATAAAACTGTCCGACATTTTGGCCACGATTGCAAGTGGCCTTCCTCGGGGCTGTTCAGAGACAATTTTATCTATTGGCAGTGTGGTCAACAGTTCAGAAGAATTTTATTAATAGTGACAATGGCCTACGCTCACATTTACATTGGCAGTTGCATCTTTTTTTTCACCTTTGAGAGTCATTCAAGAGATTCAGTAGTGATCTAAAAGTCTCTCTAAACGATTGATCTCGTTCATAATGCCCTAATTTTAGGAATCATAATCAAGTGACAGAAAATCGATTCTGCAATAGTAAAAATATACGACCAATGCTGTCTCTTTTTTCAAGTATACCTGTTATCTGGTCGTTGTGCACAAGACAACATGGAGTCGCCAATCAATCATAATTTCTGTTCAATGGCCTTAAGTGCCTTGATGTCTTTTCATTTTGTAGACATTCTGCTGCCAACTAAACTGGCTTCTAAACTGCATGCACCTTATAACTATACACTCACTGATAAAAAGTGAAACTGAGTTATGTTTTCCTTTTTTTAACTGTTCCACCTGAGATTCATGTCGATTCATTCTTTTATCCAACCGACACATATTTCCACAGATTTTTTCAGCTTTGTTTCAGATATGTAGATTAACATCAAATTTATCCATCGTTGCGCCTTGTCCCGCAAACTCGGCAGGATTGTGGTCGATACAATCGGATTTGGCATGGTTGGTGGCCGGATGCCCTCCCTGCCGACATCCCGTAACCCCCCCCCCCTCCCCCGGGGACAGAATCAGTGTACTCCAACTGTCTGGCTCTAGTGTAAATCATGAAATAGTGCGAACATGTTTCAAATGTCTGCGAGTCGTGTAACCGAGGCGGAACGTGGGGAACAGCCCAGTATTCACCTAAGAGGATGTGAAAAACCGCCATAAACCACATCCAGGCTGCCCAGCGCACCGGCCCTCGTCGTTAATCCGCATAGATTAACATCAAAATGTTTCTCATATTCGTAACATTTGTAGTTTTTTTTCGTATCTTCTAACATTTGTTCTGTTACCACGGCCCTTACTGCTAATATATTGAATACCTTCCCCATTCTCATCTCTTGTGGTTAGCAGCTAACCAGGCTTCTCATAATGCATATCAATCTGCTGACTTGTCATCACAAACTTCCTCTCAACCACTCTAGTCAAGGTTTCCTTGATATTTTCGGTTTTCATTGTAAAAGTTTTAACATTTTAAATGATTTTCCGGTTTCCCCACTATGATGTTTAAGATTCTTGTTTATTGTTTCGTATTTTGCGTCCTAATATGGACAAATGTTTATTTATGTATCCTTGTCCTCTCAAGCTGCATGCCTGACATGCATGCAACTATGTCCTTAGTGTAATGTATACTGATGTACTTACCTCATTCTATATTGCATATATATTAAGTCAAAAGAAACTCCTGGAAGTTTCATCTACACTCCTGGAAATGGAAAAAAGAACACATTGACACCGGTGTGTCAGACCCACCATACTTGCTCCGGACACTGCGAGAGGGCTGTACAAGCAATGATCACACGCACGGCACAGCGGACACACCAGGAACCGCGGTGTTGGCCGTCGAATGGCGCTAGATGCGCAGCATTTGTGCACCGCCGCCGTCAGTGTCAGCCAGTTTGCCGTGGCATACGGAGCTCCATCGCAGTCTTTAACACTGCTAGCATGCCGCGACAGCGTGGACGTGAACCGTATGTGCAGTTGACGGACTTTGAGCGAGGGCGTATAGTGGGCATGCGGGAGGCCGGGTGGACGTACCGCCGAATTGCTCAACACGTGGGGCGTGAGGTCTCCACAGTACATCGATGTTGTCGCCAGTGGTCGGCGGAAGGTGCACGTGCCCGTCGACCTGGGACCGGACCGCAGCGACGCACGGATGCACGCCAAGACCGTAGGATCCTACGCAGTGCCGTAGGGGACCGCACCGCCACTTCCCAGCAAATTAGGGACAGTGGTGCTCCTGGGGTATCGGCGAGGACCATTCGCAACCGTCTCCATGAAGCTGGGCTACGGTCCCGCACACCGTTAGGCCGTCTTCCGCTCACGCCCCAACATCGTGCAGCCCGCCTCCAGTGGTGTCGCGACAGGCGTGAATGGAGGGACGAATGGAGACGTGTCGTCTTCAGCGATGAGAGTCGCTTCTGCCTTGGTGCCAATGATGGTCGTATGCGTGTTTGGCGCCGTGCAGGTGAGCGCCACAATCAGGACTGCATACGACCGAGGCACACAGGGCCAACACCCGGCATCATGGTGTGGGGAGCGATCTCCTACACTGGCCGTACACCACTGGTGATCGTCGAGGGGACACTGAATAGTGCACGGTACATCCAAACCGTCATCGAACCCATCGTTCTACCATTCCTAGACCGGCAAGGGAACTTGCTGTTCCAACAGGACAATGCACGTCCGCATGTATCCCGTGCCACCCAACGTGCTCTAGAAGGTGTAAGTCAACTACCCTGGCCGGCAAGATCTCCGGATCTGTCCCCCATTGAGCATGTTTGGGACTGGATGAAGCGTCGTCTCACGCGGTCTGCACGTCCAGCACGAACGCTGGTCCAACTGAGGCGCCAGGTGGAAATGGCATGGCAAGCCGTTCCACAGGACTACATCCAGCATCTCTACGATCGTCTCCATGGGAGAATAGCAGCCTGCATTGCTGCGAAAGGTGGATATACACTGTACTAATGCCGACATTGTGCATGCTCTGTTGCCTGTGCCTATGTGCCTGTGGTTCTGTCAGTGTGATCATGTGATGTATCTGACCCCAGGAATGTGTCAATAAAGTTTCCCCTTCCTGGGACAATGAATTCACGGTGTTCTTATTTCAATTTCCAGGAGTGTATATCTTCCATTATTCTATTTTCTTGTTTTGGTAATAACCAGAACCCCTACTATGTGTGATTTCAAAATCTTCACATATAAACTGATTAAACTGATTGAAAGTCATGCCAATTCCTACATGCATTTGGTAAATGTGTTTCAAATTCATATTTTCTTGTTTGAAAGCAATAATATAGTTTTCATCATCCCTTACCAACTGCTTCAGAATCTTGGATTATAAGTGACTCAAATAAAAGGTGTCAACCCCGACATGATGAACAAAACAGGAATATTTCCATATTTGATTACAGTTTTCCACTGCAACATCATCCGATGTAAATATTTTCTACAGTGTCAGAACATCACTGCTTTCATTGAATTTAGTGTGTGTTACTCTGTCGATGCTATGTAATATCTCTAAAGAAGCTGGTACATGGTCTGAAATAATGTCTTCGAAAATACGTGTACATGTTAGAATTGGATTCCATCTGCGTGTGTTAGCAACGACATGATAACATTCGTCTTGCTGGAGTTGTATAGGCCAAGAATTAATGTTTGTATGTTATTGGGAAGGAGTGTTACATTCTCCTACCGTTTTTTTTCATCTGCTGGTCTTAAGTAGTACTGCAGGGCAAGTATGCTACTATGAAATCGTTAGGATGAGGATGTTTCGCCCACTCGGCGGCGGTGACTACTGTGCACTAACATTAGCAAAGAAGTGGTTTTATAGAGAAACAAGAAAACATGTAGTACTCTTGTTTATTTGTAAACTGTTACAGACTGTGGAGATATGTACTTGTTTAAATAAGAATGTAGCTCTGTGCCTACATCTGGAATGGCTGGTTCATACACTGCTGGCCATCGTAAATGCAACACCAAGAAAGACAAGAGGTAGCACAACAAAATTTATTTTATAGATAACATGTTGACCAAGTATCAAATGATTACGTTTACAGACGTCTGTGACATGTGGTTCCTGCCAGAATCAGTAGCCAGAGTAGCCTCCATTGTTGGAGATCACCGCTGCCACACGTCTCGGCATTGAGACAAAGAGACGTTGGATGTGTTCCTGGGGTACAGCAGCCCAAGCAGCTTCCACACGTTGCCAAAGATCATCTGGTGTGGCAGCTGGGGATGTAATCTGGGTCACTCGTTGAGCAACCATGGACCACATGTTTTTTATCGGCGAAAGATCCGGAGAGCGAGCCGGCCAGGAAAGCAATTCAATCTGGTTATTGACGAAGAACCTTTGGACAATGCGTGCCACGTGTGGTCGCGCATTATCCTGTTGAAATATGGCTGTGGCCGAGCCCTGAAGGTAAGGAAGGACAACTGGCTCCAGCACCTCGGATCTGTAGCGCCGGCTATTTAAAGTACCGGCAATGCGTACTAGAGGCGTGCGAGAGTAATATCCAATACCGCCCCATACCATAATACCCGGTGCAAGACCAGTGTGGCGGTGCATAATGCAGCTGTCCAGCATCCTCTCTCCACGGTGTCTCCACACTCGAATCCGACCATCGTGGTGCTGCAGACAGAAGCGTGCCTCGTCAGTAAAGACAACGTCATTCCATTCTGCCGTCCACATCCGTCTGTCATCACACCATTGGCGACGGAGACGTCTGTGGTTCTGCGTCAATGGTAGACGAAGCAATGGACGTCTTGCGGACAGATCACTCTGCTGTAAACGGCGTCGAATGGTACGCGCAGACACCGGATGATGCGTTACAGACGCAATGTGCTGTGCTATGTTTCGGGATGTCACTGAGCGATCCGTCACTGCCATACGCACAATTTGCCTATCAGCACGTGCAGTGGTGCACCGAGGTGAATGCGATCGACCACGTCGGTCCGTCGTACCCTCCTGCATCCAACGGTCACATATCCGCATTACAGTTGTTTGGTTTCGTCCAACACGACTAGCGATTTCTCTGTATGATAATCCACAATCTCGGTAAGCCACTATCCTTCCTCTGTCGAACTCGGATACTTGATCAAAAGATGTTCGGTGTTGTCTACGAGGCATAACTGATCGTCTTGTGAAACAACCACAAGGTAAACACACGTGCCGAACGTACACTCGTCGAAATCGCCAAGCCTTAAATGGCGCTATGAGATGGCGCCACAGGCGCGCGTGATGTGCGTCTGCGCTGAAATTCTAATCAGTTGCATACCTCATCGCTGCAAACTCATGGTGTAAATTTCACTTGGTTCGGATGCTTCCTTCAGGGTGTTGCATTTACGGTGGCCAGCAGTGTACATATTTGCAGATATGCATGGCGACGATTTCTTCTGATTGCTGTAGTATTTGGCATGCTAACTCCATCATATTTGTCTGTATTTTCTCATAGAAACTTTGTATATATCGCTGCCAGGTTTGATGTTTGTCTAGAGCATGATTGATCATGTCGTTGGCATACTCGCATACATTACGTTTTTAAATGTGTGCTCCTGCGCAAGAGTGAACTCTCTCTTATTAAAAAGTTTAACTGTTCATCGGAAGACCCATGAGGAGATCATGTGATCGCCTAATATCACTGAGCACTTCCAGGTAACAAGGAAGCAACTTTCATCGAAGGCTCACACAGACAAATTCATTCCTTCATGGATAATATGACTTCCATGTCACTTTACCCAAGATTTTCGAAAGCACTGTGTAGGACCTGGGATCCAAAATCATTTCCACAGTGGTGCATTTGCTGTCCCTACTGCCTAAACTACGTATTGAATTAAAGAGCATTAGCCTCACTTTGAATGGGTTTGCCTCACTTGCACGAAAAAGAAAGAGAGTGCATTACACATACACATATTTGTGGCTACATTCTTCTACTGTCATCATCTTTGTCACTAATATTTACATGATGCCTGTATCTGTTTGCTGCTATACATTTGACATGTTCACCCCTTGGATTTTCTTATGCAATTGCTAAAACTCCTTTTTCAACTACTGGTAATGGGTAACACTGCCTACAGTGCATGCAACAGTAGAACAAAAAAAAAAGAGTAGTTATACGGCATTCACTTCTGCTTTGAAATACAAAAGAAAAACTACCCTGGTCTCTGCAGTCAGTACGTTGCTATTGCCTGTGCCATCACACATACTGTTGACTCTGAATAAGGCTACAAAACTTGAAGCTAAATCTGATACACGCAGAGCGATAATTTTAGTTGTTAGCTTAAGTGATGGCAATGACTGTATACTGCATACTGGGTCGGTCCAGCGGTCGGACCAGGAGTGGATTCCAAGGAATACACGGCTGCTGAGATAGAGAGCAAAAAATGAGAAGCACATGTAATATGTTCTTAACTCTGGTTTATTTAACTTCAGTCCAGCAAGTCCAATTGTATTCCAACAGTTCCTTGACTCAAGTAAGTTCGTCACAGACAACAACACTGAGAGGTGAGGCTAACTAGTAGGCCTGAATGCACATAATGAACTCCATTATCGTGAGCTGGCTGGCATCAGTGTGGCGTCCTCTTATGTCGGCTCAGTGGTGCACAACTTGCACGTGCAGTAAAGAGTATCTCTTTGAGCTGTCCACGACAGGTAGGGCAGTCACATGACTTACTGCCAACATCCAAAAAAAGAAAAAACGCCTCACCATCGTTGTGAACTGGTAATGCAGAAACGACAGCAAGAGAGTATGGGCACAGGCGCCACTGAGAAGGCAGGAGCCGAAACTTCGGTTGATGACAAATACCTACCTTTGCCCCGACATTTGTCTTCTGAATGGCTGTAAACATTGGCCGAAAAACCAATTGTAGGATACATACCCATGCGTAGGGATGGAACATCTTCTTCCATTGGCGAAGATGCAATGGCAACTAGAGGGTTCAAGGTGGCCAACTGGAAGGCGATACGGCGAAGGGGAGCTTCACCTGTGATGACGGCGACGGCGCTGCATCGACTTTCATTGACTCCTTCTCCACCGCCAGTGGCGTGGGACCCAAGGGAGGTGAAGATAGCTGCTAGTGCGACCCTATAAGACTTATAAAGAGCGGTGCAAAACTTTGGTGGTAACTCGTCGACCCCAGCGCCTGTGTCTGCCAAAAACTCAGAAAAAGACCAAATCTTTTACATAATACTTAGAGCCCCGTAGACGGTGCAGAGTATGCAGTAACTGAAGCAGTGTCCTACGTCATTGTTCCAATGTCCATGCAGAAGTTCCGCTGATGACTTGGCATTGCGTGGCTGTGAAGAGTAGGGTGAAAGGAAGAGCACTAACGCCTGCTCCCACATATAGCAAATGCATAACTTATTCATCTATTGCTTGAATATTATGACAAAGCATTCCTCTTCATCGGCAACTGTGCTGTTGTCCATGGTTGGATATTGTTGTAGTCACAAAACTGCTTAAATTCTATCCATGTGAACAGGAGTTCATTGTCAACACTTCTGGTACACCATTGATACTGTAAATCGATGTCAGAGACTTGTCAGTACTAGATGTTGTGGTGGATTGCATGGGCACCACAAAAGTAAACTTGCTAAAGGCATCTACCGAAATAAGCTAACGAGAATTCTAGCAGGTACCTGTGAAGTCCATATGCAGACGTTGCCAAACGGCATTGGCCTTGGACAATAAAAAAATTTCTGTGATGGAGCAGCATCGTGCAGTCAGTTGTTCTATTTGAGCGTCCATGCCGACCTACGTGGCGTCAGGTGAGTTGCAGCAAATGTGGCACAATCACACGTGATTGATCATTGATTATGTAACAGGATAACAGGCTGCTGAACAGATAAGTGGTGCTGAATAGCAAAATAAAGGCATAGAATGGCATCACTAATATCCTTAAGGTAATGACAGTGGCACGTAAAGTGCCCTCCGCCACACACCGTTGGGTGGCTTGCGGAGTATAAATGTAGATGTAGATGTAGATGTAGAGTATGGAGGTACTAGAACAGAATCTTGAGATTTCGGTCTGCAGCCGTTGCCTTAGCAATTTGTCAATGGACGATAAGAAAACCATTAAGAAGTTCGTTGTCCTGAACGTGTATGTGGAAACAAGAATCCTCTGAAGTGTCAAATGCCGAATCGCTGCCAACTTGTAGGCGAGAGAGAGCATCTGCAGTCGATTGCTTAGCCGTTGGCTTGAACACAATTTCGCGCTGGTAATTTGAGAGGAACAGAGACCAACGGTGAAACTTTTGCGCTGTTGCTGTGGTACTGGTTTTGAACGGCTAAACAATGAGCTGAAAGGCTGGTGATCTGTCACGAAGCAGAGTTTTCTTCCATATAAGTACTGGTGTAATTTAATCATCCCATATACGATGGCAAGAACTTCCTTCTCAATCTGCGAGTAGTTGCACTGTGCTTTGTTGAGAAGTTTGGATGCCATGGCAGTTGTCCTCTCTAATGATCCCACTTTGTGGGAGAGACTAGCACCAATCCTGTAAGTCGATGCATCAACTGCAAACCCGACCAACTCAGTGGGATCAAAGTGTGCCAAACAATGATCGCCCAGTAAATCATCTTTCAGTTTCTGAATTGCAACCTGGAACTCTCTGGTCCTCTAAAATGGAACATCTTCCCTCAAAGATGATGCAAGAAGCTGGAATCTGTACAGCATTTCGAATGGACCGAAAGTAATAAGTCAATTTACCCAACACAGATTGGAGTTCACTGATATTCCTAGGAACTGGGAGGCCTTGTATGCCGGTTAAGTGCGACTGAAAATAGTGAATATCATGACTGTTGATCACATGTCCTAAGTATTCAGTGCCATCCTGAAAGAAGAAGCAGTTGTCCTCGGCATCTGAGAGCACTGAAAGCAATTTCCCGAGGTTGGAAAGAAGTTCGTCGGGAATACAACCCGAAACAACAAAGGCATCCAAATGGTTTGAACAAGAAGGTATTGTAGCAGTTAACTGTCACAAACAGCGTCGAAAAATTTCAGGTGCAGACGCACTGTCGAAGGGCATCATGGAAAACTTAAACAACCCCACACAGTTACTGATCACAAAAACTTTTGTGACTGTTTATGCGAGGGAAGCTGCAAATAAGCATCGTGACAAAAAACGTGGAACCTCCCCTTAGAAAAATTTATGAATGATTGTGCTGATAAACCCCTTACGTTATTTGATTTTCAAACAGCTGAGCAAAACTGAACGTGCACAGACATTTCTCTCTTTACTTATTCAGATCATCAATAAACTGACACACAATATTTTCAGCACAACGCAATCTGTCTTTCAATAATCGCTACAAAAGAATGGCCCTGACTAACAATAACCTATACCTTTCATGAATCACTTACCTCACAAAAATCTTCTATACTCGAACTATTGCAATACAGCGAGCGCCAATACTGCCAGCTAAATAAAAGATTCTAACTACTGAAGTCACTAACTACTGATAGGCATAGTTAGCAAATGAAAGATTTTGATAGAGAACAAACAATGTATTTACCTTAATAGTGTTCAAAAGACATTATATATATATATATATATATATATATATATTAGATGTTATGAACTGATATATATATATATATCAGTTCATAACATCTAGTCTTACAAATTTACTGTCTGTGATGGACACACGTCCAGATCATCCGCTCTCAAAACTCCGCCATCTCTCTCCCTACATCCACCACTGCTGGCGGCTTACCTCCAACTGCGCAACGCTACGCGCTGTTCACATCCAACTGCCCAACACTACAATAGCGAATATTACAACAATGCCAATCAGCCACAGACTGCACACAGCACAGCCAGTGATTTTCATACAGAGCGCTACGTGGCGTAACCAATATAAAAACCTAAACAGCCTACTTACAAATGATCTGCACCAAACTTGTCCATGAGTTCCTCAGGCCAAAGCAAAGGACGAGAGTGAATCACAGTCTGTGCATTTATCGTTACCTTGAAATCTGCACATTAGCTTAATCTGCCTGAAGTTTTCTTTATTACCACTAAAGGCGAAGCCCACTGACTGGCTGTTACTCGGAAAATCACGACATGATTTGCGCTGCGTCTTTCATAGTAATGCCAGCGTAAAATTGTTAGCTTTGTCCAGACAATCTTGAAAAAGTTGCGAAACTCATCACACAGTTCAGCTACCTTGTCCGTAGACACAGAGGAGTTGACAGGGAGAACATTGTCTTGATTCACTGTAACGTGAACACAAAACTGTGACTGACACTATCTTGGTAATGAGAAGAAAAGTGCCAGTCAGACAGTAATCACATGGAACAGGAATTCATGTCCACTGCAACCAGAGGGAGTTGCCTGTGACTTATGTAGGTTGGGCTTGCCGAATAGTTCGTAAGTTCTCCTGTTCAACAAAGGCACTGACAAACAACTTATTCGCGTGACGCTGAATGGAAGAAGTGTGTGACTTCTTCGCTGTTACACTTGACTTGCACTATGTAACAACAGAATCACTACTTAGCTTGGAAAAAATTGCATTGACGTTCATCGACTAAGACTTGGAAGAACGTGCAAAGTGCGTGCCACACTTCAGTTTCTGCAGAAAATTCGCACGTTACGTCGCTTGCCAGAATGATAGCACTTACCGTCACGACAGGGGTATGTCTGCCACTTGTGAGGCACGAAACGCTGAGGGCTTGATTCAACGTCAGTAGCCGGCTGTCTAACACGTGGTTTCTATTTACGTCACTGCCCTGACTGAGAATTTGCGTGCCGCAATGCTCGAACTGCGGGCACAATCTGTTTGCCGTTACTCCGCATGGCTCAAATAGGAGCGGAATCAAAGTCAATCACTGGACTGTCATACGAATCCTGACGCTCCACCAATTCCAAATCGACGAAGTGGCGTCACCTCAAAAGACTTGCACCAGGCGAACAGGTCTGCCAGCCGGGGGCCCCTCGCCACACGACATTTCATTTCACCAGTTCCAATACCGGTAGCAAACTAGAACCAGGACACTTAAGAATCTGTTCGTGTATGCGAGGATGTGACATATTTCGAGTAATGACCTCCCTGATCATGGCGTCACTATAATAACGCCCACACTTACATTTGCAATGGCGTGTGAGGTCCTGTGAGTCAACTTTCGACTGCTTAAGAGTCTGATTAAGGTGCCTACATAAACGAAAGAATTCGTACTGCGCAGCTGCTGCATTAGACTAATCTGTTAACCAAAGTACAGTCATGGAAATAAGTATTCACACAGTAGATGGAGTCAAACTACGGTGGTGTGCTGGGATAGTAAATCACCCACAGCGCCGATACGAATAAGTACGAGATGTAGCGTCAGATAACCATGGTAATGTAGCTTCCCGTATGCCGTGAATCTATTCTGGGAAAATAAAATATGTTACACTCAGCACGGTCTACGACAGGGCAAAATGTATTCATACAGCGCACTACTTCCAACCAAACAAACGGCTGACGCAGCCCCGGAGAGCATGCCACACTTGTGTAGTCGTGTGGCGGCCGTGAAGCAACAGCACGTTGGACGTGGATACCGTGGAACAGCAGAATGGGCCGCAAGGGGAAGGAAACGACCATTGAGGAACGAAACATCGTTGTCACCCAATATCTTCAACACAAGTCGTATGCCGAAATTGCGAACATCATAGGACGAACCCGAGCGACTGTGCAATCTATCATTAAGCGATATAAGGACAGACATGTAGTAATAAACAGTGAACGACGCGGTCGTCCACAGGAGCTTGCAATAACAGAGACCAGAATACTACTAAGAAGCATCAAGAAAAACCCGAAACCGACAGTGTCGGCACTAACTGCATATGTACATGACCACTTCCGAAAGGACAACACTCCAAGGGCAGTTCGTACCATTCTCAATCGTTCGGGCTACAGAGCCAGGGTCCCGAGACGAAAGCCCTACATCATCAAAAAGAACAGGAAGTGGCGGATGGAATTCGCGAAACAGCATGTATCCAAGACAGCAGACTTCTGGGATACTGTATTGTTTCGTGATGAAAGCAAATTTAATATCGTGCAAAATGATGGTAGGATCTTGGTCTGGAGAAGACTGAATACAGACGTCGACCGAAACAACATTCAACCCACGGTGAAGCACGGAGGTGGTGGAGTGATGGTATAGGGCTGCATGTCAGCCACCGGTGTCGGAAAAATTAGTGTTTGTGGAAGGCACCATAGACAGATTTGTGCATGTGAACATTCTCAAACAGAACTTACAACAGAGTGTTGACGCCTTGGGTCTTCCTAGAAATTATTACTTCCAACAGGACAATGATCCCAAACATACGGCGCAAATTGTCCGGCTGTGGTTGCTCTACAACACTCCACACACTCCTAAAACACCAGCTCAGAGTCAGGACCTGAATCCCATCGAACGCTTGTGGAGTGAGCTGGAAACACGAGTGAGAAAACACGACATCCGTAGTAAGGGCTCTTTGAAAGAGGCTCTCCTTCGAGAATGGGAAGGTATCACGTCGGAAACTACAAGAAAATTGGTTCATTCCATGCCAAGGAGGATGCGAGAAGTAATACATCGGAAGGGTATGCATACGAAGTATTAAACATCTTCTGGCTTTGTTAGAAGTGTCATCTTCTGTTGATGTATGAATACTTAATTCTCAGCGCAGTAGAGAACTTGGCAGACGTTTTTGTATTTTGTTTTGTAAAGGCTTGTTCATTCTCGTTCTATATACCAGCATAGCTGCATTGGCGACTGGCCAATGTGTATAGTGCATATCCAATTAGTGTTTTTGGTTTCATATTGTCAATAAAGGCAGTTTACTTTTCCACGCTCTAGTGTATGAGTACTTATTTCCATTACTGTATTTGTCTAGCGCAGCAATTAATTCTTTATAAAGAACACTTTCAGGGTGGATGGTGGGGAAAAGTTAGTAGGCGAGCCTGTACACTGCTACACCGACAGTTGCAAGGAAATGAGGTTGCCTGTTCTTACGTTAAATATGACACACCGTGAAATGTGCATTGAACTGTGCTCAGTACTCGAACCATTCCTCGTGTGTGGAGTCAAATGCACGGAATGGTGTGGCGGAAACAGGCGCTGCGGGCTGTGGCTATGCTGAGGGAGTCGAGGATGGCAGTTGCGTGCCAGCTTGCGCAGGAAGCAGCCTTGTGTTCTTGTTCATGAGATGGTGTACCTGCTGCGCCTGAAACTGAACAATTTGTGTTGCTGGCAGCTTTTGCGGAGGACTAGCCATGATCAATACACACACTGATACAAAACAAGAAACAGTACACGCAAGCATGTATGTTAGCCTCTAACATACACAAATAAATACGGCGAATTGCAGACCACGTTCTGAAACACAAAAGCACAGTTAGGTAAGCTGGCTAAAAACGACAGATCTGCAAACAAAAATACACAAGTATTACAATTCTTCTTGTCATTAAACATTTTTTAGTTTAATCATTCTAGCAGCATTTTTTTACTTCCCTCACTCTCTTTCTCATCCTGCCCCCCCCCCAACCCCCTCCCTCTTCCAAACACCCTCCCTGCCCCCTATCCTGCCCTCTGGCGACGCCCATGAGCTTTACAAACACGCCTCTTGTCTAACCTGTTACCAACGGGTATTAATTCTTGAGCAGGCGATGTTGAAAAAACCACGGGCTCAAGATGCAACAACGAAAGCAGTCACGCAACTTCTTGACCTTCCTTGACCTTCGGACGACTAACAGCGGCGCTGGACTGTCAACGCACACGCAGTTGCCGGCAGTTCGCTGTGTCCTGCGGTTTCTTCGATCTCAGTAAAGGTAAGATTAACGTTAATTTCGATATTGCATATAATTAAATACGTACTCAGAAACGCACGACAAAGGCTATCTACTCGTCTCTGTACGGCATCCAGAAAGTTGGTATAAGGTATGAGATTCATAACTAGCAGACGTAGAATTAAAATCTTTTTCGGTCCTCACGGACTACGTTTAGCGTGATTTACCTAAATAGCATGTTGAAAATACGGTTATGATTCGTTACACAAGTGCGAAATCGGTTACCTTTACTTTTCTTGACGATGCACAGTGAGTCAACTCGCTTCAGAACTAGACATTAAGGGGACCACACCGTGGTTCAGCGCGAAAAAAATCGGTTTTCGGTTTTCATCATATTTCGATAGATTAAGGTTTTATTTAAGTACTCTGAAAAGGATTTTGCTGAAAAAATTTTTTTTGAGCCTTTAAAGAGCATTTTCCTGCCACGTGTGTTTATGTGCCATGCCTACATTTCTGTCACCCACTTTTCTGCGTATATTTTAGATCTTTATATCCCCTGCCGGCCGAAGTGGCCGTGCGGTTAAAGGTACTGCAGTCTGGAACCGCAAGACCGCTACGGTCGCAGGTTCGAATCCTGCCTCGGGCATGGATGTTTGTGATGTCCTTAGGTTAGTTAGGTTTAACTAGTTCTAAGTTCTAGGGGACTAATGACCTCAGCAGTTGCGTCCCATAGTGCTCAGAGCCATTTGAACCATTTTTTTATATCCCCTACATTGCACGTTAGGGATTTTTTCTTTACTCCCGAGTGTGTTGGCTATCCTTGGAATACAACGGTTGGTATTCTTTGTTTCTGCTGTTTGTAAACAACACGCTTTCAAACACGCGGTTAGTTTTGTTCAAGTGTGATTGCGAGTAGTTGTCACACTTACGTTTGCAGTGCTTGTTTACGAGTGTTTTGTTGTGTTTATTGAAGATGACGAAACGTAGAGGCATTTTCAAGAAACGACAGTTTAGAGGAAAGAAGTTTAGAAAGCTCTCTGTACAAGAGGTTTGTCACCTGGCAACGATGTTTCTAATTGTAATTCTTCAACAAGTGCATCATCAAAGAAGCTCTCACCATTTCAAGAGAGTTACAACGAATTTACTGTAAGTGACAAGGGGTGCAGTATTATCATTATAAATTTGAGAATGTTATCAGATGTAATTTCTAAATTTGTACAGTGTAGACAGAGTGATGAGTCACAGAGTGTGAAAATTTGTGAGAGTGACAATGGGAGAAAATGCCTAGCAATTGCTTTGGATTTAATTTAGCCGTGATTTCATTTATGAGTTCTTCTTTTACATTGTAGAACGCTTTTCCAGTCGACAAATCGTATGATCGTGTTTTGATATTTCTTTAATCTTGCTTCTTAAAAGTTCTTATTTTTATTCTCTCTATTACTTAATGAGCGTTTTATTAATGTGATTTCGTATTATTGTTAACTGATTTTCATTTATGGTTTGGTTTCGCGATTCCTTTTTACTGTTTGCTCTTTTTAGTTGAGTCTTTTTAATTATGTTTGCAGCGATTATGAAGTCTATATTGCTTACTGTTCTCCGTAAGTAAAAGAATACGGTAATACCATATGCGTTTCGCAGCAGCAGATCTCGTTGAGTCTCCTTGTTGGAACTTCTCCACCTGAAATCGCTAAAGATAATTTATCGCTCTACGGAAAGCGATCGGCAAAGCCAAGTGCTATGCTGTGTCATGTCATGTGTATGGAATGCGGCGTCCAATTTTATTTCGTGAAATTATTTAGGTCTTCGGAGTAATATTCTCGACGAATCCCAAAACCGTGTAAAACTGCAGGTTCGCACCATCAAACCACACAACACTTCCGAACGACTTGCGTCTATATAATCACTGAATATTTCTTTTGAAATGGTTAAGGGTTATGAACTATACACACCTGACACTGATATCTTCTTCAATACCATAAAATATAGATTACTGCCTTAATGGCGGCTTCCAACAATCTCCTCTGAATCCGACATAGAACATCTCCCTTCCAATGTCCAACATGGAAAAATTATCTCTTTGCCGTAGCTTAATACAGTCTGTATATCTGTGTTATCGAGTTCGCAAAAATGGTTCAAATGGCTCTGAGCACTATGGGACTTAACTGCTGAGGTCATCAGTCCCCTAGAACTTGTAACTACTTAAACCTAACTAACCTAAGGACATCACACACATCCACACCCCAGGCAGGATTCGAACCTGCGACCGTAGCGGTCTCGCGGTTCCAGACTGTAGCGCTTAGAACCGCTCGGTCACTCCGGCCGGCTATCGAGTTCGCACGGAGATGCTTGAATTCCACAGAGTGTTTATCTGTCGCGCAGGTATTTTACATTTATCGTATTAATAGTCCGTCGCACTTTATTCATCGGTGTTTGCATGATGAAATGCTACAGAAGTCCCGTATTGGGCGGTGATTTTCTGTATAAAATTCTCGACCAAAACATTCACATCATGACTACCTTTCCCTAGCATATAACGGGACGGAATGTACTGGCGGTTGACAACATTATCTGCTGCTTATTAGTTTTGCACCTTTCACAATCACTCGCTAGTTGTCATAAGATTAAATTTTTGACATTAGCTGACTAATGTGACCATGGACTTGCGATCAACAATGCCTTCCGTTCATGCCCTAGGTAATATACGAGGGCTATTCCGAAAGTAAGGTCCGATAGGTCGCGAAATGGAAACCACGGTAAAAATCAAAAATGTTTTATTTGCAACAGTTAGATACACCTTGCAGCTACTTATCTCCATAGTCGCCGACCCGACTTAGACGTGTATCGTAGCGTTGTACCAACTTTCCCATACCCTCGCTATAGAAGGCAGCCGCCAGTGCTCCCCGCCAATTCTCTACGCTGGCCTACGGCTCGTTGTCTTGTGCCGAAATGTTGTCTTCATAACCAGCGGTTCATGTGACCAGAGCTGAAACTCAGAGGGAGACAATTACGGGCTGTATTGTGGGTACTCTCACATTTCCATTTGAAAACGATGCAGGAGCATCTTCATTGCCCCTGCAGAATGCGGCTGAGAATTGTCTTGAAGACGAAACAGCACGACAGTTATGTAATGTTAGCTGCATAGCTTCAGGGGAAATTTCTCACCAGGCCCCCGTACTTGGCGGCAGACACTATTTTCTAGACATCTTTACGCACTCACTGCGAGCTCAGAAATGAGAAGAGCGACGTGATGCTAACTGGGGTTATACTAGAGACACTACCCAACACATCTGTGCAAAGCTTTATCGGATTTTCATAGTCGTTTCCATTTCGTGACCGATCGGACCTTACTTTCGGAATAGCCCTCGTACCTCGAAATCCAGGTATAATCACTACAGGGTTTGTTGACTTCCTATCCGGTGAGAACGGCTGAAATTGTCTGTGTTGTAAGCTATTTCTTTTACATCAACATCGAGCGTAAACATTGTTGATGGGCGGCGCTGCTTGCAGTCCGTTGTAACTCAGTTTCATAGGATGCGAAACATGTCCATTCCCGCAACAAGATTCTGGTGTGGAATTTTGCGTACGTTCAACCTCACGCAGTTCATTCCGGCACTTCTTTACTGCCCCTTGCATTTGTTCGAGATCTTTGGAAATGTTTTCCACAGAATGAACTATTTCGTCTTTCCATTGCTTGAAGTTCGTTCCTAATTGACCTTTAACGTCCTTTAAGTCTTCTTTAATACTCTCAGCAATGGATAAACTTTCGATCAGCAATTAGCTTACCGCTTCTTGGATACTGGCATCCACACATAGCATCACTTGATTCTCTTTCGCAGATGCCCATTCGTTTAGCTTCCTGGAAAATTCCTGTTGTTGTTCGTTGAAATTTTCGCGTATGACTTTATCAGTCAGAAGCTATATTTGTTACTGTTTCTGTCAACTCGACTACGGAATTCCCCACTTCCTCCTGTTTCTACTTCATAGGATGCATTTCCTGTGTCACCTTTTTTAACTCCAAAGGAAATTGCTTTCGGGCCTCGCGCAACTCTGTTATTTCATTTGAGATTTGCTGCGTCACTAACGATTGAATAACCACTGACATATCTGGCTACTTCTGACGTAAGTCACACTGCTTTTGTGCCATGTCTGTTTGCTTTTGTAACATGGTTTGCACTACAGTTGACACGTCAGTTTACTTTTGTGACACATCCTCCTGCTTCTGGGATACAGCCTGTACCACTACAGACGAAAGTTTTAGTTGCTTTAAAATCTGAGCCATGGGGTTTGTCTCTCGCTGAGACGAAGCTGCTGTTTCCTCTACAGCAGAATTATCGCTCATTTCATGAACGTCTGGAAATTTTTACTGATCCATCTTTATTTGGGCTCTAGTTTTTACCATAACAAATCAAAAACCACACAAAATATCTAACAGGTTTCACACTTAAATACACTATAACATGAAATTTCACCTGAACGAATATATATTTCTCTATGTCTACTTCTGCAATACTGAAAAGAAATGAAAAATCTAACTACCTTTTCCTCTACAGACTGAGAATATTAATTTCACTGAAGGCTGTTCTGACTTTCGTATGTGCTGAGTCAGTCCTTCTGACAATTATTTTTTTCAATTTCTTCATATTTTTTATGCAGCCATTTCGTCTTAGCTTCCTTGCACTTACTATTTTTTCCATATTCCTGTATTTACCTGATCATTTTTGTACTTCCTTCTTCCATCGATCAACTGAAATATTTCTTGGTAAATGCCCTTCCGGGAATAAAAGTGTGTGGATGTCGATCTGAGCAGCTGTTTGGCGCGTAAGAAACGGCAAAATACGCCGTGCAAGTATCCAGACATTGGACGTTGGCCTACAGTGGAACCGGTGGTCGTCTGTGTCTTCCACTCTTCAACGGGTGCAGAGAGACGAGTCAGCTAGATGGATGCAATACAATCGATATCGGTTAACTTGTCTGCCATTCACTATGGCATACCACGCTGTTGACGTCGGATTCTAGAAAGCGGACATGGACCGTTTCCCATACGTGACGCCACATATACTGGGGAAACTTAGTTTCGATGGGGTTGGGTGGGGGACACTGTTGTCACACTCGGTAAACTGTTTCGTCTGAAACAGCCGTGTAAGTGGTAAAGACCGGCAGATATAACTGAAGTCTTGGAAAAAGCCGCCGGATGGGATGGTGGAGAGCAAAATTGGGGCAGACAAAGAGACCGGCGCAAAGTCTTGGAATAGGAGTCCAGTGAGGCTCTGTGGGCAACGATGCCAGAGTTTGAATTGGGAGCTGATGTACAGCACTGTGACTCTGGTCGGCATATGTATTGGTTCCAGCCCACCACGGTCCGGTGGGAGTGCAAGGGAGTCATACTGCACTTTGAGAAACGTCCCTGCGCTGACGAAGAAGCTCAATGCCATCGACAGACGTCGGGCCATGAGAGTTGGGACCGGTAGTGCTTGAGCCATATGTGATATACGGCAGGCATGATAGATGTTCACATATTGGGCGCGTAGGATAATGTCCAGGGCTCATAGCTGGTGATTTGCTAGGCTAGCTATGATGATTTGTAGCAGAAGCCTACCGTTAATAGCCGCTGATCGACGGAGATCGGCTGTGAATTCCATGCCAAGACATCGAACCATGGCGGAAGCGCTAAGGGGGGCGACGCTTCTCTCCGGCAGGCCCTCGCCTTTGAGCAAGACCTTGGATTTTGACACTTTGAGGGAGCTGCCTGATGCTTCGCCGTAAGTCGACACCCATGTCAGGGCTGCTCGAACTTCATCCTCAGTGCGCAGATAAAGAACGAATTTGTCAGCATAGGTCATGCAACAGAAACGGTGCACATGCAACATCATACCTTCTAAACGTTGACGCAGTCCCTCTAGCAGGGGTTCCAAAGCGAAAGCATATAAAATCGTGGAGAGGGAGCACCTTGCCGAACAGATCGTGCTATGGTGGCGTGAAGCGGCCGTTTTACTTGATTCTGGAGGTCGCACCAGTCAAAAGGCGCAAAATTACCATAATAATACCGATATGTTGAAGGGCTGTCCGCAAATAGGAGTGGTCTACACGGTCGAAGACCTGGTTAAAGTCCACAGATGCCAAGACACAAGGGAGACGTTGGTGACGAGCAAATGCTATCATGTCTCGGAAATGGCAAAGGGTCGTCGAATATTGTTCTCGCCTGGTCCTTGGCGATGACGTAAGTGCGACCTTCTTGAGTCAAGATGCCGGCAGCCGTATAAATATTTTCATATCGCTGTTCAGCAACGTGATTGGTCGATAATCATGGACGCTCGATCGCCCATGCAGTTTCTGATGTCCTCGAGAAAGGTGTTAGGGACCACTGTCATTGGGGACATCAGCTCTTGTGCGATGGTCGTCCATGCTGAAGCCAACAATTTACTTTTGTAAAATTCGATGGGGCTACCATCGGGCCTGGGAATCTGTTATCAGACCCTGCCTCGATAGCATCGAGTACTTCATCTGTGGTCCGTCTTCTTGGAATTCATGTGCTACCTCCACTGGGAGAGTGTTCATAGTAAGCTGTGCGACCTCTCTGATCAGTTGCGCGGAATGCGGTACAGCTGCATACAACCCGGTGGAATGATTGTGGAGAGCATGGCCGATGGTTTGTTGGGTCTCATGCTAGTGCCCTTCCGCATCACTGAAGGCTCCAGTCATAGTATTATGCTAGGAAATGAGACGCTTAAAGTGTTACATGTGTTTTGCTTTTGGGGAGAAAAATAATTGGCGATGGTCGAAGTAAGAATATAAACGTGGAGATTAATAACTCCAGTATAAGCGTTACATGTACAGGGTGATTATAAATTAATTATACAAAGTAACCTTTAATTGTGAAAAGGGTAAATAACTTACAGAAATGCTTGATATAGCATTGAATGCACTATATCTACATGTTTTATTCCCGCCTAACACTGTTAGTTCCTGACGTTCTCACTACTAGCTTTCATGCGGGAACGAGTTATTGCAAAAGTCACCATCATCGTATCATAAAACGGTACAGAGCGTGCAAAGTGTTGTTTATGTTTTCATGAAGCCAAATCCATTACTTCGGTTCGGAGACAATTCTGGACTAAATATCGCAAGCTACCACCTGAAAGGCAAACTCTTATTAATTGGTACAATCGTTTCACCGAAAATGGCTGTGTATCACGTAGGACGCCGGGTTAAGTTCGGCCAGCCCTCTCTGAAACAACAAGTGAATTAGCTCGTCAGCCATACTCTGTAGTCCGAGTACATCTATGAATATGCCTAGTGTCATAATATGGAAGGTATTGCGGAATCGCCTAACGTTCACATCCTAAAAGCTGGAACTGCTGCAGGCTTTAAGAGAAAGTGACAAAGAAAAACGAGCTGAGTTTTGTGCGGATATGCTTAATGAAATGCAGACTGAAGATAATTTTCTAAATAAAATTGTGTTCAGTGACGAAGGCACCTTCCAGTTCTGCGGCAAATGATTCGGCATAATGTTCAGATGTGGGGTGAACAGAAAGCACATCACGCAGTCGAACATGTAACGGACTCACCTAAGGTAAATGGTTTTTACGCTGTAAGCTGTAACAATTTTTATGGTCCTTCCAGCAAGATGGCGCGCCACCACGTTATCATCGTGAAGTGGTCACGTCTCTCCGTAGGAATGTGCCGACGGACTGGATGTGGTGGAACAATATCCTGGTCACCACTCTGGTACGGCGCGCCGCGGAATTTGAATCGGCGCCAGACGTCATGGACGTCGAAGACCCCTAGAGGTCTCTGCACCATCGCGCCGTAAGCTGTGGCGGCGCGCGCCTCCTGGCCCACATGCAGCGCGAGGGCGCCACAGTGGAACACGTGGTCCCAGAGGCTAATAGCGGCGCCCCCGATCGTGTATTTAAGCGCCTGCCTCTCGCGTCTGCCTTCCGCGTCTTCAGCCGAGCTATTCTTTCAGTTTTATGGGCAATACTTCGATGACCGACCCAGCCGTCTTGTTCAGGTGCTGCGAGTGTTGCTGTTACGAGTACTCGCTGCCTGGACGCCAACTAGACTGTGAGCAAGTTTTGGTCTCATGCCGCTGTTTATAGTCGAGTTCGATTCCCGAAGTCCACTGCGCCCCATCACGCTCTTTTTTTTCACAGAACACGTACTGTTACTCCGTAAAACGCAAATACCCTCAGCGTTTACTAACTCTGATGGATCTCATGGTCGCAGATATTTTTCGAAACTGAGTGCCGGACTTCACGCGTTGTCGAAATTGACTCCTCCATGCCTGTTTATTAGATTTTCTCACAACTCAGTTTCGATAGAGTCCTTAATATGCTATCCCAGAAACTTTACGTTTGCAACACGATATTGGCCTCATCATATTTCATTTCATGATGACATTCGATTGCAAGTCGAAGGAAGAGAAGCCAAAAATCGCTTATCTGCCTTATTCTGGCCCATTATCCCGAAAAGGTCGGTAGGCTGCTACGGCAACTTGGCATCCAGTGTGTGGTGTAACGTATCGACACCACGCAATGGCGTATCGATGTTCGTAACGGAAAGGCAAGTTTCCCTAGGATGCCGACAGCGGTCACGCGGGACCTAAAGTACCTCGTGGTGCACGTCCGCCGAGCTACACGCCCAGCGGCTGTGTACTGCAAGCGCCTCTGCCACCGCATAAAGCCTAGTTTATGCTACGACATTGGGTTGCGCCACTCGTTGCATGGAATGAGTTGCACGCTAGTGGTTTTAATATATGACTGTAGACACAGCGACACCAGTATACACTTCAGTTTCGTCGTGTTGTCGGTCCCTGAGACGTGTCTGAAATGAAAGTTTTGGTAGCTGCACGTCGCACGAGTTGTGATGGAGTTAAAGCTTGTTGCGTGGAATCCCTGCTTGAGAAAAAAATAAGAAACGTGTCTCGATTCGTGGCTGGATGAAGAAAAGACGCCAGCTCGGTTGCTCAGCATCACTGCTGAAATAATTTATAACGGAAGATCCAAGAAGTTCTTTTAATTATCTTAGAATGTCACCAGAACTGTTCACGTTTGTTCTAAATAAAGTTATGCAATAAGGAATAAAGGAACAGTAATGCATGAAGTACTGTCACCAGAACTGAAATTACATATCATATTGGGTGCATTACAATCGAGATCACTCGGCGTGCTATAAGATACGGTTCTAGTTGGTGATGACGCTATTTCATTAACACCAATAATTATTAATATTAACAGTAACAATTATTAACAAAAAAATGGTTCAAATGGCTCTGAGCACTATGGTACTTAACATCTGTGGTCATCAGTCCCCTACAACTTAGAACTACTTAAACCTAACTAACCTAAGGACATCGCACACATCCATGACCGAAGCAGGATTCGAACCTGCTACCGGAGCGGCCACGCGGTTCCTGACTGAAGCGCCTAGAACCGCACGGCCACATCGACTTGCTAATTATTAACATTAGCACCAATAATTATTCGAAGCAGGCCGCTTTAAGAAGATAGATCTGTACAGTGGCAATATTCCAAAATTCTAACATACACTCCTGGAAATTGAAATAAGAACACCGTGAATTCATTGTCCCAGGAAGGG
This sequence comes from Schistocerca nitens, assembly GCF_023898315.1. Taxonomy (NCBI): domain Eukaryota; kingdom Metazoa; phylum Arthropoda; class Insecta; order Orthoptera; family Acrididae; genus Schistocerca; species Schistocerca nitens. The sequence goes on from NC_064614.1 coordinate 1,026,098,035, forward strand.
GAAACTTTATTGACACATTCCTGGGGTCAGATACATCACATGATCACACTGACAGAACCACAGGCACATAGACACAGGCAACAGAGCATGCACAATGTCGGCACTAGTACAGTGTATATCCACCTTTCGCAGCAATGCAGGCTGCTATTCTCCCATGGAGACGATCGTAGAGATGCTGGATGTAGTCCTGTGGAACGGCTTGCCATGCCATTTCCACCTGGCGCCTCAGTTGGACCAGCGTTCGTGCTGGACGTGCAGACCGCGTGAGACGACGCTTCATCCAGTCCCAAACATGCTCAATGGGGGACAGATCCGGAGATCTTGCTGGCCAGGGTAGTTGACTTACACCTTCTAGAGCACGTTGGGTGGCACGGGATACATGCGGACGTGCATTGTCCTGTTGGAACAGCAAGTTCCCTTGCCGGTCTAGGAATGGTAGAACGATGGGTTCGATGACGGTTTGGATGTACCGTGCACTATTCAGTGTCCCCTCGACGATCACCAGTGGTGTACGGCCAGTGTAGGAGATCGCTCCCCACACCATGATGCCGGGTGTTGTCTCTGTGTGCCTCGGTCGTATGCAGTCCTGATTGTGGCGCTCACCTGCACGGCGCCAAACACGCATACGACCATCATTGGCACCAAGGCAGAAGCGACTCTCATCGCTGAAGACGACACGTCTCCATTCGTCCCTCCATTCACGCCTGTCGCGACACCACTGGAGGCGGGCTGCACGATGTTGGGGCGTGAGCGGAAGACGGCCTAACGGTGTGCGGGACCGTAGCCCAGCTTCATGGAGACGGTTGCGAATGGTCCTCGCCGATACCCCAGGAGCAACAGTGTCCCTAATTTGCTGGGAAGTGGCGGTGCGGTCCCCTACGGCACTGCGTAGGATCCTACGGTCTTGGCGTGCATCCGTGCGTCGCTGCGGTCCGGTCCCAGGTCGACGGGCACGTGCACCTTCCGCCGACCACTGGCGACAACATCGATGTACTGTGGAGACCTCACGCCCCACGTGTTGAGCAATTCGGCGGTACTTCCACCCGGCCTCCCGCATGCCCACTATACGCCCTCGCTCAAAGTCCGTCAACTGCACATACGGTTCACGTCCACGCTGTCGCGGCATGCTACCAGTGTTAAAGACTGCGATGGAGCTCCGTATGCCACGGCAAACTGGCTGACACTGACGGCGGCGGTGCACAAATGCTGCGCAGCTAGCGCCATTCGACGGCCAACACCGCGGTTCCTGGTGTGTCCGCTGTGGCGTGCGTGTGATCATTGCTTGTACAGCCCTCTCGCAGTGTCCGGAGCAAGTATGGTGGGTCTGACACACCGGTGTCAATGTGTTCTTTTTTCCATTTCCAGGAGTGTATGTGAATGGAGACCATTGCAGCGACGTTTTAAATAGATCAATATTGAATCAAGAATACAGCTTCTTGAACTTGTATAGCCTTCCCTCATGTCAACAATATTCCTTAACTCAAACTATGGGATTTTAGTCTTGTAGACGACAGCATTGCCACAGCTAGGATTACACTTGCTTGCACCTTTCTTAATTCAGTTGTATATGTGCTCCTAACTAAATAAATTTTGCCCTGCAGCTGAGATATTGTCAAACCATCTACGTTATGATCGCACATGACGGTCTCAGCGGCAGCAATATGTTGCTTATCTGGTAATCAGCATCACTGAAATCCCACAAACACCTATCAAAGCATAGATATCGAAAAAGTGAACATTATTCTCAGTTCCCCACTTCATATTTCAGTTTGTCTACACTCTACGAACACACATAACCTCAAAACTCATGCAAGTAGTGTCGCCAAAGTTGGAACACGCCGAAAGTGTTTAGTTTTACCAACGAGTTGCGCAAACGCACGGCGTGCATGCGCAATGGCCGGTAGCGCACTTGCCTGCAACCTAGTGTCGTCAGTATTAAGACTGCCGGCGACAGCCGCTCGGCCCACTTGCGCTCGAAGCAACTTCGTCACGTGACACTACGCGGACGCCGTGTAGTCATGGCACAAACACCATTGATCGTACTTAGTGCAGAGTAATGATTAACCCGTGGTCTAGATCAACGTGAGCAGCTGCGGTGCGAGAGGTCCTTGGTTCAAATCTTCCATCGAGTGAAAAGTTTAACAGTGCGGCTCTCGCAGCCGAGCGAAGCAGACGTGCGGTGTGTGCTCTCCGCTGTCAGAGAGGGCCCGCGCGCCTTGTTTACTTTCTTCGGCCGACACTAACGTGACGCCGTAGCGCTACAAGACCATGGCAAACCAATACAGAAGATCAACCTTGAAATTCACATTTCGGAACGACTTTACCCGACCAAAGGCGCTCGAAGTCGAACGCTTTTTAAAAGAGGAAGCCAAGATCCCGGCTGCCGACATTGTCGGCATTCACTTTTCGATCGTCAGTAGCACGGTCTATGTAAAACTCATAAACGAAACTACATGCGACAAGGTGCTTCGTGAGATGAAACAAGAACTACGCTTCTGCCACGCAGATGGCAATGTTGGCAACGTCGAGGTCGGCCACGCCGCAATGGGACTGCGGACTATACGCATATTCGAACTTCCATTTGAACTCCCGGCGGCAGAAGTTGTAGCGGCGCTCCGCCTCTACGGCACGGTACACGAACACGTGGCTGAAAAATGGACCCAGTTTAAGACGTATCCAGTACTCAATGGAGTACGCCAAGTGCGCATAGATCTCCAACGACACGTGCCATCCTATCTACAGATAGGAGGATGCCGGTCCATAGTTATTTACGACGGCCAGCCGAAGACGTGTTCCGGATGCGGCAAGGAAGGTCACCTTCGTTCCGAGTGCCTCCAGCGTCGGATCACACAACTCCCACCGAAGGACGTTGCACCACCAGCGACGAAGACTATTCTCCGCACAACAGACACAGCCGACCGTTTCAGCGGTACAGGAATCACTTTCCACGGACAAAAACCTAGATGATCCGCCGACCTGGCCAGTGGTGGAAAATAGTACTACGACTCTGGAGCTACCGAACGCGACAGACATTGACGGCAGTAAGATGGCAAGTGATTCCCTTATTGTACCGACCGAAGCGTTTGTTCCGGCGGAGCGTGAGTCAGTGCCGTCTTCTGACAATGAAGGCCATGTACGGAAACAGCGATCACCGAAACGCCGAAAGCGCCGTCGTCGGACCGTGTCGGAACACAGTGGTTCGCATTCGGCCGGGGAAGAACAACTGACCACTCAAGAAGCCAGCCGCGAAGCTGAGGCTGTTTCCACTGACTCCAACCTTGCAGAACAGACAGAAAAACATGTAGCTTTCGACCATCAGCCCATTGACAGAAACAGTGAGCAGCGGGAAGGTACCAGTGCAGGCAGCGAAGTCGCCCGGTCCCTTACTATCAAACATTCCGAGGCTATGGAACATGAACAGACATCCGCGCCCACTTCGTGGGCCGAGGACGTCGAGACACAAGATCCCGATCCGCGGCCAGCTGAAGCGTCGCCGGATCATGCCGCATAAGCAGCACAAGGAGGACCGCGTTTGGCGGGGGGTGACATCACTTCCGATGTTCGCTTCTCTCCAACTTCAACATGGATAACCTCGCCCAAACAACGCGTTGCCAGGCTTACCGCCTGGCGACTATGAATATCAATATGATCAGTTCTCCTGTCAAGATCCAACTTTTGAAAGAAACCATACGAGCCATGGGAGTAGACTTTGCTTTCCTACAAGAAGTGAAAACGACTGCACTCCCGCACTTTTACGGTTACGCCACACATGTGACGCCCGGTAGCCCTGCAGACACCGGAGTGGCAATATTAGTGCGTGAAGGTATTGAAGTTACCGACGTCACTTTTCTTCCCTCCGCGCGAGGAATAGCATTTACGGCACTCAACACCCGATTCATTAATGTTTACGCGCCGTCGGGTACCACAAGACGTCACGACCGCGCCAGATTCTACTCTACAGATGTCGCTCCCCTTTTCCTTGGACGATACGACCACAGCGTCTTCGCCGGCGATTTTAATTGCGTACTTCACCCCAAGGACCAAATCCCACATTACATGCCTTGTCCGGAACTGGGTGCGATGATCCAAGAACTTCACTTGAGCGACACGTGGGAAAAACTCCACGGTAACCGATCTGGCCACACTCACCTTACCAGTCATTCGGCCAGCCGACTTGACCGCATATATGTGTCACAAGATCTCACACAAGGTGTGGTGGACGCCGAACTATGGCCTCAAGCCTATTCCGATCACAGTGCCTATATCTGCACTATACACCTACGCCCCCAACAAGTCTGGCGCAGCAATGGCTTTTGGAAGCTCAACATAACTCATCTCCAGGACCTGGATTGCCGTCGGCAAGTTGCAGCAACGTGGACTGACTGTGAACGCCGCCACCCACGGTACACCTCGACCCTTGAGTGGTGGCTCCTCTGTGCCAAACCAGCAATCCGTAGGACACTTATGCAATATGGCAAGGACGTGACTGCGTGGCATCGACAGACCCTCGATTTTTACTACGCGGCACTCAGGGACCTCGACGCCTTACCCCCTTCCCCGGAGAGACAACATGACTAAAGCAGAATCAAGGCTCACATACTATCATTGACGAAGCGCCGACTAGAAGGTGCAGTAGTCCGCTCGCGACGGCACGACCGAACGGTTGCAGAGGAACCCACTATGCATCACGTTGTGGCGGATAAGCGCCGACAACGCCAACATTTAATCACACAACTCAGGACACACGACGGTCGCTTATGTACGACCCAGGCAACCATAGTAAAGGCGGTGGGGGATCATTTTCGTCATCTTTACAAGGAAAGAACCGTCGATGACGAGGCCACTACTGAAGTGTTACAGCAGGTAACACGTACTATCGACGAGGCTACCGTGAATGCACTAACAGAGAAAATCTCACTCGAAGAAGTCGAAGACGCTGTGGACAAAGGTGCGGCCAATAAGTCTCCTGGCCCTGATGGATTGCCCATCGAATTCTACCGGACTTTCCGTGACATCATGATGCCTCGCTGGGTTATAATGTTCCGCGAACTTATGTCTCCAGACTGTGTTGTGCCGCCAGCGTTTGTAGAAGGTCTTCTCATACCGGTACACAAGCCAGGTGGAGGGCTATCGATTAACGACTATCGGCCGCTTACAATGCTGAACGCCGATTACAAGATTTTCACCAGGATTATGGCGAGCCGTATTAAGACGACTTTGCCGATGATCCTCGCTCCAGAACAGACGTCGCAGGGGGGAGAAGCCAACATACACATGGCCACCGGTGACTGCAGGGACTTAATAGCGATCGCTTCTGCGTGCCGTCTGAGAGCGGCGATCGTCTCCGTCGATTTCAACCGCGCCTTTGATAGAGTGCACCACAACTTTCTCCTACGAGTGATGGGCTGTATGGGATTCCCCCCGGGCCTCATCGACACCCTACGGCGTCTTTGGACCGCAGCCAGCTCACACGTCCAGGTCAATGGAAGGACGGTAGGACCAGTACCCATTAAGAGGTCTCTAAGACAGGGTTGTCCCCTTTCTACCTACCTTTATGCAATCGCACTCGAGCCACTCCTAGGGGGCCTTAACCACCGCCTATCTGGCATCACGCTGCGGGACGTCACCTTTCGCTATAGGACATACGCTGACGACCTGCTACTGCTGGTTCGTTCCAATGACGAAGTTCGAAGCGTACTAACCTGGATTGAGCGATACGGACAGGCCGCAGGCAGTCTTCTGAACATCAACAAGTCGGCGGCGTTGGATATTGGGCGTGGTCTCGGACCGGAAGCCCTCGCTCCCCTCCCACCAGTTTCTGATCTGAGATATTTGGGAATCACGTTCAAGAAAGACGTACGTAAAACAGCTGCAGCAAACTACCGACGGTTATTACAGATCATACGCGCAATGGTGCGACAGAACCTGCTCCGGGACTTGAATCAGCTACAACGTGTTGAATACCTGAACCTCTACGTGGCATCAAAACTCAACCACGTGGCACAGGTCCTCCCACTACCGCTGCAGATAGGTCGCCGGCTTCAGGCGGCCTTCAGTTACTACGTTTCCGCAGGTCATATCTTTAAAGTACGATACGACACTCTTACCCTCCCAGTGCACAAAGGAGGACTGGGATTGGTAAACGTCAGGGCGAGAGCAGCTGCCCTTTACATGAGCAACATGAGGAAACGATGGAAAAGTCAATATACCTCTCTCACGGGTCGTTTACTACAGGTCCTGATGCCAGTCTCTAACGTCCCGCCGGTGTCGGTAGCGCACGTCGCACCACAGCTCTCCCATATGTCGACCTTCATTCTTGATTACAGCTATGTCAGCTCGAACTTCTCCGCCACACGTCCACTAAAGGCGAAAGATTTTTATACCAACCTTATGCGGGCTGTTCCCCATAACGTGGTGGAAAACAAGTACCCTACGGTTCACTGGCCAAGAGTGTGGAAAACGATACACCACAACTTTCTGTCATCCACGGTGCGTTCGAAGTGGTATCAGATCGCCAACAAAAAATATGCCACACGACAGCGACTTCACACAATTGGACTGGCAGACTCCCCTTATTGCCCAGATTGTCACCATTTGGATACCGATGAACACCGTTTTACTTGCGCATCATCGTCCGGAGTTTGGCGACTAACACAGAAGATATTGGCTTGTTACCTCCGGGTCACACCTGAAATGATTGACCCTCAGACCCTACTCTGTCCCGATGAAACTTACTTTCCGGCTGCAAAATATCATGCGCTTACATGGTTCAAAGGACTTACCGTCGCCTACATCTTTAGCGACGGAGAGAAAGAGCAGCTTGATTACTGGTGGTTCCTACAAAATGCTCACAATGCCCTCGAACGCACACCGAAATACCGTACGCTGTTCGCAAATTATTTACGCAGCGTTTTCGTTAACCCCCCACTCAGCTGGGGAGTGCCAAGCTGCGGCTAATGTTATGTGCCGCATCACACTAACGGCTGAACGTTCTGCCTTGTCAGCCATGAGCGAAGGAAGAGACAAGCTGCTGCAAGGATGCTGTTCTCCTTGAGGCACTAGCGAAGCAGAATGCCCTTCAAAGCAGATGCCCTTCAAAGGCGCTATTGGAGATATCAGATAACGATGGCGAGGCTCCAAGTGGAACCAGTTACATTATTGAAGAACCTTTTAGTTGGAATTACATCAGTGATTTATATTTTTATTTTTTTTTATTACTCTTTTATACCACCTTTGTTGTTAACACTTACTTGTAACACTTAGTTACTAGAATTCTCATTTGTACAAGTTACCTAAATGTAATCATGTATTAAAAAAAAAAAAAGTGCCAAGGATAGCCCTAACCTTGATTTCCTATATTTCCCCTGGTATATAGGCAGCTCTCTGGGGTGGGTTTACTCAGGAGCCAACGCCTGAAGTGGATCAGATTTTTTTGTTATAGGCTGAAAAGTGGCGGTGGCACTAGAAAAAAAAGGGGGGGGGAAGAAAAAAAGGGGGTAGCGAACAAACAAAAAAATAAATAAATAAAAAAAAAGAGACCACGGCGCTTCTTGGTTCTCTTTCCTTTATGTTGCCTATCTTACACATGGACTACTCAGTTTGTATATTTTGCTTATTTTAGACAAAAAAAAGGGGTAGCGACTTTGATCCATAGTCAAAACGTCTTCGGTCCCGGGTTCGATCCCCGCCACTGCCTAAATTTTGATAAATAATCAGCATTGGCGGCCGAAGACTTCCGGCATAAGAAGTCAGCCTCATTCTGCCAACGGCCTTGTCAAAGAGGGCGGAGGAGCGGATAGAGGTTCAGGGTACTCACTTGTCCTAAGGGTGGGAAATTGCCCCTAAAGGCGGAAGAATCAGCAATGATCAACGACATGAGGATGCAGAAGGCAATGGAAACCACTGCATTAAAGACACGTAACGTGTATCCACAGGACATGTGGTCTGTATTTGAAGAAGTGTCTTGATGATCTCTCCATTGGCAAAAGATTCCGGAATAGTCCCCCATTCGGATCTCCAGGAGGGGACTGCCAAGTGGGAGGTTACCATGAGAAAAAGATTGAATAATCAACGAAAGGATAACGTTCTACGAGTCGGGGCGTGGAATGTCAGAAGCTTGAACGTGGTAGGGAAACTAGAAAATCTGAAAAGGGAAATGCAAAGGCTCAATCTAGATATAGTAGGGGTCAGTGAAGTGAAGTGGAAGGAAGACAAGGATTTCTGGTCAGATGAGTAGCGGGTAATATCAACAGCAGCAGAAAATGGTATAACAGGTGTAGGATTCGTTATGAATAGGAATGTAGGGCAGAGGGTGTGTTACTGTGAACAGTTCAGTGACCGGGTTGTTCTAATCAGAATCGAAAGCAGACCAACATGGACAACGATAGTTCAGGTATACATGCCGACGTGGCAAGCTGAAGATGAACAGATAGAGAAAGTGTACGAGGATATTGAAAGGGTAATGCAGTATGTAAAGGGGGACGAAAATCTAATAGTCATGGGCGACTGGAATGCAGTTGTAGGGGAAGGAGTAGAAGAAAAGGTTACAGGAGAATATGGGCTTGGGACAAGGAATGAAAGAGGAGAAAGACTAACTGAGTTCTGTAACAAGTTTCAGCTAGTAATAGCGAATACCCTGTTCAAGAATCACAAGAGGAGGAGGTATACTTGGAAAAGGCTGGGAGTTACGGGAAGATTTCAATTAGATTACATCATGGTCTGACAGAGATTCCGAAATCAGATACTGGATTGTAAGGCGTACCCAGGAGCAGATATAGACTCAGATCACAATATAGTAGTGATGAAGAGTAGGCTGAAGTTCAAGACATTAGTCAGGAAGAATCAATACGCAAAGAAGTGGGATACGGAAGTATTAAGGAATGACAAGATACGTTTGAAGTTCTCTAACGCTATAGATACAGCAATAAGGAATAGCGCAGTAGGCAGTACAGTTCAAGAGGAATGGACATCTCTAAAAAGGGCCATCACAAAAGTTGGGAAGGAAAACATAAGTACAAAGAAGGTAGCTGCGAAGAAACCATGGGTAACAGAAGAAATACTTCAGTTGATTGATGAAAGGAGGAAGTACAAACATGTTCCGGGAAAATCAGGAATACAGAAATACAAGTCGCTGAGGAATGAAATAAATAGGAAGTGCAGGGAAGCTAAGACGAAATGGCTGCAGGAAAAATGTGAAGACATCGAAAAAGATATGATTGTCGGAAGGACAGACTCAGCATACAGGAAAGTCAAAACAACCTTTGGTGACATTAATAGCAACGGTGGTAACATTAAGAGTGCAACGGGAATTCCACTGTTAAATGCAGAGGAGAGAGTAGATAGGTGGAAAAAAATACACTGAAAGCCTCTATGAGTTTGAAGATTTGTTCAAAAATGGTTCAAATGGCTCTGAGCACTATGAGACTTAACATCTAAGGTCATCAGTCGCCTAGAACTTAGAACTACTTAAACCTAACTAACCTAAGGACATCACACACATCCACGCCCGAGGCAGGATTCGAACCTGCGACCGTAGCAGTCGCGCGGTTCCGGATGATGCGCCTAGAACCGCTCGGCCACCGCGGCCGGCTGAAGATTTGTCTGATGTGATAGAAGAAGAAACAGGAGTCGATTTAGAAGAGATAGGGGATCCAGTATTAGAATCGGAATTTAAAAGAGCTTTGGAGGACTTACGGTCAAATAAGGCAGAAGGGATAGATAACATTCCATCAGAATTTCTAAAATCATTGGGGGAAGTGGCAACAACACGACTATTCACGTTGGTGTGTAGAATGTATGAGTCTGGCGATATACCATCTGACTTTCGGAAAAGCATCATCCACACAATTCCGAAGACGGCAAGAGCTGACAAGTGCGAGAATTATCGCACAATCAGCTTAACAGCTCATGCATCAAAGCTGCTTACAAGAATAATATACAGAAGAATGGAAAAGAAAATTGAGAATGCGCTAGGTGACGATCAGTTTGGCTTTAGGAAAAGTAAAGGGACGAGAGAGGCAATTCTGACGTTACGGCTAATAATGGAAGCAAGGCTAAAGAAAAATCAAGACACTTTCATAGGATTTGTCGACCTGGAAAAAGCGTTCGACAATATAAAATGGTGCAAGCTGTTCGAGTTTCTGAAAAAAGTAGGGGTAAGCTATAGGGAGAGACGGGTCATATACAATATGTACAACAACCAAGAGGGAATAATTCAGTGGACGATGAAGAACGAAGTGCTCATATTAAGAAGGGTGTAAGACAAGGCTGTAGCCTTTCGCCCCTACTCTTCAATCTGTACATCGACGAATCAATGATGGAAATAAAAGAAAGGTTCAGGAGTGGAATTAAAATACAAGGTGAAAGGATATCAATGATACGATTCGCTGATGACATTGCTGTCCTGAGTGAAAGTGAAGAAGAATTAAATGATCTGCTGAACGGAATGAACAGTCTAATGAGTACACAGTATGGTTTGAGAGTAAATCGGAGAAAGGCGAAGGTAATGAGAAGTAGTAGAAATGAGAACAGCGAAAAACTTAACATCAGGATTGATGGTCACGAAGTCAATGAAGTTAAGGAATTCTGCTACCTAGGCAGTAAAATAACCAATGACGGACGGAGCAAGGAGGACATCAAAAGCAGACTCGCTATGGCAAAAAAGGCATTTCTGGCCAAGAGAAGTCTACTAATATCAAATACCGGCCTTAATTTGAGGAAGAAATTTCTGAGGATGTACGTCTGGAGTACCGCATTGTTGGTAGTGAAATATGGACTGGGGGAAAACCGGAACAGAAGAGAATCGAAGCATTTGAGATGTGGTGCTATAGACGAATGTTGAAAATTAGGTGGACTGATAAGGTAAGGAATGAGGAGGTTCTACGCAGAATCGGAGAGGAAAGGAATATGTGGAAAACACTGATAAGGAGAAGGGACAGGATGATAGGACATCTGCTAAGACATGAGGGAATGACTTCCATGGTACTAGAGGGAGCTGTAGAGGGCAAAAACTGTAGAGGAAGACAGAGATTGAAATACGTCAAGCAAATAATTGAGGACGTAGGTTGCAAGTGCTACTCTGAGATGAAGAGGTTAGCACAGGAAAGGAATTTGTGACGGGCCGCATCAAACCAGTCAGTAGACTGATGACCAAAAAAAAAAAAAAGTGCTGTGTGATTGTTGACAATGATGAGCTAGCCTTTGTTTCTTGTTACATCACCCTTAATGAGTTTTTGAAAGTTTGGAGATATACAACTTAAGTAAATCTCCTGTGTGTTGTGTTGACTAGTTCGCCAAGCATTTCTGGTTCCGTCCCGTTTTCCCATGACGACATTTGCCACACCATTCTGTATCCCATCTCTCCTTAATATAGTGTATGAAGTTGTACACACAGTGTATGTCGCTTCCTTCAAATAAGTTAAGAAATATTCATTATAATGTTAAAGACGATGTAAGTCTGCGAAAACCAGATCTACACCGCATTCCATCCGAATGTGTCTTACGTTGGGCAGACTATCAGAACAGTCGAGGAGAAATGGAAGGAACATCAGCGACACACTTGACTATTGAACTAAAGATGTTAGAACACCTAACAAACAGGGATGATGATTTCAAATTAAAAGACACACCTGGGGTTTTCCACATCCATCATATGAATTGAAGTCTGAAAAATGAGCCCGCGATCATATTTGTGGCACTTTATTTTACAGGTCCGTCTTGATCGCTGCACTTATTATGTACCTACATGTTGAGTTTGCCGTTGATGCTGCGTCAGAATATTTTGTGTCCTGAGGATGTAAGTAGCCGAAATCGGTAATAGTGAAGTATAAAGGTTTGTGTGATCAAGACGGACCTGTAAACTAAGAAAAACATCCATCATAATTGGAAAACGATGAAGGGAATTTGCGTTTCACAGAGTGTCAGTGCGTGCTCTATAAAACAAAAGAGCGTCTAAGGGCGGAGTGGACGCTGGGTATTGAACTCGGTTATACGAGGTGTGTGAGAAAAGTAATGAGTGATTTTTTATCTATCAAAGTTTTTATTTTTCTTCAAACAACAATGTTCTCTCTTTTAAAGTGCACAGGCGGACTCATTGTTCGCAGTCTCGGTAGCAGCACTGAAGGGCTTCAACAGGTAACGCCTTTGCCGGCCGAAGTGGCCGTGCGGCTAAAGGCGCTGCAGCCTGGAACCGCGAGACCGCTACGGTCGCAGGTTCGAATTCTGCCTCGGGCATGGATGTTTGTGATGTCATTAGGTTAGTTAGGTTTAACTAGTTCTAAGTTCTAGGGGACTAATGACCTCAGCAGTTGAGTCCCATAGTGCTCAGAACCATTTGAACCCAGGTAACGCCTTTAATATGTCGGTTACATTCTTTTGAATGTTCTCCAGAGACTGAAAATGACGTTCTTTTAAAACATTTATTAATTTTGGAAAAAGAAAAAAGTCACAAGAGCTCAGATCAGGTGAATAGGGGAGCTGTGGAACAACAGGAATGTCTTTTGAGGTCAAAAATTCCGCGATGGACGTGGCCATGCGACATGAGGTGTCGTCATGATGCAGAACCCATTTGTCTGCAATGTCTTCTCTCACTCAATTCACCCTTTCCCCTAGCCTTTGAAGGACATGTTTATAAAACACTTGGTTGACAGTTTGTCCTGGAGGAACAATCTTACAAGAGCATGTGCACCTATGACGTTATCGTCGGTCTTTGGAGATGAAGGTCTCACTCAGCGAGGTTCATCTTTAAAGTGTCCTTGCCCTCCCAAAACTGATCTGTGCCAGTGAAAAATTTGTGCCCTTGATAAGGAATGACCCTCTTAGGCCTCTTACAACTTTTCAAACATCACTCTCATGGATTCCCCAAGTTTAACACAGAACTTCATGGCATAATGTTGCTCTAAATTCCGCTGTTCCAAATTCGTAACACACAACGAAAACACAACTACAATGATGGTACTCTCAAAAATTACATGATGGCTTCACACAGCTTTAACTCAGAGTGAGCATCTCGAAGCGATGAAGAATTGGTTTACACAAGTAGAACAACACAGCATTGCCTGATCGTTCACAGTATTAGCAGTCTGTCCACTTTTCTCACATAGCACATAGAGAGCGGCATGAGACCAACCTCACTGTCTGATTGGAGTGGAGGGAGCGAGTACACATAATAGCAAAACTCATAGCACCTGAAGAGACAACTGGGTCGGTCAGCAAAACACTGTGGAGAAAATGGAAACAACTTCGCTGAACACCCATGAGCTCACCACTGAACAATGGTGGAGTCACCCCAGTCGGCTATTCTATTCGCTTTGTCGGTTAACGCACTCCCTTTAGCTTTATTATTGCTCTGTGTGTCATCGGGTAGCTGTTCAGTGCAGCAGAGGGTCACGGCGGCCGCGTTACGAAGTTTTTCCTGTTACAGCACGAAGCAGAGGAGGTATGTTGGCAGCACTGGCGGCGATGTGCCAGTGGGTGGGCGCTGTGTCGCTGGCGTCGCTGCTGGTCTGGTTGGTTGGCACCGCCCTGGACAAGCTGAGGCCGCTGCGACTCCTGGACAACCTGCCGTCGCGCGCCGTCCTCATCACAGGTCAGCTGTCACTGGGTAACCAGCCTACATAACAGAGTTCCACATTTACATGGTGATTTTACCTATCTTTGATGTTACTTGTGAGACCACTGCAACATGGGTATAAAGTCTTTCAATTAAGATGATGACCAAATATTAGTTACCATGCATGGAGAGTCTGGTCTGTATGCTGGTAAAGTAAGTAGTTACGTCACTGGCAAGTGTATTCTAGAGCTACAGCATTCTATAACATGAGCATAGTTCGACTTCCAGAGATTATACAGCATAGCAAAGAAACCTTTGGTAACAAAAGAAACATGTACATCCACAAAGAAGGAAGTACAAATAAACTACCAAAAAAATGAATACACCCTTTTACAGATTTCCAGTTCACTCAGGATTTATTGTTGCAACAATGTATATGGAGTACACAAAATGATTACAGTTACACATTACAGCACAAGTGGTTCTGAGGTACCAGATGTCGACCGATGCTGAAACACCGATATCATAGTGTATAGATGGCGAACGCTGTCCTGGGATACGGTATTCCATGCCTACTCGACCTGTTCATGTAGTCCTGCGAGAGTTAGTTGACGATTTGCACAAGTATATTTTCTTCTCATCGTATCCCACACGTGCTCGATTGGAGACTAGTCCAGTGATCATGTTGGCCAGAGAAGTTGCTGCACGTCCTACAGAGAATGTAGAGTTTCACAGGCAATGTGTGGGTAAGCAGCATCCTATTGGAACAATGTATGGTCTTCCTGTTGCAAGAACGGGAAGAGAACAGCCCTAAAAAAATTCTACACTTACCGAGTGCTTGTTAGCGTTCCTTCCAGAAACACCGAATGTGAACGAGAGTTATAGTTTATCACACGTCAGACCATAAGACTTAATGTGAGGGCGGTGTGCCTTGGACTATTGCACTCTACGAGACATCACTCACCAGGTCTACGTCTTAGGCGCAAACGACTATAACCTGCATGCAGGTAGAGTGTACTTTCATCGCTGAAAATCACGGCACGCCATTCCATCTTCCAAGGGATCCCCTGACGGCACCAGGAGAATCTTGCCCGTCGATATTGTGGTGTGAATGGAACAAGGGATAGGTATGTGCGTGCCCGTAGTTGTACTGCTAATAACGGGTTCGCAGCAGTTCGTGTTGACACATCTGGACTCACAAGGCTTTACCTGTTGTGGTATCTGCCCTTACAATACGACAATCCTAGAGGCCTGTTGCCGCGCAGACGTCAGCAACCTCGTCTACTGGTGTGAGAAAGTTCACGTGACCACTGATGTCAGCATCGTTGCACAACTGACGCAGCACGTCCAACGTGTGGCATTTCTTCGAAAGGACCATCCCACCAATCGGAAGGTCACAATTTAACCTCTCCCAAACTCTCTCAGTTGGCTGTAGTAAGCATGAATGCGCCTCCGTTGCGTGGTTGCCTGCTTGCTTTACACATTTTCACTCTATTGATCCTTCTAGCTGTGAGCATTGTCTGTTAAAGGGTAGACACAGACGCAGCTCTGGTAGCTATGCCACTACGCTGTATGTTGACAGACAACGTTGAAACCGTTGTCAGTACATCAACTACCCCACAGATGGCATATGCCATCATCAGATCAAAATTGACATCGTCTTCTAGTGTATTAATTTTTCCCAACTGTGTATTTCAGGAAAAAGAGAAATCTGTGGTATAAGACACCTAGGAACGAAATAAATAGGAAGCACAGAAAAGTCAAGGCGAAATACCTGCAGGAAAAGTGTGAAGAAACCGAAAAGAAATGATCATCGAAAAGATTAATTCAGCATGTAAAGACGTCAACACAACTATCAGTAAAATTAAAAGTAATGGCGTCAAAAGTAAGAGTGCAATGGAAATTCCGCTGTTAAACGCAGAGGAATACTAGCACACCTCTGTGATGTCAAAATCTGAGATGACTTAGGATACTGGTGCAACATTACTATGATGTCAGAATCTAAGATGGCTGACGAGGGATTACTGGCGCAGCTCTATGACGTCACAAACCCATACGCTAGGACAAATGGAAATAACTTGCTTGCTATATACTGCCTGGTGCTGTAGAGATCTGTATGGCTATTTATAGCAGTCATGTCACTAGCGTGGAATACCATTCTGTCTGTCGTAAGCTAAACAGTTCCTCTCTGATGTCACCACGTAAACAGTTGTTTAAGTTTGGTCAGCACATATGTCATATAGCATCGTAAGCCTACTTTACCCTAAATTTAAGGAACTGCCCATTTGATGCCACAGTTCAGTAAAGTCATTCTGGAACGATTGAGCCTTTAACATCACACCAGCGGGAATGGTCCTCCGTGGACTCTGGACACGCCACTGCTGCCCTCACGCTGCCTCCAGCATCCACAGTAGCTGAGCATGTCCACAAGCCTCCACAGGTGGATTGCACAGACACTGTTGCCGCTGCTGTAGCATTACTGTAAGACATTCACTCTTGTCACTGTCGAAGACTGTCGCACAACTTCGTGCTAGAGTGCTATGCCACCTATGGGCTAGCATACAACACCACTCTAGCCACCATCTGGTGTATGTGGACTGCTGCGGCACTGATGTCACGGTGTTGTTTGCTCACACGATACTAGGCTTGCTCCTCAGTGGGTCCAGACATGAGGATATTCAGCCATCCTCTACATTCTAGAGATGTGTGACAAAGCTGTCTGGGTCATTTCCAGTTAGTTGCAGCTGGAATACAATAAGAATAACTGTTATTCACGGCTTTTCCACAACATGGAAAACTGCTCCAACATATTGCTGAGTCAACCTTCTTTCCCAGCACGAACAATCGAGTTATATGGCTTGTCGGGCAGTACGTTTATTACATGGTGGGGATCAGATATGACCCGGACCCTTGTGCCTTTTACCCGTATATGGTTACGGCACATTGGACGTGGCAAAGGATGCAACATTATCGTGCACTTTTTGCGATTATGCTGTATGTTGTATTTAATCGTCAAAGAGTTGGATAATGAGTAAAATCCCTTTTATGTTTGCATGTTTCATTCCTGTTACCTTGCATCTAGTTTTAAAAAAAGTGGTGAGTTAACCAGTCCTCGTGTTATTTTCGTCATGGTCCCTTTCCAGGTTGGTTGTTACACAATTTATTTAATTTTTGTTGTCTGTTTGACTTGCTTTATTTAATCAATAAAAAATGAAGATACTGGCCAAGTAAGTCACCTCGCAATGACGCAATGAATTAAGCAGGAAGTGCGGGGATGTTAAGGCGAGATGGCTACATGAACAATGAGGAGGAATCGTAAAAGAAATTATTGACGGAAGGATTGACTCAGCATACAGAAAAGTCGAAACAACCTTCAGTGAAATTAAAAGCTGCACTGAGAGTTCAGTGAGAATTCCACTGTTAAATGCAGAGGAGAGAGCGGATAGGTGAAAAGAATACATTGAAGGTCTCTATGAGGCAGGGGAATTGTGTGATAACGTGTTAGAGATGTGTTAGAAACAGGAGCCGCCAGGGAAGAGATACAGGAGCCACCAGTACTTGATTCATAACTTAAAAGAGCACTAGACGACTTAAGCTCAGATAAAGGTTTCGGAATAGATAATATTCCATCAGAATTTCTAAAATCTTTTGGGGACGTGGCAACCAAACGACCATTCCCGTAGCTGTATAGAAAATATGATACTCTCGATATACCACAAGTCTTTCGGAAAAACATCATCCCCAAATCTCTGAAGATGGCAAGAGGCGACAAGTGCTAGAATTATAGCACAGCCAGCTTAACAGCTCATGCATCCAAGTTACTGACAAGAATAATACGCAGAAGAACACAGATTAAAATGGAGTATGTGTTAACGACGATTAGTTCGCCTTTCGGAGAGGTAAAGGCACGTTGCTGTTGGTAATGGAAATAAGGTGGACGAAAAATCAAGGCACGTTCATGGAATATATCAAGATGTAAAGACATATCTGAAGATACAAAGACGGATATGCATAGGGAAAGACGGGTAATATACAAGACGTACAAAAACGAAGAGGGAACAAAAAGAGAATGAAGCGCTCGAATTAAAAGGAGTGTAAGGCAGGCATGCAGTCTTCCGCCCATATTGTTTAACGTATACATCAAGGGAGCAGTGATGGAAATAAAAAAAAAGTTTCAAGAATAGAATTAAAATTCAAGGTGAGCGGATATGAATGATAAGATTCGCTGATGACGTTGCTATTTTCAGTGAAAGTGAAGACTTAGAGGCGTGTTGAATGGAATGAATAGTCTAACGAGTACAGAATATAGATTTGTGATATGCGGCTCTACGGCAGAACGAGTCAGAAGACTGACTATTAAAAAATGAAAAAGAGGGGTGGGGGGAGGTGGGGTACGGGGCACGCGTGGACGAGCTAAGGAAAAAAAACACAGGTAGCGTGTCGGTCAAAACAAGGTCACAGCCTTAACTCAGAAAACACTGAAAGCAAGTTAGCGATTAGAATTTCAGCGCCACGGCTACCTACGTACACGTATAAGTGAAAGTAGCTAGTCTGCATGGGCCACATGGAGCTCTCTGTTTACAGAACATTTTAAAAGGACATTCCACACAGCCGGCAAAGTAGGTAAACTGGTACCAACCACTGCCATGGCATGCGTGGCAAATGGGAATAATTTCAACCCCAGTGGAAAAGATTATTACTTTTAAAAAATCGGAAGTCCACAGGCTTAAAAAAAGAACTCAACAAACCTGAAAAACAAGCAGATACTTATGTGTCAAAAACTGTCAGGTTACCATAGCTCATAACGTAAGATAACACTCTCAAACCCCGCTCCAGAGGAGGAGTGAAACTCAAAAGCAAAATCAGGGAAAGAAATAGTATTTTATTCTACTGAGATAGACAGTGAAATATCAAAATTCAAGTTTATTTACAATGGTTCTTTTAAAATTGAGACCGTTCCTCACCCTAATGCTTTCTGTCTTGTATGACCTACGTCAGGTAAAAGATTGGTCAAGCATAACATAATCGATCTGAGGCGTTACTAGAGTAGAAATTATTGATGTTTGTAAGGCAAATGTAAAAAATGAAATAAGATTTGAAGCTGTAGTAGTGAAATAAAGACCAAGATACTAAGACTTTTGTTTAAACTGCATGTGAAACATAATGAATCGACGCTTAGATAAGGTGGAGAAAGGGTACATATAGTAAAGAGAACGTGAAAAGGGGGAAACTGCAGATGAATGAATGGTGGATATACACTACGTTATCAAAAGTATCCGGACATTTGGCTGAAAACGACTTACGAGTTCGTGGCGCCCTCCATCGCTAATGCTGGAATTCAGTATGGCGTTGGCCCCCCCTTAGCCTCGATAACAGCTTCCACTCTTTCAGGCATACGTTCAATCGGGTGCTGGAAGGTTTCCTGCGGAATGGCAATCCATTCTTCACGGAGTGCTGCAGTGAGGAGGGGTATCAATGTCGGTCGGTGAGTCCTGGCACGAAGTCGGCGTCCAAAACATCCCAAAGGTGTTCTGTAGGATTCAGGTCAAGACTCTGTGCAGGCCAGTCCATTACAGGGATGTTATTGTCGTGTAATCACTCCTCCACAGGCCGTACATCATGAACAAGTGCTCGATCGTGTTGCAAGATGCAATTGCCGTCCCCGAATTGTTCCTCAACAGTGGAAAGCAAGAAGGTGCTCAAAACATCAATGTAGGCCTGTGCTGTGCTAGTGCCACCCAAAACAACAAGGCGTGCAAGCCTCCTCCATATAAAACACGACCACACCATAATACTACCGCCTCCGAATTTTACTGTTGGCATTACATACGTTGGCAGATGACGTTCACCGGGCATTCGTCATACCCATACCCTGCCATCGGATTGCCACATTGTGTACCATGATTCGTCACTCCACACAACGTTTTACACTGTTCAGTTGTCCAATGTTTACGCTCCTTACACCAAGCGAGACGTCGTTTAGCATCTACGGGCGTGATGTGTGGCTTATTAGCAGCCGCTCGACCATGAAATCGAAGTTTTCTCACCTCCCGCCTAACTGTCATAGTACTTGCAGTGGATCCTGATTCAGTTTGGAATTCCAGTGTGATAGTCTGGATATAAGTCTGCCTATTACACATTACGACCCTCTTCAACTGCCGGCGGTCTCTGTCAGTCAACATACGAGGTCGGCCTGTACGCTTTCGTGCTGTACGAGTCCCTTCACGTTTCCACTTCACTATCACATCGGAAACAGTGGACCTAGGGATGTTTAGGAGTGTGGAAATCTCGAGTACAGACGTATGACTCAAGTGACACCCAATCACCTGACCACGTTCGAAGACCGAGAGTTCCGCGGAGCGCCCTATTCTGCTCTCTCACGATGTCTAATGATTGCTGAGGTCGCTGATATGGAGTACCTGGCAGTAGGTGGCAGCACAGTGCAACTAATATGAAAAACTTATGTTCTTGGGGGTGTCCGGATACTTTTGATGACACACTGTAGAAGTGAGAAACATACAACCACAAAAATGCTAATATGTGAAAAAAAATACCATAGATGTTAGAGAACTAGTTACCTATTCTGAAGGAAGATGAGATCTAAGTGGAATTGATTTGGTGGATAGAAACCTGATACAAGACTACCAATCGAAAGTCAGAGATGGAAGTAGTACTAATACCTATTACGAAAATAAGAAAATTATTGTTATGTAATCAAATTTAAGAATGTTGCTATAAGAAAAGACTCCTAGTGAAGCATTAATGTGCTTAGAGAAAAATGTACTCACGAAATAACAAAATATTACATGCGTCAGTAATGTAAATAAAGGCAATATTTAATGTGTTCGGATAATAAAGTGTAATAAAACTTGCTTCTTGATGTATCTAGTTAAATGATTAATGAAATGGAATGGAATGATAGAGTGCCATTGTTGGCCTGGAGGGCCCCATCCGGGGAAGTTTTGCCGCCGAGTGCAAGTCTTATTTCTGTCGACGCCACATTGGGCGACTTCCGTGCTGGTGATGAGGACGAAGTAATGATGAGGACAACACAACACCCAGTCCACGAGCGGAGAAAATCTCCAACCCGGCCGGGAATCGAACCCGGGTCTGTCGCATGGAAGGCCAGCATGTTACCACTCAGCTAAGCAGGCGGACTAAATGATTAATAATTACATGTTTTACACTATACAACATACAAATATTATCTCATGTTAAGAGTTCAAAGAATTTTTGCAGAATTGTGGTATAATGATAATTATATTTTATTTCTTGATCATTACGAACTGTGTTCCATGTATGGATGTTCCATTGAATCTGTAATTGTCAATACAAATTAATTGAACATGGGGCATATGCAACATTACAGATCTGTGCCTCACATGCTGAACAGTAACTTGATTCTATGATTTTAAAACCGTTTCTTGTAATTATGTGTACTGACATTAGTGTCTACGATACTGTAATATGTTACTAGGAGAACAAGTAAGAAATAACTGTATAAAAGCATTTTAGTAAAGACACTGGCATTGTCAGAGACATTAATACCTTACAGAGCCCAGACAATAGCTTTTAATCTAACAATACCATTGCTGGAGTGAGTGCACACAGTCATAGTAGTGCAGGCAAAATGGAGGGTTGCGAATCATCTATAGTGGATATGTACTTGAAATGTTGGCCCAGTAATGCAAAATTGAGATTGTTATGGAGTTGGTATTCCAATATTTTGCAAGGCAAAATTTATAAGTGAGCAAGCATGTGTGTGGGCACAGTACCTGGTTATAAGTGCCTGTGTGTCATCGACACTTCGAAAGCAGGATGCCAAATCGTTAGCATTAGCGATGCAACAAAATCAATGTACACCTAACGACATCCTCATCAGTCATTGTTTTAGGTTCCAGGGCGAAAGCCAGCAGCGCCGAGAGGGGACACCCCTGTCACACTAAGCGCCTAACCAGGATCGGTTGTATGAACATACCATTGTACAGCAACCAGGACGTCATGCCATGCAGGAAGCGTATGACCACCTCAACAATAGTTTCTGGGTATTCCCTGGCTGAAGTCTAAGGGCGCAGAAGCCAAGGACAAATGCTGAGTTCGAACGAGAGCAGATTCCTGTAGCGACAGAGTGCTGTCCCAATGTTGTATGCTGTGCCTAGCGATGCCTGATCGTAGGAGACGGTATAACACTGCCAAAATATGCGTATAGATCGTGATATTGCTATTTAGGAGAGTTAACGGGTGATAGTCACTGACCCGTTTGAAGTGTGTGAACAGGCACAATGAGGCCCTGTAGCAAGGCACAGGGGGACTCTTACTGCAGGGACATCAGTTCTCTACAATAACAATCCACCTGGATGGTACAAGATGTCGGAAAGCACGATAAAATTCAAGGGGGATGCCGTCAGGGTCAGGTGACTTGTTAGCAGCTCCCTGTCAGATAGCATCAAGGTATTCTTGTTATGTTACTGGTGTCTCCAATTCCAGTGATGCGTCCTCTGATATTTTGCCCAACATGAGCCGAGACATATCTTCAATGACAGCTGGTGAACGAGGGTTGTTAGCGTACAACCTAGCAAAATGCGCGTGGAGGCACATCCAGTTCCTCATTGGATGTCAAGTTGTCTGCCTACGTCATCAGTGATGAATCGAACCAGGTAGCGACTTGAATCCCAAGTCACCTCCATGAGTTGCTGACAGTCGGGAGACGCCAGAAGGGCCACACTCAGCTTCCGAACACGCCTTCTATTCGACACCCTCTGGTGGTCAAGGGTGACAATGCAGACATATGCTGCATGATCGGAAAAAGTAACATGCCAAATTTCAGCCAGTCGGGTTCTTTGTACCAGTGAGTGTAAAATATAAAAGCGATTAAGATGTGTAGAAGAATGTGCAATGTTGTGCGTGAGACTGGGGCGGTCATCATGAACGTGTTTTCACGTGTCCACAAGTTGGAGATGGTCGGCAGGCGTGCAGAGCTCTGTGCAATGATTTTTGGGGTGGAAGGTGGAATTAAAATCACTACCCGGCAACAATGCATCTTGCCTCCCTACGAAAAGAAGTGAGACCGCTTCCACAAAGAAGTAAGAACCTTCTCATTGGCTCCCCAATCCTGATGGAGCAGGGATGTTAATCATTTGGGCATCTAAGGTACTGGACGCCGTCGACAGGTAACCGTTCACAGATGAGGATCGCTATACCGCTAACGGTATCTGAAGCGTGGAAGACGAATGGATTAAGAAAACCATCGAATGCACTTCTTATAGGAGGAACGTCAAAGTCCGCCGCTGCATGAAGTGTAACATTCATCATCGCCATTTTATGTGGGCCACAGATAGCATTGATACTGATCGTACGTAGGCAGTACGTTGCTGTCGATATATGGGATCCAGTAGTGTCATTCAGCCGGGGCATACCATACAAGACGGTTGAAGACACGACATTCACGATGATGAGGTAGCGGGGACACAACCGGTAAAACGCACCCATCGACGATATTCACAAGCCGTTCCAATTCCTCAATTTCATCTGCCCAAGAAACAGAAGCAGCACCATTTCACTGTGCAAGAGTAGTATCATCAGGAGCGCCCGCATGACGGAGACCTCCAGAGAAGGCTATCAACAGATGGTGCAGGTGGCGGAAAGGAAGTCATCACAGGTTGCGGAGAACAAACTGCTGAGGCAGGAGGCACACTCAACAGCAGGTCTTCCGAGATGATTCATCATCCAATGTTGGTTTGCCATCCTGTGCACCCTACCTGAGGAGACAATCTCCACATGGCGTACGACTACCGTTCTTGAGCTTCTTCGGTGAATTCTGCTTCCGAACGTGTTCCATTTTGGAGTGGGATCAGCCGTCATCTGACGCCGCCTCAACTGGAAGGAAAGCAGAGGTTGGTACGACGTCCGAGCCGACGTCCAATGCTACTGTACCGTTATTTCTCGGGTTAACCAGCATCCAAGGCGTCGTTTCCGTCGGAGATGATGAATCTGAAGACTCGCCTCCCTGTCAGGGTCCAGCAACGATGGCAGATTGGACAGAAGTGGGCCGGTGCATCTGACACCTTTGCAACGGCGGCGTAGTTGACAAGGAGCACTGTAGGTGTTACAGGTGGTGCGAGGTCTCCTACCAGCGTCTCTATCAAGCGTCTACAGAAGCCGTCCGTGGCCCTCTTGGCCACACTCCACACAAGATCGCCGCTGACCGCCGTACATCACCATTGTCCACACGCCGCCAATCATGAAATAAGAAGACATGTGCTTCATGAATTGCAGTTTGATTTGACGCACGCCATTTAAGACGTGGTAGGACTCGAAGGTCTGCCATTTTTTTCGCGATGTGACCGATGAAGTTTCCGTAAAGTCGACAGACAGATACGACCACATCTTGAGGTACCACAGATGAAATTCGAAAACATGCAGGGTGCAGATCAACCGAAACACCTCCGACAGAGCCATCAATGTGTCTGAATTTCAGCCTGTGGGTAAAATGTCGCAAAACTTCTTTGGTCCTCTGTTTGATGTACACGGTGCTGTTCGTGAAGGAGAAGTGAATTCCTAGTACATCTAGAGGTGCGAGATGAAGCTCATCACATATGAACTGTTCTACTGTGCTCGAAGTCGTGCATGTTCCACTTTAAAGGCGATCTTTATAGTCGCACAGCGGTAAGATAACGCCCTTACAGGTCAGAACTTGAAGGAATACAGCGACGTAGCACCGCGTGCTAGTGAGTAAACAAAAACACGCCCATGTCACGGCTAGGAGCCGTACTGGCTGCGTACTGTTTATGTACGAGCAATCGTACAAACTGTATAAATACACATAAAATTTTCAGATTCTATTTTCTCGAAAACGGTTGAGAGTTGCGCCTTCCTATTTACATCACTGAAGTCGTAATCATGCCCTGCACATCCTGTCAATAAGAATTGGATTGGTGAGGGGAAGTTCGTACGGTCCCCATGTTAGATGAATGAAACAAGACTATTGCACAGTTAAGTTGTTCAATTTTTACTGCACTTACCTGTAACGACAATAATTTTTTCAGACCTGTATGTGTGTCTTTTGTTTCAAAAGGCTGCAATTGGAGTCTACTGAATGTAATTTCCTAACTTCAGCATTTCGACTGAGTTTTTTTTTCTGTGGTTGATCTTTAGAGCTGAATATCTCGAAACATGTAAATTTTTGTTGGTTCGCCCTGGCAGAGGACCTTCCATATTATCAAGACTTTATGGTATGAAGGCAAGCGGTGACAAATGACCCCAGCTTTAAAGTCCCTCGAATCTGGCTGGAAGAGTTGGAGTATTATATTCACTCGTTGAAGAGTCGTTGTGTACCACTGAGTAAGACGCGTTGAGAACCTGTTCTGAAGGAGGGCGGCTGGCAAGCGATTTTAATGAGCACCTACGGTGACCTTGGTCTATTGCGTTAGAAACACGCTCGCCACTGACGTCGGGTCAGCTGATTGCCCAAGAGAGTGCGCAGCCCGGCCTACAACGAACGTGGCTCACTTTGTGGTCGCGTGCTTGGCGTCATCCAGAGGATTCCACGAGCCAGCCAGATGCTCCTTCGTTTATTTATTCATTTATTTAGACCGTTCGGTCATATCTAATACAATCCACTACATCAGTGGTTCCCTAGCTGGACATAATTACATCCCGTGGGGTAAAACTGAATTCTCTGAGGGATAAAAACAAAGTG
Source organism: Schistocerca nitens (assembly GCF_023898315.1). Taxonomy (NCBI): domain Eukaryota; kingdom Metazoa; phylum Arthropoda; class Insecta; order Orthoptera; family Acrididae; genus Schistocerca; species Schistocerca nitens. Next base: position 1,026,123,282 of record NC_064614.1, read on the forward strand.
GTTCATTTATGTTTCGATCACGAGACAAAGTTATTGTAAAGGATCGTTACTATTACCACTGTTTTATGCGAGCTTAGTACCGACTACACAAGCAGTCAATAATTACATTTGTTTCCAAATCCTAGCATTAACGCGTGACTTAACGTAGTGGTTACAGCTCCTCACAAGGTCCACTTACTAGATAAATTATACGATGCATCTGTGACAGTAAAATGGGCACATATACATCACATAATCTTAAACGTCTCATGAAAATATCTTCTCCGAGTTGTAGGTACCTGGCTCTGAGCACTATGCGACTCAACTTCTGAGGTCATCAGTCGCCTAGAACTTAGAACTAATTAAACCTAACTAACCTAAGGACATCACACACATCCATGCCCGAGGCAGGATTCGAACCTGCGACCGGAGCGGTCACGCGGTTCCAGACTGAAGCGCCTAGACCGCACGGCCACACCGGCCGGCTGTAGGTACCTCCCCCAGTAAACCAAAAAATGCTTCATTTGTAGTAATGAGCGAACTAATTGGCAGCACAGCTATGACAGTGTGAAGGCTACCACACTGCTGTAGGACCCTAACATTATTATTATTCTAGATTATTCTCCATTAGGACCGAGCGAGGTGGCGCAGTGGTTAGCACACTGGACTCGCATTATTCGGGAGGACGACGGTTCAATCCCGCGTCCGGCCATCCTGATTTAGGATTTCCGTGATTTCCCTAAATCGCTTCAGGCAAATGCCGGGATGGTTCCTTGACAGGGCACGGCCGACTTCCTTCCCTAATCCGATGAGACCGATGACCTCGCTGTTTGGTCTCTTCCCCCAAAACAACCCAACTCAACTCTCCTTTAGGAGAGCGTGCGAAAGTTGAGCCAATTACAGCTCTACTTTCTTTCTTCTTTTCTTTTCTTCCAATAACCTCTTCAGCAAATCACTGTGTTTTCTCTCCTTTTCTTCTGTCCATTCTTTTCCTGTTGTTCCTTTCGTTCAGACTTTTTCTGTTGTTTTGCATTACGAGATATTGCTCTTTTGCTGTGGTGATTCCACGTCAGTTTGTACTGTACGCCTTTACAGTTTGGAAATTCTTTCTGTGTTGGAGATTGTGTTCAGTCCTGTGGGTTGAATGGTTTCTCCTAAGTACCTGAAATCAATTACCTCTGAGATTTTTCCAAACTACATATTCAGTGGAAGATTTCCAATTGATCTGATGTTCATATACTGAGTTATTTCATGGGGAAATTTTGGGTCCGTTTGACAGGAGATTTCATGTAGCCTATCTAGCGCTGGTTTGGCTTCATCTTTTGTTGTTTGTTAATACAGCCAGGTCATGAGCAAAGGCCAGGAGTTCCACGGTGACTCTTTTCCTTCCTCTTTTCCAGTTTAGATACCTTTGACATGCTGTTGCCATACTTTGATAATTTTTTGCAGTACAATGTTGAACTACAGTGGTGATAAGCTGCCCCTTGTCGGACTCCTGTGTGAATTTCGAATAAGACTGAGATTTTTCTCATGAATTTCACTTTTGAGGTGCCTTCTGACACATTTTCTGGGTGGTGGCTCTGGCTCTGGTTTCTCTATCGACTCCTAAATCTCCTCCACTATTAAACAGCGTTTGTCTGTCAACAACAACTTAGACTTTATTTGAAATCCATAAATGTGACTGTATTGTTCGGACATCGTATGACGTGTAGCGTGGTTTTGAGGTTCCAAATCTGTTCATTACAGGATCTTCCTTTCCTGAATCTCGCCTAATACTCGTCGATTTTTGGCTCAGCTTGCGGCTCAAGTCGTTTCAGCAAAGCTTTACAACGGTTTTTATAAGATACTGGAAGAAATGGAATTCCACTGTAACAGTTCGGATATGTTTTGCCTCCTTTTTTGTGCATTGGATGCATCAAGGCGCTCTTCCATTTTTTGGGATTTTCTCTGTTTTCCAGACTTATGGTATTATCCTGTGAATTCTTGTTGTTACGTTTTTGAAGGTCCAAATTATATAATTCTGCAATAATTCCATCTTCTCTAAGTGCTTTGATTTCTTTAATGATTCGATTATTTGGCTCTGAGCACTATGGGAATTAACATCTGAGATCTTCAGTCCCCTAGAACTTAGAACTACTTAAACCTAACTAACCTAAGGACATCACACATATCCATGCCCGAGGCAGGATTCGAACCTGTGACCATAGTAGCAGCGAGGTTCCGGTTTGTAGCGCCTAGAACCGCTAGGCCACAGCGGCCGGCTTTGATTATTTCACTATTTCTTAGTGTGAAAGTGGAAGCGAATCAGGATGTGGTGGTTGTTTCACAAATCGACGTTGTTCAGATAGCCGTTCACAGTTCAGGAGTGCACTGAAATACACTATTGGTCATTAAAATTGCTACACCACGAAGATGACGTGCTACGGAGGCAAAATTTAACTGACAGGAAGAAGATGCTGTGATATGCAAATGATTAGCTTTTTGGAGCATTCACACAAGGTTGGCACCGGTGGTGACACCTACAACCTGCTGACATGAGAAAAGTTTCCAACCGATTTCTCATACACAAACAGCAGTTGCCCGGCGTTGCCTGGTGAAACGATGCTGTGATGCCTCTTGTAAGGAGGAGAAATGCGTACCATCACGTTTCCGACTTTGATAAAGGTCGGATTGTAGCCTATCGCGATTGCGGTTTATCGTATCGCGACATTGCTGCTCGCGTTGGTCGAGATCCAATGATTGTTAGCAGAATATGGAATCGGTAGGTTCAGTAGGGTAATACGGAACGCCGTGCTGGATCCCAACGGCCTCGTATCACGAGCAGTCGATATGACAGGCATCTTATCCGCATGGCTGTAACGGATCGTACAGCCACGTCTCGATCCCTGAGTCAAGAGATGGGGACGTTTGCAAGACAACAACCATCTGCACGAACAGTTCGACGACGTTTGCAGCAGCACGGACTATCAGCTCGGAGACCATGGCTGCGGTTACCCTTGACGCTGCATCGCAGACAGGAGCGCCTGCGATGGTGTACTCAACGACGAACCTGGGTGCACGAATGGCAAAATGTCATTTTTTCGGATGAATCCAGGTTCTGTTTACAGCATCATGATGGTCACATCCGTGTTTCGCGACATCGTGGTGAACGCACGTTGGAAGCGTCTATTCGTCATCGCCATACTGGCGTATCACCCAGCCTGATGGTATGGGGTGCCATTGGTTACACGTCTCGGCCACCTCTTGTTCGCATTGACGGCACTTTGAACAGTGGACGTTACATTTCAGATGTGTTACGACCCATGGCTCTACCCTTCATTCGATCCCTGCGAAACCCTACATTTCAGCAGGATAATGCACGACGGCATGTTGCAGGTCCTGTACGGGCCTTTCTGGATACAGAAAATGTTCGACTGCTGCCCTGGCCAGCACATTCTCCGGACCTCTCACCAATTGAAAACGTCTGGCCAATGGTGGCCGAGCAACTGGCTCGTCACAATACTACTCTTGATCAACTGTGGTATCGTGTTGAAGCTGCATGGGCAGCTGTACCTGTACACGGCATCCAAGCTGTGTTTGACTCAATGCGCAGGCGTATCAAGGCCGTTATTACGGCCAGAGGTGGTTGTTCTGCGTACTGATTTCTCAGGATCTATGGACCCAAATTGCGTGAAAATGTAATCGCATGTCAGTTCTAGTATAATATATTTGTCCAATGAATACCCGTTTATCATCTGCATTTCTTCTTGGTGTAGCAATTTTAATGGCCAGTAGTGTATTTGTCTAGACTTTCACATGTATTCTTTGTATCAGTTTCGAAGGAACCATCAGGTCGTCGGTAATGTAAGCTAGGAGACTGGTACCCAGTAAAAGTTTCTCAGAAAGGTCTTGTAAAAATTTCGGAAGTTGTTCTTGGTAAAGTCTTCTTCTATTTCAATCAGTCTCTCATTATCGCATTTGCATTTTTTTCGCCAAATAATTTTAGAGGCGTTTCCCGTACCTCTAAGAACACCTGCGACTTTTTTGTTGTTTTATGGCTTCTGAAAGCATTCCATGCATTAATCGATTTTTCAACAGTTTGGTCGCATCTGATGTTCCACCACCTATTTTTTCTCCTTCTCGTAGGTTGGTCTAATATTATTGTTTGCTTTCCTTCCTCCACGATTTCAAACCAGTTTGTAGTATCCATCCTACGAAGTTCTTCTACGATTTTCTCCTTGTTGAGTTTTAGATTTCGCAATCATTCCGGAAACTTTGGGGTACTCTAGTCCATTTTCTGTTTGGCTATTGGTGTTCCTCGTGAAGATAGCAATATCGTCAAACTGGAATTCTCCGAGTTCTTTCTTGGGGAATTTCCATGTCTTTAGTTTCTGTGCAGGTTTCTTGAATTCCCCTCCCGCCGGTGGTTCGAGTCCTCTCTCGGGCATGGGTGTGTGTGTTGTTCCTAGCATAAGTTAGTTTAAGTAGTATGTAAGTCTAGGGACCGATGAACTAGGTGGTTCGAGTCCTCTCTCGGGCATGGGTGTGTGTGTTGTTCCTAGCATAAGTTAGTTTAAGTAGTATGTAAGTCTAGGGACCGATGAACTAAGCATTTTGGTCCCTTAAGAATTCACACACATTTGAACATTTTTTGTTTCTTGAATTGTGTTGACAGAATTTTGAGATTAAAATTTTTACAGAAGCTTATAAGGTGTTCAACATTTTTATTTCTCCTGTAACGAGCGGTGTACGATCTTGTTATTGGCTCGTGTTTCTTTTCTCTTCCTAAGAAGTGAACCTCCCCATCGCATCCCCGTCCGATTTAGTGTTAAAATGGCCCACTGGATAGCCCATCAGAAACTGAACGCAGATCAAGCATGAAAACAGGAAGAAAGTGTAAATCAGCTATGAAATAAAGGTCATCAGAAACTGAACGCAGATCAAGCATGAAAACAGGAAGAAAGTGTAAATCAGCTATGAAATAAAGGCAAAATTGGAACAGTTAACGATCCAAGATTAGCAAGTGCATCATCGAATGATCCAGCAGAGTGAAGGCGTCGTGGTCCACTGGGAGCCGGCACGGTAGCTCAGCATGTTAGGTCAGACGGCAGATTGCCCACTGTAATGAAAGAACTGACGAAAGGAGTCAGCTATCAACTTCTAAGGGATGTCATCTGACGTCCGCACAGACCAAATGCGACGAACAGTAACAAACACGAATGAAGAGACGTTAAAAAAAAAGAAAAAAAAAGGAAAGTGGTCACGGTGATGGACAGCAAGGCGGATAAGCCACGTTCAAGTCTTCCTCATGTCATTTAATTTTAATTTTTTTTTCACAACATTATGAACTGTCCGCCCGATCATTGAAGTGTTTGTCTCTTTCTGTAGTCTTGGCGGTTGTCATACTACACATTGGTTATAGAATATGAGAGATATAGGAAGAATACATTACCGTCTCAAGTAAATATGAAGAATAGTGAGAACAGGCGACATACCACTTACACGTCTCACAGAAAGGAAAACAACAAATAAACGGATGCAAACTATGTTACAACAAAGGAAGACAAGGGTCAACACCTCCAAAATGGAACGCAACTTGGCAAAGACGTTAAAAACATATGTTTCGACAGAGCACAGAGAAACTGTGTGACTGTGAAAAATGTTGCGTTCATTTGTTTCAGCTTAAGTGACAAACTGTTATGTTTTCAGAAGTTCCTTAGGAGTGCTCATATTCACATTCATTCAAACACCTAAATTGTCAAGGTGGCATATCTCATGCAGTGAGAAGACGTAGAAGTTAGACGCACCAATAAGAGATTCCTATCATGTGAAGCACGTACTGTCGCTAACACCGTGTATGACGCACCAGACATGTTTTCCGATGGAAGACTCTGTTGACTTGTTGCCTTGTCATAAAAGATTTACTGTTACCATTCGATAGCCACTTCATATCGGCTGCTGATAGAGTAGCTGTGCAGGAACAACTTTCATTACAGGTCCCTTCTTTACACCTCGCTGGACTTTACGTCAGGACACACAAACAGATTTGAATACAGCAAACAGCGAGGAAAAAGAAGAAGGAAAAAAAAAAAAAACACGACACGCTCGCTTTGCAGTCCAACACCATGACCACTTAACAACGGCATCGTGGCTCATTCCCGCTCGTTCATTGTTTCTATTTTACTTTTTTATAGTTCAGTACGCCTTCTTCCTGTTTTCATGCTTGATCTCTGTCCAGTTTTTGACGGCCTGTCCATTGTGCCCTCTTACCACTAAATCTGAGGGGGGGATGGGGAGTTCCCCTTGTAAGTGCCCACTGAAGTCACGTAGTGGAATCTTGATGTGATGTTTAGGAATTTTGTTCGTGATTTCTTCCAGAAGTTCGCAGAAGTCTTCTATCAGTCATAGGTCTCTCGTGTTGTAGTCATTTGTTGGTGCGTGCACGTAAATCAATGCGCACGCCTTCTTTCCTAATTTTATTGACAGTTTTGAGTTTTCCTGAATGTGACGTGAAGTCAATGACTGACTCTGTGCTGGACATGTGTATTGTAAAACCAGTACCAAATTGTTTCTGTCCTGTGTTGACATGCACTACAGGTTTTCCTTTATAGAACTTGTAATTCTCAGGGTCGAAGTAATTTTTATCTGTAAACCGGGTTTCTTGCAATGCCATAATTTTGATGCTGGGTCTGTCCAATGTATTCTTTAGTTGTTTCAGTTTCATTGGTTTCCGTGTTTACGTTCAGTCTACCTCTGGAAAATTTTTGTTTTGTTCGAAGTGGTTTTGAGAAGCTCCAATACTTCTCTGCATGGCAGGCCTGGTCCCGGTGAATCCTATGACCAGGACAGGAATGCAGTCTACTGACTGGAGTTTGAGACAGTGGAGTTCTTTCCTCTCGTTCAACCATGGCTACTTCTTGTTGAAGAATGTTTTTGGGTAATCTCCGACGGAGGTCATGAGAGTGTAAGAATTGTTTATACGAAACCGTATGTCTAACAGCCGCTACGACTAGGTGAACAAACGTTAACAGCCGCTGGATACCAGGTCAGACACTCGTGGGTTTTGTGATGGTATATGGACCACCCTGGGTATTTTATTTCTCCAGTGTCATTGTTATCTGGCTGCCCGGGAGGCGCTTGATGCGGGATCTAAGAACCCCGCACGGGACTACACATTATTATTATGGCAATTGTCAGACACTAAAGCATTGCCGGTCTGAAGTCGACTAATTTGTGCCACGTTTGGAATTAAGGAATCTGGCAATCAAATGATTTATAAACAGTAGGCCTATGTCTAATGCAAACATTTTCATGTAGTTGTTTTTAAGTGGGGGTGTAGCGTGTGGTTAAACTGGGTAGAAGAATAGTGCAGAGGAAGCATGTTTGGTAACCCCACAGTCTTTAGTTAGCTCTCTTTTCTCAGGAGTAGTAGGTAGCACTCGCGATACACTGAGAATTGCTTCAGCAATCTATATATATATATATATATATATATATATATATATATATATATATATATATATATATAAGAAAAGTTCGCAAATAAGCAGTACCAACTGTCTCATTGACGCATTAGTTCGTGATTCAATGAAATAACTACAAAAACTAAATATCATTCCTTTTGTTAGTCGCCAGTGTTGATGACTGGGAGGGGGGGGGGGGGGGGTACTAGCCAATAGCTGTATGTACTCAGGGGTAATAGTCTCAGAAAGGTTGGGATCATTTCTACTAGATGATAATGCACTTGAATTAAATCCAAAGAAAAATAACGTTTATGTGTGCCTTAGAATCGGTATTATTTGGCAGTTTTAGAAAGTGTTTCCTTGGGTAATCCTCCAGTTTGGTTTCATTACATATGAAACTAAGTTGTGTGAAATTAGATCTCATAGGAAAAAGGGAAAGGGTCTTCAAAATCGATAAATTCGGACAAAAGAAAAACAATGATCTTAGGAATATGTTAATTCTGCATGCTAAAGTAGTTCCATCTCTAATGTAGGCTGATTGTCGCTACAGTTTTCTTATCTGAAAGCGCTCTCTATCCACAAATCATGTTTGTCGGTAGTGGGATGGCCCAGTTACCCCAAGACAGGTAGAAGGAAGGCAGGGCGAGTCCAGCTGTTCCTTTCTATGGCTCGACGTGCGCCACCGCTGCAGTCTTTCGCCAGGACGAAAAACTAGCAGTCGCAGCAATTACAAGGCATGGGAGATGCTATTTGTTTATGGGCGATTCTATGAAATAACTGGAAGTAAACTGCCATCTGTGAAACGGACGTTGATAGTGTACTTTTACAATGCGCGGTTCTGTAAATTTGTTATACACCCAAATACCACACTGTTGTGAGGGAACTGACGATTTTTTTGGAGCAGGCACGAATTCCGACGCAGGAATTGTGAAACTGCGTACCAAAATTTGAAAAATTGTATCAACAATGGATACCACTACAAAACATCTCCAGAGATTGTGGAAATGACGCCATGCAATATAATACCTTCGGCTGCTGTTCAGTTTATTCTTTATTGTACGACTGATTCCACTCAAAGATCATTACCCAACAGCTGTTGTACCCACGTCACGGCTAAAGAAAAGTTTAGAAAACTGTCGTAAAATACAATCAATACCTGCAGATTTTTCTTAGCAGCAAGTTACATTCATACATTCAAAACACAATGTAAAAAATTTTATGTTTGTAAAGAATGTCCAGTCATATAGAAGTGAATGCTCGTATACAAGAAATACAGAAAATAAAACGGCGAAGAGTCATGAGCATCTGTTAGCGTACAACGTCGCTAAACTGTAACTGCGACAGATTTAACTCCAGGCAGTTGTCCCTTGTATCATTTACGTAACAACATATTACGACAATTTTTAACACATTTTTGGGATTCAGCTTAGATGTCCCTTCAAAATAGATTGTGGTTCTGTAATATACTTCGAAAAAATTTTTTCTCTGTTCCATTTTGTATACCACATACTTCTCATCTCTTGAACGCGTAGCAAATTTCGATGGATTGGTTTTGATGGGGTAACACGACGGTTACGTCGAATGTCAGGCTCCAACTATTGGCTGTGATACGAGTGAGTCTACAGAGCGAGAAGTTAAGTGTTCATCCTTCTCTGTATTTTCCGCGCAGTATATTTCTTAAATTTCGCGCGTGTTTCTCTGTTTAAAAGGGTTAATCTCTCGTTTTTGTAAATGTATATTCATTCAGTCTTTAGCGCAGTAGTTGCTCACTGAACAGCCAGCTACGTAACACTTCAACGCCTCAGCGTCCATTGGTGACACATAAGGAGAATATTCAGGATTGTCTGCTTTTATAGTTTTCTTCAGTTAGTCTTGCTAGGATGGGTAGGACGTGTGCATGCTCGCTGCGGACGCAGAAGGAGCTGGCCGCAATTCGCGAAAAGCAGAACGTGCTGTTGGTTACAGTCTATAACCCTCAGGCTGCTGCCTTGGGATGTAGCGGTTGCGGAGAACATGACGCGTCGCATGGGACACCTCACGTGTCACTTGTTTTGCCCACGGGTCTGCTTTCGAGGCCCCGCCTAGTGCACACGACGCTGAGGATCCGTCCTCACGGCAGGGTGAGTCGCTCGTGGTAGCGCGTCCGCGTCGCTCGAGGGGGGGGGGGGGGGGGGGCAATGTGGAAACTGGCCGCCTAGCCTCTCCTATTCATCCTGTGAGTGTAGAGGTAGTCGCTCCTTCAGCAGGGTCCGAGCGGGCACACAGAGGAATCGTTTGTTGTTGTTGTGGTCTTCAGTCCTGAGACTGGTTTGACGCAGCTCTCCATGCTACGCTATCCTGTGCAAGTTCTTCATCTCCCAGTACCTAGTGCAACCTACATCCTTCTGAAACTGCTTAGTGTATTCATCTCTTGGTCTCCCTCTACGATTTTTACCCTCCACGCTGCCCTCCAATACTAAATTGGTGATCCGTTGATGTCTAGCACTAGGATTTCACCCGGAACAAGACCCGCCCACTCACCCTTCCGGAGCAAGTCCCACCCAGTTTTCCCGGTCTTTGTTCGACCCCTGGGCATCGTTTCAGTTGACCCACGTGGTTTACCGCGTTGGGATACACTTGGAGTGAATGTGAAATTAATATCTTGCTAAGTCTTAAATTTTGCCAGGTAGTTAAAAGACACGTTACAAAAAACGTGCACAATTGGCCTCAGCTGTGCCAGGTACTTCCACAGCAAACATAAGAGAAAACAATTTAGCACTGAATCCTTTAAATACGAGAACTAAGTATTCAGATGAATAGCCTATGAAGAAACATACTTCTATGTGAGAAAAAGCACCCAAAGCTAAAACAGGAAAAACCTACCCACAAAGAATAATTTGCTTGGAGAAAGAGGAACCACAGTATACACTTAAGTTTCAGAACTCAGACAGTATATGTGAAACAAAAACCAATGTTCACTATCTTCCAAAGGGCATCAAAATTACTTCGTTCTTACTAGATCGATCCAAGCTGTTTTATCGTGTTATTCACTGAATAGTTTTGCTGAAAAATTTTATGGATGGCAGAAGAACTAACACAGCATGAAGGACGTTTTACGGCCGTGAAACACTGCAGCATTTATTTCCTCCATAACTGCTCTGTGACAAACATACACATCATCATAATAATTTTTAAAAAATGGTTTGAATGACATTTACGAAATTTTGGTTAAAAACAGACGGGACAAAGAAGAACGACAGATTATTTTCCTGAGACACTAATGACACAGAAACAGCTACAAATCTTTATAACCTCGTTTATAACGCGCAGTTATGGCATTGGAAGAATTTACAAGTTAAAATTCACCCATTACCCATGCAAATACTAACGACATATGTCATATAAGCAAATATCTTACTGCTTTCATCAGGCATTTCTACTTTATGGCATTCTTATATTCTATAATTTTGGTGAGCTACTATCAGGGCCTACATAAACAAAACGACTTTGACTTATTTCTGTATAACGTTGATTTTAGACAACAGAGTTATTCGACTGCATCCGTGGCTTTACTACCGACATGACAGATTCGAGACCATTGTTTTCGCATTGTATGTTTGCTCTGCTGTTTCCCTCAAATACACGTATTATAATAAGTGGAATTAGTTAATGAAAATTTGTCCTTATTGCCCTTAAATAACATCACTTTATTTTTTTCTGACGATGATTTCAATTCTCTATAAATATTTTTATTTCTTTAATGGTGTACATTCATATTATATTTCTATCCAGAAAAACTTAAGTTTCTTATTACTGAATTTCATCACAGTCTAACACGTGTTGGACTGTGACGATAACAACTCTAACGTAGATTCCTCCAGTTTGCGGAACTGGCGGCCGTTTAGGGGAGGGCCTTACACTGTGGATAGGAATGGAGGGGGGTGAATGGGCGGGACTTGTTCCGGGTGAAATCCTAGCGCTAAGGGCACGTGGCACACAGGGGGAGGGGCTTACTGATTATTGGGAGCTCCAATGTTACTGATTATTGGGAGCTCCAATGTTACGCGCGTTATGGAGCCCCTTATGCAGGTAGCGTTCAGGGCTGGAAAGACAGCCTATGTGCGCTTTGCATGTCTGCCCTGGGGTGCCTCATCCGAGATGTGGAGGCTGCCTTGCCGGTGGCTATCGAGCGCGCAGGATGCAGTCGTCTGCATGTTGTGGCTCACGTCGGCACTAACGGCGCCTGTCGCTTGGGTTCTGAGGCGATCCTCAGTTCGTACAGCCGGCTGACGGAGGTGGTGAAGACTGCTGGCCTCGCCCGCAGGGTGCAAGCAGAGCTAGCAATCTGCAGCATCGTTCCCCGAGTTGATAGGGGTTCTTGGATTTGGAGCCGAGTGCAGGGTCTCAACCAAAGACTTCGTCGATTCTGTGACGGTCTTGGTTGCAGATTTCTGGACCTGGGTTATCGTGTAGGAATTTGTAGGACTCCTCTTGATAGGTCATAGGTGCACTACACAAAGGAAACAGCTACACAGGTAGCAGAGTACTTGCGGAGTGCACATGAGTGTTTTTTAGGCTAGACGGTAGTTTGAGGTGCTCTGATGAATAATCACCAGTCGTTTCACAGCAAAGGAAGTGTTCAGAGTCAAGACACTTCGTCTGTCACGATTTATCAGTAAACTGTCGAAGTATTGTTAGTAAAATTCCCGAATTTACTGCCATCCATAAAAGTTTTCGCGCTCAAATTATTCGTGGCAAACCCGAAGTAGAGATATTTAGCGAGTCGTGGAACGTATATCGGAAAGACAAACTAGAGGCTATAGGAGGGGAGTTTTAATTGCAGTTGACAAAAGTATTGTCTCTATTGAGGTGGAAATTGAGTGCGACAGTGAAGTCGTCTGATACCGTATAACAGGTGTAGATGAAACTAAGTTCATTGTTCGATGTTTGTACCGGCCACCCGATTCCGCTGTGGCAGTTCTAGAGTCATTCCAAAACGTCTACGGTCAATAGCGCGCAAATACTCAGATCATGCAATACTAGTTGGAGGCGACTTTAATCTGCCGTGTAGAGACTGGGATGTCTATGGATTCATTGCGAGGGGTAAAACGGACAGTGTGAAAATATTTAACACGTTTTCTGATAACTGTTTTGAGAAGTTGGCTCGGCAGCCCACAGGCAATGCAAATATCTTGGACCTTGTAGCTACATTGATCATGATGTCATTATAGCAACTATGATTACGGAAGTTAATAAATTAGTCAAGAAGGCTAGAAGAGTGTTTCTGCTAGATAGAGCAGATAAGCAGTTATTAACAACTAACTTAGACAATGTACTGTCATCACTTAGTACCAGTAAGAGGGATGTAGAGGAATTTTGGGCAAAGTTTAAGCAGATTATAAATCGTGGTCTGGAGAGTTACGTGCCTAGGAAATGGATAAAGAATGGAAGAGACTCACAATTCTTTAATAACGAAATTTGTAAGACTCTCAGGAGGCAGAGGCTGTTACACTGTAGATTCAAAAGGGGACGCACAAACGACGACAAGCGAATGTTAATAGAAATTCGTTCATCTTTGAAAAGATCTATGCAAGAAGCATACAACTACCACCATCACACCTTCGCAAAAGATCTGCCAGAGAACCAGAGAAAATTCTGCTCGTACGCAAAATCGCTAAGCGGATCTAAGGCTTCCAGTCACTCACTCGTTGACCAGTCTGGTGTGTCAGTAGGAAAATGAGAGCCGTAGTTTTAAATTTCACGATCAAAGAGATCGCTCACGCAGGAAAACCGTACATACATACCGTCATTTGACCATCGAACATACTCCCTTATGGACGACGTAGAAATAAGAATACCTGGAGTACAGAAGCAACTTAAAGATTTGAAAACAAATAAATCACCAGATCCGCATGGAATCCCACTTCGATTTAACAAAGAGTACTCTACAGCATTGGCCCCTTACCTAGCTTGCATCTATCGAGAATCTATCGCCTAGCACAAAGTCCCAAGCGACTGGAAAAAAGCGCAGGTGACTCCAGTATATAAGAAACGTAAAAGAATGGACCCACAAAATTACAGACCAATGTCCCTAACTTCTGTTTTCTGCAGAATCCTTGAACACATTCTCAGTTCCAGTATAATAAACTTTCTTGAGGCTAAACAGTTTATGTCCACCAGCTCGTGCGAAACTCAGCTTGCCCTTTTCTCACATGATATATTAAGAACTATGGATGAAGGGCAACAGGCAGATTCCGTATTTCCAAGTTTCCGAAAAGCATTTGACACGCTGCCCCATTGCAGGCTGATAACGAAGGTACGACCATATGGAATAAGTTCGCAGGTATGTGAGTGGCTCGAAGACTTCTTAAGTAATAGAGCCCAGTATGTTGTCATCGACGACGAGTGTTTATCAGAGACGAGGATACCGTCAGGAGTGTCCCAAGGAACTGTGATAGGACCGCTGTAGTTCTCTGTATACATAACTGATTTGGTGGACTGGGTGGCAGCAGTCTGCGGATGATTACTAATGATGCCGTGTTGTACGGTTAGTTGTCGAAACTGAGTGACTGTAGGAAAATAAAAGATGACTTAGACAAAATTTCCAGTTGGTGTGATGAATGAAGTGTGGAAAAATATAAGTTAATGCGGATGAGTAGGAAGGAAAAAACCTGTAATTTCGGATACAGCATTCTAGTTTCCAGCCTGACTCAGTCAAGTCGTTTAAATATCTGGGCGTGACGTTGCAAAGCGATATGAGGCGGAACGAGCATGTGAAAACTGTGGCAGGGAAGGCAAATGGTGGACTTCGGTTTACTGGGAGAATTTTAAGAAAGAATGATTCACCTCTAAAGGAGAACGTTCGTAGGACGCTGGTGCGACGTATTCAGGATGCGTACCAGTTCGGATTGAAAGAAGACATCGAAGCAGTTCAGAGGAAGGCTGCTAGATTTGTTACCGGTTGGTTCGAACAAAACGTTATAAGTGTTACTGAGATGCTTCGGGAAATCAAATGGGAATCCCTGGAGGAAAGGCGGCACTTTTTTTGTTTTCCTTCAGGGAACGCTTATAAGAAAATTTAGAGAACCGGCATTTGAAACTGACTGCCGAACGATTCTGCTCCCGCCAATATGCATTGCGCGTAAGGACCACGAAGATAAGATTTGAGAAATTAGGACTCATACGGGGGCGTACACCCAGCCGTTTCTCCCTAGCTCTATTGGCGAGTGGAACAAGAGGGGAAATGACAAGTAGTGGTACATGGTACCCTGCACCATGCACCTTAGGAGGCTTGCGGAGTATCTATGAAGATGTAAATATAGATGTAGAATGTCCCATCTGGCGGGAATCACATAATGTGTGTGATAGCAATAAGAGATTTGGACAAGTGTGAGATGTGGAAGTTTGGGTCAGTCCTGGGGCGTCCTCTGATAGCCTAAGTGGTTAGGGCGACCACTCGTATTAAGCGAGAAGTCCGGGTTCAGATCCTGGTCTGGCACAAATTTTCTTATGTCACCGATAAAAAGTACAGCCTAAGTCCATTAAGATTTGCAATTTGAGAATCACATTTCATAATTTTTTACTCTTGTTTCAAGAAATATGTAGCTGATCTTGTCAGATATTTGCCTGGTTTATGCTAACACGAAGTGATTGAGTTTATCTTTTTTCTCTTCATTTATTAACACGATTTCTCTCTGACTTACAGTTCTTATTTTTCATCTCTACAGATTTCATTAACTGTTCCAGTATTGTATCTACTTTCCATGGCTACTTGTCTCAATGTATTCACTTCTATCTCAGTGTTCTCATCCATTAGTAGAAAATGACTTATTCTGTCTACTGTGGCATTAAAATAGACTTTTTATACGTTATGAGATGAATGAAGTATTGTGGATTATCTCATCAGATGTGGTCGTATCGTATGTTTTTGAGCAGTTCAGCAAAGTCTGCTGTATTACGGAGGCCTCCTCATTTGTTCCTTTGAACAAAATTATGGTGTTCCCTACGTAGCGGATAAATACAGTGTTTTATTTTCTATACAATAAGAGCAACGTTAGCTAATTTTGCACCAAGCTCTTTTTTCGGTGGAACAAAAGAGAAGGTATCCACAATTATCAGAAATTCAGTGACCTGCACAAAAACATACGGTTCACAGTTGAATAAGGGAAAGAGAAAACTATGTTCAGTGGAACAAAAGAGAAGGTATCCACAATCATCAGAAATTCAGTGACCTGCACAGAAACACAGTTCACAGTTGAATAAGGGAAAGAGAAAACTATAAATTTTTTAGATGTTACTATCCGTAATAAAAATGAGACTCATAGATTTCATATTTTCTGAAAATTGTCCTAATCGGATGAGATATTACACAATACCTCACATCATACCAAGTCACATAAAAAAACGGTTTTTTATGTCATGGTAGACAGCATAATCTACTTTCCATTACGATAAGAACACCGAAATAGAAATGAATGCGTTTAGGCATGTGTTGGTTCCATTACTTAACTTAAGACCACAAGAAAAGAGAAAGTATTTTGTTATATTTGTATTCTCCTTATCACTTTCAATGTTGAAATGAGATTTTGTGTTCCTTTAAAGCCAAAGCACCGTACGTAAATTTCAGTATTCTTTCACTGAATAAATGTCAGGTTATCCGCCATTTCCCTCATGTCTCCAGACAAGAAAATGTCTACAGGAAAAAAATGAAAAAAAATGTGATATTTGTCTCCTGTTCTGTTGCATTTTCCTCCGAATTAAAAAGAAAATGACAAGTCCATTGAATTACGATGCAGATTCATCAAAGAATATATTAGAGAGGTTCACGTAGGAATCGATAAAATCCCAGAAATTAGAACAATTTGTGTCTAATAAACAGTATTTTTATCAGATTTCATTTGCCTGACAAATTCCTTCGCACTGGCATGAAGGAAGGTATCGTGTATACTCTGAGTCTTTAAACAGAAATTTTTAAATGACATGGCTGAAATAGGAATCAAGTTTATGAAGTAGTACGATAAACAATTTACAAAAAACGAGAAACAGAAGGAGTATGTAATCCAGTTTGTATCGGAGATTCGCCATACGTTTCTAGGACATAGAAAAGTACTTTATCAAAAAGAAAATATGAATTTCTGACACTATTTGAGTAATTATAAATCCATATAAATAATTTATTTAATCGATTGAACTTGAATTCACGATTATATTTTTGGATGTTTTCCCTCTTCCTCTTCCAGAAACTTTTCATCCTCTCAGAAAGCTCTCTCTTCCGTTCGTCTGTCCATTTGGTATCAGGTTGTTGCGTTGTTCTTTGCTCGAACTCCACATTCATGATTTTACTCTGTCACTCTTTGCGGTCTTCGAGATTTTCCGTGTTGATCTGTTGCATGTCCCTCAGGACCTCCTTTAGCCACTCGATGCTGCATTTATTCTTTGTTATAATATCGAGTAATTTCTACATCTACATATACATCCATACTCCGCAAGCCACCTGTCGGTGTGTGGCGGAGGGTACCTTGAGTACCTCTATCGGTTCTCCCTTCTATTCCAGTCTCGTATTGTTCGTAGAAAGAAGGATTGTCGGTATGCCTCTGTGTGAGCTCTAATCTCTCTGATTTTATCCTCATGGTCTCTTCGCGAGATATACTTAGGAGGGAGCAATATACTGCTTGACTCCTCGGTGAAGGTATATTCTCGAAACTTCAACAAAAGCCCGTACCGAGCTACTGAGCGTCTCTCCTGCAGAGTCTTCCACTGGAGTTTATCTATCATCTCCGTAACGCTTTCGCGATTACTAAATGATCCTGTAATGAAGCGCGCTGCTCTTCGTTGGATCTTCTCTATCTCTTCTATCAATCCAACCTGGTACGGATCCCACAATGGTGAGCAGTATTCAAGCAGTGGGCGAACAAGTGTACTGTAACCTACTTCCTTTGTTTTCGGATTGCATTTCCTTAGGATTCTTCCAAAGAATCTAGGTCTGGCATCTGCTTTACCGACGATCAATTTTATATGATCATTCCATTTTAAATCACTCCTAATGCGTACTCCCAGATAATTTATGGAATTAACTGCTTCCAGTTACTGACCTGCTATATTGTAGCTAAATGATAAGGGATCTTTCTTTCTATGTATTCGCAGCACATTAAACTTGTCTGCATTGAGATTCAATTGCCATTGCCTGCAGATCCTCCTGCATTTCAGTACAATTTTCCATTGTTACAACCTCTCGATATACCACAGCATCATCCGCAAAAAGCCTCAGTGAACTTCCGATGTCATCCACAAGGTCATTTATGTATATTGTGAATAGCAACGGTCCTACGACACTCTCCTGCGGCACACCTGAAATCACTCTTACTTCGGAAGACTTCTCTCCATTGAGAATGACATGCTGCGTTCTGTTATCTAGGAACTCTTCAATCCAAGCACACAATTGGTCTTATAGTCCATATGTTGTTTTTTGTTCATTAAACGACTGTGGGAACTGTATCGAACGCCTTGCGGAAGTCAAGAAACACGGCATCTACCTGTGAACCCGTGTCTATGGCCCTCTGAGTCCCGTGGACGAATAGCGCGAGCTGGGTTTCACACGATCGTCTTTTTCGAAACCCATGCTGATTCCTGCAGAGTAGATTTCTAGTCTCCAGAAAAGTCATTATACTCGAACATAATACGTGTTCCAAAATTCTACAACTGATCGACGTTAGAGATATAGGTCTATAGTTCTGCACATCTGTTCGACGTCCCTTTTTGAAAACGGGGATGACCTGTGCCCTTTTCCAATCCTTTGGAACGCTACGCTTTTCTAGAGACCTACGGTACACCGCTGCAAGAAGGGGGGCAAGTTCCTTCGCTTACTTTATGTAAAATCGAACTGGTATCCCATCAGGTCCAGCGGCCTTTCCTCTTTTGAGAGATTTTAATTGTTTCTCTATCCCTCTGTCGTCTATTTCGATATCTTTGCTGTTCTGGTGTTCTTCATCTTGTAGATGTGTGTGTAGAACTTTGCTCGGCGTTTCCTGATTTCTTCGTTTATTCTGATGGTCTTTTGATAGAGTTCGTTCTGAGGTCCCTTCATCCAAATGCCGTTTTTGTTGATTCCTCCGTAAATCTTCCTAAGAATTTTTCGTTCCATTTTTTCTATTTACCTAATTTTGGAGTGACCGCCAATTACCATTGTTTCAGCTGCGTATGTTGCTTCTGGAAGAATCACAGTTTTGTAATGTCTCAGTTTTGCGTATGTAGAATTGCATTTCTTGTTCTAGTAGGCTCATGTTTATTTACATGCATTTTGCAATTAGCTGATCCTTTGTTCATTGGCGATTCTGTTCAGTCCTGATGACTGTATAGTTTCGCCAAGATAATTAAATTGGCTGACTTGTGTGATGTTAGCGCGTTTCGTGATCAGCGGGGACTTATTTTCTAGCCGTCTTTCCATATACTGGGTTTTCTCAAACGAAATTTGCAATCCAGTTTTCTGTAAAATTTCATGTAGTTTTTCAACTGCGTGAATCGCTTCTGTCCTGTTGTTTCTGATAATCGTAATATCGTCCGCGAAGGCAAGGCATTTCACTTTAGTATAGTTTTCTTTTCTGATACCAGTTTGGACACCTTTTACATGAGGTTCTCATTCTTTGAGGATATTTTCTAGAACAGAATTGAAAAGTCTCGGGAATAGTCCGCCCCCCTGCCGTACTCCCGTTCTAATTTCAATGTGTTCCGATATCTCACCCATGAATTTCACTTGCGAAGTTGTTCTTGTAAGTGTCTGTTCTATGATTTTCTAGGCCTTTCAGTCGACTCCGAATTCTTCCATGCTTTTAAAGAGGGTATATCGCCGGCCGGGGTGGCCGATCGGTTCTAGGCGCTACAGTCTGGAACCTCGCGACCGCTACGGTCGCTGGTTCGAATCCTGCCTCGGGCATGGGTGTGTGTGATCTCCTTAGGTTAGTTAGGTTTAAGTTGTTCTAAGTTCTAGGGGACTGATGATCTCAGAAGTTATAAAGTCCCATAGTGCTCAGAGCCATTTGTACAAAGAGGGTTTCTCGGTCTATTGAGTCATAAGCTTTCCTGTAATTGGTGAATGAAATTACTGTATTCCTGCATTTTTTCATTTGTAGTATCGTCTTTAGGCTCCAGATCTGTTCAGCACATGATCGCCCTTATCTGAATCTGGCCTCAATTTCACCAAGAAGTGGATTCACCTGGGGTTATATTCTGTTTAAAAGTGCTTAGGAGAGGATTTTGTTCGCCACTGGAAGGAGGGAGATTCCTCTGTAGTTGATGATGTTGGTCTTGCCACCCTTTTTATGTAACGGGTGGATCAGAGCGCATTTCCAGTCTTCTGGTATTTCCTCCATCTCCCAAGTGTCAGAGATTATGTGATGAAGTTTCTGTTTCAGTGTAGGATCGTTCAGTTTACAGAGTTCTGCGATAATCCCATCTTCTCCTGGTGCTTTTTTGTTCTTGATGTACTTGATTATCGCTGCAATTTCTGCGAGATCTGGGACTTTTGAGTCCGGACGTGTGAATACCGCGGGTGTGAAATCAAGTTTATCCTGTGGTGGTTCACAGATAAGAAGGGAGCAGAAATACTGGACCAATATTTTGCAATTGTGTTTTGAGTTGGTTTCCAACGAGCCATCGAGTTTTTTGAAACACAGACTGGGTACTTGGTATTCCTGTAGGTTTTTTCTAAACGTCTTGTAGAAATTTCTTGTATTACTTTTGTTGAAATCCTGTTGCATTTCGTGGGGTCTATTGTTCTCATATCCTCGTTTTTCTTTTCGAATTACCTTTGCAATCTGTTTTTGTATGCCTTCCTGAATTAGTTTCTTCCAGTCTATCGATTTTTCCTGATTAATTGATTTGATGATTTTTGCTTTGTTGAGTTTCAGGCATTCCGGATCTGGCTTCATGTTTTTTGGTGGATATTTTTTTCTTCTATTGGGTTGAAAATTTGTCTTTATTTGTAGGAGATGATGGTCTGATTGAAAAGCGCATTTGCGAGGTGTGACGTTTAGAATTTATTTCGTATTTTCCTTGGAAATCGCGACGTGATCAATTTGGTATTCGCCTTGTCTCAGATTGGGTGATCTCCATGTGGTTAGCTTGTGTGTAGGTTTTTGAAATTGGTTGCTCATAACTTTAAGTCCAAAGTTCCTGGGGCAAAAACCTAATAGCGGCGCCCCTCACCCCCACCCCCTCTCCCCCCGCCCCCTTCACACCCCCTTCACCTCGACCGTTTGAGTTAGGACATCAAACAGTATTGATTTTTCAGAAATATGTTCATTTTGTTGCCCACATCTTTGTGTAGAGTTGGATATGTAAAACATATATGTTCGAGGAAATGTAAGACTTGTTATTTGATCTTAAGTGTACCAAAGCACAGTGCCGCACCTTATCACACAGCATTCTTCCCTCACACGTCACTGTATTTCGCTCTGCAGAATTCAAACGTGTATATTTTGTAAAGGAAGCCATCAAATCTATAAATTAAAATGTCCTGGAGTCCCCTCCTGCTCCCAGTCGCCTGGTTTGACGTCCTACCCCCTTAAAAATACACAATTAATATTGTGTGGGATTATTTGCGACTAGGAGAATAAGAACTCTTCAGAAAATTTTCGATTTTTACTGCCTATTAGCTAATAACTTCTTTTTGTATAATATAAAAGAAACATAAAAGCAATAAAGACAAGAGACAGGCAAGACAGTACACATTTCTTCAATCCTTAGGTCCCAGCATTTTTTTTCTCTAATCTTGCTATAGCTTTGCACGGCGTGTTTTCCTTTCTGTGACAGAATCTATTACCTCATCAAAGTTCACCAAACGTTTTGCTACATGAAAAATCGAAGTGTCGTTATCTAATACTGAAAAAGCTGTTAATACCTATATTAACCAAGACTGGTGTGGTTTTTCGGTTTGATTACGTCTATTTTGTCACTGTCTGCCAGATAAACGAAATAGACCTTTCTAATATTGCAACAGTTATAGCACATCCCAAATAAGCGAGACAGTTTTGGCACAAATCATCATTTTTATTTTCCTCGTTAACATAAATAACAAGACAGAAAATAATTCACAAAGTACCAATATCAAATGCCTGTTAGGCCTACTGCAAACAAAAAGTTTTATGTTAAGAAATAGTTTTACATTTCATTTGTATGCTCCAGTTTCTCAAACATGAGATCGAAATGTAGTAGATTACTCTGTTATTCACAATTAAGTGCCTGGCAGGGGGTTCAATGAACCACCTTCAAGCTGTCTCTCTACCGATCCACTCTCGAAAGGCGCGCGGGAAAAACGAGCACTTAAATTTTTTTGTGCGAGCCATGATTTGTCTTATTTTATAGTAATGATCATTTTTCCCTATGTAGGTGGGTGCCAACAGAATGTTGTCACAATCGGAGGAGAAAACTGCTGATTGAAATTTCATGAGGAGATCCTATCGCAGCGAAAAACGCCTTTGTTTTAATGATTGCCACTTCAGTTCACGCGTCATGTATGTTGCACTACCTCTCCTATTTCGCGATAATACAAAACGAACCGCCCTTCTCTGAACTTTTTCAATATCATCCGTCAGTCCCATCTGATACGGATTCCACATCACATAGCAGTACTCCAGAATACGGCGGACAATTGTAGTGTAAGCACTCTCTTTAGTAGATCTATCGCACCTTCTAAGTGTTCTGCCAATGAATCACAGTCTTTGATTTGCTCTACCCACAACATTATCTATCTGATCGTTACCACTTAGGTTATTTGTAATTGTAATCTCTAAGTATTTAGCTGAATTTACAGCCTTCAGATTTGTGTGACTTACCGCGTAATCGAAATTTAGCGGATTTCTTTTAGTACTCATGTGTGTAACTCCACACTTTTCTTTATTCAGTGTGAATTGCCACTTTTCGCACCACAAAGATATGTTATCTAAATCAGTTTGCAATTCATTTTGGTCATCTGATGACTTTACAAGACGGTAAATGGTAGTATCATCTGCCAATAATCTAAGAGGGCTACTGAGATTGTCTCCTATGTCGTTAATATGGATCAGGACTAGTAACAAAGTTTACTACGTGGTGAATATCTTGTTTTTTGCTGCTTTTACTAAAAATGTTATATCATCGGTGAACAGAATTTGTAACCTGAACCAAGATGCATGTCAAGATCATTGACACCAATCGCGAAAAAATGAGATGCTGCTACATATATTTGAGGTATCCCCTACGTGATTCAGCACTCTCGGCATTCTGAGCCTATCTGTGATTCTACTAGAACAACTCTTATGCTTACTTTTGCTTCTGGTTGCTAAACAATAAATCAGTCTATCATTTCATAGATTCATTATGCTGATGCACTCGGGCTTGTTTAAAAGCGTTCTTTGGTTTGCCACGCTGAAAGATTTCGCTAGTTCTAAAAGTGTACCTGTTGTTTGCTGTTAGTATTACATTATTGTTTATGAACTACGTTAACTTTTTGTAAGTATTTTTCCAAAACTTTAGAAACAATCAGGAGGTTACTAGAATACAGCGGTTATTCACCTCTTTATAATCATTTTAACACTTTCTCAGGATCTATGATTGTAGTGGTCATTGACATAGGTGAGTGGGGAGCTCATGTATGTATTGGAGGGAGAGCTATAAAGTACTCTTGATTGATTCCTTCCTGATAACGTTACCAACGAATATTGATAATTTACAGGTATTGGTAATGTCTTTCATTTTCTGCTAATTTCCACTGAAATTGATTTTTATTAAATTTGCAGCTGTTCCAGTGAGGTATCTGTTAAAAGTGTTTTCTCTTTCGTTTTTGTCTGTAACTTGTTGTGTAACAAGCCTCGATTCTCATTGATATCCTTATTGTACCACTTTCCTTTTGCATGATGTCTAAGATAGCTTTTATTTTACTTGAAGAGGTCTTTACATACAATGGCTATGTATTCTTTTTGCTCCAATGTCTACAATTTTTAGACAGAGTCCGTATCAGAATGTTGTACTAGTTTTTTAGATATAATTATTAAAACTTTCAGTATCATTAAGAGCAGAGCAATCTTCAATTTATGTTATTCTTACTGAAGTTATTGCATTTCTATATTTAGTAAGTTGTTTTCTAGTTGCTCTCCTTCAACAGCAGTGATAAGTATTAAATCTTTATGGCCGCTGATTGCTGTATCGTACAGTCTTACAGGCCCACTAAATTTCTCTCTATCACCAGGATTTGATCGAAGGTTAACTTATTGGAGTTATTCACAGTTGCAAGCTTTGCTGTAACAGTAAGATTACGTGGTTTCTCAAGTTTTACTGCAGTGGCTCTGTTTACAGTTCTGCGAAAGTCAAAGCTAAATCCAGAACAACATATTCCTTGAAATTCTGTTGCATTGGAGAGCCACGGGAAAACGATTTAACACACTGCAAACAAATGAACGACGTTCCGATCACGCTTGAGTTACGTAGGATCAGTAAAATTTTGAGTTGGTCAGCGTTAGAGAACTGACTTCACATGAGATTGTGATGAATATTAAACGTGAAATCATTATAAATGATGAGGAAAGTAGAGGAAATTTGATGAAGCAACAATATTAATTAGTAATACTGGTCAAAGGAATACGATAGGAAATTATAATTAAAAATCTAATTTTCTGCTTAGAAGTGATTCAGATGATGTGAATATTGAGAAATAGCACTTTGTTATAGGATGTTCTAAATTCTTACGGTGCTCCTGTGAAACAGGCAGCAAGACACTGATCATAGCGTGAACGGTATTGCAACAAAAAGTTACGAGGTACAAGTGCCAAATGGAACTGTTGGGTTTGAAAAGTGTGAAATATAAATAGTGATTATATTTAAGTCCCTGTTTCACTGTAAATTACCGTATAGTGATATTTTTCACGTCAGTGATTATTTCAGTTTCAGTTAATGATAACCAAACTAGTTTAAATCGAAACAGTGACTTGACATTGCTGCTATGTTCATGGTCACAGCTTTTAACCTTCCATGTTACTTCTATCCTAACCGAAATTCTGCCAATCTTTAATTACAGTTGCAACTGCTACTTCCCTTGATATAAACTTAAAGCTGTGGGAGTAGAAGCTTGCAACTGCGGTGTGAAAGCGGAATTTTCAAATTAATTCATTCCTCGTGGTTTTTTAATAAACTTAATAATTACAACGTCCATGTTTGTCAAAGTGATTCTTTGCTGTTCTCCTTCTTCGTTTAGTAGACTAAAGGTCACTATAACTGATCTCATGATACTAATTTCCGTTAGTGGTTTCACAGTTCCATAGTTCCAGATCTAGAAAAGGCGGCCGGGGAGGTCAGGGGGGCGGGGGGGTTGCAAACCGGGTTATTTGTCCCGGACGGCAAGTTCAATGGGCGCCATATTCACATTCTTGAAGGAAAAGACCTTGTTTCACAAAGCGCCTAGTATCCAGCGCATTTCGGTCCATCAATTTTTCTTATGATACTGAAACGCATCTCTGTTGGTTTTTGAACATTTTTGTAGAAATTTTAAGTTGATTTCTGAACGAATCATAAGTTGGTTTTCGAATGCGTGCATAGTGTACGTGATGTCTCTGCCAGAGGAATGTCCATCGCATCTAGAAATAAAAAACTTTCCCGCAGACAAAAGGGGACGGGACTACGCGAGCTGAGATGAATAAACCCAAACCGGTGAATGCCGGTCACTGTTTGTTTATGTTGGTAATTGGTTGTGCGAATGATCAGCGTTGTTATAATTATTAGTGATCTCCATAGATTCAGACTACCAGAGCGGAAATAAACGACTAACAAACTGCACGAGCTGAGATGAATAAACGCAAACCGATGAATGCCGGTCACTGTTTGTTTATGTTGGTGATTGGTTGTGCGAATGATCAGAGTTGTTATAATTATTAGTGATCTCCATAGATTCCGACTACCAGAGCGAAAATAAAAGACTAACAGAAATAACAAATAAGGTAGACTGAATATTGCCTTCTCCGTGTATCAAAGATAATGAAATTCTAACAGAAAATTGTTGCCAGATCGCTACACTACTAACGGCCAGTTGCACAGTCCCCAGTTACCAGCCGCATAAGTTCTTTTCTCGGAATTGTGTTGCAGGAACACGTAAAAACGCCTCGCCAGAGAATAAACGCGGGATAACTAGACCGCTGATTCTGGCAGGATTAGTGATTTTCGCCGGAGAATAAGTTTTGACTAGACAGAAATTGTTACAGACTTAGTGATGACAAGATTGTTTGTTAGAACGAGGTAGGAGAAGCAAAGGGGATATCATAGAAATTATATAGAAGAATATGACGATTCCAGATTTATATAAAATTTTCGTATTACTAATACTTTTCGATCTAATATGTGAGAAACTGGAGCATATGAATGAAATGTAAAACTATTCCTTCACATAAAACTTTTTGCTTGCAGTAAGCCTAACAGGCATTTGATATTGGTACATTGTGAATTATATTCTGTCGTGATATTTATGTTAACGAGGAAAATAAAAATGATCATTTTCTGCCAAAACTGTCTCGCTTATTTTGGATGTGCTATAACTGTTGCAACATTAGAAAGTTCTATTTCGTTTATCTGGCAGACAGTGACAAAACAGACGTAATCAAAGCGAAGAACCACACCAGTCTTGGTTACTATTCACATTAACAGCTTTTTCAGTATTAGATAATGACACTTCCATTTTTCATGTATCAAAACGTTTGGCGAACTTTGATGAGGTAATAGATTCTGTCGCAGAAAGGCAAGCACGCCGTGTAAATCCGTAGAAAGATTAGAGAGAAAAAAATGCTGGGACCTAAGGATTGAAGAAATGTGTACTGTCTTGCCTGTCTCTTGTCTTTACTGCTTTTATGTTACCTATATTTAATTTTATGTTATACAAAACAGAAAGTTATTAGCTAATAGGCAGTAAAGATTGCAAATTTTCTGAAGAGCTGTTATTCTCCCACTCACAAATAATCCCACACAATATTAATTGTGTTTTTTTAAGGGGGTAGGGCGTCAAACCAGCCGACTAGGAGCAGGAGAGGGACTCAAGGATATTTTAATTTATAGGGTTGATTTTTTTTTCTTTAATGATTTTCAATTCCCCCCCGAAGGGGGCGGGCTGGCAGCAGCTTACTAAGCTGCTCTACAGCCTACAGACTTTTTTTTAAATAAAGGAAGAAGAAAGAAACATGAAAAAACAGGCGATAAAATGGTGACTTAAAGTGTAAAATGGCGTAAAAATGAGGTAAGTTAAAACAGCAAGCAAAAGGGGTTGGCAATGTTGTTAAAATACACAGGAATCAGACAAGTAACATAGTAGACACACAATTAAAAAACATGGCGACAGTCTGGTTTCTGTTCGCAAGAGATAAAAAGAGCACACTGTAAGGGGTCCGCAGGCCCTTACTACTAAGTTTGCGCTCACACAGGTCGACAGGGCAACTATCGAGTAGTGTGTGTGCAGGTCGCGAGAGCTAGAGGGGGTTCACCGGAGTGCCGAGTGCTCCTTGGGTAGATTCCCGCGAGGCGGGAAGAACTGGGCGGAAAGCAGTTAGAGTGGAGATGTGCTGAAGTAAAGGTGTGGTAGGTTCCCGCGAGGCGGGCAGAGTTGTGCAGAAGCCAGCAGTTGAATTAATGCAAATTACCGGCAAAGGGAGTGGCCAGCGCCGTGGTTTAACCCCTTTGTGTTAGGATTATACGGGAAAGTGAGAAAGTTTAATTACAGAGTGATTTCAGTGATATTAAGTGCCGCTATTGAACTTCCGCATCTACCGCGCCGGCATTACTTGGATTACAGTGATTGGATGTTGCGTGTGACGATTAAGAATAACTAAAGAAACCTGTGCTGAGATTAGCCGTCATTAACAGTGTATTGACGAAGGCAGTGGCTGTCTCCTTATTTTGTGCTTTTGCTGAGAATATAGATCTTGTTTGTGAAACTGTGTTGTGTCCTTCTTGTCACCAAACAGTACGTATTACAGTATTTGTGAAGGACAATACGGAATGTAACATCCCCTGAGCAGTCCAATCCGATTGCTAGCCCATTAGGTACACGGTCACATTAATTAATTATCTAAATTTGGGCTGCTATTTTTGATCCCGAACGAGCGGATAAATAAAGGGTATGTTACACCCTTGGCTTACCGTGAAAGGACAAGTGCAATCTTCGGACGAGTCGTAATGAACAATAGGTAATTTACCGTGCTTAAAGCAAGAAAATATTTTTCAGTGTGGAATCGGGACAGTGCATGAACGTTAACATCGCGACTAGGAACAGTGCATTTTTTGGAACAATACGAAGTAGTTATATCGCACAATTGTGACTAAACTGTTTTTCTTGCCATATTAAATAGCCAAATAGCGTCAATAAACTGTGTTGTAAAGTGCAAATGCGAAAATCCGCGCGAAAAACTGTGAAAAGTGGACGCTAAAGAAAGACACGTGTGAACAGTAAAATAGTGAGACGAGCCAAGATTTCGTCATACAAGTCGTCAGAAAGGTGTTTTGTGGTAATATGTCGACCGAAATTGCCTTTTGAACAGTGAAAATCGGACGGTTTCGTGTGGACCCATAAACTGGTATGCTGACGATAATGTATTGTGGCGACGCAATTAGTGAGTGACGTCACGCAGAGACACGTAGCAGTTGCACCAAAGAGCTTCGATCCGCGAGGTGATTTCACACGACACCACAACGGAGCGACGCAACTTCGAGACAACGAGCGCAGTTCCGGCATCTAGCGGCTGAACTACGAACTACGCCCGCCTGCAGCGCCACGGAGCGGCCGACGGGGAACTACGTCGCCTTGCAGCTGATCTTCAACTTCACGCGAGCTCCAGCGGCGGCACAGCCACGCCCATCTCAAACGTCAAAACATCGCGACTCGCGGTAACGTCGGTTGGTGAGTGAAGACGACGGGTTAACATAACAGTAAATTGCAGTGTGCAGTCTTCGCGATAAATAAACAGTTTTTAACTGGTATTTACATTAGGAAAAGTGCTCAATTGCAGTAATTTCAGAAAAGTTGCGAAACATACTCTGAAGTATAGCATGCTTACTTATGCGCACTGCACTGTATAAATGGTAATTGTTTTGGGGTAATTTTGCATTTATAGATTTATGAGTGTTGTGATTATCTTGTTGTGAAACATTTTTACATGAATTGTGTATGTGAAAATGGTATTGGAAATTTTGGTTTTTGGGAGCTGTTATGTTCAGCACTCAGGCATGTTGTATCATTTTGGGAATTAACTGAAAGGATTGCAGGGACTGTTTGATTAGTTTCATGGTAATTATGAGTGTTTTAGATTATTGGAGGTTATTTTGTAATACTTGCCTGGGCATTAAATATAAACCAAAAATGTCTTCTGAAGATAAGCAGGTCTGTGAGGCAGTAGTGGAAAGAAAAGGAATAGGACAGAAAGATAGAGATGATTCGGGATTCAGTGATTGTGGATTGTCATTAGGTAGCCCATTAGCAAATTCAACTAATTATCCCGAAATACCGGGACAAGCGATGAGAGCTAGGCCAGTTTCAGAGGATGCTGATAGGTGGTCGATGTTGATAGACCTGATAAAGAAGACTAACGAATCATTAAAGGAAGATTTACAAGAATCGTAGTGAAGAGTTCACAAGAAACAAGAGAATCGTTAGAGAAGCGTTTACAAGAAACTAACGCATCGTTAGAGAAGCGTTTACAAGAAACTAATGCATCGTTAGAGAGGAATTCACAAGAAACGAGAGAATCACTAAAGGAAGATTTACAAGAGATCAAAACATCGTACACGAAGATGGAATGTAATCTGAAGAAGGAAATGCAGGAGTTACCAGAACGATTGAAGATGAACGTCGACGGAAGAGAAAATAAGCTACAGACAAATATAGACCAGGTCCAGGGAGACGTGGAGAAGATGGAAGGAAAGTTAATAGAGAAGATAGAAGACGATGTTGAAGAAACTAAAACCGAAGTGGGAGAAAGGAGCACCGAGGTGACGCAGATGCAGAAACAATACAACGATGTGGTTGAGGGGATAGGAGATAAGCAAAACCAATTGGCAGTCAATCCGAGAAATGCTATAGCCGTGCAGCGAGAAGAAGATGACCAGCGGGTTGCAATCGAAGGTGAGGCCTTCACTTGTGAAATCAAGAAGAAGAAAGGGACTACGGATAATGGTCAGTTTGAAGGAAAATTCTTGAAGGAATGCTGGCCCAAAAGTCGTCAGTGTGCAGCACTTGAGGACCCACTACGATGCAGACCACTTACTAATTGGAAAGGAACATCAGAAGAATTTGCCAAACATTTGTGGAAATGGAACGAGATTTTGGAACAACCCCTGAGTGACAACGTAATGGTATCTGCCATAAAAAGAAGATTGAATCAGAAAAGGCAAGGAACTATATCTAGGAGCCTAATCAAAGATAGGGAGGCCTTAATGAAGATACTGGAGCAGATGGAGTCTATTAGATCACAGAAATACAAGCAAGCTAATGATCGAAACAGAGAAGGGAGTAATGACCCAAGGATTCATATTAATCATTCGTCTGATTACAGAGGAAGAGGCGGAGGAACCGAAAAACCGAATGACACTCCAGGTGAGGTCCGATTAAGAGTGAGGGCTACAAGGACCCAAATAAACCTGCGAAGACATGGTTAGGAGCATTTAGCTGTAAAATGGACTTTTGAAAGAGGGAAAGGTTTATTTACATTTGTGCTTTGTGATGTATTACAATTAGAGTTGCATATTTCATATCAAAAATTATCTGAGGATGAATATAAAACTTGTAATAACTATGTTGTAGGAATAATTCATATATTCTGTGTTTAGGTAATGAATTTTTGAGTGTATATGTTGTGTGTTGTTATTTTGATATTGGACTAGAGAGGACTATTGCTGGTTGAGATGAAAAGTTGTAAATTTGGACAATGCTATTTATGTAATGTAATAACCTTTTGTAGAAATTGTTGTGGAGGCAGCCCACTACCGGAGTCCAGGACTAGTTGACAAATTGTAAATTCATTAATTATTTGTATTGTATGTACTGTTCAAATGTAGCCATGTTTTAAATCCCTTGCCGATTCTTTTTCACCTGCGGTTCAAAAGAAGTTTTTGAGGGCGGGGATCTAAGGGGTCCGCAGGCCCTTACTACTAAGTTTGCGCTCACACAGGTCGACAGGGCAACTATCGAGTAGTGTGTGTGCAGATCGCGAGAGCTAGAGGGGGTTCACCCGAGTGCTGCTTGGGTAGATTCCCGCGAGGCGGGAAGAACTGGGCGGAAAGCAGTTAGAGTGGAGATGTGCTGAAGAAAAGGTGTGGTAGGTTCCCGTGAGGCGGGCAGAGCTGTGCAGAAGCCAGCAGTTGAATTAATGCAAATTACCGGCAAAGGGAGTGGCCAGCGCCGTGGTTTAACCCCTTTGTGTTAGGATTATACGGGAAAGTGAGAAAGTTTAATTACAGAGTGATTTCAGTGATATTAAGTGCCGCTATTGAACTTCCGCATCTACCGCGCCGGCATTACTTGGATTACAGTGATTGGATGTTGCGTGTGACGATTAAGAATAACTAAAGAAACCTGTGCTGAGATTAGCCGTCATTAACAGTGTATTGACGAAGGCAGTGGCTGTCTCCTTATTTTGTGCTTTTGCTGAGAATATAGATCTTGTTTGTGAAACTGTGTTGTGTCCTTCTTGTCACCAAACAGTACGTATTACAGTATTTGTGAAGGACAATACGGAATGTAACATCCCCTGAGCAGTCCAATCCGATTGCTAGCCCATTAGGTACACGGTCACATTAATTAATTATCTAAATAATTACCTAATAATGAATAGGAAAATAGGAACGCGGGTAAGCTACTACAAACAGCTTAGTGAACGCATTATTGTGGCCAAGATAGATACGAAGCCCACACCTACTACAGTAGTACAAGTTTATATGCCAACTAGCTCTGCAGATGACGAAGATATTGAAGAAATGTATGATGAAATAAAAGAAATTATTCAGATTGTGAAGGGAGACGAAAATTTAATAGTTATGGGTGACTGGAATTCGAGTGTAGGAAAAGGGAGAGAAGGAAACATAGTAGGTGAATATGGATTGGGGCTAAGAAATGAAAGAGGAAGCCGCCTGGTAGAATTTTGCACAGAGCACAATTTAATCATAGCTAACACTTGGTTTAAGAATCATGATAGAAGGTTGTATACATGGAAGAACCCTGGAGATACTAAAAGGTATCAGATTGATTATATAATGGTAAGACAGAGATTTAGGAACCAGGTTTTAAATTGTAAGACATTTCCAGGGGCAGATGTGGACTCTGACCACAATCTATTGGTTATGACCTGTAGATTAAAACTGAAGAAACTGCAAAAAGGTGGGAATTTAAGGAGATGGGACCTGGATAAACTGAAAGAACCAGAGGTTGTACAGAGTTTCAGGGAGAGCATAAGGGAACAATTGACAGGAATGGGGGAAAGAAATACAGCAGAAGAAGAATGGGTAGCTTTGAGGGATGAAGTAGTGAAGGCAGCAGAGGATCAAGTAGGTAAAAAGACGAGGGCTAGTAGAAATCCTTGGGTAACAGAAGGAATATTGAATTTAATTGATGAAAGGAGAAAATATAAAAATGCAGTAAATGAAGCAGGCAAAAAGGAATACAAACGTCTCAAAAATGAGATCGACAGGAAGTGCAAAATGGCTAAGCAGGGATGGCTAGAGGACAAATGTAAGGATGTAGAGGCTTATCTTACTAGGGGTAAGATAGATACTGCCTACAGGAAAATTAAAGAGACCTTTGGAGATAAGAGAACCACTTGTATGAACATCAAGAGCTCAGATGGAAACCCAGTTCTAAGCAAAGAAGGGAAAGCAGAAAGGTGGAAGGAGTATATAGAGGGTCTATACAAGGGCGATGTACTTGAGGACAATATTATGGAAATGGGAGATATGATACTGCGTGAAGAGTTTGACAGAGCACTGAAAGACCTGAGTCGAAACAAGGCCCCCGGAGTAGACAACATTCCATTGGAACTACTGACGGCCTTGGGAGAGCCCGTCCTGACAAAACTCTACCATCTGGTGAGCAAGATGTATGAAACAAGCGAAATACCCTCAGACTTCAAGAAGAATATAATAATTCCAATCCCAAAGAAAGCAAATGTTGACAGATGTGAGAATTACCGAACAATCAGTTTAATAAGCCACAGCTGCAAAATACTAACACGAATTCTTTACAGACGAATGGAAAAACTAGTAGAAGCCGACCTCGGGGAAGATCAGTTTGGATTCCGTAGAAATACTGGGACACGTGAGGCAATACTGACCTTACGACTTATCTTAGAAGAAAGATTAAGGAAAGGCAAACCTACGTTTCTAGCATTTGTAGACTTAGAGAAAGCTTTTGACAATGTTGACTGGAATACTCTCTTTCAAATTCTAAAGGTGGCAGGGGTAAAATACAGGGAGCGAAAGGCTATTTACAATTTGTACAGAAACCAGATGACAGTAATAAGAGTCGAGGGACATGAAAGGGAAGTAGTGGTTGGGAAGGGAGTAAGACAGGGTTGTAGCCTCTCCCCGATGTTATTCAATCTGTATATTGAGCAAGCAGTAAAGGAAACAAAAGAAAAATTGGGAGTAGGTATTAAAATCCATGGAGAAGAAATAAAAACTTTGAGGTTCGCCGATGACATTGTAATTCTGTCAGAGACAGCAAAGGACTTGGAAGAGCAGTTGAACGGAATGGACAGTGTCTTGAAAGGAGGATATAAGATGAACATCAACAAAAGCAAAACGAGGATAATGGAATGTAGTCAAATTAAATCGGGTGATGCTGAGGGGATTAGATTAGGAAATGAGACACTTAAAGTAGTAAAGGAGTTTTGCTATTTGGGGAGCAAAATAACTGATGATGGTCGAAGTAGAGAGGATATAAAATGTAGACTGGCAATGGCAAGGAAAGCGTTTCTGAAGAAGAGAAATTTGTTAACATCGAGTATAGATTTAAGTGTCAGGAAGTCTTTTCTGAAAGTATTTGTATGGAGTGTAGCCATGTATGGAAGTGAAACATGGACGATAAATAGTTTGGACAAGAAGAGAATAGAAGCTTTCGAAATGTGGTGCTATAGAAGAATGCTGAAGATTAGATGGGTAGATCACATAACTAATGAGGAGGTACTGAACAGGATTGGGGAGAAGAGGAGTTTGTGGCACAACTTGACCAGAAGAAGGGATCGGTTGGTAGGACATGTTCTGAGGCATCAAGGGATCACCAGTTTAGTATTGGAGGGCAGCGTGGAGGGTAAAAATCGTAGGGGGAGACCAAGAGATGCATACACTAAGCAGATTCAGAAGGATGTAGGTTGCAGTAGGTACTGGGAGATGAAGAAGCTTGCACAGGATAGAGTAGCATGGAGAGCTGCATCAAACCAGTCTCAGGACTGAAGACCACAACAACAACAACTAAATTTGGGCTGCTATTTTTGATCCCGAACGAGCGGATAAATAAAGGGTATGTTACAACACCCAGCGACAGTATGATGGCTGTTCGCTACACTTCCCAAAAGACACAACACGGAACACTCATTGGAAAGCCACACCGTAAAACACTGCACGAAAATGGCGGCACAAAGATGGCACTCCCGATCCAAGGCAGAAGGGGGGGGGGACCTGGAGTAGGGGGAAAAACAAGGAGGGAGGAGAGGAAAAAACGAAAAAAAGGGTGGGGAACCAAGGAGGGAGAGGACTAATAAAAGGGGGAGAAGGGCAGACGCGAGAGGGAATGAGAGGA
This sequence comes from Schistocerca nitens, assembly GCF_023898315.1. Lineage (NCBI taxonomy): Eukaryota > Metazoa > Arthropoda > Insecta > Orthoptera > Acrididae > Schistocerca > Schistocerca nitens. The sequence goes on from NC_064614.1 coordinate 1,026,157,467, forward strand.
GGCAGAGGAGGGAAATGTAAAAGGACTCGAGGGAGAGAAGGGGGCAAAGAGAGGGGAGGTGTGGAAGAAAGAGGATGGAAGGGGGAGAGAGGGAGCCCGGCAAAAGGACAGAGGAAAGGAGGGGGAGTGAGGATCAGAGTTGATAGGAGGGATAAATGGAGGGAGAGAGGGCATCATCTGGGAGGGGGAGTTGATGGAAGCCACCTTGGGAAAGGAGATGTAGGGTGTAGAGATGGAGGGTAGGGGGGACACAACGGTGAAGACATGGCAGGGGGCAGGGATCGGAGAGGAGTGGAGCAACCAGGGGGTGAGGGGGTTCAAGACGGCGGGAGGTGTAGAGGATGCGGATATGTTCGAGGAATAGGAGCAGATGGGGGAAAGGAATGAGATCATAGAGGATCCGCGTGGGGGACGGGAGGCGTATACGGAAGGCGAGGCGGAGTGCATGACGCTCAAGGATCTGGAGGGACTTAAAGAATTTGGGGGGGGGGGGCAGGTATCCAGGCAGGACTGGCATAGCAGAGGATGGGACGGATTAAGGATTTGTAGGTGTGGAGGATGGTAGAGGGGTGCAACCCCCATGTCCGGCCAGAGAGGAGTTTGAGGAGTCGGAGGCGGGTGTGGGCTTTGGATTGGATGGAGCGGAGATGAGGGATCCAGGTGAGGTGACAGTCAATGGTGAGGCCAAGGTAGGTGAGGGTGGGGGTGAGGCGGACAGGACGGGCACAGACAGTAAGGGAGAAATCCAGGAGTAGGAAGGAGCGAGTGGTACGACCTACGATGATCGCCTGAGTCTTGGAAGGGTTGAGTTTCAGGAGCCACTGGTTACACCATGCAGCAAAAAGGTCAAGGTGTTCTGGAGAAGGCGTTGGGACCGTTGGAGGGTAGGAGCGAGGGCGAAGAATGCGGTGTCATCAGCATATTGCAAGAGGTGTACTGGAGGGGGGGGGGGTTGGGGCACGTCTGCCGTGTACAGGAGGTAGAGGAGAGGGGAGAGGACAGAGGGGTAGAAGGTGTGGGAATTGGCATTATGGATGGTAACATAGGAGGGGCGGTGGGAGAGGAAGGAGGCCACCAGACGGATGTAGTTGATAGGAAGGGCGTAGGTGTGGAGTTTAAACAGGAGACCGGGATGCCAGACACGGTCATAGGCCTTTTCGAGGTCAAGGGAGACAAAAATGGCGGAGCGACGGGAGTTTAGCTGGAGGGAGAGGAGATGAGTGAGGTGGAGGAGTTGGACATCAGCAGAGAAGGAAGGTCGAAAGCCACATTGGGTGTGTGGGAGGAGGTGGTTTTGGCGGAGGTGGTGATGGATGCGCCGGGAAAGGATGGATTCCAAGAGCTTGCTGAACACCGATGTGAGACAGATAGGACGATAGGAAGAGGCATCAGATGGAGGCTTGTTGGGTTTGGAGAACATCAAGATATGGGAGGTTTTCCACAGGTCGGGATAGAAGCCAGTGGCAAGGATGAAATTGTAGAGGGTGGTAAGGATGGAAAGGAACGAGGGAGGGCAGTGTTTGAGGTGGCGGAAGGCTTGATGAATTCCTTTACAATATATACACGTCTGAATTCCGCAGAGCGAGAGAAGAATGCTGTGTGAAAAGGTGTGGCACTGCACTTTGGCACACTTAAGTCCAAGAAACGAGTCTTACATTTCCTCGAACATATATGTTTTACATATCAGCGCAAACGCTCGAGGTGGAGGCGGCCGGAGGGGGGGGGGGGGATTATTAAGTTTTTGCCTCAATTTGGAAATTTCGTAGATCCCAGGCTGTGACTGCACCACACTGAGGTGACAAGTTCTGAGATAGCGATATTCACATACACAGATGGCGGTAGCATCGCTTACACAAGGTGCACAGGGACAGCGCATCGGCGAAGCTGTCCTTTGTACTCAGGTGATTCATGTGAAAACTTTCCGGCGTGAATATCGCCGCACGACAGGAATTAACTGACGTTGAACGCGGAATGGTAGTTGGAGCTAGAAGCATAGGACATTCCATTTTGGAAATCGTTAGGGAATTCAATATTCTCAGAGCCACAGTGTCAAGTGTGTGCCTGGAATACCAATTTCAGGCATTACGTCTCAACGCAGACAATGCCGTTGTCGATCGCCTTTGCTTTACGAGCAGCGCCGTCTGTGTAGAATTATCAGTGCTAACAGACAAGCAACACTGTGTGAATTAGCCGTAGAAAACAACGTCAGGTTTATGACAAACGTATCTGCCGAAAGTCGGCGTTAATGAGTTATGGCAGACGACGGATGCTACTCCATTTGCTAACAGCACATCGCCTGCAGCGCCTCTTCTGGGCTTTTGACCGCATCAATTTGACCCTATACGACTGGAAAACCTGAGCCTGGTCAGATGAGTCCCGATTTCAGTCAGTAAGAACTGATGATAGGGATAGAGTGTGGCTCAGACTCCATGAAGCCATGGACCCAAGTTGTCAACAAGGCATTGTGTAAGCTTGTGGTGGCTCCATAATGGTGTGGGCTGAGTTTACGTGGAATGGATTGGGTCCTCTGGTCAAAATGACTCGACTAATGACTGTAAATGACTACGTTCGACCACTTGCAGACCATTTACAGCCATTCATAGTCTTCAATTGGCTAAACAATGAAGGAATTTTTATGGATGAAAATGCGCCATGTAACCGAGCCACAGTTCTACGTGCATGGTTTAAACAACATTCTTGGCAATTCGAGAGAATGATTTGGCCACCCAGATCGTTTTACACGAATCACATCGAAAATTTATTGGACCTAATCGAGAGATAAGTTCGTGCCAAAATCCTGCACCGCAACACTTTCGTTATTATAGACGGCTATAGAGGCAAAATGGATCAATATTTTTGCAGGGGACTTCCAACGACTTGTTAAGGCTATGCCGCATCGAGTTGCTGCACTACTCCAGGCAAAAGGATATTGAGAGGTTTCCCATGACTTTTGTCATCTGCATGTATTAATTCAAATAGTGTGGTAGAGACATTCGAGTTCACGAAAACCCCTGAAGTAAGTCAAGGAAGGCAGTTTCGGCACATGTGACATGCGAATAGGTGCAAGAAGGTGAGTACTGATGCGATGGGCTTTTGCTGTACTCGAAGTATTGTGTCAAGAATGGTAAAAGAGAGACTGTGTGAGAGAGGTAGCTGTAAAATGGAGGCTTGTAAGTGAAGTACTTGGGTCTCTGAGTTGAGGAAGGAACCTACTTCTAGCGAGATTAGAAACTTTATCATAAGAAACACCACGACAAGGTAGTTGTGACGTATCTCTTACTATAAATGTTGGCTCTGAAAGCGAAACTCCCCATCGCAACCCCCTCAGATTTAGTGGTAAAATGACCCAATGGATAGCCCGTCAAAAACAGAGCATAGATAAACAACGAAAACAGGAAGAAATGTAAAAAAAAGAAATAAAGAAAAAACCGGAAACAGTTTATGCTCCAAATTGAACATACGTAACATCGAGTGCAATGCAACAGCTGCGCCGTCGGCGTTGGGTGGTCATGGTGATCGGCTGCAATGCGGGAGAACCATGTTCAAATCTTCTGTGTGCTTTTTCTTTTTTTTTTTTTTTTCTTTTTACAAAATTACGAACTGGCCGTCCGGTCATTGACGTGTCTGCCCTCATTCTTTAGTCTTCAAAATTATCACACCATACACTAGTTACAGAATATAAGTCATGTGGTACGAATATATTACCGTTGCAGGTAAATGTGATGAATAGTGAGAGCTGGTGCGATGCCCTTAGACCTCTTGCAGAAATGAAAACAACAAATAACCGGGTGAAAACTATGTTACAACAGAGAAATTCAAGAGTCAAATCTTCCAAAACAAAACGAAAGTCATAACATGTGGTACTTGCGTAGAACAAATAGGAGGTTCGTACGTCTGGAGATCCCTTCCTTACACACTGCTGTTACACCACGACACAGACACAGATTTGAATACGGCGAACAGATGTGTCAATGAACGGGCGGACAGTACGCAATTTTGTGAAAAAAAAGGAAAAGAAAGTTAAAGGGCACGAGGGAGATCTGAACACAGATCTCACACTTCAGAGACCAACGCAGTAACCACACAAGTATGACGACACGGCTATCGAGTTACGCTCGATGTACTAGGGTAATCCCAAAAGTAAGGTCTCCTATTTTTTATAAGTACGTAGACCTGTTTATTTCTACGATGGTTTACATCAGTTTACAGCTTGAAGATTTAGCTATTTTTCGACATAATCACCATTTCTGTCGATGCATTTTTGTAGACGCTGTGGCAGTTTTTGTATGCCCATGTCATACCAGCTCGCCGCCATGCTGTTCAGAAAGTTATGAACCTCTTCTTTCACCTAGTCGTCGGAGCTGAATCGCTGGGACCACAATTAGCGCTGACAGGTACTGTGAGACTATGAAAAAACTCAAACGGGCAATTCAGAACTGGAGAAGAGGAATATTGAGCAAGGGCGTACACATTCTCCATGACAATGCTCACCCACACAGCGCTCGGCAAACCGTTGCTCTCCTGAACGGTTTCAGTGGAACATAATCACCCACCCACCCTATAGTCCTGACTTGGCGCCCAGTGACTATCACCTGTTTCCTAGGTTAAAAGAACATTTGGCCAGAAAGCGATTGAGTCCGACGATGAGGTGAAAGAAGACGTTCATAACTTTCTGAACAGCATGGCGGCGAGCTGGTATGACATGGGCATACAAAAACTGCCACAGCGTCTACAAAAATGCATCGACAGAAATGGTGATTATGTCGAAAAATAGCTAAATGTCCAAGCTGTAAACTGATGTAAACCATTGTAGGAATAAACAGGTTCAAAAATGGTTCAAATGTCTCTGAGCACTATGGGACTTAACTGGTGTGGTCATCAGTCCCGTAGAACTTAGAACTACTTAAACCTAATTAACCTAAGAACATCACACACATCCATGCCCGAGGCAGGATTCGAACCTGCGACCGCAGCGGTCGCGCGGTTCCAGACTGTAGCGCCTAGAAGCGCTCGGCCACCCCGGCAGGCAATAAACAGGTCTATGTACTTATAAAAAATAGGAGACCTTACTTTTGGGATTACCCTCGTAAATCATCTTGAACTTAAACCGCTCACTGTTTCTATTTTGTTTTTTCACAGTTCAGTACACCTTCTTTCTGTTTTCATGCTTAATCTGTGTTCGCTTTTTGACGGCCTATCCACTGAGCCCTCTTACTAAAGAATCTGAGGGGGGATGTGACGGGGAGTTTCCCTTGTGAGGAGCGGCACATTTTCTAATTCTGTGGTTCTCCGCAGGATGCGACTCTGGCTTCGGGCACGAACTGGCGCGCCATCTGGACGGGCTGGGGGTGCCCGTGTTCGCGGGCTGCCTGTTCCCTGACGGTCCCGGTGCGCGCAGACTCGCCGCAGACTGTTCCTCCAGGTTGCGCGTGCTGCCGCTAGATGTCACCTCAGACCAGCAGGTGGCCGACGCCGTCGTCTCCGTCCAAACAGCACTTTCGCAAGCGTCAGGCACAGGTACTTCAGAACAATAGGAAGTGTATTGCAAATATGGAATACTTTTCAAATACCGCCAGTAAGATACCTCTCCTACGACAATGCCCTTCGTTAAATGTGATTATTTTCAGATGATTAATGCTTCATGTTCAGACATTTTGTAGTAGAAAACTAAAACTACCACAATTTGGCTAAGGATAAGCTACCTGCCCCTGTTTACCTTCCTGCCGCATCTCAAATTTTGGTCGGGTGGTTCAAATGGTTCAAATGGCTCTAGGCACTGTGGGACTTAACATCTGAGGTCATCAGTCCCCTAGACTTAGAACTAGTTAAACCTAACTATCCTAAGGACATCATACACACCCATGCCCGAGGCAGGATTCGAACCTGCGACCGTAGCTGCAGCGCGGTTCTGGACTAAAGCGCCTAGAACCGCTCGGCCACAGAGGCCGGCTTTTGCTCGGAGAGTGAGTGTTGTGTTGCACTTATCAGCGTAACCGACAAGAAAATCGTCTCCAGTGCGCCATCGTATCGTCTTTCCCTTGCTTGAGATTGCTGAATTGGCGCGCTCCTGAAGTCAGTTTAAAAACGGAAAGTAAATTATAAAGTAAATTTTGTGGGAGTTTGCTTATCCTTTGTCACGTGTTTGTAATTTTTCTCAAAAAAAGTCTCGAACATTTAGTATTAATCCTATGAAGCTAGTAGCATTTATACAAAATTTACAGAACATTCAAGCAGCAAAATTCAGATGCTGAAATGGGTAAAACTGATAAACTTATAACTGAATAAAAGCTCGTTCGTCCACTATAGCTGTATTTATTGTAGTCATTGTAGACTCACACTAGCGGTTTCACACAGTTTTTAATTGCGTCTTCTTTGGCATCTCTGTATAAAAATTACCAGTACTTCTATAACACCGAGTACGTAATTACACAGTCGCAATAAATTATTTGTGGATTGCCCAATTTCAAAAACATATGAAATTGGACATGGATTAACCAACGTGCATTATGAGCCTCTATCAGAAGCTAGTTTTTCATATTGATTTTTAACATACATTGGCATGTTGCAGACTTATTCACATTGCTACTACATGCAGCTATTGTTGTTTACGACTGACCAGGCGTAATGATCGACGTGTACCTGAAATATCCTTAGAAGTTGTAAAATTAAAACTTGCGTGACCACCTTTGATGTGTGTGCCATACCAACAGTAATCACTACAAAAATGATAAAATTGACATACGTCGGGTTGAGACGTTTTGTTGACCAACAATGTGTCAAGATTGTTGGTTTGGAGCTCGATAAGTGAGTAATATGCGTCGAAATTACGAAGAAACTGGTAAAATCACGAAAACTAATGGAAAATGTATAAAGTAGATGAAAGTATGACAAAAAAATGTGGAGGAATGAGGGCACTTACATGCTCGCTTGGGTGTATGAATATCATTCCAGTCCTCCCCTGGTGGGACTGATGACTAATTGTGCATACTATCCGTGCTCTATGCGTTTAAGTCTTGTAGAATACCACCTTGTTCCACATGTAGTCATGCACCGTCACTCCTAAAAATCAAAGATGCAGTGTCTAAAGATTTGGAGGTCAGGATGAACTACCACCTAGGACACCAAAACAGCGATCATGTACCTGGGTGCAATATGCACCACCAATATGAGGAACCAATGGTCAGTGTATCTTTGAAAAACAGAACACCGAGACATCTGCTACCTCATCACTGTGGAAGATGACATTAAATGTAGAGATCATCACTTTTGGACAGCATTTGGAAATGCTCCACAATGCCACAGACTCCTCCAGTTTCCATATGTTGTGTTGTCCTCCACATTTTTGTCAATAAGAAACGCCACCTCCGTCTTCTGTTTCAATCATCCTGTATGTTGTGGGAGCAGCATGCTTTACACCATGCAGTGTCCAGCTTTCTGTGAGAGCCAATGGGTCGAAACATGTTAATGTCGGTGTTGCACCTGACACTGACATCGAAGTCGTGGTGGAAAAACAAAATGTATGGTGGTGTACAAAGCTGTAGTCATACACTGCTTGAATGTATTACAGCAGAAAAACAATTTGTCAAATAGCTTATGGAAGAATAACGCAGGAACCCTCTGTTGTGATTGATAGTCTGTGGGATATGGTCCTCCTACAGTATGGGAGACGAAACTTTACACTGGCCACCTGCTTAGATGAGCCAGTACCTGTATATTTAATAGGATAGCCACATATAATCGATCTCAGCATGCACATGGTAATTGTTTTCGATATATCGGAAGATAGGGATTCTATAATATCTTATCGAGTTCTCTAGTGGGTGATGTTAGTGAAGCTTTTATACTTCACAGTTTTTCTCTGATGGATGGTACAAAATAACAAGGAGTGGGGGTATGTTTGTGTGACAGATATGAATGTACCCTGAGACATGCAGATCTCCTTCAGACTGCAAAGCCTATATGTACTTGTAGTTTGGAGATTCACCACAATTCAGTTCCAGAATGCTCACCCTCCTTATAGTTCCTGTATGATGTGAAGTCTTCGTAATATCTTCCTAATAAATTCACCAATTGCGTACAATGTGTAAGGCCGTTACACATTCTACAGAGTTAGTGGAGCTATGACAACATGTTCCCATTTCCACCTAGTGGTCAAAACATGGTCCTATCACGTTAACTCAGCTCTCTGTTTCTCTGTGGGGTACAGAAGCTGGTAGCTATAGCACTCTCGGAATTCCGCTTAGTTCCAGCTTAAACAGGAGTGATCACATGGGCAATGCTGCAGGAAGGGCGGGGCAGAGACTGATGAACAGTTACAGAGAGAGTGTCTAAAATCACACTGGAGTTTTGGTGTGTGGTGTCCTTAGCAGACAGGTGTGACTGGTTTCGAGGTATGGGAGTGCCATGGATATGATTCAGCAGTGGCTGTAATCATTAAAAGACATCTCCTAGGCTACAATGCAAGTGTGTGGTTGAATGGAGACACTTGACTGCAAATCACAGACAGAATTTCTTCCTGAAAACGTAAATCTATAGATCTGAAAAGCTAGTTATTTGCACAGGATTTTGTACATTTCTTATGACTTCAATCCAGCGTTGTATTTTTTGATTCCTCACATAGCACACCATCTGCTGAATGTGATCATTCTCAATCTGCGATTATCATCTCTCACCTGCAACCCCATGGATATATCACAGTACCTCTGTTACACTGTCTACGCGGTATCGAGACAGAATGCATTAAAAATACTGTTTGTTATCGTGGGAAACATCTAGTAGCGGCATGAGGGAGTTGCGGCTATTGGCTTAATATCACATTCCTTAGCCGAGTCACTTTCTAAATTCGGTGAGAAGGTGATATTACTTCGGCCTTACACCTCTGGCGACATGCACCCGCACTTTTGGACTATTAATATACACTCCTGCGTCACCAACCATACTTGATGTCAGCGTATTTGTGTGGAAGACCACTTCATTTGGAGGCAATACTATATCTTCATTTATAAAGCATGTACAGTTGCTTTTACCATAGGCATCGTTAGCGACTCTTACATGTGCCTGTAGAATCAAAACCACTTTTTATGCAGGGTGCAAATAACATAGTCATTGCAATCGTGTTTTTAATAGCTGATTGCTTATCAGACAATTACGACTCTCTTCCTAAGCCACAGTAATACCACTCACAAAAAAAAAAAAAAAAAATTGGAGTAGGTCCATTCATCCATCAAGGATTTTCTTTCAGTATTGTTTGTGGCCACCAGCATTCAATTATCTGTGAAGTATTATACTTAGTAAGGGATGTGTGATAGATTCGCTGTAATCATCAGGCTTATAAAGTGTGTGTGCTGGTGTAAAGTTACTGTAGTCAATGTTCCAACATGTGCAAAGAAAATGACTATGTGCGGTCGTAAGGGAGGTTTGGATTTGATGTGGAAAATTGCCATTTCAGTTCATCGATAGCTGTAAGGCGGATGAAAGATTTTGCGTGGAAAATTATGTCCAGTGATAAAAATTTCCTTAAGATCCTTCCTATGACTCTCAGACTGACATCCGCTTTTTCTACTATATGAAGGTGGTATCTGTTCCCGAAAGAAGAGATACCATTGATGACCGTGCAGCTTCTTTAGAATGAAATGATACTTAAATCGAAACCCTTAGCTTCCGACAGGTGTTGCTGATATACATTAACTGGGACAGCTGAAAATGTTAAAGGCTACCTGGCCATTGACCTCCTTCTGTGCGAATGCGCACGCTTTGCCCGAACTCTTATGGGACTCGTCAGCTTAGCTGGCGTGAGTAATGAGTGAATGGGCAAAATACTTATTAGGAACACTACGAACGTAGGTTGTGGACAGTTGGGAACGTTTGTCTCACGGGAAGCGCGCAAGGGATAAGTCCCTGCAGTCGGGCTATCCTCTGTGCACTCGGTGGCTCAGATGGCTAGAGCGTCTGCCATGTAAGCAGGAGACCCCGGACTCGAGTCTCGGTCGGGGCACACATTTTCAGCTGTCTCAATTGATGTATATCAACAACTGCTGTCGGCAGCTAAGGGTGTCGATTTAATAATCATTTAATTCTAGAAAGTTCATTGAATTCATTGTACCCCAAAACACAACAAGAATGTAATGGCCACGTATGGATATTCATTCCGACGGGTGACGGAACTGAGCTGTTAGTCTCAGGAAGCCCGTAGTTCATCACCCTGGGCAGAATAGCAGTGCTCTATCAACATGCAAATGTCATTGTTAAGACATTCATTCATTACTGTGCAAGCTACATCAGTCATGACGAGAGTTGGAGACGCCAAAGTCCCCTGGACCTAAGTGATAGTCGGCCTGTGGTGAGGTGTGGTCGTCAGCAAGCGGTCAGCGGCATGCAGCATCATAAGGCTGATGGTGCGATAACGACAGCGACTCTGCAAGGATTCTGACCGCAGCAGCATGCCGCAGCCCGCAATGCAGGCTGAAGGCAGCCCAGATGCACAGAATGGGGCGCGCAGAATCAAGCAGCAGACCCAGAGTGGATGTGGTGGCTCACTGCAGCACCAACGTATGTCCACACGAGCAGGGACAGGCAGAAAGGAATTTGCCTGCAGGAGTGATGGCGGATAAGCAGATGCACTGCGGCAGGCTATAAACCGACAGGGTAGGAGGCCGGTAGCAGCTGAAGTGGGCCCGTTGGAGATCCAACCGCTGGAGAGCACAGGCAGCGGTGGCAGGGCCCAGAGCTGGTGGCTTGTTGATGCGTACAGACTCATACAAGGGGAGGGTCTGACATGTGGGTCACCGATTTTGACCGCATTTTGCAAGGAGGTTCTCCACTGAAAATACACTACTGGCCATTTAAATTGCTACACCAAGAAGAAATACAGATGATAAATGGCTATTCATTGGACAAATACATTATACTAGAACTGACATGTGATTACATTTTCACGCAATTTGGGTGCATAGATCCTGAGAAATCAGTACCCAGAACAACCACCTCTGGCCGTAATAACGGCCTTGATACGCCTGGGCATTGAGTCAAACAGAGCTTGGATGGCGTGTACTGGTACAAATGCCCATGCAGCTTCAACACGATACCACAGTTCATCAACAGCAGTGACTGGAGTATTGCGACGAGCCAGTTGCTCGACCACCATTGACCAGACGCTTCCAGTTGGTGAGTGATCTGGAGAATGTGCTGGCCAGGGCAGCAGTCGAACATTTTCTGTATCCAGAAAGGCCCGTACAGGACCTGCAACATGCGGTCGTGCATTATCCTGCTGAAATGTAGGGTTTCGCAGCGATCGAATGGAGGGTAAAGCCACGGGTCGTAACACATCTGAAATGTAACGTCCACTGTTCAAAGTGCCGTCAATGCGAACAAGAGGTTACCGAGACGTGTAACCAATGGCACCCCATACCATCACGCCGCGTGATACGCCAGTATGGCGATGACGAATGCACGCTTCCAATGTGCGTATACCTCGATGTCGCCAAACACGGATGCGACCATCATGATGCTGTAAACAGAACCTGGATTCAGCCGAAAAAATGACGTTTTGCCATTCGGGGATCCAGGTTCGTCGTTGAGTACACCATCGCAGGCGCTCCTGTCTGTGATGCAGCGTCAAGGGTAACCGCAGCCATGGTCTCCGAGCTGATAGTCCATCCTGCGGCAAATGTCCGTGCGTATGGTTGTTGTCTTGCAAACGTCCCCATCTGTTGACTCAGGGATCGAGACGTGGCTGCACGATCCGTTACAGCCATGCGGATAAGATGCCTGTCATCTCGACTGCTAGTGACACGAGGCCGTTGGGATCCAGCACGGCGTTCCGTATTACCCTTCTGAACCCCCCGATTCCATATTCTGCTAACAGTCATTGGATCTCGACCAACGCGAGCAGCAATGTCGCGATACGTTAAACTGCAATCGCGACAGGCTACAATCCGACCTTTATCGAAGTCGGAAACGTGATGGTACCCATTTCTCCTCCTTACACGAGGCATCACAACAACGTTTCAGCAGGCAACGCCGGTCTATTGCTGTTTGTGTATGAGAAAACGGTTGGAAACTTTCCCCATGTCAGAACGTTGTAGGTGTCGCCATCGGCGCCAACCTAGTGCGAATGCTCTGTAAAGCTAATCATTTGCATATCACAGCATCTTCTTTCTGTGTGTTAAATTTCGCGGCCGGCCGAAGTGGCCGTGCGGTTAAAGGCGCTGCAGTCTGGAACCGCAAGACCGCTACGGTCGCAGGTTCGAATCCTGCCTCGGGCATGGATGTTTGTGATGTCCTTAGGTTAGTTAGGTTTAACTAGTTCTAAGTTCTAGGGGACTAATGACCTCAGCAGTTGAGTCCCATAGTGCTCAGAGCCCATAAATTTCGCGTCTGTAGCACGTCTTCTTCGTGGTGTAGCAATTTTAATGGCCAGTAGTGTAGTTTTTGAAAAAATCGAGGCCAAAGTTGATGACGGAGATCTTATTTTGAATGCTATGCATCGAAAGACCGCCTAAACATAAACATTTTTACTCGCCAAATATGGGTCCAACGTTAATAATGTTAGAGTTATTAACATTTTTGTGTTTTATTGCTGTAGCTTGGCGGCCTGTTATTCAATGGGTGTTACAGAGCGAGTTCGGCGGTCAAGATGTCAAGGCGTTAGACCAACAAACCGTTGGTCCATGTTCGATTCTTGGTCATGCGCTTTTTTTCTCATTCGATACTTTATTGGTGTATCTGATTATATTTTAATATTGAGAATATCTTTCTTTCCTTTTTCTAAAGTAAAATTTGGGTAGATGTGATTAATAATCAAATAAGTATATAGACAGTTATTTTCATCGAGACACATGATACGCTATATATAACGTTTCGCAGATGACGATGCTCAGCGAACCTGCGGGTGAAATTATGCAAGCGAAACGTGCCTCTCTTTGTCAACTGTGTGACATTTCCTTTTTTTGACAAGTAAAGAATTTCATCACGCGTCTTTAAAAGCATGCGACGTCATAGCGGAGCAGAGAATTACAGGATCGGATGGAAGCTATCAAAACTCATGCGTTGCTTCATAACCAGTTGTCCACGCCTGTCTCTCAAGATATGCTTTCACAACATTGGTATGCATCCAAATTTATATCTGCTAGATCTCTTTTATAGCAACGTGAGACAGGTATGTTTTCCACGACCTGTGTGCCGGAAAGCATGTCAATGCAGCAAGATTTCGTTCATGTGTTATACATGGTGCGAGTTATATTTACGTTCTCCCTGTTCCAATGATAAGTTTCACCTCACTGATTGCGAGAATGTTCACGGATAGAAAATGAGTTATAATTACGCAAAACTATACTTTAAGTGTACTTTTGTACTATGTCTCACGATGAAAAAACTGTCAACACATAATGTATACTTTGTTACTTGCTTTCCGCAGAGCCTTGGCAGACATCTTCAATTTGAAAATGGCACCTGCGTCTTTTGTAAAAGACGGCTACGACCGTTTGCATGAGCAAATATCACTGCACAAAATTTCTGCTTATTGGTTAACTTTAAGTTGAAAGTTTGCCTAACTTAATTTGAATGGTAACGGAAATATGGCGTTGCTGTGATAAAACCAAGTTAAGAATTTTATACAAGAACAACATTTATTTCCTAAAAATGATGAAAAACACTCCTTAATCACCCACTTTACTTAATAGTGCTATTAGATGGATGCTGGCTCATGATCAGTAATACAAAATAAAAATAGCAATTTTATCTGTGTCTCTCTGGTCCAGTGTAGTCGCACTGTACTTATTACAGTGGTTGACTAAACTGAATCTCCACATTCACAGAAACCAAGGCAGCCAGCCCAAGCATATGTCAGAAGACGACCCGCATTCACATTTGCAGACTTTACTAATACTGATAATATAACATAATTCCGAATAATACATCTCATATTGATCTTCCCTGAGAGTCGGAAGGGCACCCAGGTGTGATTAGAATATATGACTGTTGTATCAAGCCATGGAGCAGCTCACATGGAGCCGTTACAACTTGTTCGATTGTTAGTCACAACCCCCAATAGTTTATTAAAAAAAAAAGACAAAGAAAAATATTCTGGTTACCAGACACTCAGAAAAATAAGTCGAATGAAAAATATGCCACACACGGACCAGCAGTTTGGTAACCTAATGCCTTGACCATTTTTTATTGCCTTAATTGGGAACATATCCTATTAACCTTGAGGGTTAGAAATGTATATGCCTGCATCCGTTATCACATGTAAGGTCAATGAAACAACACTAAGGAAAAAACACTCATCACTTACTTCTCCCCTCAACGTCCGGAGGCGTGGGAAAGATGGTATAATTCTAATACTCCCTACCGGAAGCCGAGGAATCCTCGTTTTTCTTTTTACGACGCGCCACTGCACGTGCACCTTGAAAACGCTGTTTCACACCACTCCGTGAAAACATACACGCTTGATGTGGAAGGGTTGGGGGCACGTCAAGCTCCGATTTGATAGAGGAGCCATCGCCACTGCACTCATCGGAAATCGGGGAGCACAACTCAGAACGACTAACAGCAACATCAGGTACAGAAGGGACAGGTAAGGCAGTGACGGTGTTGTATGTCATGTCCTGATCATCAGCAAGAGAACCCGTAGAATCCTGTCGCTCCACCGTCTCAGCTTGGAGGAGGGGTGGTATTTCACTGGAACATTGTGAAGACTGGCTAGCAGAGAACGCCTCTGCGGGAACATCTGAATTCACGGGAACCATCGCGTCGACGGGTGAAGTGGGGGACGCAGATTCAACGCACGTTTCAACATCAACAGAAGCAGCTACATCATCTCTGGTGATACTGGAATCACAAGTAACGTCAGTAGACAACTCATTACCGCCAGAAGGTGCACCTCTCTCAACGCCGTATCAGAAGAACGAGACTGGAGTGGGGCGTCCTCGAAATCTGTACCGTCCTCAGTCCGCCGGCGTTTGACGTGCGCTGCAGGAGCCGTCGTTCCCTCATGGACAGAGGCCGCACTGGGACGCGCCGGTAACGGTGGAAATTTTCGAGGGTTAGGGTGTAATGTTGCCCCTACATCGCTTAAAGCTGAAGATTGTTGATAGCTGACTGCGAAGACACTACGTCTGCTAATGTTAAGGGGCTCCGGAAAGGCTCAAAATCATGAAAAGTTCAATTTTTACTTTTTTGCGTTTTCTGAATCTGCAGACTATTACCTTTTAATAGATATATAATTTATTCAATTCCGAAGACTACAACTATTTTTAAATTTTTTTTTGAAATGTGTTCTACATGGGCGTGACCCACTGTGGCGCTGTTAAACTGCTGTCAAATGGTGTTATTATTAACGTCCGTGTTCATCAGGTACATTTTAGTGATGTGAGATAAAGTATGTGTTGTGGCTAACCTGTGATGGTTCAATATATATCGCTGGTGTGATTGTCGATTGTTTCATGTTTATTTACTCTGTCGTTATCTCGAAAATATTCGTAATTAATTCAGTTTCTTGAGTCTCTGTTTTGTTGAAGTATAATAATGAGTAAAAGTAAAGTTATTAGAAATCCTCTGAAGGCTTTTAAGAAAAGGAGAAATGTTGGAAAGCCAAAGGTATGTGTTATTACTGTAAACAATAAAGACGATGAAAATCCCCAACATAGCTTGTGTCCCAAAGAAGAAGACAGTTGGTGTAAATATAACAAAGGATTGCTAACTGGTGAAGTATACACTCATAAGCATAGTCTGCCTCATGCAATAATGGAGGTGATAAAACCTATTTTCAGAGACTTAGCAGCACCTGAACTGTTGAAAAAGTGTATTCACGGAAAAACTCAAAACCCCAATGAAAGTGTAAATAGTGTTATATGGTCGAGAATCCCCAAGACTGTATTTGTTGGAATAGAAACACTTCACTTTGGTGTGTATGATGCTGTTGCGACTTTCAATGATGGCAACATTGTAAGGTGCAAGGTATTTAGAAATATGGGAATGAAGATAGGTTCTAACATGGTACGAGCGATGCTTGCTTTAGACAAGGAACGCCTTCGGGCTGCAGACAGGGCTGTAAAGAGTCTAGAAATACAAGCAAGAGTAAACAGGAGGAGGAACAAGAGGAAGCTGGAGGAGGAGTTTGCAGAGGATGAAGATAATCCATCCTATGGACCTGGAATGCACTAGAAAGTTAATCCAATCTTTGTCGCTCGATTCCCAAAACTTTTATTTTCTCATACTAATTTCATGTTTTCTAAGGATCTTCCAAACATATTTGTTTCAAATTTTCAGTAAATGTTACACAGTACCTTCTGCATAATTTAACACAGCCTTTTGCCAAAAAAACTGTATATTTTTGAATATATAAATAAAAAATTGCAAAAAAATGTTGTGAATTTTCATTACAATTGAAAAAAAAAATCATCTTTAATAACTGAACTAAAATTTTGTAAAATCCCTGTGTTAAGTTGTAGCCCATATTCCAATAAATAATCTGTAATAAGTTCAACTTCCTACCTCAAATACTTTGTGAGGAAAGATGTAATTTATAAGCGTTATTTTAACATTGCAAGTATAGGGCGTTCCGGAGCCCCTTAAAGGAAGACGTTTTTGATAAGGCGAGGTCAGAACAGTATTGCGGCGCGGACAATCAGATCTGAGATGACCGCTTTCGTTACAGAGAAAATATGTTCCTTCTTGCCCTGCATATGTAACATGGATCCGGTAACCACAAACAGTTAAGTCGGATGGAATATTCTTTTTAACGCACATGTCCACAGTCCGGATACCGTCATAACACTGGAAGCGATGTTGTGCTGACCAGCGTTTCCATCGGCAATGCCGTATTACTCTAAACGGAAGGAACACTGTTTTAAGAAATGAATCGTCCAATTCAGGAGGAAGGTTATAAATCCCAACCGGAGTACACTCGAGCGCCGCATTTTCAAGGACGACTTGACTAACGGAATCATCTCGATGTATAAACAACACTTTAGAACCAATCCGAGAGAGGGCCGTTCTACTTGAACGGGATCATAAAACTGCACAAAGAATGTATACAAATCAGAATCAAAGTGAGCAGCATCTACCTGATCAGGTGAAACACGGATAACATCAGCCAACTAATCGTGAATTTCTAAAATGCCAGGTTGAACACGACGCGTACTCTTGTCAAAACTGAAACGAACAGTAGTTCGACGAGGAACAGACTTGGGAGACTCGACAGACACCATGGCACCGGCAGAAAACACCGCCGCCAAGAGAAAATCGACAACAAACTGCCGGCCGAAGTGGTCGCGCGGTTCTGGCGCTGCAGTCTGGAACCGCGAGACCGCTACGGTCGCAGGTTCGAATCCTGCTTCGGGCATGGATGTGTGTGATGTCCTTAGGTTGGTTAGGTTTAACTAGTTCTAAGTTCTAGGGGACTAATGACCTCAGCAGTTGAGTCCCATAGTGCTCAGAGCCATTTGAACCATTTTTTTTACAACAAACTCCGCTACGCAATTACGATGTTACTCCGGCCAATACACCAACAACACTGAATAGCTTTGACACAAGCGGCGCTGCGGCACAGGCGGAAGTTAACAACGACCTGCTCGCTCGACGCGCAAGGCGACACTGCGAACATACGACCACCAGTCTCGCTCTGCTAGATGCACATAATGACAGATACCAAAACTACAACATGAAAACACAGAAAAGTTTACTGCTCGAATATTATTGGAACCCATAATATATTAGGGAAAATGTTTTTTTAGACGATCTTTCGACGTATAGCATTGAAAATATGCACTGCTGGCCAATAAAATTGCTACACCACGAAGGTGACGTGCTACAGACGCGAAATTTAACCGACAGGAAGAAGATGCTGTGGCATGCAAATGATTAGCTTTTCAGGGCATTCACACAAGGTTGGCGCCGGTGGCGACACCTACAACGTGCTGATATGAGCAAAGTTTCCAACCGATTTCTCATACACAAACAGCAGTTGACCGGCGTTGCCTGGTGAAACGTTGTTGTGATGCCTCGTGTAAGGAGGAGAAATGCGTAACATCACGTTTCCGACTTTGATAAAGGTCGGATTGTAGCCTATCGCGATTACTGTTTATCGTAGCGCGACATTGCTGCTCGCGCTGGTCGAGATCCAATGACTGTTAGCAGAATATGGAATCGGTGGGTTCAGGAGGGTAATACGGAACGCCTTGTTGGATCCCAACGGCCTCGTATCACTAGCAGTTGAGATGACATGTATCTTATCGGCATGGCTGTAACGGATCGTGCAGCCACGTCTCGATCCCTGAGTCAACAGATGGGGACGTTTGCAAGACAACAACCATACGCACGGACATTTGCAGCAGGATGGACTATCAGTTCGGAGACCATGGCTGCGGTTACCCTTGACGCTGCATCACAGACAGGAGCGCCTGCGATGGTGTACTCAACGACGAACCTGGATCCCCGAATGGCAAAACGTCATTTTTTCGGATGAATCCAGGTTCTGTTTACAGCATCATGATGGTCGCATCCGTGTTTGGCGACATCGAGGTATACGCACATTGGAAGCGTGTATTCGTCATCGCCATACTGGCGTATCACCCGGCATGATGGTATGGGGTGCCATTGGTTACACGTCTCGGTCACCTCTCGTTCGCATTGACGGCACTTTGAACAGTGGACGTTACATTTCAGATGTGTTACGGCCCGTGGCTCTACCCTTCATTCGATCCCTGCGAAACCGTACATTTCAGCAGGATAATGCACGACCGCATGTTGCAGGTCCTGTACGGGCCTTTCTGGATACAGAAAATGTTCGACTGCTGCCCTGGCCAGCACATTCTCCAGATCTCTCACCGACTGAAAACGTCGGGTTAATGGTGGCCGAGCAACTGGTTCGTCACAATAGTCCAGTCACTACTCTTGATGAACTGTGGTATCGTGTTGAAGCTGTACACGCCATCCAAGCTCTGTTTGACTCAATGACCAGGCGTATCAAGGCCATTATTATGGCCAGAGGTGGTTGTTCTGGCGGCCGGTGTGGCCCGTGCGGTTCTAGCCTCTTCAGTCTGGAACCGCGCGACCGTTACGGTCGCAGGTTTGAATCCTGCCTCGGGCGTGGATGTGTGTGATGTCCTTAGATTAGCTAGGTTTAAGTAGTTCTAAGAATAGGGGGCTGATGACCTCAGCTCTAATATCCCATAGTGCTCAGAGCCATTTGAACCTTTTGGTTGTTCAGGGTACTGATTTCTCAGGATCTATACACCCAAATTACATGGAAACGTAATCGCATGTCAATTCGAGTATAATATATTTGTCCAATGAATACCCGTTTATGATCTGCGTTTCTTCTTGGTGTAGAGATTTTAATGGCCAGTAGTGTAGTATATAATGTAACTGCGTTTCGTCGGCTCCATTCTGATTCGCTTCCATGGCCTCTTGCGTTAGGCGAGGCAGCATCATGATATTAGTCATGTCAAGAAATAATGGTGGCGCTACAGTACAATGTGATTCGCACATGTGATCTAAGTCCCTATTAATCAACGCATGAATGTTGAATTGAATCCGCTATTACTCTCCCAATTCACATCAAAGTCCTAACTTCGTCCTACAAATTTCGAAGCATAAAATTGTTCCTTATAACCTGAAATGATTCAAAGTCCAGCGACGGACGAAAATTTTCAGGCCAATCTTAGCTGAAATATTTCTATGTTTCACATTCTAGCAACGTTTCTCCAACAGTGTGGCAGTTAAATCACTAATCTCCGAACACTTCTCACTTACATGTATCGTTCTGCTGCTGGTTAGCAAGAGACTACCTGCTTCAGTCAGTAGCAGAGACTGAGCACACTGGACTCGCATTCGGGAGGTGGATTGTTCAAAAACGCGTCTGGCCATCTAGATTTAGATTTTCCGTGATTTCCTTTAATCGCTTCAGGCAAATGCCGGAATGATTTCTTTGAAAGGGCACGGCAGATTTCCTTCCTCATCCTTGACACAATCAGAGCTTATGCTCCATCTCTAATGACCTCGATGTCGACTGGACGTCAAATTCAATCTCCTTTCCTTCCTATACTCACTGGATTGCCACCAGCTCTGTCTAGCAAACAACTCATCCTAGAGTGCTCTTTCCGCTGCTTTTCTTAGTCGTGATGACCGTATTCCCGAGCCATAGAAATCTCATTTTGAGTCCCTATTTTAACGTTATTCATTTCACGCATGTGCTACATATTTCAGTTGGTTTGTCTTCCCAGCGAGCGCCTTGATTTATGTTTAAGCACTACGACTTCAGGTCACGAGTGACCTACCGAGACCATCCGACCGACGTGCCATCCTCAGTGGAGGATGCGGATAGGAGGGGCGTGGGGTCAGCACACTCTCTCCCGGTCGTTATGATGATATTCTTGACCGAAGCCGCTACTATTCGGTCGAGTAGCTCCTCAATTGGCATCACGAGGCTGAGTGCACCCCGAAAAATGGCAACGGCGCATGGCGGCCTGGGTGGTCACCCATCCAAGAGTCGACCACGCCCGACAGTGCTTAACTTCGGTAATCTCACGGGAACCGGTGTATCCACTGCGTCAAGGCCGTTGCCCCCTGATTTATGTTTACAAATTTTATTTATTTATTACTTCTCCCACATTCTTTAAAATACTATTATTACTCTTAGCAGCAAATAAATTCACGCAAAGATCACTTGCTCAAAATTACAACAAAGCTATTACATTCTCACATACTAAAAAAGGTTTGATCACCAGCGAGTTTCTTACTTGTATCTGCAACACACGATATTTTTCTATAATTATTTGTAAAATACAGAAAAGTTCTAATAATATACGATGTAAGGTTAGGAGTGTGCCGGCCGGAGTGGCCGAGCGGTTCTAGGCGCTACAGTCTGGAGCTGCGCGACCGCTACGGTCGCAGGTTCGAATTCTGCCTCGGGCGTGGATGTGTGTGATGTCCTTAGGTTAGTTAGGTTTAAGTAGTTCTAAGTTCTAGGGGACTGATGACCTCAGAAGTTAAGTCCCATAGTACTCAGAGCCATTTGAACCATTTTTTGTTAGGAGTGTACCGTCACAAAGTTCACGGTCTCGTCTGCAACGATGGAGCGAATGTTGTAGGGAAGTTTCTTGTTCCGCTGTCGCGTGACGATCAGAAAGTTTGGGAGGAAGAGAAGGAGTTTAGGAAAGGGAGAAATATGGTGGAAATGATTAATCTGTGGGTCCAAATCAGGTATTACGTACACGCGAGTTATGTTGAGTAACGTGTACGACCAAGGCTACAGTTGATAAAAACGAAACTTACCAGAAATTCCTTTCGCAATGCAACATATTTTATGTTTCTTAATAGAGCACTACTGGGTCTATGTGAAAGATATTTGCGTTCTTATTCTAGAGCTGTGGGCGGTGGTAAACAACGCAGGAATCGCAGACCTCGGTGAAGTGGACATCACGCCGCTGGAGAAATTCCAGCAGGTACTGGACGTAAACACGATGGGCGCCATAAGGGTCTCCAAGGCGTTCCTGCCGCTCCTCAAGAAGTCTAAGGGCCGCCTCGTCAACGTCGCCAGCCCTATAGGTAAGTAAGGTAATTGAATGTGTGTTGGGGCTTAGCACCAGTAAAAACAGAAAGACGTTGACAAAGTAAGGAATAGAAAGCAAACTGCTGAGAAAGGAGACAGTTGTTCACTGCAGAAAGTTTTATTAGCATGTAATGGTATCCTTTGCGAAGTGATGTTTTTCCATTTCTGAGAGCGTTTCCAGCAAGGTCAGTTTTTCGTGGTGTAATGTGAAGTTGAGGCTTGATCCCAGAGCACGTAATTGGTGGCTGTAGTAAATAAACAGCAGACGATTAAATACATAAATTGAACGAGACACATTTTTTTTATCAAAAGTGATTACAACACCACGAGAAGGAAGTCTGACATGCACGTCACACACTGTTGTTGAGAGGGCCGTTAGCGGTATTTACAACCTAGTGTCCCTCAACGATGGGTTCATGTGTAACGGACTATAGTCACGGATTGTGAAAGAACTGAGAACGAAATCGGCAGTGTCCTTTTCAAAGGAACCATTAAGGCATGGCGAGTGAGTGATTTAAGGAAACCACCGAAGACTGAAATCCTGGCGGCGGAACGGGGATCGGAACCCAGCTGCTCCCGATTACCACTCGAGTGTCCTTCGAGCTCCGCCTCCTCGCTCGGCCACGCTGTACTCACATGTAAATGATCCAGTGGATGACAGCGGGAGCTCTGAGACGCCGTACACGGACAGCAGATGATTTTAAGGATAAGGAGGAAGGTCTGAAGAACATCGAAACATGATATTCGACCTTACAGAAAAAGATAAAAAACAAAAGTATTTTTCATAAGCAGGCGGAAAGACCCAATGTTGCTCGCTTTATACGGTTTGGGATAAAGCATTGGAAGCAGTAAAACCGTAAAACACCTAAGGCTAAACATTTGGAGCGAACTAGAGTGGAATAACCACATTACTTGTATCTTTTTCAGTCCATTCTTTTTTTTTAAGTTAATTCGCTTCGATGTGGAACACCACGAATTCGTCTTTTATGCCAACCTCTTCGACTCAGAGTAGGATCATATGTCCTCAACCATTTGTTTGGTGTATTCTAATCTCTACCATCTCATGTAGTTTTTACTCACTACCGCTCCCTCTACTACCGAGGACGTTATTTCCTGTTCTCTTAAAACATGCCCTGTCATTCTGTCCCTTCTTCTCGACAGCGTTCTTCATACTTTCTTTTCCGAGCGGTCTAAGGTTCTGCAGTCATGGACTGTGCCGCTGGTCCCGGCGGAGGTTCGAGTCCACCCTCGGGCATGGGTGCGTGTGTTTGTCCTTAGGATAATTTAGGTTAAGTAGTGTGTAAGCTTAGGGACTGATGACCTTAGCAGTTAAGTCCTATAAGATTTCACACACATTTGAACATACTCTCTTTTCTTTGACAGTTCTGCAGAAAATCCCCTGATTCCTTTTCTTATCATTATTTGCAGTCAGTTTTGAAGCAACTAAGGTTTGATGTTCAGTCACTTTAGCTCTGTTATCAATGTGATAGACACCACAAGTATATTCTCTTAACGCAACAGAATGTTCTTGCTCATGGAAAAAGGTGTTCACTGCAATGAGAGACGTCTAACGTCCGTACTATTGACTCACGAACTTCCGAGGTCGTAGGAGTACATACCTAAAACGTCCCTTGGCACATAGCTGCCTCCACTCTTCTATTTGATCATCAGCCGTCAGGCAAATTATGCACTCGT
Organism: Schistocerca nitens; assembly: GCF_023898315.1. Lineage (NCBI taxonomy): Eukaryota > Metazoa > Arthropoda > Insecta > Orthoptera > Acrididae > Schistocerca > Schistocerca nitens. Next base: position 1,026,180,715 of record NC_064614.1, read on the forward strand.
TGATGAACAAAAATATACACCAGCGGTCCAGGTTGAATACGATATTTTCCCTGGTTTATAACGTCGTTGTTAATGGATTGCTGGAGACAAGATTGATCATGTGGAGGGTGTTGCTTGCCACCTGGGTCGGCACAGCCATCCTAGGTGCCTTCAGACAGCCAATGCACTCTTCTGTCGAATTCTTCTCTAGATAATCGCCGGCCGCGGTGGTCTAGCGGTTCTGGCGCTGCAGTCCGGAACCGCGGGACTGCTACGGTCGCAGGTTCGAATCCTGCCTCGGGCATGGGTGTGTGTGATGTCCTTAGGTTAGTTAGGTTTAAGTAGTTCTAAGTTCTAGGGGACTTATGACCTAAGATGTTGAGTCCCATAGTGCTCAGAGCCATTTGAACCATTTTTTTTCTAGATAATCAGGAGCCCTAATTTTTATGTAGCGGTCATAGTTGGGTTTTTCGCTTCAGTGCCGCGCGACCGTTTCCCCATCCTCCATGAGTTCAGTCCAGTATCACTTTCCTTTCAATGGCTACCAAAAAATTGGTATACATCACTTTTTTGTGAGGTGGGGTGCCTAGTTTCGTGGGACACACAACGGTTTTGTCTCCTGTGCCAACTTCTTCGTCTCAAGAGTAGTACTCACACCCAGCATCCTCCATTATTGTTGGATATTTTTCTAATCTCCATCCACCACTAAAACGTTTGCACTATATGGATTTTCCTTGTACCGTGGCTCTGAGCACTATGGGACTTAACTTCTGAGGTCATCAGTCCCCTAGAACTTAGAACTACTTAAACCTAACTAACCTAAGGACATCACACGCATCCATGGCCGAGGCAGTATTCGAACCTGCGACCGTAGCGGTCGGGCGGTTCCAGAATATAGTGCCTACAACCACTCGGCCACCCCTGCCGGCGTGGAGGTTATTCCATGATGTCTTAACACATCAGCACACAGACGTAATGAAACACGATATGAAGTAAATAAACACCACAGCACAGCATATCAAGCAATTCGCCTCCGGTATGTACTGCACCATAAGTACAAGGCAATAGCCCCTAGGGAAGATGGTACGGGGGTGGGGGCCTTGACAGTGCCCACCTCACCTGACCGTGAGCAACAGAACATCGTGAAGATCTCAGCAGAGGGGTCGAAACGTCAATCGTGTAGAAGAAACTGAGGAACATGCTAAATCGTAAAAGTTAACGTGAATAAACTGAGAAATCAACGTAGACTTGCCGGAAGTAAGGCATTAAGAAGAGACAGTACCTCATAGAATAACCTGTCTGCAAGGAGCTTCAGTGCTCACTGGCACAATGTGGCACATTACACAGAGGGCGGCCCCGGCATCCACCACACAACAGTAATGTATGAGACTCGCCAAAAAGGGAAATTCACAACTGAAAAATTTTATTACGAAGTAAATATTCGAAGTGACCTTAGCCAGACACGCAGATATAAAGAAAAACCAATGTTAACGTTGCGTCTGTAGTTGCGTAAGTTGATGAAATATAGTACAAACATTAATACATAAATAAAACATTTACTCCGTTTAATTTATAAATACATATGTTTGATCACTTGATACTCAGTTTCGCACTGTCTTTGATTGAAGCACTTGTTAGCTGTTAACAGCCTACAGGCAATTGGTAGTTGTTGCAATATTAGTAGCATCGTGCTATGTTCTTCTGTTCTCACGGCGAGTCGTCCGAGATGTGAGTGGAGTTCGTTATGGGGAACTTTAGTCGTGCGAGGGTTACATTATCACGCAGTGAGTCTAAGCAAATGCGGCGTCCTCTGGTGGTGTCTGAAGCGCCAACCATAGGAAGACGGCGAGCCCTGGAGCGAGTGTGGTTCGCAAAGGAGCGCTGGCGGCCACTTTCTTTGATCTTCCTTCGCTGAGATGTAACGGGCGCGCGACGCGTCGTGTACGATCGATACCCCACTTCACAAATACAGCTGTGAACTTACAGAGGGGATTGATAGGAAACGTCATGGTATACTAGTATTGCAAATGGAATAAGAGACGTTGTCCGCAGTGCATAAAGTACTGGGTGATCAAAAAGTCAGTATAAATTTGAAAACTGCATAAATCACGTAATAATGTATATAGAGAGATACAAATTGACACACATACTTGGAATGACATGCGGTTTTATTAGAACCAAAAAAATACAAAAGTTCAAAAAATGTCCGACAGATGGCGCTTCATCTAATCAGAATAACAATAATTAGCATAACAAAGTAAGACAAAGCAAAGACGATGTTGTTTATAGAAAATGCTCAATATGTCCACCATCATTCCTCAACAATAGCTGTAGTCGAGGAATTATGTTGTGAACATCACTGTAAAGCATGTCGGAGTTACGGTGAGGTATAGGTGTCGGATGTTGTCTTTCAGCATCCCTAGAGATGTCCGTCGATCACGAAACACTTGCGACTTCAGGTAACCCCAAAGCCAATAATCGCACGGACCGAGGTCTAGGGACCTGGGAGGCGAAGCATGACGAAAGTGGCGGCTGAGCACACGATCATCACCAAACGACGCGCACAAGAGATCTTTCACGCGTCTAGCAATATGGGGTGGAGCGCCATCCTGCATTTTGATTCTAATAAAACCCCATGTCATTCCAAGCATATGTGTCAATTTTTACCTCTCTATCTACATTATTCAGTGGTTCATAAAGTTTTCAAATTTATACTGACTTTTTGATCACCCAGTACGTATATATCAGCGTGATCTTCGTAGTAACGAATCTGTAAGAAGGAATGTTACAGAGAACGTAACGGCGCATGTATGATTATTTCTTTATTCCCAAAAATGCTGAAAGCAGCGTAAATGTAAAAACCGCTGTCGCAATCAACTTCAAAACCCCAAATATTCAGCGAAATATAAAGGGGATTAGAAAGATTCCGTATAGGCGTTACTGCAGCGTATATGCAACGTATCGCGATTCCGATGTGGGTATACAGGGTGGTCCCTTGATAATGACCGGGACAAATGCTGTGTTGGCAGAAGAGCCAACACCGTGTTGCTAGAGGAGGCCGAAATGCACGCGTTTAATTACACGCAGATTGGCGTGAGTTCTGGAACAGTTAAATGTAATTAATATAGCCAATAAGGTACGCTGTTGCTGGAATACTTAACTTTAATCCATAATCGGTGTACATCGCTCTTGACGGTACATTAATAATAAGCTCAATATAAACTGGTAACGGCGCCTTGCTAGGTCGTAGCAAATGACGTAGCTGAAGGCTATGCTAACTATCGTCTCGGCAAATGAGAGCGTATTTGTCAGTGTAGGTCTCTCTAGACCTGCCGTGTGGTGGCGCTCGGTCTGCAATCACTGACAGTGGCGACACGAGGGTCCGACGTAAACTAGCGGACCGCTGCCGATTTAAAGGCTACAACCTAGCAAGTGTGGTGTCTGGCGGTGACACCACATTCCTCCCCCGCAAATCGGCGAACGGTTGTGTTATAAGGCTTCCGCCCGCCGTGGGGAGGACCCCATGTTGACGTATGCGACGAGGTGGGGAGCCTAACAACAGGCGAGGCTGTGCCACCCGCACCCGGCCATTCGGTCCGAGGGGACTAGGAAACGCCTGAAAACCTAGTCCAAGGTGCACGCCAACATGCGGTGTATGCGCCCTTAGAGAGACAGGAGGGGCCGAAGGGTCGACCTCCATCGAGTCGGGGCACCCGACGGGCGAAGACGCCATGTGGTCCGGAGCGGGCAAGAATTCCATGTCGGAGGACAGCTGGTCACGGGAAGTGATCGGCGGCGCGTGACCCAGGGAGGCGCCCGGCGGCTGCAGCGACGCGTCCACTGCGGGCGGCGCCGGCGGGAGGACCGGCGGCGGCGGCGGCGGCGGCGGCGGCGCGTCCCCATGGGGCAAAATAGAAGGCATCGTCGGTAACACCTGGAGATGAGGCGAGCCAGTAGATGGGTCCCCAGGGCGCTGACCGGACGTCACCGTCGCTGAAAGCAGACGGGGAGCGGCAGAACCCGTGAGACGATAGAGGCGCAGCTGATTGAGATGCCGGCGCACCTCACCAGAGGCCCCCAAAACCAGATACATAGCGCGGCCGAGGCAGCGAAGAATGCGCCCTGCGAGCCAACGCCGTGAACCTCGATAGTGGCGATAGTATACAACGTCGCCTGGAGCAAAAGCAGGTGGCTGCCGCTGCACAGTAACCTGATGCGGCGGATGTAGCAAAGACATCAAGGTTCGATGAGGACGACTGTGGAGCAACTCAGCCGGCGAACGAGGACAAAATGAGCAATAACGCGTCCTCCCGAGAATGCGACTCTTTCAACTTCAACATCTGGAACTTGAAAGTCAGAACCAATCGTTCAGCAGCACCGTTTGAGTGAGGCGAAAACGGCGCGGATGTCAGATGTTGAATACCATTGGCCTTGCAGAATGACTGAAATTCTGCGGACATGAATTGTGGGCCATTGTCAGAAACAATAGTCTGTGGAAGACCTTCAAAACAATAGATAGCGGATAACGCTTGGATGGTGGCAGCTGACGTCGTGGAAGACATCCGGACAACAAAAGGAAAATTACTGAATGAATCTACCACAACCAACCATCGAGCATTCCAGAATGGACCAGCAAAATCGATGTGTAAGCGTTGCCAAGGGGAAGTGGCTTTTGGCCATGCAAAGAATTTCCGCGGTGGTGCGGTTGTTGTTCGGCACACGCCATGCAAGAAGAGCACATATTCGTAATCACAGCATCGATTCCGAACCAAGTACAGTGCTGACGAGCAAGTTGTTTCGTTCGCACTATACCCCAATGTCCTTGGTGGAGAAGCCGTAAGACAGAGGACTGTAGCGAACGTGGGACCACGACCCTGGGCTGATCATTATCAGAACGCAACAGCAAAACACCACGTCGAACAAAAAGTCTCTCCTTGTGAGCAAAAAATCGGCGAACCAAGGGATCCTCGATCCGTGATGTCGACAAGGGCCATTGCGTAGCAACAAAACGCAAAACGGTAGCAAGGACAGGGTCAGCAGCTGTGGCTGTAGCTACACGACGAAAATCAATCAGAAACGATTCGACCACGTCATCGGTTTCCGAATCAATGAACAGGCAAGCAAGTTCGGAGGAATCGAATGCGCTATCCTCAGCAACAGGCAAACGGGACAACGCATCAGCGTTTCTGTGCTTAGCAGTGGACCGATACAAGATATCGTAGCGGTACTGCGAGAGGAAAATTGACCAGCGAATAAATTTCTGCGCTGTACGTGGAGGTACAGGCTTGTTCGGATGAAAAAGCGATGTCAAAGGTTTGTGGTCTGTGATGATGGTAAAGTGACGACCATACAAGAAATCATGAAACTTTGTAACACCAAATACGAGAGCCAGAGCTTCTTTCTCGATCTGTGAATAATTTCTTTGCGCAGACGAGAGCAAGTTGGACGCAAAGGCAATAGGGCGATCGTGCGAACCATCTTTGTGCGCAAGCACAGCACCGATCCCGAAATCCGATGCATCCATTCTGGGGATCGAATGGCGTAAGGCAAGTATTGGAAAGCAACGCCGATTTCAACTGGCGAAAGGCGCGTTCGCATTCCGTCGCCCAGACAAACGGAACACCTTTACGGCGTAAGCGATGAAGCGGAGCTGAAATGGAAGAGGCATGTGGCACTTATCTGTGGTAATAATTAATTTTTCCCAGCACACTCTGTAGCTGCTTCAAATTCTGTGGCGAAGGCAAGCCTTGTAGGGCACGGAGGTGTTCTGGACTGGGATGTATGCCTTGGGCATTGATTACATGTCCCAGATAGGGTAAGTCACGAGCAAAAAACACACCTTTGTCCTTCCGCAAGCGAAGACCATTTTGTCGCAAGACCTGAAATAATGTTCTGAGATTGGCTAAATGTTCTTCTTCCGTCTTTCCGGAGATCACAATATCGTCCAGTAGGGACCGAGGCACAAACAGTTTGCAGATACTGCTGAAACAATGCAGGGGCGGATGCACACCCGAATGACAGTCTTTTGAATCGGTACAAACCAAGATGCGTGTTAACCACCAAAACGCGCTGGGATTCCTCGTCCACTGGTATTTGCAAGTACGCATCTGCTAGGTCCAACTTCGAAAAATATTTACCCGGGCACAGTTTGTCAAAAATATCTTCCGGGCGGGGTAAAGGAAAAGTTGCAATCACTAGTTGTGGATTCACTGTAGCTTTGAAGTCCACACAAAGTCTCAATTTTCCGGAAGGTTTTGGCAAAATTACTAAAGGTGATGCCCAGAGAGAAGCCTGCACACGTTCAATCACACCTTGTGATTCCAAATCGTGTAATGTTCTGGCGACCTCATCACGCAATGCGTGGGGAACATTGCGCGCTCTGAAAAATTTCGGTTGCGCGTTTACTTTCAGTTCCAAATGTGCTTCATAGTTCTTAGCGCAACCAAGGCCCGGTGCAAAAATGTCCGCAAATTCTTCACATAGACGAGAAACACTGGCTGAAGGCACAGTCTGATTCACTGATAGGACCTGATTGACTATAGACAAGTTAAACAACTGAAATAAATCTAAACCAAACAAGTTCACAGCAGAAGAAGAACGAAGGACGTAAAATGACACAAGTTTTGTTTGTCCCTTGTATGTTGCAAGAAGGCGACACTGTCCTAACACAGGGATCTTGTGACCTGAATATGTAGTTAGCTTAACATTTGCGGCACGCACCGGAGGTTTGCCCAGCTGTTGGTACGTGTCTGTATTGATCAATGAAACAGCAGCTCCGGTATCAAGCTGGGATGGTATCACGTGGCCATGAATGTCCAAATCTACAAAAAGTTTATTGTCCTGCTGACGACAAGAGCGACTGTCTCGTGCAACGTGAACAGACACTGGTACAGAATCACTTGCGACCGGACGGGATTTCCGTCGATGTCGACGCACACTTTTTGTGGGACGAACACAGTCACTGTTAGAGAGAGTGGCACTGGGCGGAGTGGAATTAACTACATGAATTTCCATGGGCGAAGATTCACGAGCCTGAGTATTCTTGGTTCGATTCCGATTCCGGCGCGAAGCAAAGGGCCTGGAATGGTTGTTAGTGTCCGATCTTAGCTTTTTCTGGCAAACACTTTGAACATGTCCTTTTTTATTACAGAAAAAGCAAATAGCTTCTCACGCGAATGTCTAGTAGCACACCGCGGGCATGATTTTAGCACTGCGTTTGCTTGCTTGCGCGGCACACGTAGCGGAGGGCTTGGCGGCAGACGCGGACGAGCGCGAAGGCTATTTACTGTTCCGTGCAGCTCGCCCGGCGGGCCGGTTAACGTGACACACAGCAGGCGAAGTGGCAAATGATTCCTGAGCAAAGTCAAGTGTGTCTTGCCGATCCAATGTGTCTATCACTTGTTGAAGGGAGGGATTGACTAGTTTCAAAATCTGTTCCCTTATACGAACATCAGAAACGTTCTGTGCAATTGCATGACGTACCATAGTATCTGAATAAGGGAGTCCACATTCACACTCAAAAGCACAATCCCTAGTAAGGCCTTGCAAAGTTGCAACCCACTCCCTATTAGTCTGACCGGCTGTACGTTTTGTACGCAAGAACGTATACCTTTTGGCAACTACATTGACTGATTCTTTGAAATATGCATCTAATGCCGACAAAATTTCTTCGTAGGACAGAGTTGCTACGTCGCGTCGGGGAAATAATTTCACTATCACTCGGTACGTGGATACGCCGACGCTTGCTAATAAGAAAGGCTGCCGCTCGTTACCTTGAATTCTGCAGGCGGCGAGATGGAATCCAAATTGGCGTGACCACTCCGTCCAGCTTTCCAGTGCCGCATCAAAAGGACGGAAAGGTGGTGCAACTGCGTGTTGTGGCTGTGGTAGCGGTGGAGCGGCGGCTGCCGCATCATTTTGCAGCGCACGTTGACCCTGGACGAGCTGTCCAAGGGCATCCAATAAGGCCTGCGTCTGCTGATTCTGCAAGCGATAAAATTCGGACAGTACATCTGGAGATTGTGGCGAAGCCATGACACAAGTAATTTAAGCAAGTTTAAAGAAGAAGACCCTTTTTAGACTCGTCGCCGTGTGATGTGTTGGCAGAAGAGCCAACACCGTGTTGCTAGAGGAGGCCGAAATGCACGCGTTTAATTACACGCAGACTGGCGTGAGTTCTGGAACAGTTAAATGTAATTAATATAGCCAATAAGGTACGCTGTTGCTGGAATACTTAACTTTAATCCATAATCGGTGTACATCGCTCTTGACGGTACATTAATAATAAGCTCAATATAAACTGGTAATGGCGCCTTGCTAGGTCATAGCAAATGACGTAGCTGAAAGCTATGCTAACTATCGTCTCGGCAAATGAGAGCGTATTTGTCAGTGTAGCATCGCTAGCAAAGTCGGCTGTACAACTAGGGCGAGTGCTAATAAGTCTCTCTAGACCTGCCGTGTGGTGGCGCTCGGTCTGCAATCACTGACAGTGGCGACACGCGGGTCCGACGTAAACTAGCGGACCGCGGCCGATTTAAAGGCTACCACCTAGCAAGTGTGGTGTCTGGCGGTGATACCGCAACAAATATCTCACGAAACAAACACCAAACGAAAAAACTACAAATAACGGAACTCGTCTAGCTTGAAGGAGGAAACGAAATGGCGCTATGGTTAGCCCACTAGATGGCGCTGCCATAGGTCAAACGGATATCAAATGCGTTTTTTAAATAGGAACCTCCATTTTTAGTACATATTCGTGTAGTATGTAAGGAAATATGAATGTTTTAGTTGGACCACTTTTTTCGCTTTGTGATAGATGGCGCTGTAATAGTCACAAATGTATAAGTACGAGGTATCAAGTAACATTCCGCCAGTGCGGACGGTATTTGCTTCGTTTTACATTACCCGTGTCAAAATGGACCGTTTACCAATTGCGGAAAAGGTCGATATCGTGTTGATGTATGGCTATAGTGATCAAAATGACCTATGGGCGTTTGCTATGTATGCTGCTCGGTATCCTGGTAGACATCATCCAAGTGGCCGGACCGTTCGCCGGATAGTTACGTTATTTAAGGAAACAGGAAGTGCTCAGCCACATCTCAAACGTCAGCCACGACCTGCAACAAATGATGATGCCCAAGTAGGTGTTTTAGTTGCTGTCGCGGCTAATCTGCACATCAGTAGCAGACAAACTGCGCGAGAATCGGGAATCTCAAAACGTCGGTGTCGAGAATACTACATCAATATCGATTGCACCCGCACCATATTTCTATGCACCAGGAATTGCATGGCGACGACTTTGAACGACGTGTACAGTTCTGCCACTGGGCACAAGGGAAATTACGGGACGATGACAGATTTTTTGCACGCGTTCTATTTAGCGACGAAGCGTCATTCACCAACAGCGGTAACGTAAACCGGCATAATATGCACTATTGGGCAACGGAAAATCCGCGGTGGCTGCGACAAGTGGAACATCAGCGACCTTGGCGGGTAATGCATGGTGCGGCATTATGGGAGGAAGGATAATTGGCCCCCATTTTATCGATGGCAATCTAAATGGTCAGTGTATGTTGATTTCCTACGTAATGTTCTACCGATGTTACTACAAGATGTTTCATTGCATGACAGACTGGCGATGTACTTCCAACATGATGGATGTCCGGCACATAGCTCGCGTGCGGTTGAAGCGGTATTGAATAACATATTTCATGACAGGTGGATTGGTCGTCGAAGCACCATACCATGGCCTGCACGTTCACCGGATCCGACATCCCTGGACTTCTTTCTGTGGGGAAAGTTGAAGGATATTTGCTATCGTGATCCACCGACAACGCCTGACAACATGCGTCAGCGCATTGTCAATGCATGTGCGAACATTACGGAAGGCGAACTACTCGCTGTTGAGAGGAATGTCGTTACACGTATTGCCAAATGCATTGAGGTTGATGGACATCATTTTGAGCATTTATTCCATTAATGTGGTATTTTCAGGTAATCACGCTGTAACAGCATGCGTTCTCAGAAATGATAAGTTCACAAAGGTACATGTATCACATTGGAACAAGCGAAATAAAATGTTCAAACGTAGCTACGTTCTGTATTGTAATTTAAAAAACCTACCTGTTACCAACTGTTCGTCTAAAATTGTGAGCCATATGTTTGTGACTATTACAGCGTCATGTATCACAAAGCGAAAAAAGTGGTCCAACTAAAACATATTTCTTTACGTACTACACCAATATGCAATAAAGAGTGGGGGTTCCTATTTACAGAAACGCAGTTGATATCCGTTTGGCCTTATGGCAGCGCCATCTAGCGGGCCAACCATAGCGCCATCAGGTTTCCCCCTTTCAAGCTAGACAAGTTTCGTTCTTTGTAGTTTTTTCGTTTGAAGCTTATTTCGTGAGATATTTGGCCCGGTCACGATCAATGGACCACCCTTTATAAGCAACGACATTTTGTGGAGGAATTATTTGTGCCTTTCCAGCGTGCATGCGGAAACGTAAACTATGGCGACGTTCATTGAGTCCAAACTGGACTAACCTGCTGTTACTCTTACTTTCCGAAGGACAAACAGCGGTGCACATCCACCGGATAACGAAAAATGTGTATGGGGCAGCATGTCTGTCGAAAACCACCCTTGAGGAATGGTGCGCCAAGTCCGTGCAAGACGCCGGTCTATCAGGTAAGCCAGTCTCATCCAAGTTGGAGACGCTAAAGCACTTGCGTAATAGCACTGGTAACTCCACATGTCATCATCATGCCTTTGCTCCTTAAAAAACATCTTGAAGTGTCGAAGATTACTGTCGGACGAAGTTGTGCAGCACTCAGTTATGGAGCTCTTCGAGCATTAAACCACGGTGATTTACCAAACTTGTGTCCTTAGCCTGATGCGTCGGTGCTGTATTTGCCTCAATGCTCCTGCCGATTTTGCTTGACTGGCATACAGATTCAGAACTGAACGGCCTTCGAACAGAAACCTTTTGGTCGTCCCTGACACACTAACGTGACAAAAGTCATGGGGTACCTCCTAATACGTGTCGGACCTCCATTTTCCCAGCATAGTGCAGCTACCCGAAGTGGCAGGGACTCATTAAGTAGTTGGAAGTCCACTATAAAAATATTGAACCTTGCTGCCTCTATAGCTGTCCATAATTGCGAAAGTATTTTGTGCACGAACTGGCCTTCCCATTCCGTTCTACAAAAGATCGATCGGATTCAGTCGGGCGATCTGGGTGGCCATATAATTCCCTCCAGTTGTACAGGCTGTTTTTCAAACCAGTCGTGAACAGTTTTGGTCCGGTGAAATGGCGCATTGTCATATATAAAATTTCCGTCGTTGAAAGTCTTAAAATGGTCCCCAAGCAGCCGTACATAACCATTTCCAGTCAATGATCGTTTCAGTAAGACCATAGAACCCAGTCCAGTCCATGTAAACACAACCTACATCATTATGGAGCCACCATCAGCATGCAAAGTGCCTTGTTGACAACTTGGGTCCATGACTTCGTGGAGTCTGCGCCACACCTCGAACCCTACCATCAGCTCTTACCAACTGAAATCGAGTCTCATCGGCCACGGTTTTGCAGTCGTCTAGGTTCCAGCTGGCGTGGTCATGAGCCCAGGAGAAGCGGAGAAGCGCTGCTTCCGATGTCATGATGTTAATAAAGATACTCGCGTCAGTCGCCTGCTCCAATAGCCCATTTATACCAAATTTCGCCGCTCTGTCCTAACCGTTTCTGCGGTTATTTCATTCAGTATTGCTTGTTGTTAGCACTGACAACTCTACGACAACGCCGCTGCTCTCTGTCGTTAAGTGAAGGCCTTCGACCACAGCCTTGCCCGTGGTGAGAGGTAATACCCGAAGTTTGGTATTCTCGGCACACACTAGACACTGTGGATCCCTATCGAGTTCCGAAATGGAATGTCGTATTCGTGTAGCTCCAGTTACCATTCCCCGATCAAAGTCTGTTAATTACTACTGAATGGCCGTAATCACGACGGAAACCTTTTCACATGGATCACCTGAGAACAGATGACAGATCCGCCAATGTACTGCCCTTTTACACCTTCTGTACGTGATACTACTGCCGTCTGTATATGTGCATATAGCTGTCCCATGACTTTTATCACCTCCACATGTATTATAACTACAAGTCAGGGACAAATATAGTAAACATGATTCATTTATTCTACTCATGGTTAGACTATGTCGTTATCGAGGATGAGCAAACAGCATAAGCATAAATGTACATTGATACTTGCGCTTAGTTACTTGAACATTAACTATAATGTAATAAAAGGACGTCGTTCATTATTTAAGCGAAGACTATTGAAATAAAATAACAAAAAAAAAATACCGCAGGTATCAAGGAGTGTTTATTGTTTTTCTGGTTATACTATTGTATATAATACAATATAATATAGCATAATATAATAATACCAATCTCAAAGAAAGCAGGTGTTGACAGATGTAAAAATTACCGAACTATCAGTTTAATAAGTGACGGCTGCAAAGTACTAACGCGAATTCTTTACAGACGAATGGAAAAACTAGTAGAAGCCGACCTCGGGGAAGATGAGTTTGGATTCCGTAGAAATATTGGAAAACGTGAGGCAATATTGACCCTACGACTTATCTTAGGAAATAGATTAAGGAAAGACAAACCTACGTTTCTAGCATTTGTGGACTTAGAGAAAGCTTTTGACAATGTTGACTGGAATACTCTCTTTCAAATTCTGAAAGTGGCAGGGGTAAAATACAGGGAGCGAAAGGCTATTTACAATTTGTACAGAAACCTGATGGCAGTTATAAGAGTCGAGGGACATGAAAGGGAAGCAGTGGTTGGGAAGGGAGTGAGACAGGGTTGTAGCCAATCCCCAATGTTATTCAATCTGTATATTGAGCAAGCTGAAAAGGAAACAAAAGAAAAATTCGGAGTAGGTATTAAAATCCATGGAGAAGAAATAAAAACTTTGAGGTTCGCCGATGACATTGTAATTCTGTCAGAGACAGCAAAGGACTTGGAAGAGCAGCTTGACGGAATGGACAGTGTCTTGAAAGGAGGGTATAAGATGAACATCAACAACAGCAAAACATGGATAATGGACTATAGTCGAATTAAATCGGCTGATACTGCGGGAATTAGATTAGGAAATGAGACGCTTAAAGTAGTAATGGAATTTTACTATTTGGGGAGCAAAATAACTGATGATGGTCGAAGTAGAGAGGATATAAAATGTAGACTGGCAATGGCAAGGAAAGCGTTTCTGAAGAAGAGGAATTTGTTAACATCGAGTATTGATTTAAGTGTCAGGAAGTCGTTTCTGAAAGTATTTGTATGGAATGTAGCCATGTATTGAAGTGAAACATGGACGATAAATAGTTTGGACAAGAAGAGAATAGAAGCTTTCGAAATGTGGTGCTACACAAGAATGTTGAAGATTAGATGGGTAGATCACATAACTAACGAGGAGGTATTGAATAGGATTGGGGAGAAGAGAAGTTTGTGGCACAACTTGACTAGAAGAAGGGATCGGTTGGTAGGACATGTTCTGAGGCATCAAGGGATCACCAATTTAGTATTGGAGGGCAGCGTGGAGAGTAAAATCGTAGAGGGAGACCAAGAGATGAATACACTAAACAGATTCAGAAGGATGTAGGTTGCAGTAGATACTGGGAGATGGAGAAGCTTGCACGTGATAGAGTAGCATGGAGAGCTGCATCAAACCAGTCTCAGGAGTGAAGACCACAGCAACGACAATAACTATTGTATTTCTTATGCATAGTCACTTATTCTGAGGATCTGCTCACTTCCTCCTGAACTGGACTGCAGTATAGCAGTGTATTGGCAACGGCGCCACAGCCCTCGTTCACATATCCCGATACTCACCAGTCACCGAACAGTACCATATTCTGTTGTTTCAGCTGTCAGCCCTGAGATGAGCCGGTTCGGGGCAGGATCCCACTTCTGATAGCGCCACCAAGTTGATAGCTGTCACGTTAATTTATGCACGTGTCCATTTTCAGCCGATCGAGGTGGCCAAGCGGTTCTAGGTGCTACAGTCTGGAACCGCGCGACCGCTACGGTAGCAGGTTCGAATCCTGCCTCGGTCATGGATGTGTGTGATGTCCTTAGGTTAGTTAGGTTTAAGTAGTTCTAAGTTCTAAGGGACTAATGACCTGAGAAGTTAAGTCCCATAGTGTCCAGAGCCATTTGATTTTTTGTCCATTTTCAACTGCCTGTATTAATACTGTGTAGTACCTTCTTTTATGCAAAATTCCTATATGAATAACAACAATATCAATAACAATAGTAATAATAATAATAATAACAATAACAAAAAAGTAGGACAGTGACTTTAACACTGTGTAGTACCTTCTTTTATGTAATATTCCTATATGAATAATAACAATAACAATATCAATAATAATAATAATAATAATAATAACAATAACAAAAAGTAGAACAGTAACTTTCACATCAAGTGTGGGACATTACAGGCAGAGTGCCAGTTCCGAGGGTGAGTGCATACTGCCTGTCCAAAAGTGCGCTGATAATGTTTACCAAGGTCTTGAGAATGGAAATGAAGGAATGGTCCGTCTCTGTCTGCACTGTGGAACCTCCTCTTTGTCAGTAAGTATATTACGATACGTACAACACGCAAGTTTTCTCGTACGTTGTGAACTATGTGTACAGAGTTGAGTGTATTAATTTTCAAGTGAAAAATGAACAATACTCCCTAACGCAACGGTCTCACATGCATGGAGTTTTATTCAGTAATGATCAGCAGGAAATAACACGTGTCGGATCACTAAAAAGGCGAAAATGCTCCTGTTTAGAAGACTCTGACTGAAAAGTGGGGTACCAGCTACCTCATTCTACCTTCCTCAGCATCTTAAAAAATTTTCCTAAAAAGTTTGCCACGCAAGCATATCCGCGCTCTTTTCTACAAGCAGTTCACCTCTCACTTCCACAAACTCACCTAACTATCTCTCACTTACATCCACTGGGCCGCCCACTCCCACTTGCCCATTCTCACTCACTCATTCAGCCCAACTCGTTGTCATTGTCTCTTTGTACCTCTCTGCCATTGTCTTCCATCTCAGAACCACAGTCTCCTTCTTCCTGTCCCACTTCTACTTTCTCCTCTCACTGACACTCCCACTTGCTCTCTCTTACTGCTACTGTCTCATTTGATTCCTCCCACTGCTGCTGTCTCTTCTCACTCTTTCTTACTCTCTTCCTCGTCGTCATTGTCATAGATTCTGTTTCTCATTATCACTGGCTCTCACCTACTTCCACATTCTCCTCCTTTCTTTTCCTGTCCCATTGGCAGTGTGTACTTTACTCTTTTCGTAGCGTTGTTATGTCACTGTCAATTATGTTCCGCTGATACTGTGTCCTCTTTCTCTGATACTGCCCCTGTCTGCTTCGCTGTCTCTATACCACAACCACTGTCTACTATCGTCCAGTATTTTTTTAAGTTTCTGTCTCTTTCCCACTGTCTCTGTCTCCTTCTCTCTTAGGAAAAAAAGCGCGAATATGTTCACATGGCAAAATTTTTAGGAAAATTTTTAAAGGTGCTAAGGAAGGTAGAATGAGGCAGCTGGTACTCCACTTTTGAGTCAGAGTCTTTTAAACGTAGCACATTACCTTTTTTGTGCACCGATAGTAACACTTTCCTCTTGGTTCCCTGCTTTTCGCTGCCACAGCAGGGTGTGTCACTCATATGGAAATAACTTTATGGGTCGATAAAATGTTGGTAGTACTTAGGTGAAATTGAAAAAACACAAAACTAATTTTACATTTCAAACGGAATTTTACGTGCACAAATTTTTGCGTGAGAGATTTTAAAATATATCGAAAAAATTACACCCATTTCATGTGCATAACAATATTGGAATCTGCGACTCGGTTTTGGTCCCCAAATACCAAGTTTTTGGGTGTTTCTAGATAACAGATAAAGATTTTTGAAAACGGAGAGATGGTACTTTTAGACAAATTCCTGGAGAACATAATGTCATTATTTAGATTTTGCCTCATAACGGGTCTTACACGCATATTTTTCGAGTGGAAGTAGAGTAACTTTGAACCTCTGTATCTCGGAAAAGATGAAGATATAAAAAAATATTCAAAGATCTTGGAAACAAGGGTCCAGGAAAAAGTCGTAAAAATTTCAAGTAATTACTGTGCATAGCCATCTTGGAATCCGCGACTCGGTTTTGGTACAAAAAATTGGAGCAGAAAACCTCTTTTTTGGGTTTTTCGAAGGAACCACCCGGGAACTAATTGTGGTTCCCTATACCCCTTAAGGTGCACCGTAGACTACATAAAATACAAAAAGAACCAACCCATCTGATGCATTTGCCTAAGCAGGAGGAAGTATGTAATAGTCATACTTTGACCCTGTTCTGTAAGAGAGTGACAATGCAACGATCCTTCTGTTGGATATACGAAAGGCTATAGAAAACGACCCTACCTTTCTATCATCAACAGAAACCGAGGTACGAGCCCCGGTAAAATGTAGTTTCTATGTGCACCTTTTTGGAACATATTAGGTACCGCATGTTGTCGCATGCGTACCACTAAAGGTTGTACACCTTATGGGACCGAAATCACAAAGTCATACGCCTATGGATAGATTGGCCAGGACAACTATTTCATTATACTGTGTAGCTTCCTCTAGATACATGCAATCACGCAATCGTTCGCAGCAACGACAATAGAGCTGCCGAACGCCATCTTGGCCGCCTTCTCCTGTAGTCGTATTTCTTCGCGTTATTTTGGAAGAAATGTGTAACGTTCAGTGATGGACAGTTCCTATGCTATTACTCGCCAAGGATGTTAACAGGCATCTTATTTTGCTGTGAATGAACCCTCTTACGCTCTGCAAAGTATACGTTGCGTTGATTAAATGTTGCAAAATGAAACTGTGTGTCAGACCGACATTGGTGTCCGGATACTCCACAGAGTGTGAAGACGGTGTCAGAAGCGCATCATTCAACTAGGACAGAGAGAGTGCTCACTAAATGCCGAATATGCGAAGTGCCGCCGCGGAGTTTTCTCCAGACGGCGGGCTCTTTGAATCGTACACTGAAGTGATAAAAGTCAGCATCGTGTCGTGCCTCCTTTTGCCCGGAGTAGTGCAGCAACTCTACGTGGCATGGGCTCAGCGAGTCGTTGGATGTCTGCTGCAGAAATATTGTGTCATGCTGCCCCTATAGCCCTCCATAATTACGAAAGTGCTGCAGGTGCAGTGTTTCGTGCACTAACTGACCTCTCGTTTACGTCCCATAAATGTTCGATGGGATTCATGCCGGGCGATCTGGGTGGCCAAATAATTCGCGTTAATTGTCCAGAATGTTGTTCAAACCAGTCACGAACAACTGTGACCCAGGGACATGGTGCATTGTCATCTATAAAAATTCCATCGTTGTTTGGGATCACTAAGTCCCTGAATGGTTGCAAATCATCTCCAAGTAGTCGAACATAACCATTTTCAGTCAATGGTCGTTTCAGTTGGACTACAGGATCAAGTCCATTCCATGTATACAAAGCACACACCATTAGGAGCCACCAAGAGCTTGCACAGTGCATTGTTGACAACTTCGGTCCTTGGTTTCGTGGGATCTGCGCGATATTCAAATCCTACCATTAGCTCTTATCAACTTAAATTGGTGCTCATCTGGCCAGAGAAGGGTTTTCCAGTCTTCTCTGAATGAGAGGCTCTGCGATTGTGTGGCTGCAGATTCCTCGAATTGCGCCAAAGGGTGGTTGGGTTTGGGGTTCCACTCAATAGATCAGGTGTCCATTATACGCACGAGGCGGCTACACGGGTAGCAGGGGCTGTGTGGCGTGGACTGGGAGGGTTTTTAGGTTAGAGGATCTCGGGAAAACACAAGAAGGGCTTCAGCCACAAAAGGTGCAGGCCGAACACAGGAAGAACGTAGATACAGGAACCATCGGTATAACAGTTGCAAATTGTCGTAGCTGTCTTGGGAAAGTACCAGAGCTCCAAGCGCTAATAGAAAGCACTGATGCTCAAATCGTTAAAGGCACTGAAAGCTGGCTAAAGCCGGAGATAAGCTCAGCCGAAATTTTTGCGAGGAACCTAATGGTGTTCTGAAAGGATAAGCTAAACACGGTTGGTGGTGGCGTATTTGCTGCTGTTAAAAGTAGTTTATGTTGTCGCGAAATTGAAGTAGATAGTTCCTGTGAGTTAGTATGGACAGAGGTCATTGCTGGCAACCGGAATAAAATAATAATTGGATCCTTTTCCGACCTACCAATGCAGATGATACAGTTGCTGAAAGGTTCAAAGAAAACTTGAGTTTTATTTCAAACACGTACCCAACTCATACGATTATAGTTGGTGGTGACTTTAATTTACCCTCGCCATGTTGGCGAAAATACATGTTTAATTCCGGAGGTACGCATAAAATATCATCCGAAATTGTGCTAAACGCATTCTCTGAATAATATTTCGAGTAGTTAGTTCATGAGCCCACGCGAATAGTAAACGATTGTGAAAACACAGTTGACCTCTTAGCAACAAACAATCCTGAGTTAATAACGAGCATCAAAACGGATACAAGGATTAGTGAACACAGGGTTGTCGTGGCGAGACTGAATATTGTAATCCCCAAATCCTCCAAAAATAAACCAAAAATATACCTTTTCAAAAAAGCAGATAAAAATTCACTTGACACCTTCCTGAGAGACAATCTTCACTCCTTCCAAATAAATGATATAAGTGTAGGCCAGATGTGGCTTGAATTCAGAGAAATAGTATCGCCAGCAATTGCGAGGCTTATACCCAATAAATTAACAAACGACGAAGCTGATCCTCCTTGGTACACAAAACGAATCGTACAGAGCGATTCCCACAGTACTTTTTCGACTCGATCCGTATCTCACTGACTGTTGTAGAGCGAGGGGATCCGGCCACCGCGTACTATACAGTGGTGTACTGAGTATACACGCTTGTGAATCGGAACATTTTGGCTACTGAAAATCGCGAGATTGAATGCCGTCTTCTAGCGCTGCGGCCATGTGACACAGTGAGGAAAGTATGCAGGTGTCCCAGAAACGTTGTAATAAACTTCGAGAGGTTATAATGGTGCCTCGATAAACAAATAGAGGATAGCAACCCGCGTCCAGAAACGTCATCCAACAACGCTACAGAGTGTCGAAGTACTAGGCGCCAGCGCCTGCTAGTAGGCTACTCCTTCTGCAGCAAATGTAGCTTTATATGCTAACAGGCCGTCGGTGTAACGTATAGATATGTTGTATGTTATTCAGCGATCACGACTGATGGCCATGATCGCCAGTGGGGAAAGCGGAACGAGCTGCTGCGTAAAGACCTTGTCTCCTTCGAATGCAATGCCTTGTTGGATGATGGTTTCGGTTAGGTGTTTCCATGTGCAGTTTCATTTTCTCCTGGAACCCTCTAAAAGCTGGTGATAAATATAAACTGCAGATGGAAACCCATGTCTGAAACCGTTATCTACTGAGGCAAGAGAGCGTCGCATGAGACGCCTGCCTACGCAGCAGCTAACTCCCACTGAATAAAAAACAACGCTACGAGACGTCCCACCTACGGTCCGTCAGCCTACAGCCACGTTTCTTTGCCGAAAGAGTGGCCTACTGGCAAGCGCCGGCCCCTATACCTTCGACGCTCTGTAGCGTCGTTGGATGACGTTTCCAGACGCCGGTTCCTACCCTCAGTTTGTTCCTCAAGATACCCTCTACAATTCCTGTAAGTTTGTCGCTACATATCTCGGACATCTTGTACAAGCGAAGCACACACGTGGGGAATTATTCTAGCCACGATGTGCGGTAAAAATGGGAAATCCAGTGACGTGTCAGTTTGATAAAGATCATATGTTTATGGCCTGCAGCCTGCGAAAGAACATCTCGAAAACGTCGAAGATGGTCAACAGATCACTAGTAGATTCATTTAACCGGTTCTAGCTCGCGTGGCCCAGCCCTGGCTCACGCCAGGACCGATCTAAGTTGCACAGGACCAGTTAAATGGATCTACTACACTCAAAATTACAGGTCAATATTCACTTACTTTCCCTTAAAAACACCTGTTTTAGTATAAATTACTTAGAAAATTAATAAAAATGAACATTTTTCTTATCATATTCACCTATTATAAAATAATTACTTTTTAATACAAAACGTTGACAGGCAACCCTATTGGGGACTGTTTAAATGATTGAGAACGTTGACATAATTTTTGTGTTCAAACAACATTTATTTTTTTCTAAAAAACAGACATAAACTATGCTAAGCAGTTTATTGATTGAATACTGTAAACGACTAACAGGTGGTTTAAGACTACACTGGACAAGTATCCTGAGTGGCAGAAGTGAGTCAATAACTCTTGCCCTAAAAATGTGGATAACGCAATCTGAATTGATCACACGCAGAGCAGACATTGATTGATCAAATCCACTGTAGTTTCTCTACGTAGGTGCACCTGAGAGCAAGTGGCGATTGAGATCTGCACGCCCTGACAAAGTCGGAGCGGCAGTACGTTACCCTGTTTGCTTCGTACAGCCATGTAACTTGGAGCTGGCGAGATGTGTGCGGGGGAGGTGAGACGTGGAGGCGGCACCCGTTGCCTGGTCGTATCAAGGACCAATTTGGCTCACTTATATGACAGAGCACACAAGGACACCAAACGTCAAGACTGGTAAACTGCAAACAAATAAGTGTGCCCTCGGCAAACGAGTTGTCTGAGACGTTTGAAGTCACACTGCCGGTACAGTAAGAACATCACCAGAGGCTCCCCAGTCTAAATTACTCGCAAGTGAAGTCAGTCTCAGGACAGGTCCCAAATACCAACCACACATGCCAGAGCCTCGACTAGAAGTGCTTACCAGACCAATGTCGCACACCCAAGTGCCTCCCCAGAAAAACTCCGTTTTTCCCGCAAAGTGCATGGACGACACTGTCTTCACCCTATCTTGAGCCAATCGCAGGACTCTAGAGGCGCTGAATCTCCCCTCTCACACGACAGCAAAAACTCGTGTTGAACCAGGGCAAGAGTTAAGAAAATTGTGTCTCTGAAAAAAAAAAAAAAAAGAAACCGCCAATTACTGCCTTTCTTAAGTTTTCACAGACGGGGGAAGATGATTTTTTCCAAGGTCGTGTCGCTTCCCACGGCAACATGTGAACAGATTCGATTTTAAGGATCTTTATCTAAATCGCCTGTACCTCGGAGATTGTTAGTCCTAGCTATGAGGTGTAATAAAGATTCTATTTTCAAACGTTTCTCAGACGCCGCAGGTTTATTATACAACCGAGGCGGCTAAAGGAAGTGGTTCAATGGCCTATTTGCACTTTCGGCGATACGAAAACTGTTGAATTTTTATCACTCGTGGGTCTGCACACAATGCCCCGTTTACGACTTCACTGTGTAGCTGCGACCCTTCAGACCGTCGCCCCCCCCCCCCCCCCCGCCCAGGCTTCTGCTGGCGCCGTGGCATATCACGGCATTGTTCTGCTGGAGACCTGTCTTGAGGAGGGGTTGCCCTGTCTGACCTGTACGGCTGTGGGCCTGTCCGGCAAGATTTACTAAGGGATAGGCTCGCTGCCAATTGCTTTCAACTCCCAACATGACGTTTCTATGAGCTAAGAACCATAAATATAACTCATGCTTTTAGCGCCCTACTGGGCTCCATCGTCTGCTCAGGTCGTTAAATTTCTAGAGCCTCGCTCAAGATACATCAGGCTGTAACAAAATCTTTAATAATTTTCCGTCTATGAAAAATAGATGAGAGCGTTAACTTGTCCTCTGCCAAGGTGAATATAAGAAAAATAATTTATCGTTTTTTAAGGGTACATTTAAGATAAAAGAATTTAATTCATTCTCACAAAGAATAATTCATATTACAATTTTTCTGGCTCTCTATTTGAGTGTATTTTATTACTTAACTGAGCAACTATAATTAATTTAAATAAAAAATTCGCTCTCAAAAAGTACAAAAATCTTTGACGCGATTTGGACGAAACCCAAAGGGCTTTTCCTTGATGTTTTATTCTCTTTATGTCTTTCCACCCTCTGGGTTTTTTGAAGTCCACCTTGAAGTCCAGGTAGCTGTCCTTCTTAGCATCTGGTCCTGTCATCTTTAATTGAAGGGGCAGAGCTTGAACAGCAGTGACTGGATGATTGGTGATCCCCATTCCTTGGCTGGTCAGTCCACCCCCACCCTGGGCACTCCAGGAGCAAATGTTTTCGATGGCAGTTTGTACATATAGTTGGAATCTGAATGACAAAGTACATTCTAAAAATGCTGTTTTCATCAGTTTATTTTTGGGTGTAAATAAATTATTCTCTCCATGTTTTCGTATTTTTTTTTTTGAAGTGATGTAATGTAAATAGCATGTAATGTACCTCTAAAACACTCAAAATAAGATTTAAAAAGAATATTTTATGTTAAAAACGAAGTATATTCGCGTACTGTTGTAAATGGCAATTGCTTCATTGCCATCTCCGAATGAAGTTATGAACTGCTTAATGAATGGCGCAAATAGAAGAATGTACACGCGGGATTGAACAATCACGAAGAATCCGGCGCATACAGCGTTATCTCATTCCCTCTGACACCAGGACTGTGGGCAATGTTGTGCTAGGTCAGAATTGTCTTATCTAGAGGCCACACGCTGCCAGATAAATAGAAGCTGGAAATTCCCAGAACTGTCAGTTGCCTTAGAAGGCTTACACAGGCAAGACCTATGTTGTTTTGTATGGATGTGTGGGGAGCGAACATTGATCTCATACAAATATTATCAGATTTTGAAAATTCAAAATGCTAACATAATCTACATTACAAGAGCTATCTGAAATGTATTGCCGGCCGAAGTGGCCGTGCGGTTAAAGGCGCTGCAGTCTGGAACCGCAAGACCGCTACGGTCACAGGTTCGAATCCTGCCTCGGGCATGGATATTTGTGATGTCCTTAGGTTAGTTAGGTTTAACTAGTTCTAAGTTCTAGGGGACTAATGACCTCAGCAGTTGAGTCCCATAGTGCTCAGAGCCATTTGAACCATTTTTTTGAAATGTATTCTAATTGATGTACTAAATTTTTTCAGATTTTATTTCCTCTGTCTTTCTGAAAATATTTCAGAAAAAAAATTTAAACTTGAAGTTAACATTTCAACAACTTCTTCTAATTTTTTGTTCATATATATTGTTAAAAATTTACAGTAAGTATTCTGTGCTGTTAAATTATTCCTACCATACATTGTTACATATTCTAAAGTCTCTGAAGCAATTGTTTCATTAAAAGTTGCACAAAGTTTTCATAGCATTTACTGTGAAGTTACAATATTCATGCTACAAGTCATATTGAAAACATAGATCAGATCATTGGAAATGAAATTATATAGAGTTAGGTCAGTGTGTGGTCTGATAGTGTAACTCATTTAAAATCGAGAAATGCATCATATGCTTTGAGAAAACTATATGGAGGATTACTATTCTATGTCTCCTGTGGGAGAATTTCGTTTCTTTCATTTTTCAGGTATGTATTTTGTAGATTAAGGTGGTCGTATAATGAAGAGTGAAGTAACTGATTATTTTTACAGTTTGTCTGAAATCTAACAAATATGAAATAAGGTGTATCAAATTTGGCTCAGTTATAGTAATATGTGATAGAATGGTCAAAATTTTTCTTACCACTCAGTCCTGCAACTTCTACAGCTTGAGTTCATAAAAAGATATTGGCATTCTTAGATTTTTGAGAATATTTTCTCGTTGTTTTAACTCGTAATTTGGTTCATATTTAACAACCGAATTTTCATCGATTCTATTACAGATATTTCCTTCCTTAGGAATTGTATCTTTAATTTCAACTCTAGCGTCATTATGATCAGGCCATCTAAGATTTGCATCTCCAGAACTAGAAGACCTAGTAAAAATTAAAGTTAAATCTCTTTCCCACACAAATTCTTTATAATCTTTAAGAAATCCACCAAGTAGTAGATTTTAATTTATTAATGTTACAATTTATGAAGACATTTCTAAAACAACTGTTACATAAGCACCATTACAGTCAATCAGATTGTCATTTTCAACTGTTACAGTAATGTCTAAATCTTGAATAGGATAAGAAGTAGGAATATCTACAGGATAACGTGGTTTATGAATTACTGGTCCACCAAATTCTGTATTAGGCTTAATAAAGCAAAAATATTATTTTCTGAATGAAAATGATCACTATGTTTTACAAACATTCCATCAGCTATAATAAAATATATATTTATTGATTCTAATGGAATACTTTTAGGAACATCATTACAAAAAGTCTTTATATTAGCTTCAATAATTTGATTATTAAATCCTAGCAAACTTGCAGTACTATATTCCTTTATATCTATATACAACTTATCATCACTTTCATTAGTAACACTGCTTCATATTTCATCAGCTTTAATGTGAATAAATGGATTTCTTGAATGAATAAATTTTTCTGATTTTTTAACTATACTGATCTACAGCAATTTCTAATGTCTCTCCATCACAATATAATTAATTATTTTTCAATGTATTAATTGGAATTAAAGAAGTTGTATAAAAAAAGAAACTAATGTAATGTTTTTGTAAGTTTCTCTTATTGGAACAGTTAAAAATTTTTTTTAAGAACAGATGATTTATCACTCATTTGAAATAGATAATCCATTTGTATTGGTAAAAATTTATTTGAATAAATGACAGACTTGGAAGCAAAAAGAAAAGTATTCCAGCAAAGAACTCAAAAGATAAACATGCAAACTTTTAACAAATTCTATTTTATGTGCAATAATAGGAGCAAGTGGTTGTGGAAAAATTACGTTAATGATTGATAATTATATTCTAGCTCCAGGATGGTTGAACTGGAATAAAATTACTCATTTGTATGTTTACTTCAAAAGTTTAGATCAACCAAAATGCTCAGAATTTATAAAAAGATGTGAAAAATTGAAGATAAGCATAATGAAAAAATTGCTAATTTTATTGCAAATAATGATAAAATTATTCCATTAGATCAATGTCTACATAATTCAGTAGTAGTATTTGATGACTTCATTCTTGAAAATCAGAATATGGTTAGAGAATATTTTACTAGAGGAAGACATAAAGGAATTGATTGGCTCAAACTTACTCAAAACCAGCAAAACAACTAGTTAGAGATAATCTTAATTTTTTAAAATGTTTTCAGATAAGATGATGACAATTTAAATCATATTTATCGTGAGCTTAATGATGGTGATTTAAAATTTGATTATTTTAAAGACATGTGGTGTAAATGTTGGAATGATCAATTTGGATTTTTTATGATAGACTTGACTAAAAACCTAAATGAAGCTAACTTCAGAAATAAAATGCAGAATTTCCACAATGACTTAAACCTCAAACATAAACGTTATACATAACATAAACGTTAAAAAAGAATGTCAAACATTAACGTTAGATGTTAAAAATGTTTAATGTTGTTTCATCTCTAATAAACGCTCGCAAAATACGACGTGAAACATGTTAAAGAAGCTAAGCGGAGTAGAAGGAAAGGTGAAGACTTAAAAGAACAATAATTCAAGCTTTGGAAAAACAACCAAGAACAGAATATGAAAAATATGAGAAAGAAGATCAACCAGTTATCGATGATACTGAACAAGTAAAACAAGGAATTATAGGATTAGGTGACAATTTTCTGGAAGCTATTGATGAAAACCAAACCTCTCATCATTATACAGAAGTTTTGGAGATGTACCAGAAATTAGATCTTATGGAAGTCCATAATGTGATTATACATTAAGTGAATTAGAAAGATGAGGAGCATTGGAAACGTATGAAGAAGAGATTAAAAGTAAAAACAAGACATCCACTGTTAAAAAAAATAATGGATAGTGATGCTAAAAAAGTTAATGTTAGTGAAAGAATGATAAAATATATTAATCACAGTAAAGATAAAGTTTTTGGATTGCGACCTGTTAGTATATTTAAATATGTTGGTAAATTACCAGTTGAATTCAATGGAGAAAAATTAATTAATAGTGAAAAGATGTATGAAGGAACAGATGGACAATGAATCTAACTAGCGCATTGTTCTTTAACATATGAAATAGTAAAAGCTTACACAACTTTTTGATTAGCTCTGACATGAAACTGGACAGTGATCAGTTATCACCACCTCCAGTGTCTATGGCGAATGGCCATTAAGGCCTGAGCGACTGTCCCTACCGAGCGAGGTGGCGCAGTGGTTAGACACTGGACTCGCATGCGGGAGGACGACGGTTCAATCCCGCGTCCGGCCATCCTGATTTAGGTTTTCCGTGATTTCCCTAAATCGCTCCAGGCAAATGCCGGGATGGTTCCTTTCAAAGGGCACGGCCGACTTCCCTCCCCGTCCTTCCCTAATCCGATGAGACCGTTGACCTCGCTGTCTGGTCTCCTTCCCCAAAACAACCAACCAACCAACCAACTGTCCCTAAGTACTGGTTTGACACAGCAATCATAGAAAAACAGTGAGAAGAACGATTTATCAGAGTCAAAGTCTGTGCAAAAGGTCTGAAGGTATTTTCACATATTTTTCTATGCCTTGGCGGCACGTTTCCCACCGATAGTTTTCTAAATGCGTCACTCAGTGGTAAGACAACCCCTAGGCACCGATAAGTCGGGCCATGGGCTGCCTCAACACTCTGTCACATAAAGTGCCACCCTGACTACACGTCCCTGCACAACCAGCACAGAGCTGGGCTTGTGTCACAAACTGCCAACGGTCTCAGCCAGCAGTCTGAGCCTTAAACCACTTATCTCCGGAAATATCAACATGTTCCGCCGTGGGTACATTGTGACGTAGTTCGTTGGCATAGCCATGTGTATTCCCTAGGCGGTATACCACGTCATAATCAAAGTCACTAAGCTGTGACTCCCATAAAGTTAAGGGTTTAGTTTGATATTTAAGGCACATCAGTTAGTTTGTTGCTGCGTGACCTGTTGCAATTGTGAAACGCCTACCATCCAGCTAAACAATCTAAATATGTGATACCATGTATCAGGATGAGCATCTTCTTCTCTGTAGTTGGGAATTCATTTCTGCTCCATTTAGCTGTCTCGAAGCACAGGCTGTTGGTGTTATCTGCCCTTTCTATTTCCTGTCTTAACACACACCCCAAGAATGGATCCTGCCTACACAAGATAGCATAAACTGTTTTTGATAATCCAAGAAGTCTTTCAAACACTCGAAGACTTGCTCACGACCTGGAAGCATTGAGACTTCACTACCTTTCTTAACACCAGAAGGACCATACCGGTCAGTCTGACTGATGAGAGTTGTTTAACATCTAATCAGTAGCGTACATTTTTATTGATGCGCTTTATTTTTCATCACTTTTAATGTACCTTGGTGGTTTGTAATTTCTGTAAAAGATAAACGTCTATTATAAGAAATGTCGGTATTATAAACATTTTCACCTTAAAGGAGCGCTGCCGGTCATTCTGACCGGTGAGATATTTTTTACGTTTCATGTCTGTAAAGGCGCAGCAACACACTTTTTTCTTCTGCTTAGATTATTCTGTTTCATTGTTGTGATCCTGTTCCGTCCCTCCCTTTACATTGTACTTTATTTAGTGGAAGAGTGGGCATGCTTTAGTTACTCTTCTCCGTTAATGCGTTGTGCTTTTGCGGAAGTTCAGCGCTCCTCCCCATAATTTTGGCGCGTTAGTGTTTTCGTACGGATGAAGAATTACTTAATTACGTGATCAATTTACCAGAAGAAGATTCTGAAGGATTTTTTAATGTTGTGAGTTGAATGATAGAGATGACAGAGATTACAAAGATGACACGGAATACCAGTCCCACGAAACAGAGCAAGGTGAATCATCAGAATCGGAAGATGAATATTCAGAACCTACACAACAAGGTACGAATATCCCAGTGCTTACACTTAAGATTCCACTGACACCACAAATTTCTACTCGCAGTCGAGTATCTCAACAACCGGAAGTTGGAAGTGCAGAGACTGCAGCCGGCGAAACTGTGTGGTGTCGAATTGCACTAGAATCAGGGCGTCACAACGTGTTGGTAGAAACGTCTGGTCAACACGTAACACTAAGAAACTTACAGTCGCATTCAGTTACTTGAGTGCATGGTGATAGTTGGTAGACAGCCCGCCGCTGTGGCTTCAGTCCGGAACCGTGCTGCTGCTACGGTCGCAGGTTCGAATCCTGTCTCGGACATGGATGTGTGTGATGTCCTTAGGTTAGTTAGGTTTAAGTAGTTCTAAGTCTAGGGGACAGATGTTAAGTCCCATAGTGCTTAGAGCCATTTGAACGATTTTTGATTGTTGGTTGACAATAATACTCTACAGAACATAAAAAACTTTACAGACATTAGAGCCCGAGTACTTCTCCAGGATAACACATGGGTACTTGATATTGCCCAATTAGAAGCTGCCATAGCTCTATTATATGCAAGTGGCGTGTATGGAGGAAAGAATTTCACCCTGAAACTTCTGTGGTGTCAAGTGTGTGGGCAGCCATTTTTTTCTCGCACTGTGGGAAGAAATAAGGTCTTGGAAGTCATGCGATTTTTAAGATGCGATGACAAGCACACACATGTCGAAAGACTCAACACCGATGGCTTCGCAGCAGCTACCCCAGTACCGAATTCATTTGTAGCTAACAGCATCCAGAACTATAAACCAGATGCACTTAACTATAAACCAGATGCACTTATAACTATAGATGTGCAGCTCTGTCCATGCAAACCTCGGGCCGCTTTATACAGTGCATGAGTAATAAACTAGACAAATTTGGTTTGAAGTTCTGGCTTGCAGCAGATGGTAGTAATAAATACATTTTGAATGGATTTCCTTACTTGGATAAACGAAGTGGAAGACTCACTAACATACCTGTTGCAGAGCACGTTGTTACATGTCTCGTGCAACCTTACCCTTCGAAACGAAGAAATCTAACATGTTACAAGTTCTTCACAGCCAAACATCTTGCAGAGCAGCTGAAGCAGGAGAACACAACCATGGTGGGTACACTGAAGAAAACCCGAAGAGAAGTTCCTCCATCAATGAAGGCTACTGCTGGATCTTTGTACGATACTATTTTAAACAATTCTGGTGACACAACAATTATTTCCTAGCAGGGGAAGACAAAAAAAATGTTATTCTGTTGAGCACAATGCACCAGTCAGTTGTAGTTGATGAACAAACACAGAGGAAACTCCCTTAAACTGTGAGCTTTTACAGTTGCATTAAATTCGGAGTTTATATTCTGGACCAGATGTTTCGTCTGTACCCTATCAAGTTTGGCTGCCGAGATGGACTATGGATGTTTTTTAGTATCTCACGCCTCTACATATACCTTGCTGGAACCAACGCCTGGGTCCTTTACAGAAAGACAACAGGAGCAACAGGAGAAAAAGTTATATGGTGAATGTTTCTTTTCAAATCAGAGAAATAACTGTGAAAAAAAGGTTCAAATGGCTCTAAGCACTACGGGACTCAACATCTGAGGTCATCAGTCCCCTAGACGTAGAACTATTTACACCTAACTAACCTAAGGACATCACGCACATCCATGCCCGAGGCAGGATTCGAACCTGCGATCTTAGCTGCAGCGTGGTTCTGGACTGAAGCGCCTAGAACCGCTCGGTCACAGCGGACGGCGGAAGAACTGTTCTCCGTGTATGTACAATCAAGGAAAATACCTGTTCATACATTCATTGTGACCACTGAAATATGTAAGGTAAGAGTACAGAAGACCTGGCAGATAGGAGCAAGCAAAAGTTCGAACAAAATTCGAAGTCTGTGTTTGCAGTGCAAGAAATTCATATTTCTTTCACGTGCTGAAAGTGTTCAGTATGTTTGTGCAAAATGTTTTGACAAAGATGGTCAGTCTAGAAGTCTGTGTTTGCAGTGCAAGAAATTCATATTTCTTTCACGTGCTGAAAGTGTTCAGTATGTTTGTGCAAAATGTTTTGACAAAGATGGTCAGACTGGAACCGCGTGATCGCTACGGTCGCAGGTTCGAATCCTGCCTCGGGCATGGATGTGTGTGTTGTCCTTAGGTTAGTTAGGTTTAAGTAGTTCTAAGTTCTAGGGGACTGATGACCACAGACGTTAAGTCCCATAGTGCTCAGAGCCATTTGACAAAGATGGTGTCTTTAACTGAAAAGATGTCCCAGAGAGAAAGAAATGTTATTTTCTCGTTATTGATACAGCAATTTGTGTTAATTTTTGTTTACTTTTCGTACTAAATATATGTAAACGACCTGTTCGGGACTTTTTCTGAGTACAATTCACAAGATAGAAAAATGTTATTGTATAATTATATGTTTATTTGCATTTGTAAGTTTAGTTTAAATTGATTTGTTATTTACAATGTATTCCTTACTTCGGTCTTTTTTGTTTAACTGAATATACTTCTTATAAATTTTTAAGCGTAACACATTGGTACTATAAGCAAAATGCACTACTGACCTATAAAGGCGCTGTACTGAAGTAATTAAAGAAGTAAAACTGAAAACAAAGAAGAAAACCATGATCAGTCAAAATGACCGGTAGCAATCCTTCCAGGCATTTCGCTAATGCCGGCCCTCCTAGTGCCAACAGATAATGTAAGAGGCGTTGTTAATTCTGTAAATAATGTAAGAGGTCTTGTTACTTCTGCAAAGTTTGGCATAAACTTCCTATAATAATTAGCCAAAGTTAAAAGGGACAAAACGATTTTACACACAACTTGTAAAATGCTAAAGGATGTCGAATTAAATTCCTTTCAGCCCTCAATTTCAACCTTATTTTATTTGGCAACCAGTTTCAGCGTTTTACTACGCCACCTTCAGGTCTCTGACCGAAGTGTAAGAAGAATCTACCTCGGTTTTGTTCAAAACAGAGGCCAGCAATACTGGTATTAGTAGATAATTTATCTACTTGCTACAGTGATCACTTCAACCCGCCGAGTCGGCAGGTGGCGATTGAAGTTATCACTGTAGCAAGTAGATATCTGCAGCTTCGTTTAAGGATTTTTGGATTTCCATACTTACTGGCAAACCCCTGCTCTGCCCCCTGCAGAGTGGTCCTGTTGGCATTTCACTACTTGTCAACTGATAAACATAAATATTCAGTGTTCTAATCCGTTCAACAAAACTGTCTACAGACTATCCCTGTCTTCGTGCTATTTTACTAAACTGCTTGTGATAAAACCAAGTGATTTGTTTCCTTGTACGTCATTCCAACAAACCCTCCTATATGTACTGGAAAAAATTTATCGTGGCACTTTACCTGTGCCCTAGCATCACCTGTCAACTTCAACCAAGTAATACTTAGTAACCGAAAATCGTTCCATCTCCCTCCCCTGTTAATAAATTATCTATGAAAGTAGAAATATCTTTCCCTGATCTACCCCAAAAAGGAAGTGCTAACGAGGTGGTACTGGTATCTACGACGTATAGGGAGAGTAGGGACACTTTAGGAGAGGACTGTTTCCTTCTCTACCCTCCGTACATACTTCTAAACTATCAGCCTGCAGTTGAGCAACCTGATCAACACATGTTGGAAACCATTTTACCCAATGCTATTTGAATTACCATTTATCTTTAGTGAAAGTAACAACATTCACAAGTCCGAAGAAAGAAATAATCTCCTAAGTCCACACAACTCTTTTATTAAGTCTGAAATGAAATTGATACCGTAATCAGTTATTACCAACTCCAGTGACCCTAATTCCAAAATGTAATGGTTCATCAGTGCCTCAGCAGTTGTCCCTGTCCATACCAAACCGTTTGAATGAATACCACCCCCACCAACACCACTTAATGTAGCCACTTGCAGAGGATTTAGATGTGCTCTGCTGGAGGATGGTGGCGTCCCGGGAGTCAAAAGGTGCTCGGTGACAACAGAATTCCACCTCGACAGCGGAGCGTTGTCTTGAAAATTCGTGAAGGTGCTATGCCCAGTGCAACCCAAGTGTGGCGTAACTATGCGACCGGCGGCCGAGCTGTGTCAGAAGCTGATGCAGGAGACTGACACAGCTAGGCCGCGTGGGGACTGGCTGACAGCCTGTCCCATTCGTGGCTGGTGTTTAGATTTCCAGGGAGCGAACCCCAGTCTGGCGTCTGGATGGCGGCGTCTCAGTTGTGAAATTGTCGTAAGCGACTTTCATGATGAAGTGGTTCTGAAGCTGATGCTCCTGCAAAAGTTATGGACAGTGGCGAACCTGATCAGTCTATCGAATCCTCAGACAAAGATGATGAAAATACAGACGTCCAACGTAAAAATGGTCATTGTTGGAACATAGCTGTACTTAAATAGAACAATCTCGCCAGTTGTTGATTACTTTGTAGTCCATATTTTAAGAGTGTGGAAATAATGCATGAACAGATTTCTGAACAATTCGTGTAATCTGTGCATTTCGTTAAATGAATAGCATCTTCATCCAGTTAAACTCCAAAATAAAGTCTTGGATCCAGATCTCTTTGAAATCTCTTCATTGAGAAGTTTCCTTAATATTTTGTACGTTGTCTCCAATTTTGGAGGCATTAATGCTAATATCGATCGAAAAAGTACATGAGAGGGGAAACAAAATGAGTTTAGTAAATGAGAGTCCCATTTCATTGTAAAATATTGTTTCAGGCCAATTATCCAGAAAATAATAGAGGGTCAGTGTGACTCTGGTGTACACTTGGTATGACAATGTCAGGGATGTACACTAATGTATTTTACGGACTATAAAACACACTTTTTTCTTCGAAAAATTGCCTCCAAAATACCATACTCGAAATTAATATAAAAATGTCCAGTGTTTTATTTAAAATTCCTGCCAGTCTTAAAAATGGCCATATATTCGATGCCGCGGGAACCTGTCGCTATCTGGCAACACTGGATTCAACTGGCAGCAGCATTTAAAGTTTTTATGAGAGAGGAATGGAACAAATGGCTAATGGATGAAACCGAACATGAATTCAGGCCGAAGGGAGCTTTAAAACAACCGACACTCAAAGAGTGTGTCAGTGGGTGGAACAGCCGTGGTCTAAGTGAGAGAAGACATTATTGTTAAGCCTTTCAAGAAGTGCGGCGAAGCAACGCTCTCAGTGGCAGTGAAGACCATCTTATATATGAAGAGGACAATGATGACGACGAAGAGGAAGTCAAAGAAGAATAACACCAAGAAAGTTCAAATGACGATTTTCACAGATTTTAAAGATCAGTTCGGTTTTATAAATTAAGATTTTTTTCTCTGGCTTTACAATGATAAAATATTATTTTAAAAAAACTGCTCGGAAATTAATTTGTGTCTTATAGTCTGCAGCGTCTTATGGTCCGTAAAATACGGTACTAGGGTTAAAATCCAATATAGCAGAAAAATTCTGTAAAACCGTAACGTCGTTAAAAAAATTACAAGCATACCAGTAAAATGATTGAGGTTTTTTTTACTGGTGTACATGTCATGTGACAATGTCAAGATCGTTTTCTCTAGTAATATAGGCTGTTGCTTCAAGTACATGAAACGTAGAGCTAAAAAAAACTTTTAGATTCTAATTAAAACTCAGATAACGTAAAACATATCTTAAAATATCTAACTGCACTTGTAAAGGTGGGCTTGTAATGTTCGATTATCACGCATTATTTTTTGTTGATTATTAGACATAAGCTCCTCAGTATGGCTATTCGCAGCTAATCACAAGCAATTTTTATGTGAACTGGTTTCATATAGCCCAGTCAGCATGTTTATTAGCGCATTTTATGCGCGATACATATGTGATGCCTCTCTACGGAAGTTACCTTATCTTAAGGGCTTATTATGTTAATCAGTTGACAAGTTCTATCCGTGAAGTTCACACTGGTGTTATCTGATGACCATGACTTGTTATTTTATTGTTTCCGTGGTGAATTTTTTCTTGACAAGAGCCAAACGGCTGTATTCTAACGTATGTTTTCAACACGGTTTGTAACAGGTAAGCGTGTACTCTCGGCTTCTAATATTGTATCTATATTTATTATTTCTGTTTTATTTGTCCCTTTTGTAACAATTGTGTGATTTCTAGATGACTGAATCTCCTTCTGAAGAATTTTGATAATTTCATAATTATAGAAACCTAGGTGAAGAGTTATAATAAACCTGTGTTACGCAACTGGTTGGCTGATTTTTTCATCCTTTCCAAGAGAACCGCTTCACAGTTGCCACTTACAGCCATGTTCAAGATTATAAAAGATACAGGGTGATTATAATTAAAGTCAAACTTTAAAACGCTGTAGAAATAACACCACTGGTCAGAATTACGTCAAATTGCAACGGAATATTATCGGAGAAGAGGGAAACGTATGGCAGAAGAAAAAAATAGTGTGAAAATGGATCAATAGATGGCGCTGCATGTGTCAGAATACGTAAATGAAAACACCTGTCATGCCCACGACCCATTGTAGTTGGTATAATAAACACGCAGGGCACACGGCTTTCTCTCCTTTCGCGTTTTCGACGTTCACCATGACTGTCTTAATGCAGGATCGCGCTCTGCTTGTAAAGCTGTATCACAAGAATGATGACTGTGCACACGTAGCTCAGCAGAAGTTCCGGACACTGAAGGATTTGAAAAAAGGCGTTGGTCCGATGACTGCCGTGGGTCTGGAGAAAATGATTCGGAAATTCGAAAATACGGGTTCTTTTGGTGTGCAATCTGGTAGAGAGAGAAAACGAATTGATTCGAAGGCAGTGGAAGCAGTGGCCACAGCAATGCAGGAGGAGACTAGTCGTGGAGTGCAAACATGTAGTGCACGGAGAATTGCCAGAACGTTGGACATATCCATGAGCACAGTGCATAAAATCCTACGAAACATCCTTCTTTGCTATCCATTCAAAATTAACCATGTGTGCGAGTTGCTTCCTGTTGACCTGCCAGCAAGAGAGCGTTGCTTTAGAATTTTTTGCTCGCATGGAAGTGGACAATGATTGGCTGTGGAAGATTTCATGGACAGACGAAGCCCACTTCAATCTGACAAAATATCTCAATACAAAGAATTGTCGAATATGGACAACGAAAAATGCACACACAAATCAACCAGTACCACTTCATCCTGAAAAGGTCACTGTGTTGTGCGGGTTTACGGCACCATTTGTCATAGCGCCAAATTTTTTTTAAGAGACAGGTGCTTCCGGTACCGTTATTGGTGAGCGCCATGAGTGTCTTCTGCGCAACTACGTCATTCCAGCGATCCAACAGCGTGGATGTGTGGACGGGATCATTTTTATGCAAGATGGCGCACCTCCGTACATTACAAATCCAGTTAAGCAGCTGCAGAAGCGCCATTTCGGAAATGCTAGAATTTTCAGCAGCCATTTCCCTACAGCCTGGCCGTCCCAGTCACCTGATCTTAATCCGCATGACTTCTGGCTGTGGGGCTATCTGAAAGACCCTGTGTTAAGTGTTCCGACAGCGAACTTAGCTGCATTGAAGGCACGTACTGCACCACACATTCTGGACGTGACTCCGCAAATACTTCCATCAGTTGTGGAACATGCTGTTTCTCGATTTCAACTTGTTGCAGAAAACGGTAGACAGCATATTGAACATGTTTTGCGCCAGTCACGTGGAAATTAACAATCCGATTTGATTTTGATTGATGCCTTTTATGCGGTTTTTTGCCTTAGAAAAATTGAAAACGAGGTAACTGATGATTTTTATGCGGTCTTTGGCCACAGGACAATTAAAAACCGATGTAAATGATGTTTTTTATGCGGTTTTGGCCTCAGCACAACTAAAACGATTTTTCCCATCCCTCTTTTCCGTGGTGGATGGGCGTACGTAACTAACAGTATCACACCTGTATAGCCATTCACATTGAGTTGTACAGTTTAACGTCAAACGTACATCTTAGGCACTCTTGTATGATTCATTTGTCATTTGTAGTCTACCACTATTAAATCATGATGCTTACAGCGCCATCTATTGCTACATTTTGTAACTATTGATTTTTGTTTTGCCATTCTTTTTCCCCCTTCTCCGATAATATTCCATTTCAGTTTGACGTCATTCTGACCAGTGGTGTTATTTCTACAGCTGTTTGAAAGCTTAACTTTTATTATAATCATCCAGCATGGCAGTCATCCAACATCAGCCAATCATCGTTGGTATTCAGTTCACGCGTCAAACCGATCGCGGCTGATGAATGCTTCTGTTTGTCGCACGATGTTTATGACTGTCACTGTGTGTCTTTGCACCATTGCCTTCTTATTAGTTCGCTGCTTCATCACATCTCTCAATAAAATTAAAAGTATTCTGGAGATAATATTATCTGTAATAAAAATCCAGGGTCTTCAGAGAGTTCTGAGATTACTGAATTTGCTTGTTGAAAATATTTTACTCTTAATACGATAAGGGCGAAGATTTTCTTATTATTGCCCAGCCGGTCTGTAGAAACTAACGCGGAAGCTGTTTTTCTCATCAATTGCTTTGTTCCTTTTTTGTCATCCGTATTAATACAATCAAAATGCCTGAAATCAGGCTACAGTGCAAAAATGGCTATAAAACAAACAACATCAATATATATATATATATATATATATATATATATATATATATATATATATATGCACCATGAAAGTTCATTTTCATTGCACAGCCACATATTCATATCCCCTGAAATTGCTCAAATTTTCCAGCGTACGTTTTCTCTTTTTTTCTGTTACTTTGAGATCATTCTTTTGTTATTTCCTTATGTTTTTGTTTCTTTCAGAACACCTATATTAAACACAGAATGCTTGAAACTGAAGTACTTCGAAAATATTGAGAAGACTCTCCCGGATGATATATATATATATATATATATATATATATATATATATATATATATATATATATATATATATATGCACCATGAAAGTTCATTTTCATTGCACAGCCACATATTCATATCCCCTGAAATTGCTCAAATTTTCCAGCGTACGTTTTCTCTTTTTTTCTGTTACTTTGAGATCATTCTTTTGTTATTTCCTTATGTTTTTGTTTCTTTCAGAACACCTATATTAAACACAGAATGCTTGAAACTGAAGTACTTCGAAAATATTGAGAAGACTCTCCCGGATGATAAAGAAGGCATTCGACAGGCAAGAAAAAAGGATTGTGAGGTAAACTGCTATGCAATCTGTGTGAATCCACATTATCGTTTATTCAAAAAGCACGAAACATAGAGTTAATAGCATGTGTACCTACTTTTTGCTACTATTACGGCAATGAATCTTTTCGCTAACACATGGTACACTGCAAGCGAAATTTATTTCCAAGCTTCCTGTAACATGTTGAATAGAGGAAGCTGGGACTATTTGGGAATTGAGTCATGTGACGTACCTGTGTGTTGAGGAGGCTGTCATCGTCTAACATTTTGGATATTTCCCTGAATACTTTATCGCTGTAACTTAGTGGTATAAGTTGGTACTCTAAATGGTTTGTGTTCCTTGACTTCAAATTTGTATTGGAAGTGCTTAATACGGCCTGGCTTGGTTAAAAACACCTCTACCTTTTCCCGCAAAATATTTTCTAATCCCCTTTTACTTTCATCTGGAACGTCTTGTACCTCTAGTAATTTCTCGTCGATTTCTTCAAGTATTTCTAATTGAATGTAAGGTGTGTTATTTTTTTGACACCTTAGAAAGACTACATAGCGATGGTAAATGAATTAAACATAAAACTATGTAGTCCATTGGTCATATACATGATGCAAGGACATGCTGTCAAATATGATTACACTACAATACATAAAAGGGAGATAGAATGTTGACAATAACGTCTCACACCTGGAAATATTACAGAGTTATTAGAGCATGTTTAAGACATGGGTGTCCCCTACACAAGAAGCCTCTGGTGGCTGGAGCATCGACAAGGCCTAGCTGTTCTTGCTGCTGCCGGGTGTAACGTGTAATTAATACCTGTTTATCAAGGTATCCGACATTAGCTTTTAACTAATGGGTGCACTATTGAGATTTGACAGGATGTGGAGGCTTGGACAATGCACTGTCTGGTGCCTACAGTGATGGGAATTACAGAGCCGCGGTGGCCACAGCACATATGGGCACAGTTAAGACTATACCATCACACAGGCCATGGACAACAACACCCACCCCCCTCTCATATTTTGTTGAATTTAAATGATCACTTAATATTTCCTGTTTTTATCCCCATGGATGTGATGACAGCACAAGTGTAGAAAATTGTTTAAACATGGAATATGAGTGTATTCTGTTGATGCCGTTCGTATTTTTTAATGTACATACACGTTTGGAGAAACATTGCTTCTGAATTCTTAGGATTTTCTGCTGCTTTTACAACTCTAATCTAATGGCATATTGTCAAACTCCCCTTAGGCAATCTGACAGGAACGTAATTCTGCCAGTAAATTTTGAATTACGAACTATAAAAGTTAAGATAAGGCTGATGAAAATAATTATAGAAGTAGCTATGTCATGGTTGTGGCAGGCATTATGTGTCATAAATTATACTGATAAGGACAAGGCTAAATACAGATGTGACCATTTTCAGATCATAAATTATGCTAATTAAGGTAAGAGTGACAGAAATATAGACAGAGCCAATTTTGATTTAGGTAGCCATTTTGCTTCATGATTTATAATAATTGAGATAAGAATAGCTCAGATAAACTTCCAGTGACCTTTTTCTGTGTCATATACACACATCAAAAAAACTTTTGCATCCGAGAGTTCCGGAACCTGTACAGAAAATTGGAATATAGATCAACATAAACATCCTTTTAGCCCTTTTTATTGCTCATGAAAACCACACATTGCCTGTTGTACCACCATACACCAAGACCTTCAGAGGTTGTGGTCCAGATTGCTGTACACACTGGTACCTCTAATACCCAGTAACACGTCCTCTTGCATTTATGCATGCCTGTATTCGTCGTGGCATACTATCCACAACTTCATCAAGGCACTGTTGGTCCAGATAGTCCCACTCCTCAGCGGCGATTCGGCGTAGATCCCTCAGAGTGGTTGGTGGGACACGTAGTCCATAAACATCCCTTTTTAATCTATCCCAGGCATGTTCGATAGGGTTCATGTCTGGAGAACATGCTGGCCACTCTGATCGAGCGGTGTTGTTATCCTGAAGGAAGTCATTCAGAAGATGTGCACGATGGGGGCGCGAATTGTCGTCCATGAAGACGAATGCCTCGCCAATGTGCTGCCGATATGGTTGCACTGTCGGTCGGAGGATGGCATTCACGTATCGTACAGCCTTCCATGGCGCCTTCCATGACCACCAGCGACGTACGTCGGCCCCACATAATGTCACCCCAAAACATCAGAGAACCTCCACCTTGCTGCACTCGCTGGACAGTGTGTCTAAGGCGTTCAGCCTGACCCAGTTTCCTTCAAACACGTCTCTGACGATTGTCTACTTGAAGACATATGCGACACACATCGGTGAAGAGAACGTGATGCCAATCCTGAGTGCCGGCCGAAGTGGCCGTGCGGTTCTAGGCGCTGCAGTCTGGAAACGCGAGACCACTACGGTCGCAGGTTCGAATCCTGCCTCGGGCATGGATGTGTGTGTTTAACTAGTTCTAAGTTCTAGGGGACTAATGACCTCAGAAGTTGAGTCCCATAGTGCTCAGAGCCATTTGAACCATTTTTGAACCAGCCAATCCTGAGCGATCCATTGGGCCCATCAGTACAGCGCTGCATTGTTTCGTGGTTGCAAAGATGGACCTCGCCATGGACGTCGGGAGTGAAGTTGCGCATCATGCTGCCTATTGCGCACAATTTTAGTCGTAACATTACGTCCTGTGGCTACAGAAAAAGCGTTATTCAACATGGTGGCGTTGCTATCAGGGTTCCTCCGAGCCATAATCCGTAGGTAGCGGTCACCCACTGCAGTAGTAGGCTTCGGGCGGCCTGAGCGAGGCATGTCATCGACAGCTCCTGTCTCTCTGTATCTCCTGCAAGTACGAACAACATCGCTTTGGTTCACTCCGAGACGCCAGGACACTTCTCTTTTTGAGAGCACTTCCTGGCACAAAGTAACAATGCGGACGCGATAGAACCGCAGCAATGACCGTCTAGACACGGTTGAACTACAGACAACACGAGCCGTGTACCTCCTTTCTGCTGGAAAGACTGGAACTGATCGGATTTCGGACCCCCTCCGTCTAATAGGCGCTGCTCATGCATGGTTGTTTACATCTTTGGCCGGGTTTAGTGACATCTCTGAACAGTCAAAGGGACTGTGTCTGTGACACAATATCCATTGTCAACGACTATCTTTAGGAATCCTGGGAACCGGGGTGATGAAAACTTTTATTGATGTGTGTCTTAAGATCATTAAGATAAAGCAGGATATACAGGAATTTGTGATTTGGTTGCAGCAGCCATTTAGAGTAAAAAATTATAGAATTTAAGTAAGATGGGTCACAAATTACAGTTATTAAGATAAAGCAGGATAAATATACAGGGGAGTCACGTACAGTCTGAGAAATAATTGTCAAGAAAAAATTCGATAATTTGCGTCGTTTCCAAGTTAGTTAGCATTGAAGTTACTGAACCAGGCCGCTAAGTGTGCAGATTCAAGTGACCCATCATTTAGTGTCACTTGTTCCCATAGGATAGATGACAGTGCATGAGACTGCTCAGCCTTTGGCTCGGGTATGGTCCTTACTAGCATCCCATGCTCTCTCATTCGGTTTTTGGGAAACCAAACGAAAAATTTATTTGGTGACACCGCCTCTGAGGCGCCGCTTGAATTTGCACGCGCAACGGCCATGATGGCTAACTACAGGGACAATAATCTCGGAAACAGTGCAAAGTATAGAATTTTTTTCTTAACAATTATTTCTCTGCATAACCACCTTGCAACTCCCTCAGAGCATTTCAGACTGCTTCTGGCCACCCCGTAGAGGCAACAATGTTTTGACAAAGGGTCATAAATTATACCCAAATAATTACTGGATAAGAACACTAGTGGGCGGGGGGTTCTTGAAAGTGACATATGGAGTTTGTTTCCGTAAGGGTCATAAATCATTGCGCTAAGACTGATACTGATCCAGCTGTTACGAAATACTCACAGACAGTGATAGAAAGGCAACGAGACACACCAAAAATTGTTGGCAATTAGGCAGCTAAGCCTATCCTTTGGGACAGACCAGCAAATAATACAAAATTAACAAGTTTTGCGTGAAGTTAAAACTATTTGCTCAGGCCTCAAACCAGGAATTAGTGCTTTCATAGACAGTGTGTCACTTATTATGGTAACCCCGAGTGTCTCATGGAGTGCCTGATGTAAATTGCCGTGTGGGTAGGTCCTTACGTTCCAAGATCGATTGATCCTTCCTGTTATGCTGCTGGACTATCACGTCTGGGAGAAAGGATACCTCGGGTAATTTGACTGGGCCACGTACGGTACATGGTGCGTGCGTGGATAATGCACCGCGAAATGTTTCAGCTTCTTAATCTGTGTACTAATACCTTGTCTATCTTTCCAGACAGCGCTAAGAGCTGTCAAGTGGATGACTTGGCGGGATATCTCAGACGTGATTGACGAGATGGTAAAAGCCTGCGTCGGCAGGAATATGCAGGTATGTACTTGAGAAAATCACTGTCTGTCAAAACCATTTCCAGTGGATCTATGTCTACGTCTATGAGATGTATGTTGACAATAACCATCTGCCTTAAATCTCATGACTTTTTTAAGATAGACGCCTCATGATTCGCATCAAAGTCTTAATCCGCTCTGTTAGATGTGTCTTCAAACGTTGTGCTTAACATTACGTTTTTAGACGATCAAGTTTTGGTGGTTATTTCTTTCAGTTTTCTGGCTAGCTGCTGCGCTATTGATTGTGAGGACGCGACAGTGTGTCAACGTCATCTAGAACAGTGGTTCAAAACCCTACGCCTCCGGGCTTGTTAACAGAGACTGCAAAAAGATAGACATACTAGACTTTTCCGTTACTATAGTGATACTGAGATGACGAATAAAAATCCGTGGACTAATCTTCGCGATCCGTTGTAATGCATGAACCATGCATTTCTGATCGACGTAATAAATGTAATATACGAGGTGCGACAATAAAGTAATGAGACTGATGTTAAAAAAAATGTTGCTTACCGTTCTAGTCACGTTTAGTGTTGTCTCCATCAAAGTAGTTCCCTTCTGATTGCACACACTTTTTTCAGCGCTTCTGCCATTGATGATAACATTTCTGGAACTCATCTTCTGTAATATCTACCAAGACCCTCGTCACAGCTTTTTTGAACATCTTGTGTTGTTTGAAAATGGTGTCCCTTGACCGCAGTTTTGACTCTTGGAAACAGAAAAAAGTCGCACGGAGCGATATCTGGTGAAGAAGGTGGCTGTGGTAGTACTGAAATTTGTTTTGAGGTTAAAAATTGCTGTACTGACAGAGCAGTATGGGATGACGCATTATCGTTATGCAGCATCCAATTATCAGCAATGTTGGCACGGACACGAAGAACTCTTTTACGAAGTCTTTTAAAATTTCTTTGTAGTAATATTGGTTAACTGTATGTCCAGGAGGCACCACTCTTTATGAACAATTCTCTTTGAATCAAAGACGCACACAAGCATGCATTTCACTTTTGACTTTGACATGCGAGCTTTTTTTTGGTCTGGGTGATCCCTTTGAGCACCATTGTGAACTTTGGCGTTTTGTCTCTGGATCGTTCTGAAAAAACATCACCAGTGATAACACGGCTCAACAGTTCTGGATTGATTTCCGTTTGCTCTAACAGATCGACTGCCACATTTTTCCGTGTTTCTCGCTGTTGTGGTGTGAGATTTTTGGGGACAATTTTTGCACAAATCTTTCCCGTACCAAGATCTTTAGTTATTATTAGACGAAACGTTTCTCGATTGATGTTCAGTTCTTCTGCAATAATTTTGACGGATAATCTTCGATCAGATCGTACGAGTTCACGCACCCTGGCAAAGTTGACATCTGTCCGTGAGATTGATGGTCGTCCACTGTGGTCTTCATTTTCAATATTCGTTCTGCCTTCACTAAACATTTTATGCCAACGAAACATGACCTCCTCTCCAAAAGCCTTCTGAAGCTTACCGTAAGTGGTCGTCGCGTTTTCACCCAATTTAGCGCAAAAAGAAATGGCACACCACTGCGCAATATTATGCGGTTCCATTTCCGTGACGAGAGACACAAACACGTGTTAACTTATTACAGCACAACTCATGACTCAGCAGTTGCATCGATGTGCCGCTTGGACTAGAAGAAGCATATAGACCAAGGTCAAACATATTGTGCCTACACAAGCCTGCAGGGTTGCCACATCTTACAAAGAAAATCAGTCTCATTATTTTATGTCGCACCTCGTATGTAAGATAGGTACACTTCTGCTGTAGAAGAAAAGCACATATGAATCCGTGAATTCAAAAATACCAAAAGTCCACTTATCATAGGTCTGACATAATTTTTTGGTCTATCTTTAG
Source organism: Schistocerca nitens (assembly GCF_023898315.1). Taxonomy (NCBI): domain Eukaryota; kingdom Metazoa; phylum Arthropoda; class Insecta; order Orthoptera; family Acrididae; genus Schistocerca; species Schistocerca nitens. The sequence goes on from NC_064614.1 coordinate 1,026,224,170, forward strand.
ACATTCTAAAGCTGTTACTTTGTTTTCTTATGTATAGATACCACAAGGTGTTTGTGTCTTGCAATATATAATACCAAAACAATCACTTGTTTCAACAGTAAAAAGAATTGTGTTTTTTTACTGATTTGGATATTACTTGAGTTCATTTAAATATTACGCCTATCAATCTGTGTTCCATTGCGTACAAATATGTCGCGAAACTTGAAATCATGTTTATAAATATATCAGAAGATACAAGACACTAACAATTTTTTTAAAGTTTGAAACCTAGGCTTCACCCTCTGATACATCATTATCATTGTCTTGAATTTGCATAGTGGTCTGTGGGTAACGTCTTTGGCTCGTAATGAAAACGTTCTGGGCCCCGGGTTCGAACCTCACCACTACTTGAACTTTGGGTACAAATCATCAGCAGTGGCAGCTGAGGACTTCCGCCCTAATGAGTAATCATAGTTCTGCCAACCACCTTGTCAAAGACGATGAAAATGGGGGCAGAGGTTCAGGGCACTCTCTTACTCTTGGGGTGAGAAACTGCCCCCTGAGAGAGAATCGGCAATGATCAAAGGCATGAGGAAGCAGAAGGCAATGAAAATCACTGTATTAAAGTCACATAATGTATATCCAGAAGACATGTGACCTGTAATTGAAAAAGTGTTATGGTGATCTCTCGATTGGCAAAAGATTCCGCAATTGTCCCCTATTCGGATCTCTGAGATGGGACTGACAAAGGAGATGTGACCAAGAAAAAAATACTGAACGACTAATAAATGGGTAACGTTCTACACATAGTGGCGTGGATAATCAAAAGTTTGAACGTAATAGGGAAGCTAGTAAATATGAAAAGAGAAATGCTAAGGCACAATCAAGGTATAGTGATGGCCAATTAGGTCAGACAGAAGAAGATTTTTGGCCAAACAAATGGCACAAAAAAATGGCATAACTGGAGTAGGATTCGCTTTGAGCAGGAAGACAGAGCAGGATGTGAATTACTGTGAACAGTTAGTGATAGGGTTGTTGTCATCAGAATAGACACCAAGCCAACACCGACAACAATAGTACAGGCATATATGCCGACGTCGCAAGCGGAAAATGAAGAGGTAGAGAAAGTGTACAACGAAACTGAAAGAGTAATTCAGTACGGGGATGGGGGATTGGAATACGGTCGTAGGGGAAGGAGCAGAAGACGGGATTACGGGAGAATGTGGTTTGGTACTAGGAACGGGAGAACAGAAAGACTAATTGAGTTCTGCAACAAAATTCAGCTAGTAATAGCGAATCCTCTGTTCAAGAACCACAAGAGGAGGAGGTACACTTGGAAAACGCCGGGAGATTCGGGAAGATTCCAATCAGATTACATCACAGTCCGGCAGATCACAATCCGGCAGATATTCGAAATCATACAATAGATTGTAAGGCGTACCCAGGAACAGATATAGACTCAGATCACAATTTAGTAATTGGGAGGAGTAAACTATAGTTTAAGAGACAAGCCAGGAAAAATCACTGGGCCAAGACATTGGATACGGAAGTACTAAGTAAGGAAGAGATATGCTTGAAGTTCTCTGAGGCTATAGATGTTGCGGTAATGAATAGGTTAGCAGACAGTTCAGTTGAAGAGGAATGGGCACCTCTAAAAAGGGCAGTGGCAAAAGTTGGAAAGAGAAACGTAGGTATGAGGAATGTAACTGCAAAGGAACCCTGATTAAGAAAAGAAATACTTCAGCTGATCGACGAAAGAAGGAAGTACAAAAATGCCACATTTAAACGAACGCTGAATCTCCAAGACTGGTGATTTTTCACAGAAACTCGAAATTTTGGGCGGTCTTCAACGCGAGATGCTTGTATAGTTTGCACAACGAAACTTTGTCTCCATACCTGACAGAAAATCCAAAGATATTCTGGTCATATGTGAAGTGTGCTAGCGGCAAGACATAATTAATCCCTTCTCTGCGCGATAGCAATGGAAATACTATAGACGATAGTACTGGCAAAGCAGAGTTACTAAACACAGGCTTCCGAAATTTCTTCACCAAAGGAAACGAAGTAAATAGTCCACAATTGGAATCGAGAACAGCTGCCAACATGAGTAACGTAGAAGCTCAACCTAAGGACATGACACACATCCATGCCCGAGGCAGGATTCGAACCTGCAACCGCAACGGTCGCACGGTTCCAGACTGAAGCGTCTAGAACCGCTCGGCCACACGAGCCGGCAACGTAGAAGCAGATATACTCGGAGTAGTAAACAAACTTAAATCATTTAACAAATGCAAGTCTTCCGGTCTAGACTGCATACTAGTTAGATTCCTTTCAGAGTATGCTGATTCAATAGCTCCGTACTTAACAATCTTATACAACCATTCACTCGATGAAAGATCCGTACCCAAAGACTGGAAAGTTGCACGGGCCACGCCAGTATTCAAGAAAGGTAGTAGTATTAGTCCACTAAATTACAGCCCCTTATCAGTAATATCGATATGCAGCAGAATTTTGGACCATATATTATGTTCAAACATTATGAATTGCTTCGAAGGGAACGGTCTATTAACATATAGTCAACACGGATTCAGAAAACATCTTTCTTGTTAAACACAACCAGCTCTTTATTAACACGAAATGCTGAGAGCTATTGGCAAGGGCGTTCAAATTGATTCCATATTTCTAGATTTCCAGAAGGCCTTTGACAATGATCCACATAAAGGGGTGTAGTGAAATTGCGTACTTATGGAATATCTTCTAAGTTATGTGACTGGATTCTTGATTTCGTGTCAGAGCTCACAGTTCGTAGTAATTAGCGGAAAGTCATCGAGTAAAACAGAAGTGGTATCTGGCGTTCCTCATGGCAGTGTTATAGGCCCTCTGCTATTCCTTATCTATAGAAACGATTGAGGAGACAATCTGAGCTGCCGTCTTAAAGTTGTTAGTAGATGATTCTGTCGTTTATCGTCAACTGAAGTAAGCAGAAGATCAAAACAAACTGCAAAACGATGTAGAAAACATATCTGCATGGTGCGAAAATCGACAATTGAACCTAAATAATGAAAAGTGTGAGGTCATCAACATGAGTGCTAGAAGGAATCCGGTTGCACCATAAATCAGACTAATCTAAAGGACGTAAATTCACCTAAAATACATAGGAATTACAATTACCAACAACTGACATTGGAATATTTACATAGAAAATGTTGTGTGGAAGGCGAACCAAAGACTGCGTTTTATTGGTAGAACACTGAGAAGATGCAACAGATCTACCAAAGAGAATGTGGACACTACGCTCGTCCGTGCTCTTTTTGAGTACTGCTGCGCGGTGTGGAATTCTTAGCCCCTTAATGCCTGAATAAATTTCTAGATGAAAGATAAAAATCAAGAACCACGGTGCGTTAGATGTACTCGAAATACTCAGGATAATGAAGCACTTGTCAGAACCGTTGGTAGCTTCATGAAGAATCAGCTTCTATCGACACTAGTATTGAAAAAAAGTGTACCTTACAGTTTTTAGCACAGCATTGGTATGATGCGGATTTGTGACATTTGGCATTAAGGGCTTAACAGATAGCATTAACGAAGTACATCGTGAAAGTTAAAGAAGAGCAGCACGTTTTGTGCTGGGAGTGTGTCACTGACGTGATACAGAATTTAGGGCGGACATCGTTTAAACAAAGGCGTGTTTCGTTGAGGCGGAATCTTCTCACGAAATTTCAATCACCAACTTTCTCCCCCGAGTGCAAAAATATTTTGTTGACGCCGACCAAATTAGAAGAAAATATCATCAAAAAGGAAATAAGGGAAATTAGAGTTCGCACGGAAAAATATACGTGTTCGTTTTTTTCCGCGCGCAGTTCTAGATTGGAATAATAGAGAATGATTGTAACTTGTCTGACGACGTTATAGAAGAAGAAACAGGAATCGACAGGGAAGAAATAGGGAAACCAGCAGTAGAATCAGAATTTAAAAGAGCTTTGTATTATTTAAGACCAAATAACACAGATGGGATAGATAACATTCCATCTGAATTTTCAAAATCATTGGGATAAATGGCAACAAACAAGTATTCACGTTGGCGTGTAGTATGTATGAGACTGGCGAAATATCATCAGACTTTCGAAAAACGTCATCCACATTATTCCAAAGACAGCAAGGGCTGAGAATGGCGAGAATTAGCGTACAATCAACTGAACAGTTCACGCATCCAATTTTCTGGCTAGAATAATATACAGAAGACTGGAAAAGAAAACTGAGACTCTGTTAGATTCATTCAGTTAGTGTTTAGTATAGGTAAAGTCATCAGAGATGCATTTCTGCTGTTGCGGTAGATAATGGAAGCAAGAATGAAGAAAAATCGACATCAGGGATTTTCTCTGCCTCGTGAAGACTGGGTGTTGTGTGCTGTCCTTAGGTTACTGAGGTTTAAGTAGTTCTAAGTTCTAGGGGACTGGTGATCATAGTGAAACTTCCCCTTTGAACAATTTTACACGACTGTGCTTAACCTGACACACAATATTTTTTTAGCGCAACGCGATCTGACTTTCAACACACAATATTTTGTTAGCGCAACGCAATCTGACTTTCAATAATCTCTACAAGAGAATGGCCCTGACTAACATTAAACTATACCTTTCGCAAATCACTCACCTCACAAAAATCTTCGCTGCTCAAGCTACTGCAATACAGCGAGCGCCACTACTGCCAGCTAAATAAAAGATTCAAACTATGGAAGGCACTAACTACTGATAGGGATAGTTAGCAAATGAAAGATATTAATAGAGAACAAAGAATGTATTTACCTTTATATCATCATATATATATATATATATATATATATATATATATATATATATATATATAGAGCAGTTCATGACAACTTCCAAAACTCCGCCATCTCTCTCCCCACATCCACCACTGCTGGCGGCTCACCTCCAACTGCGCAACGTTACGCGCTGTTCACAGCCAGCTGCCTAACACTACAATGGTTGAGTATTACAACAATGCAAAGCAGCCACAGACTGCACACGGCACAGCCGGTGATTTTCATACTGAGGTGGCGTTACCAATAAAAAAACCTAAACAGCCTACTTACAATAGATGTTAAGTCCCATAGTGCTCAGAGCCATTTGAACCAAAAATCGACACACGGGAGCCAGGAAAAATCGGTAGACACTGTTAAATGGTGCAAAATGTTCGGAGTTTTTAGAAGAATAGGGGTAAGCTATAGGGAAAGACTGGTTTTACACTATATGTACAAGAAGCAAGTGCGAATAGTAAGGCTGGAAGACAAAGAACGAAGTGGTAGGATGAGAAAGGGCATAAGATAGGGATGTAGTCTTTCTTCCGTAATGTTCAATTTATACATCGAAGAAGCAATGACGGAAATAAACGAAAGAGTCAAGAGTGGGAATAAAATTCAAGGTGAAATGATGTCAGTGATAAGATTTGCTGATGACATTGCTACCCTGAGTTGAATATAACGAACTGTCTAGTGAGTACAGAATACGGACTGAGTGGATATCGAAGAAAGACTAAAGTAATTAGAAGTAGTAGAAATGAGAACAATGAGAAACTTAACACAGAGTTGGAATTCTGCTACCTAGGAGGCAAAGTAACCTATGATCGACGGAGAAACGATGACATAAAAAGCAGACTAGCACAGGAAAAAAGGGCATTCCTGGCCAAAAGAAGTCTACCAGTATCAAATAAAGGCCTTCATTTGAGGAAGAAATTTCTGAGAATATATGTTTGGAGCACAGCATTATATGGTACTGAAACGTGGACTTCGAGAAAAGTGAAAATTTAATTTATGCAATTACAAACACGTTATTGAAAAGCGAAACAAAGTAGTGTTCTCCTGTTTCCTCCCGGACTGCCGATAGTTGCCTCCAGCCTCCTGTTGACATGCCGTGCAGAAGGCCCCGCCATTCCTGGTAAGACTTGCATGTGTCAGCGGAGGCGTAGCCGTTCCTCTCTGACAGCAGGGATCACGGGCGGCACCTTATGCAATACTGACCATATCACATCGGCATAAAGAGCCGTTCCGAACCATAGTGGCTCACTGCCCCGTGACCCAGAGGTGGCCCTGACCGAGACCGCTACTGATTTCAAAGTTGTGAACCTGGCAGTCGCGGAATTGTGCCGCGTTCATCACGTAAGTTCTTCTCGCCCCCAAAACATTTTCATTGGGTAGGAGCTTCCTGGTTAGGGAACTCACAAAGACAATACGGTGAGGCGACGTAATGGAATGATCGAGTGGCACTGATGGCCGGGAGGGCCCATCAGGAGAAGTTTTGCCCCCGAGTTGCAAGTCTTAGGCCGGTATTACACTATCAAATTTCTTTGTCAAAGATTTGATCAAAGATGTGATCCAATATTCCGTCCAATATATTTGACAAAGATCTTTGACGTAGCGCTAGAAGGGGTATTACACTGTCATCAAATTTTTCGTCTAAGTTCAAGATGGCTGACAACAACTTGTTATTAACCGCAGCACTTGTACGTACCCCAATTGCATTGTGTGCACATGCGGAAAAGAAGTGGGGGAAAAAATGGAACCATACGTACGAGGTTGACAGTCTTAAAAGTCCTGGGATTACAACTTGATAATAAATTCAGTTGGGAGGAGCACACCACAGAACTGCAGAAAGGCCTTAACAAATCTGTATTTGCAATTCGAGTGTTAGCTTGCATACTTTGCCTACTTTCATTCCATAATGTCATATGGGATAATATTTTGGGATAAATCTTGAAGTCAAACAAAAGTTTTCAGAGTCCAAAAGCGTGTAATACGTATTATTTGTGGAGTAAATTCACGGACGTCCTGCAGAAACCTCTTCAAAGAACTGGGTATACTAACTACTGCCTCTCAGTATATTTACTTCTTAATGAAATTTGTTGTAAATGATATATCTCTTTTTCCAACAAACAACTCAGTTCATACATACAATACCAGGAACAAAAATGATCTGCACAAGGACTTAAAAGCACTTACTTTAGTTCAAAAAGGGGTCCACTACTCAGGAACACTCATCTTCAATAATTTGCCAGGAAACATAAAACATTTAGTTAGAAATAAAGATCAGTTTAAAAGGAGCCTGAAAGACTTACTACTGGCCAACTTTTCTACTCCATTGGCGATATTTTTAATAGAAACAAATGATGTATTGTATTTATTCATACTATTAGTATTGTTATTTCAGCTTTAAAAAAATCGACATGTTCCACATCCACGAGGATCTCCTCAGCACGGATCTATGGAACGAAAAACTAATATAATCTGGGTGAAGCCGTGGGTTTTACGACGACGCGATAAAATCATTCAACAAAACTTGTTACGTGAGCTTACAGTGGAAGACGTCAAGTCGTACATCAATTACTTAAGAATGGATGAGCATACATTTCTGTATGTGCTCAATGAAGTGTATCCTCATATCACAAAGCACAATATTCACTTAAGAACTGCTACATCTTCAGAAGACAGGCTCACTGTAACACTCCGATTCCTTGACACAGGAGAGGGTTATGTTAGGTTAGGTTAGGTTAGGTCAGGTCAGGTCAGGTCTCCAATCTTCATAATCTATTTTGTATGCAGGGTGCCTCACGTAGTAAAGCGCCTCATCAGCTTCAGACATCTCTATTAATTTTGTAGTTGTCGGCACACACCAATTGTATTTACCGGCAATGGTTATAAAAACACTACAGACGACAGAACGCTGCAGCGATGCTAGCGCTCCATGTGGTAACATGTCACATTGCAGTGAACAGAAGACAAGCGGTTTCTTTGATCAAATATACAGCGAGGCCCTAGATTTGATCAAATATTGGACGACATTTGACAAAGTCCCTATTACACTATCAAATATCTTTGACAAAGATATTGGACAAAGATTTTGGACAAAGAAATTTGATAGTGTAATACCGGCCTTAGTTCAGGTGAGGCCACATAGGGTGACTCGCGTGTCGGTGATAATGAAATGATGATGAGGACAACACAACACCCAGTCCACGAGCGGCAAAAATCATCAACGAGGGACCGGAATCGAACCTGGAGGCGCTGTAGGGGAGGCAAACACGTTGCTATTCAGCTATGCAAGCCTACGCATGGGTGACAAAAATCAAAAGATAGCGATATGCACAAAAACAGATAGCTGTAGTATCGAATACATAAGTTATAAAAGGACAGTGTATTGGCGGAACTGTCATTTGTGCTCCTCGATTCAAGTGAAAACGTATCCGACGTGATTGGCCTACAACGGAAATTAACAGCCTCCGTCCGCAGAATAGCAGTTGGAACTAGACGCATCGGACATTCCGAGATCCATAGTGGCAAGAGTGAGCCGAGAATACCAAATCTGAGGCATTACCTCTCACCACGGACAATGCAGTGGCCGATGGGCTTCGCGACCCAGAGCAGCGGCGATTCCATAGGGCTGTCAGCGCTAACAGACAAGTAACACTGCCTGAAATAACCGCATAAATCAATGTAGGACGTCAGGATAGTGCGGCGAAATTTTGGCGTTAATGGGCTATGGCAGCAGACGATCGACGCGAGCGCCTTTGTACACAGCGCCTCTTCTGGGTTCCTGGGCATATCAGTTGGACCCTAGACGACTGGAAAACCGTGGTCTCGTCAGATGAGTTCCGATTTCTGTTAGTAGCAGCTGATAGTAGGGCTGAAGTGTGGCACAGGCATCACGAAGCCACGGTCCCACGTTGTCAACAAGGCACTGTGCAAGGTGGTGGTGGCTCCTTAATGGTGTGGACTGTTTATACGGAATAGTCTGGGTCCCCTGCTGCAGCTGATCATTGACTGGAAATGGTCACGTTCGACTACTTGGAGATCATTTGCAGTCATTCATGGACTTTATGTTCCCAAACAACGATAGAATTTTTATGGATGACAATGCGCCACGGCACTGGGCCAATGTTGTTCGCGATTGAAGAGCATTCTGGACCATTCAAGCGTGTGGTCTGACCATTTATGAGACATGATCGAGAGGTCAGTTCGTGCACAAAATGTTGCAACGACATCACTTCCGTATTATGGACTGTTACACAGGCAGCATGGCTCAGTATGTCTGCAGGGGACTTCCAACGACTTTTTGAGTCCGTGCCATGTCGAGTTGCTGTACTACGCGGGGAAAAAGGAGGTCCGACACGATATTAGATGGTATTCCACGACATATCACCTCTCAGTGTATTCTTGCCGCCGCTCCACAGTAAACTATACTTAAATCAAACTGCTGAAGATCCTCTTTTCTTTTAGCAATCAAGAGTTAGGTTAAGAGGTATTGAAGATCTACCATTCCTTCCTTAAAAATATAAAATTGAATATACATAATGAGACTCATACACTACTGGCCACTAAAATTACTACACCAAGAAGAAATGCAGATGATAAACGGGTATTCATTGGACAAATATATTATACTAAAACTGACATGTGATAACATTTTCAAGAAATTTCGGTGCATAGATCTTGAGAAATCAGTACCCAGAACAACCACCTCTGGCCGTAATAACGGCCTTGATACGCCTGGGCATTGAGTCAAACAGAGCTTCGATGGCATGTACAGGTACAGCTGCCCATGCAGCTTCAACACGATTCCACAGTTCATCAAAAGTAGTGACTGGCGTATTGTGACGAGCCAGTTGCTCGGCCACCATTGACCAGACGTTTTCAGCCGGTGAGAGATCAGGAGAATGTGCTGGCCAGGGCAGCAGTCGAACATTTTCTGTATCCAGAAAGGCTCGTACAGGACCTGCTACATGCAGTCGTGCATTAACCTGCTGAAATGTAGGGTTTCGCAGGGATCGAATGAAGGGTAGAGCCACGGGTCGTAACACTTCTGAAATGTAACGTCCACTGTTCAAAGTGCCGTCAATGCGAACAAGAGGTGACCGAGACGTGGCACTCCATACCATCACGCCAGGTAATACGCCAGTATGGCGATGGCGAATACACACTTCCAAGTTGCGTTCACTGCGATGTCGCCAAACACGGATGCGACCATCATGATGCTGTAAACAGAACCTGGATTCATCCAAAAAAATGACGTTTTGCATTCGTCCACCCAGGTTCATCGTTAAGTACACCATCGCAGACGCTCCTGTCTGTGATGCAGCGTCAAGGGTGGCCGCAGCCATGGTCTCCGAGCTGATAGTCCACGCTGCTGCAAACGTCGTCGAACTGTTCGTGCAGATGGTTGTTGTCTTGCAAACGTCCCCATCTGTTGACTCAGGGATCGAGACGTGGCTGCACGATCCGTTACAGCCATGCGGATAAGATGCCTGTCATCTCGACTGCTAGTGATACGAGGCCGTTGGGATCCAGCACGGCGTTCCGTATTACCCTCATGAACCCACCGATTCCATATTCTGCTAACAGTTTTGCCGGCCAGAGTGGCCGAGCGGTTCTAGGCGCTACAGTCTAGAACCGCGCGACCGCTACGGTCGCAGGTTCGAATCCTGCCTCGGGCATGGATGAGTGTGATGTCCTTAGGTTAGTTAGGTGTAAGTAGTTCTAAGTTCTAGGGGACTGATGACCTCAGAAGTTAAGTCCCATAGTGCTCAGAGCCATTTGAACCATTTTTGCTAACAGTTATTGGATATCGACCAACGCGAACAGCAATGTTGCGATACGATAAACCGCAATCGCGATAGGCTACAATACGACCTTTATCAAAGTCGGAAACGTGATGGTACGCATTTATCCTCCTTACACGAGGCATCACAACAACGTTTCACCAGCCAACGCCGCTCAATTGCTGTTTGTGTATGAGAAATCGGTTGGAAACTTTTCTGATGTCAGCACGCTGTAGGTGTCCCCACTGGCGCCAGCCTTGTGTGAATGCTCTGTAAAGCTAATCATTTTCATATCACAGCTTCTTATTCCTGTCGTTTAAATTTCGCGTCTGTAGCACGTCATCTTCGTGGTGTAGCAATTTTAATGGCCAGTAGTGTACATGTCCATAACTATACCAATTAGTCTGGGCACCCTATTTTAACAATAGGTTATCAAAACAGTTCGCCCTTTCTTTTATGGGCTTGAAGTAATACATATTACTTATTAGGTTCTCTTACGCCGTTAATGCAAGTGCCAAGTTTAGCTTGTGACAAGGGAGCACGGAAAATTCTACTCTCTCGGTTCCTGACTAGCAGGTTGAGTGGAGTTACAAGCCGTTGATGGCACTATTAAACTTCTCAGGAAACAGCTGACCACACCGTTCACCATTCTCTCATTATAAAAATTAAAACATTAAAAATTTCTGGTCGCCGACTAGTTACACGCGTTAATAACCCTTCTTCCAGAAGGAAGGTGGATAAAGAAGCTGTGCTTGGTCAGATAATTGTCCTAAAAGGACAAATTATCTCAGCGGGACAGGGACCGCCGCATGCTGACCCCAGGGGCCGTGGTGGGTAATTGACCTTGGGCGCTCGAAACATGAAGACGAGTCGTCATGTCTTCGTTTCATGAGCGCCCAAGGTCATTTTTTACAATAAATACAAGATATTATATTCAAGCTTGTTTATTCTCATATTGTCCCTTGTACACTGATGATTCCTAATTCCTTTTCACATTTGACATATAAATCATATCAGATACCTGAACATTTGGTACATTTGCTCTGGGATAATGAGTTTCCAAACCATCTGAATAAACAGAACATTCAGCAATAACTTCAAACAACATTTGAGTATCAGTATATTTAACGATATCATTATTTAAACTGCCAGTGCTTAAAGCATATGAAGGGTTTATGCCTACATGAAGACTAGGTTGGACATTTGTATCATGGAGTCTAATATTGTACCCAGCAGAAGCAATATCTGCCTTTTCTATTAAGTCATCATATCCAGAGAAATCATCATTCGTTACTGGAGTAATAGCTTGTACTAATTGTTCCTGAATTTGAGCTGGTTCCAAAGGTGTTTTTGAAAAATTGTCACATGCCATAATCGGATTACAGTGCCTATCACCAGTAATTGTATACCGTTGAGGTACTCCTTGTTCAGTAGCTGTAATGGGCAATATATCAACATTTGCAACTTTTGGTATTTTGACAAAACCTAATGTTGGTTTATAGTCATAGTTAACAATAACACTGCCAGTACGAGAATCTGCATCTACCTCAGAAACATACGATTGAACACATTTCCATCCCCAATTATGCAGCCCTTTTGCCTTTGTACTTGATACACAGGCATAATAATATTTCAAATTAATGGGTTGTCCGAATTGATGGGCAGGTACTGTAGTTAAAAACGATTCTTCATTATTCTTATACCCATACCACGATTTCCAAATTGGATTAAAATTACTTTTATGATCTATACTACTTGTTTCCATAGGAGCTGATGAGCCAAATGCAGTAGGCGTAACATTAACACCAGGTATTTTTAAATTAATACCCACAGAAGTAATCATATTCTTATTTTGATTTAAAGTTGCAACTTCAGAGTCACTTGAATTTGTTGGGACAGCAATCCTGGGATTACGTGCAATCACTTGTGCAGAGCAATGAACAATTCTACAACCATGTGGTAATAAATCAAATTCAGAGGGGGTCATGTACAAAAATGGTCGATCAACAGGAATTTCTGCCAAAGGGGTAATCATAAATACAGCACTTTCATGTGTGAGTACTTTATATGCTAGACCATACGTAAAAAATCTGCGTACTTTTCTATACCTGGTAATGTTACCCGTAGCTAATATTGACGGTGCAGGTAATGGCACATCACGTGTGTTGGCGGAATCGCCCATTCCATTAGCTGAGGGAGCTGCTGTGCCAGGAAGTGTCTTTTTAGCCTTCTTTGCACCCTTTGCTTTTTGGGCCGACGGTGTACGTTTAGCTGTTTCTTCGTTCATAGCACTATTTTCTGTGTCAGAGTCAGAATAAGGAACTAATGGTCGAACGGGGTTTGGATCCTCTCCGTTGTCGTCAGAATCTTCTACGTTCTCTTCCGAGTCGATTTCAGGAACACTTTCTGAGCTCGGTGCTAATGATGTACCGCGAGATGTTGATGGACGTTCGTGATCTATGGGCAAACCACGACGTACACGTGACATTAGCCACTGTTCATATGCATAACGTTTCTGGCCTTCATGTATTTCATTCCCATTTGGGCGTTCCCAAGGAGGCCAATCGTACTTCTGCTGAAGGCGAGAAACGTTATTATTAGCATCGACATATAATTTATAATCAATTATTGAATATTCATATGCACGTAAATATACATACCTTCTGGTTTGGCATCTGGTTTTACTGGATATAAAACTTTTCCAATTTTTTCTTCAACAAACGATTTTAATTTCAGTCCGTATTTTCCTGCAAACGAATGCCAATCGCGTGTATGGCTCCAATCTATGGCAAAGTCTATAATAGCTTTAGCATCCAACTTTTGAACTCGTTCTCGGAATTGTTTTTGTAGTGGACTGTTAAGGCAGCCAGTCCACAGTGAAGTAGCCGAAAGGGCACGCGTCAACTCACGCCGTCTGGCGTTAAGTCTGAAACAGGATTCGTAATGAATGTGATAAAGAAAAGAACGTAGCTACTAGAACACTTAACTTTTATATTGTCCTTTGGTATACAGCATTCTGGATGATGCAAGTGAGACTCTATCTTGAGGTACATGCAACGTTACAAATGGTTAATGGCGCCTTGCTAGGTCGTAGCCATTAGCTTAGCTGAAGGCTATTCTGTCTCTCGGCAAATGAGAGAAAGGCTTCGTCAGTGTAGTCGCTAGCAACGTCGTCGTACAACTGGGGCGAGTGCTAGTACGTCTCTCGAGACCTGCCTTGTGGTGGCGCTCGGTCTGCGATCCTGACAGTGGCGACACGCGGGTCCGACATGTACTAATGGACCGCGGCCGATTTAAGCTACCACCTAGCCAGTGTGGTGTCTGGCGGTGACACCACAGTTTTTCAGTAAATGCACGTTCTCTAGCTTCTTTTAACAGGCGATCGTACCCGACGTCGTGTTCCTTGGCAATTGCATCTGCTGCACTTCGCGGTGCGTCTATATTTATAGGGTTTCCAGCCCCAACATAATCGCTACCTGGCAACGTCAATCCTTTGTTACTTATTCGATCAACTAATTTTTTTGCACCATACGCTACTCCAGCACCGGCCAAAGCAGTAACACCAGCAGCTCCAGCAATTTGCGCTGTTGATAACGTCGCGGCAGTTGCGGTACCAGTTCCAGATAAAACTGTGCTCAAGGTTGCGCCGTCCACTGCTGTTTCAGCCGTTCCAGATAAAAGCGGTGTATTTTCGTCTGTATCTACATCTATTGCAGTGTGACCTTCTTCGCCGTACTGATATGGATGACGCTGGCGCAGTCCAGTATTAACTTCTTCTGATGGCATTGGCTCCAACTCAAATTCGACGACTTCTTCGTCTAAATCATCATATGCTGGATTTTCTCCGTACCTAATTTCATCTGCGGCATCTTGTCGAAACATTGTCCGTATACTATTATCTCTATTAATATTAAAGGTGTTTCCATGTTCCGCCATTTCAATATCGTCCACTGGTCCTGGATATAAAGTTCCTCTGTTGTACTGAATTGAACTATGCGATCCTGTGCTTAAATACTGATTTAACCACGACATTGTGCTGACTGAATAAAATGTAGAAGATTCTGCATTTATATACATATTGAACAAAAAGGGGCACTGCATGACGCTCGAAAACGAAAACTTTTACACGTGCCAACCTTTTGCTGGCGTGGGTGCTTGCTCAGATAATTGTCCTAAAAGGACAAATTATCTCAGCGGGTCAGGGACCGCCGCCATGCTGACCCCGGGGGCCCCGGTGGGTAAATGACCTTGGGCGCTCGAAACATGAAGACGAGTCGTCATGTCTTCGTTTCATGAGCGGAAACAGAACATAATAGTTCAATTGCGTATCGCATCTGTCATGGTTGTACCACATGGACATGATTTAATCGATTTTTAATGGAAAAATAGCTATCAAATTTGGTATTAAACTAACCTTTCCATGTTATTAACCTCTGCTTTTATGTGTTTTTTTCTGAGATAATTGACTTCGACTTCCTAATTACAGCATACAGTTGTTTTCTTTGTTTTCAGAGAAGACGCGTGGTTGGTTTCATAGAAACTATTATATTTGATATACAAGCCAACCAACCAGAGTGGCTGATGGAGTTTACGTCCGGACTATTCTGGACGATAATGAACATAATATGGCGATAATAAAGTTGCCGACATAGCCTCGGAAGGAAGAACTTTTTGAGGTGGATTAGGAGAGTGCGATGAAGCAAGGAGCCTTTGTACACACAGATGTATCAGCAGCGCTTTTTACTTCCTGAGTGAATTTGTATTGACTTTACAATAAAGTTTTTAAAAATAATGATACCTTTTATTTACTGATACAGCTCATCAAACAATTGTTTCACTACTACTAAGATCCATGTAGCGTCGACCAAGAAGACAAGTAATGAAGAGGTCACTTCGAAAACGGAAGTCGAATGTAAGTAGAAAACAGAAAGTGCTCTCCCGAGAGTCTTTGGTCATAACGCACTTACCAAAAATCATTTAATAATTCAGTGCTGTCAATGTTTGAATTTACTATCGAATTTCGTATGTATTTTATCCCTAGTCAGTTCCTAAAGTAGCAAACAAACAGATATGTGGACACCATCGTACATTCAGCTTGGCAGCAAACGCATTCAAGTGGATGACAATAATATACAAATCCAGAGCTAATAGAGAGCATCATGACTGATGCAGGGATAAGTGATCACAAGGTCGTTGTAGCTAGGCTCAATACCGTTTCTTCCAAATCCACCAGAAACAAACGCAAAATAATTTTATTTAAAAAAGTGGATAAAGTGTCACTAGAAGCCTTATGTAGACGAGATGTGGCTCAAATTCAAAGATGTAGTAGCAACAGCAATTGAGAGATTCATACCTCATAAATTGGTAAGAGATGGAACTGATCCCCCATGGTTCACAAAACAGGTCCGAACGCTGTTGCAGAGGCAACGGAAAAAGCATGCGAAGATCAGAAGAACCCGAAATCCCGAAGATTGGCTAAAATTTACAGACGCGCGAAATTTGGCACGGACTTGAATGCGAGATGCCTTTAATAGGCTCCACAACGAAACATTGTCTCGAAATTTGGTAGAAAATCCGAAGAAATTCTGGTCGTATGTAAAGTACACAATCGGCAAGACGCAGTCAATACCTTCGCTGCGCGGACCGATGGTACTGTTACCGACGACTGTGCCGCTAAAGCGGAGTTATTGAACGCAGTTTTCCGAAATACCTTCACCAGGGAAGACGAATGGAATATTCCAGAATTTGAAACACGAACAGCTGTTAGCATGAGTTTCTTAGAAGTCGATACCTTAGGGGTTGCGAAGCAACTCAAATCGTTTGATACGGGCAAGTCTTCAGGTCCACATTGTATACCGATTAGGTTCCTTTCAGATTACGCTGATACAATAGCTCCCTACTTAGCAATCATATACAACCGCTCGCTCACCGATAGATCTGTACCTACACACTGGAAAATTGCGCAGGTCGCATCAGTGTTTAAGAAGGGTAGTAGGAGTAATCCATCGAACTAGAGACCTATATCATTGACGTCGGTTTGCAGTAGGGTTTTGGAGCATATATTGTATTCAAACATTATGAATCACCTCGAAGGGAACGATCTATTGATACGCAATCAGCATGGTTTCAGAAAACATCGTTCTTGTGCAACGCAGCTAGCTCTTCATTCGCACGAAGTAATGGCCGCTATCGACAGGGGATCTCAAGTTGATTCCGTATTTCTAGATTTCCGGAAAGCTTTTGACACCGTTCCTCACAAGCGACTTCTAATCAAGCTGCGGGCCTATGGGGTATCGTCTCCGTTGTGCGACTGGATTCGTGATTTCCTGTCAGGAAGGTCGCAGTTCGTAGTAATAGACGGCAAATCATCGAGTAAAACTGAAGTGATATCAGGTGTTCCCCAGGGAAACGTCCTGGGACCTCTGCTGTTCCTGATCTATATGAATGACCTGGGTGATAATCTGAGCAGTTCTCTTAGGTTGTTCGCAGATGTTGCTGTAATTTACCGTCTAGTAAGGTCATCCGAAGACCAGTGTCAGTTGCAAAGCGATTTAGAAAAGATTGCTGTATGGTGTGGCAGGTGGCAGTTGACGCTAAATAACGAAAAGTGTGAGGTGATCCAGATGAGTTCCAAAAGAAATCCGTTGGAATTCGATTACTCGATAAATAGTACAATTCTCAAGGCTGTCAATTCAACTAAGTACCTGGGTGTTAAAATTACAAACAACTACAGTTGGAAAGACCACATAGATAATATTGTGGGGAAGGCGAGCCAAAGGTTGTGTTTCATTGGCAGGACACTTAGAAGATGCAACAAGTCCACTAAAGAAACAGCTTGCACTACACTCGTTCGTCCTCTGTTAGAATATTGCTGCGCGGTGTGGGATCCTTACCAGGTGGGATTGACGGAAGACGTCGAAAGGGTGCAAAAAAGGGCAGCTCGCTTTGTATTATCACGTAATAGGGGAGAGAGTGTGGCAGATATGACACGCGAGTTGGGATGGAAGTCACCAAAGCAAAGACGTTTTTCGTCGCGGCGAGATCTATTTACGAAATTTCAGTCACCAACTTTCTCTTCCGAATGCGAAAATATTTTGTTGAGCCTAACCTACATAAGTAGGAATGATCATCAATAGACCGCGGATTTTAGGTAAAAACCTATTTTGTTCCAGAGTTCCTATTTGCATAAAAATTTGTACTTATGCGTTTCATGACTATCTACACTTAATAGCGTTAATTCTATAGGACCTAAAAAAGCCTATTTCGACGTTATTGCCTATTTTTGCCTATTTCGGCTTTAATATCCTAAAAAGTGCCTATTTCATCATATAAGTCAGTGGCTCCAACTTTTTCCACACTATACGACAGATCGAAAAAAATATTTTCTGCCCAGCGTGCAGCAAGATGTCTAGTTGATATGCGCCCATGCTTCGTATTTGCCTAACACTTCGGTCTTTTTTTATTTTTTTATATCGCTATCCCTGTTAATACCAAATAGTCTTTATAAGTGTTTTATTATCCGTATGTAAAAAATAGATCACGGATCTTTAGGTTACAACCTATTTTTTTCCTAAGCTCCAATTTGCATATAAGTTGGTACTTATGCGTTTCATGACTAACTAAACTGAGTACCGTTAGTTCTATAGGACCTAAAATTGCGTATTTCGACGCTGATGCCTAATATTGCCTATTTAGGCATCAAAATCCTAAAAAGTACCTATTTCGTTAATCTGACATAGAGGTCTTGTGTTTTCAAAGATTAGAAAAAGGAAGTGAACTTAGGGCTTTACGTCTCGTCGAAGGCGAAGGTCGTTAGAGACTGTTTACAATTCCTTTGCTTGCCTTACTACCAGCAGCACTCGGCACGGTTGAATGGTCATCCATCCAAGCACGCGCCGAGAGCGACAGTGCTTAACTTCGGTGAGCGAATGGGAACCGGTCAAAGATTTGAGTAACACGTTAGAATCGAACGTGGGAGTACTAAATGTTATATTTGAAAATATTTCGTTCGTAGGATTCTACCCAGCTGTGTATTTTCGCAGAGAAACGGTTTCATAGGCCTTAAGCTGAGCACGGATTAAAAAATCACAATGTTAATCGTAGACGCCCTCTATAGCTAAATTACTGCCCTTCGCGCATTTTCTCGTTGCTGTCTAGAGGCAGTCCTATCAAACTACTCTGTTTCGTGAAAGGTATTATACGTGAAATTTCCGGTTCGAAAAATAATTTGCCAGTAGTGAAATGTTTTCATCTGAAGCACCGGTAGATTCCATTCTCTTGTTCAGAAGGGGCTGCCATCTGTCAGGTGCCATATGTCCAGCAACGAGTACGGTACTACCCCTACCGCTCCCATGCAAAAAAAAAAAAGTCATCGTTCACGTTCACTTTTTCCCTGGGAAAACAAATCAGTACATTGTGTAGCGACCAACGTGTTAAGTATTACTGACGTTCAAAGTGCAAAATAAATTCTAGTTTCTGTGTGAGAATACTACGCCATGCCGAAAACAGCTAGTTCAAAGTCTACTCATATGAGGCAGTGGCTGCAAGATTTTCCGCATTATACGACAGATGGGAAAATTATTTTCTGCCAAGCATGCAACAAGGAGGTTAGTTGATGTTTTTCTTAGACTTCTTATTTTCTTGTCACTTAGGATTCTTTTCTATCGCTATCCTTTAGTAATACGAAATACTCTTTATATGCGATTCTAAACTGCATTTCCCTTTTCTCTCGTATTAGGTTTCGAGTGTTAAGAAATCTCACTTAACTCAGCATGCAGATGGAATCGCACATAAAGCTAATGTTGAACGAAAGTCAAAATTGAAGCAAACTCTTTTAACCAATAAATCTGGTGAATTCTCCGAAAAAAAAAGTTCTGCAGTGATTTGTGTCATGCACTTGTGGCAGCAAACATCCCCTTTCGGAAACTAGAAAACCCTATTTTCAGAGGTTTTCTTGCGATGTACTGCCATCAGTCTATTCCTGCAGAGTCAACTTTACGTAAGAATGATGTGGATTCAGCTTACAATGCTGCATTGCACAGAATCCGAGAAGATGTTGGAGAATCTTGTTTATGGATTTCTGTGGATGAAACTACTGAAAGTCTTGGCCGTTACATTGCAAACCTGATTATTGGCAAGCTAGATCCAGATGCTCCATCCAGGGCTCATTTGATTTACTCAAAACAGCTTGCAAAAACTAACCAACAAACAATAGCACAGTATGTGAACAATGGGCGTAAGGTGCTATACCCAAATGGAGTGGATGAGAATAAGGTGCTTCTGGCCGTCACTGATGCTGCTGCATCTATAATTGCAGTGTTTCAACTATTAAAAGTATTCTACCCATTGATGCGGCACCTAACTTGTGTAGTGCATGGGATCAATCGCATAGCAGAGCAAGTAAGGCTACAATTTCCTAAAGTAAATAAAGTAATATCTGTGGTGAAGAAAATTTTTGTTAAGGCACCATCAAGAATACAGGCATTCAAAGAACAGCTTCCAGATGTCCCATTGCCGCCAGAGCCTGTCGTCACCCGCTGGGGCACGTGGCTGATAGCAGCAGAATATTATAGTGCGCATCTCTCAGCTGTCCAGAAGGTGGTTGAAAGTATACCGGAGGATGCTGCATCCGTAACTGCAGCAATGGAGTTACTCAAAGATTCTTCTTTAAAACGGGACTTATCTTACATTAGGGCCCACTACACATTTATGGCAAGAATAATTTCACAATTAGAAGGCTCAGGGGGATCAATCTACGACAATATTTCTTTGCTTGAAGAAGTCAAAATGAAAATTAATGAAGCGCTAGGTGAAGTAGGGGAAAAAGTACGGGCAAAAATGCAAACGGTTATGCAGAAGAACACTGGCCTGAAGGAGTTGTGTGCAGCTGCCGACATACTTAGTGGAAAATCCAGCACTCCTGACTGCAGCGTTCCTGTCCAACATGTGCCGAAAATGAAGTACGCCCCTGTTACATCTGTTGATGTAGAACGTTCTTTTTCAGCGTATAAATTGATTCTGACTTACAACCGCCACAGTTTTTCACTAGAAAACCTAGAAAAGATTTTGGTTATTTATTGTGAAGCCAACTCAACAATATTTGGAGTTATGTTCAACATTAATGTTGTAGACTGCTGTGCTCTGTAACTGTGTAAATATTCATTCTCCTTGTTTTAATGACTAATAAGATGTTCATACTGTCAACACTGTGTATTTTAATTTATTTTTATTTTCTCTGCATCATTTTTATTAGTGCCTATTTTAGGTTTTATATAGCCTAAATGAACTACTGAAGGAGCCTATTTTAGGTGCCTAAAACACACTTTTTTACGACCTAAAAATCCGTGGTCTAATCATCAAAATAAAATAAGAGAAATCAGAGCTCGAACAGAAAGGTTTAGGTGTTCGTTTTTTCCGGCGCGCTGTTCGGGAGTGGAATGGTAGAGAGATAGTATGATTGTGGTTCGATGAACCCTCTGCCAAGTACTTAAATGTGAATTGCAGAGTAATCATGTAGATGTAGATGTAGATGCTAACATTCAGTACTTGGTATTGAATGCTGACAGAGAGCTTTCTTGGAAAATCAAATTCAGAGTGGGACTCTGTGCAAGCCATTCCATTTCAGGGGCCGGCCGTTGTGGCCGAGCGGTTCTAGGCTCTTCAGTCCGGAACCGCGCTGTTGCTACGGTCGCAGGTTCAAATCCTGCCTCGGGCATGGACGTGTGTGATGTCCGTAGGTTAGTTAGGTTTAAGTAGTTCTAAATCTAGGGGACTGATGACCTGAGATGTTAAGTCCCATAGTGCTTGGAGCCATTTGATTTTTGTCATTTTAGAGGGCGGTATCTGCTAAAGCAAACGCTTCTACGGAGGGGGTAGTTTCATTGACTCAGTTTATGTCACTTCCTGGTGCCTTTACGTGTCGATTCTGAGCGGTGATGCGTTCGAAACGTTTCCCTCGGCCACGCATAAGACACCTGCGTTATTTCAATGCTAGGCGTTGCGGTTCTGACCTTCAAAAATGGCTCTGAGCACTATGGGACTCAACTGCTGAGGTCATTAGTCCCCTAGAACTTAGAACTAGTTAAACCTAACTAACCTAAGGACATCACAAACAACCATGCCCGAGGCAGGATTCGAACCTGCGACCGTAGCGGTCTTGCGGTTCCAGACTGCAGCGCCTTTAACCGCACGGCCACTTCGGCCGGCGGTTCTGACCTTCATCGCAGAGGAAATGTAAGAGGGGTGTGATGATCTTCCCATCATGTGACACAAGTGCCAATGTGACACCAGTATCCCACCTCACACTTCACTTGAAATTCTGAGCTCTGGCCGTTTATTTGCATGTATCGACACCTCGCTGTCTGAAACGTCACCGAACACGAGTGTGACGTCGGAGGGTGCCACGCATTCCACCATTACAGAGGAACAATTACAGAGGAAATTTCAGTCTTCTTTGGGCCAAAGAGATAACTGTTGTTGTTGTTGCCTTCGGTCCAAAGACTGGTTTGATGCAGCTCTCCAAGCTACTCTATCCGGTGTTAACTTCTTCATCTCCGAGTACCTATTGCAAAATACATTTTTTTTCAATCTGCTTATTTTGTTCATCTCTTAGTCTCCCTTTACGATTTCTACCCTCCAATACTCAACTGGTCATCCTCTGAGGTCTCAGAATGTGTTCTATCAACCGATCCCTTCTTTTGGTCAAGCTGTGCCAAAAATGTTTTGCCTCTCCAATTCAGTTGTGTACTGCCTCATTAGTTACGTGATCTACCAATCTAATCTTCAGCATTCTTTTGTAGCACCGCATTTCGAAAGCTTCTATTCTTTTTTTATCTAAACTGTTTATCGTCCACGTTTCACATCCATACATAGCTACACTCCATATAAATATTTTCAGAAAAGACTTCCTAACACCTAAATCTATATTCGATGTTAACAAATTCCTCTTCTTCAGATATGTCTTTCGTGCGATTGCCAGTCTACATTTTATATCCTCTCTATCTCGGTCACTACCAGTTATTTTGCTCCCAAATAGCACACTCATCTACAACTTTAACTGTCTCTTTCCTATTCTTCGTTCCTTAGCATCAACTGATTTAACTCGACTACATTCCATTATCCCTGTTTTGCTCTTCTTAACGTTCATTTTATATCCTCGTTTCAAAACACTGTCCACTCCGTTCAACTGCTCTTCCAAAACTTTTGCTGTCTCTAACAGAATTACAATGTCATCGGCAAACCTCACAGTTCTGATTTCTTCACCCTAAACTTCAATCCTTACTCCAGATTTTTCTCGGTTTGCTTCACTGATTGTTCAATGTAGAGATTGCATAACATCTGGGATAGGCTACAACCCTGTCTCACGCCCTTCTCAACCACAGCTTCCCTTTCATGCCCCGCGACTCGTATAACTGCCATCTGGTTTCTGTACAAATTGTAAATGACGTTTCGCTTCTTGTATTTTACCCCTGGTATCTTCAGAATTTCAAAGATAGTATTTCATACAAAATTGTCGAAAGCTTTCTGTAAGTCTACAAATGCTATAAATGGAGGTTTGCCTTTCCTGAACCAACTTTCTAAGATTACTCGTAGGGTCAGTATTTCCTCGCGTGTTCCTACATTTCTCCGGAATCCAAATTGATCTTCCCTAATGTCTGCTTCCATCAGTTTTTCCATTATTCTGCAAAGAATTCGTGTTAATATTTTGGAACCATGGCTTATTAAACTGATAATCGGTAATTTTCACACTTGTCAGCAACTGCTTTCTTTGGAATTGTAATTACTACATTCTTCATAAGTCCGAAGATATTTCACCTGTCTCACACATCTTATAAACCAGGTGGAAGAGTTTTGTAATGGCTGGCTCTCTCAAGGCTGTTAGTTGTTGTGACGGAATGTCGTCGACTCCCGGTGCCTTGTTTCGACTTAGATATTTCAGAGCACTGTCAAATTCTTCTAGCAGCACCCATCTCATCTTCATCCACGTCCACTTCCCTTTCTATAAAACTGCTTTATCTCCCTTGTATAGACCTTCTATATACTCCTTCCACCTTTAAATTTTTCCTTGTTTACTTAGGACTGTTTACATCTCAGCACTTGATATACATACAGATGCTTCTCTTGTTCCCAAAGGCCTCTTTAATTTTCCTGTATGCGTTATCTATCTTTCTCCTGGCGAAACATGCTTCTAAATCCTTACATTTTGTCCTCTAACCACACCTGCTCCGCAATTTTGCGCTTCCTGTCAATCTAATTTTATATACATTTGTATTTCCTTTCGCCTGCTTCGTTCGTTGAATTTTTAAATTTTCTGCTTTCATAAATTAAATCTAATATCTCTTGTGTTATCCAAAGATTTCTACTAGGTATTGTCTTTTTATCTACTTCATCTTCTGCTGCTTTCACTATTTCATCTCTTAAGGCTGCCCATCCGTCTTATACTGTATTCCTTTGCCGTGTTCTAGTCAACCGTTCCTAATGCTCCCTCTGCGTCTGTCAACAGCCTCTGGTTCTATCAGCTTATCCCTGTCCCGTCTCCTTAATTTCTTACCTTTTTCCAATATCTTTAATTTCAATCTACAGTTCATAACCAATAAACTGTGGTCAGACTCCTCTGGAAATGTCTTAAAATTTAAAATCTGGTTCATAAATCTATGTATAACCATTACATAGTCAATCTGAAGCCTTCCGGTGTCTCCAGGTCTCTTCCACGTATACAGCCTTGTTTTATGATTCTTAAACCAAGTGTTAGCGATGGTTAAATTATGCTGTGTGCAAAGTTCTACCAGGCGGCTTCCTCTTTCATTCCTTTCCCACAGTCCATATTCACCAACTAATTTTCCTTCTACTACTTCTACTACTGAATTCCGCTCACTATGACTAATAAATTTTTGTCTCCTTCAACTACCTGAATAACTTCTTTTGTTTCATCATACATTTCTTCAATCTCTACATCATCTGCGGAGGTAGTTACCATGTAAACTTGTATTACTGTAGTATGCGTGGGTTGCGTGACTGTCTTGGCTACTATAACGCGTTCACTATGCTGTTCATAAGTATTTCTATTTTCTTATTCATTATTAAACCCACTCCACCATTAACCCTATTTGACTTTGCATTTATAACCCAGTACTCACCTGACCGTAAGTCCTGTTCGTCCTGCCACCGAACTTCATTAACTCCCACTGTACCTTACTTCAACCTATCGATTTCCCTTTTTAATTTTAAAACTTACCTGCCCGATCCAGGGATCTAACATTCCACACCCCGATCCGTAGAATGCCATTTCTGTTTTCCTGATGACGACATCCTCCTGGGTAGTCCCCACCAGGTGTTTGAATGGGGGCTATTTTACCTCCGTAATATTTTAACCAAGAAGATGCCATTATAATTTAACTATTCAGTAGAGCTGCATGTCCTCGTGAAAAAGTACAGCCGTAGTTTCCCTTGCTTTCAGCCTTTTACAGTACCAGCACAGCAAGGCCGATTTGGTTGATGTTACAAGGCCAGACCAGTCAATCATCCAAACTGTTACCCCTGTAACTACTGAAAAGGCTGCTTCCCCTCTTCAGGAACCATGCGTTTGTCTGATTTCTCAACAGATCCCCCTCCGTTGAGGTTGTATCTACAGTACGGCTATCCGTATCACTGAGGCAAGCAAGTCACCGCACCAACGGTAATGTCCATCGTTCATGAGGAGGGGGAGTAGGGATACCTTCATCTCTTTCTGAGAAGAGACATCTTAATTGATGGACAGACAAACGGACAACAAAGTGATCCATAAGGGTTCCGTTTTTACCGAGTGAGCTACGCAACCCTAAAAACTACCCACACTATAGACTACAACAAAACCAAGGGTACACAGACTTCCTCTTCCTACGCGTTCAAAGAGGACATTTAAATGAGAATGGAACGCGATCTAATTAACGCAGGGGCTTAAAACTGAGTCTTGCATTCGAGTAGACTTCGGTTTTACAACATTTTGTGGAGTGATGAATCATACTTTACACTCACTGGTGCAGTGAATGTTTACAAAAATGGTTCAAATGGCTCTGTGCACTATGGGACTCAACTGCTGAGGTCATAAGTCCCCTAGAACTTAGAACTACTTAAACCTAGCTAACCTAAGGACAACACACACACACATCCATGCCCGAGGCAGGATTCGAACCTGCGACCGTAGCGGTCGCGCGGTTCCAGACTGTAGCGCCAGAACCGCTCGGCCACCAGCGGCCGGCGAATGTTTACAACTGTCGCATTTGGTGATCGTTACGGCCAACAAACGTTCTTGTAGTTCCCTTGCATAGTGAACGCGTCGATATATGTTGTGACACTGCGACACACTTCACGATTGGTCCATTTTCGTTGAGGAACTCAGACCCCAAGGACCAAGAACACGGAGCTTCAACGGCACACGTTACTGTGATCTGCATCGTCAAAGTGAGAGCCCTGTTCTTTGTGAGAGAGATGCTTTGGACTTAACTGTTATGATGCACGATGGAGCTCCAACTCGTTTCGCTAGAGAGGTCACTCGGTTACTCTGCAACACATCTGGAGAAAACCGAATCACTGACTGATCATTCCAAATTGGGTAACCACCAGGACTACAAACGCCAAGGTCACTAGATTTGAACCCTCCCATGTGGAGCTTAAAATCTGTTTCTTTCAGTGTTTATTCATTATTTCTCTTCTGCATGTCCCTAGATATGTTTCTACCAAGTGTCAATGTCCTATGGTCACTCGTTTTTTGTGGGGCCTCTGTCAAGTAGCGAAAGTTTAACTACAACCATCCTGCACTAAGGCTATTGAAGAAACAAAAAAGAAAAACGAAGTAAACAGATAAAGATTATCAGAATAACAATAAGACATTTCTTAATGAAGAGATAGTCTCGCACAAAAACTGAAGACAAGAAAGTGTACATCAAACGCACGTAACAAGTATCATATAAACTACAGATTTCAGAGGAAAAAACGAACATTAGCATTCAGAGGAAAATATAAAGTAATGTGTAAAACTGTCTGTTATACAAAACAATCACCATGTACAAGATCACTAGACAAACATTTAAGATTTTGAAAGAGACAGCGGCTTTGAGCCTGGCAGTGGGCCGGGCCCGCTGGCAGTCTCTACCGGTCGGAGTGTGTGGGAGCTGTTCTGATTGCTATGGGGTTCGTGGCTCACCGACCCAGGACATCAAAGTTGAGTGATGATTTAATTACCGAAGCCAGACTGTTCACATTGTGCCGTTGGTTTTCATGGTTGGCTGTTGGGGGTATTTCCGTGAGCAACAGCGAGTGTTCGAGTTGGTGAAAGTGTGGCTGCCATCCTGTGGAATTTAACTGTATTTTGGTTAATTGAAGTCCAAATCCACCAGGGGAATTTTCTGCCTTGTGGCCGTCAGCGTTACGGTTACCTGCCCTGGCCGCTGACGTAAAATTCAGGCAGTGTCCTTTCTTCACTGTGTTGTCGCTGCCCAACGCGTGTGTGTAGTTTTGACAGCTTCCGCATACTTGGTTGTGGGCAGCTACACCTTTTACGTTTTGGATTTGGAGTTCCTTGTGGACTGGTCGGATGGAAAGCAAGTCGTCTTGTTGGTGGGTCTGTTGACTGTGTCTTGGTTGGGTTGCCGGCGGATCGGATATAGTTGGGCCGACTACCCGTCTCCCCTAAGCGAATGTTAATATTTCAAGTGCAGACCGACCCCCGGAAACTTCTGAGCGCCGCTGGCTATACTGCCTTTTCTTATTGGTGATTGATGGTGTATTGTAATGGCTTATAGCCGATAGTTTGAATTTGTATGCTTTTAGTTGCGTTTTAAATAATGGGCCTTCAGCCGCTTTAAAATTGAAAGTTCCTTACTTGCCATGTTTTGCATTGTTTGGGCCTTCAGCCTCATTTAAAATATTTTTTTGGATAAAGCTTTGGGCCTTCTGCCATTGTAGTTGTGTTTTTCAATAATGGGCCTTCAGCCGATTTAAGATTTAAATTCCTTACTTGTTAAATCTTAGATTGTTTGGGTCTTCAGCCCGTGTAAAATATTGTTTAAAGATAAAGCTTTGGGCCTTCTGCCTACAAAAAATTATTAAAGTTGTTTTAAGTAATCGGCAGCCATTTTTAAATTAAAGTTCTTGTCTTTCAAGTATTAGTCTTTGTGGGGCCTTCAGCCTAATTGAAGATAACGCCTTCTGCCTTGTGTGTGTGTTTTTTTTCTCTTTTTTTGATTAATTTTATCTGCAGTCTTAAATCATGGGCCTTCAGCCGTCTTTAAATGAAACTTGTTTGCCTTTAAGTGTTATATTTGTTGGGCTTTCAGCCAAGTTATAGAACTTACTTACATGAGGCCTTCTGCCTTCTAAATATTCTGTTTCGAGTCTGAATTTTAAGTTAATGGCTTTCAGCCGCTTTTAAATTTAAGTGGTTGTGCCCTTAAGGCCTAAGATAGTGTGGCCTATTCAGCCAATAACTAAGTTCAAAAATTTTTGCTTTGTTGTTTGGACAGCTAAATAAAGTTATATGTGTTTGAGTGTAACTGACAGCCCCCGTTTGGCCCCTTTCCACAATTCCAACTACCTGTTCTGTCCTGCAGACTTAAGAAGGGCGTTTCAGGCACCACCACAAAAGTAAGCACTTTTCAAACCATAGCCGCTATACTACCTCTGAATAGCGCTGAATTTTGAATCATGAGTATAGTTCATGAGAACAAAAATCAGGAAGTAGGTGCTAGATTTCTAAGGAATGTGAAGAAACTCCTTCCCTCGTTTTCATCTCCAGCTACAAAGTGCTGGAACAAATAAATGAGAAACCAGTACTACACCAGTAAATGTATCACGTTGGTTGCCAGGCGGGTTAATATCGAAGGAAATAAGTGATAACACGTCGTTAACAAAAAAAAAATTACAGTCAGCCCACACGAGCAATGCATTTGCTAATGAAATTAGAACGTTTGGAAGTATAGTCATTGACGCAACACGATGATAATGAATTTGAGCAATATGAGAGAAATACGATTTCTACGTTCACATTCGTCACGTTATTGGCACAGACCATGAATGCCCACACTAAATTTGATTACAGAGATTATCAGTCAACGCTCACGCGTATTGTTTATTGACTAATCAGATTTCGACAGTTAAGTTATTCTCAATAGCCCATAAAACGCCGAGTATGTGATAGGAGCGTGTGTCTCCTGAGGAGACCTGTACGACCACGGCTAAGGAGTTATATGGGCTATTGCGAATGACATGACTGTGAAAATTGGTTTAGCCAATGAACATTATATGTGAGCCTCGGGTGATGGCTTCTGTAGTCTAGTATGATTTCTAACTTTTTCTGCACTCGATACTCCAATAGTCAGAACCCTCACGCAAAGAAAATTTAACCTGCCCTCCCCCCCTCCCATACCAATCAATCGCATATGGAAGAGCCACTGTATACACGAAAACAGCCTGTCTGCCAAATGGTCCGCAGAAGCTGAAGAAATAAAGTATGTACTTCCCATCCTTAGGATCTAGGTGATCAGCAAGTAAGAATTGACAGTTTCAGTGAATTCCATTTCAGTAAGGTTTTAATTTATTAATCACAAGCTCGATTACTTTCTATATGGGACAAAGATTTGTTCGATACCTCACGGGAGGTAACGTCTCTAGGAGAGGTGAAAGGTGACCACACGGGAAGGACTGGACCGCGGGCTTACAAAGTAATGACCTAAGTTATTAGTTGATCTCTTGATCCTTTAGGACTAGCGGACTCTTCGGGTGCTTGGTCTCCAATGGCTGATGCCTAAATACCTGAAAAAGAGTCGGTAAGAAACTTAATTTTTATCCCAGAACTTCCGGACCATATGGCGTGGGTTAGTGCCATGTTTTGCGACCCAACACAGGACCACGGAACCTCTAGCGCGGGTACAACTTGTCTGCGTTGTAGTCAAATTCCGTTCGGTCAGCGGAAGCGGAAAAAGACCAAACAGGGAAGAAAACGCGTAGAGGAAGTTAGTCAGCTGGTGCGCAGCCACCAGTCCGGGCTAGGACAAAGCTAACCATGACGTGACTACCTCGCATACAAACCACGGATCAATGCACTGAAATAACAAGGTTAAATATAGTATAGAAAGACCAAGATTAACAAACAAGAACTGGACAATGTATCGCAGGTTTCAGCACTTTAGGCCTCCCCGGCGCGCTGACTTATAACCGATCACAAATTCAAACGAAAACCTGGGAATCAATATGTGCTTACACATGTACACGCAAGAACCATATTACAGACATGACCATTGATGATTTATTGAAAACTTTAAGCATCAACCAGTTTCGGTCTTAGACCGTTATCAAGGAATTTAAGGTTAGAAAATAGTTAAAATAAATACACCTTTCTTGTCATTATTTGACAATGGATACATCTCTGGTGTTATGTCCAGTGTAGAACTTACTGTACTGGAGTTCATTACATCTTATAAAACCAGAGATGTAGCCACTGTCAAATAATGACTTGAGAGATGTACTTACTTCAAATGTTTTTAATTTATGTTAGTTGATGATGGTCTCAGAGAGAAACCTGTTGATGCTTAAGATTTTCAGTGAAACAGCTGCTGATAAAATATGCATTTCATGAATGTCTGATCTTCTCTCCATTATCATTCAAAGTATCTTGAGCAAAGGTATGTACAACATCTTTATTTGGTATTTTACCAACTCGGGAATTCAAAACTCCTGATAATATAAGGCAATCTCTCTTTACATATTTATTTATTTAGCTCTTCAAAGACTTCTTCATTATTTTCCTTTTTTACTTCTTCATGGGCATATTCTCCTATTACAACGAAGTGACCTCTATGTATTTTAAATGTAACGCTTGGTATTATTTCATTTACGAAAGTGTAAGATTGTGGCTTATTGGACCACTTCTTATCAATAATTTCTGCAACTACACTAACTGCTCTTTGTTATTTCCTAAATAATGTGGCCGGCCGGGGTGGCCGAGCGGTTCTAGGCGGTACAGTCTGGAAACGCGCGACCACTACGGTCGCAGGTTTGAATCCTGCCTCGGGTATGGATGTGTGTGATGTCCTTAGGTTAGTTAGGTTTAAGTAGTTCTAAGTTCTATGGGACTGATGACCTCAGGAGTTAAGTCCCATAGTGCTCAGAGCCATTTGAACCATTAAATAATGTGTAGTCTCCTATATACTGAATTCCTTTGAGTTTATTTTTCGTTTCTGTTAGAACAATTATATTAGATTTTGTGTCCTTTAATTCTTTAATTAGCACTGTTTCCTTAACAGGAAAATCAAAAACATTCAAAATTCCCAAGAGCAGTTTATGACCTATTCCAAAGCCGTTCTTCTTTTTCTTGCCAGTCATCTTAGTTGTTGTACATCCGGTTTATTTTATAAAGCTTTTTAGTAATTAGCTTGCTGCCTGCAGACTCGCACTATTTTTGATCGAGGTTTCCTCCTGAGCCGTTTCGGCTCCCTGCTTATCGATTCTTCACCTAGATGCGTGGTTTGTCCATGAGTGCGTGGTAGACGGGTGTTAGTGCGTTCTGGCGGCGATTGAGGGGAAGCTAAGAGCTAGGCCCCATCGCGATGAAGACGAGAGTTGGAAAACGGCAGGGAGGGGGAAGCAGATCGCTCCATGGTTGTGAACGGAGAGAGGGAAAGGGGAGCTGCTTGTCTGCCGTGAGTCCAGCAGGGTAGTTTGTGCGGTTGGCACTTTGCGTCAGTGAAGGACTGCTGTTGATTTCGATAAGTCACACGTTTAGGGGATGGTGGTTGCTTCTGTTTCTAATGACAAAAGTTCTCGCCTCCGGACTTACAACAACTGTGGTCTTGCCACTAACACGATCGCAACATTTTGGATAGACCTATAGTTAAATCTTGGGATGGGAAGAGGGAGTGGTTGGTCAGTTAGCCCAGTCCCGAGCAGTAACTTCAGATGATTTGTAACGTTATTAAATTTCTCTTTGTCATATGCTGCCATATGTTATATTTTACGAATTTGTTTGATAAAGTGTTTTTTTTCTAATCTTCATTTAGTCTGTTGTAGGCTATTTTGTGTACTGGGAAGCAAATGACATATTTGTTAATCTGTTTCTCCTGCTCAGAAGCTTAAAATATTTAACCATGGCCACTCCCTTGTGTACAATTATCGTACGTAACATTTAATATAACAGTTTAAGTGCTGTATGCATTCAGATACTCCCAGTTCAAAAATCTTGACATTCGTGTCATGAATAACTTGATGGCGCTTACCAGTCAAGTAACCGAAATGATTTTAAAAATAGCTGAGACAGTTTACAGTGTTTAACAAATAAATGATAACGAATACTTTCCTTAGGAGAAAAGACATTCATAACTTTACTTGGGACATAGATCGCTAATTGACTAAGTCACTACGAATAAAAGATTTTCACCGAAAGTAAAAGATGTAAGAGTCCACTGAACAAGTGATACATCAACGGATCACTATTTGCTCATATCAAAAATACATCTCCTAACAAGGTGGCAGAAAATGAAAAGCCACGAAATAATGATTCAATAAGTGTTTAAAACATACTATTACAAAAGGATAATGTAAAAATTTTATATCAAAGACGATTATCTTCTTACCTACAAGGACAAGAAATTAGCCAATATATTAATGAGGAATGGAATGTGCCATATAAGCTGCAGGAACTGTAGCTAACTTAGTGTTAGGTAAGAAAAGAAAGCACTGGAAGAAAAAAGGATTAAGGATATGCAATGAAAAACTGCAAACTCAATAAAAGACAAAAAATTAGCTCATCTACGAGCTTTACAAAAACAAACAGACGAAGCAAGAGAAATATATAAGGAAAAATTGAATGAAGCGAAAAATATTTTAAGGAAAGCTTACCAAGAATTATAGAATGCTTAATCATCTAGCTAGTGAACGAAGAGATGTAGCAAATGTAAATGTAATGGAAGAAGAACAATTATAGAGATTTGCGTTCTAACAACTACCCAGAAAAAGAGGAACAAAGCGATGGGTCTATTTAAAGAAATGTAGATCCCATTATCTTAGAGGAATTGCAAACAACATTAAAAGAAAAGAGGAATAGGAAGGCTATAGGAGAAGATGGCATAAATGTAGAATTATTGAGATATAGGAGTCCAGTACTAAATCAGAGATTTCTGAATCTATGTAATAGATGTTGGAATGGATCTCATATTCCAAGATCCTGGTCACATGCTCAAGTTATGCTTGTATTTAAAAAATGTGCTAAATATTTGTGAAAATTATAGGGGAATAAGTCCTCTGAATACAGGATATAAAACAAGTGCAAGGATATAAAGTAAAAAAGTATGAGCCGTCACATACATATTATTACTAGAAGAAGAAGAAAGGGACAATCACGCACATATGCCACTTTTATAGTTACGCAGATAACAGAAAAGGAAAGGGGATATAACCTTGAAATTCATATAGTTTTTATTGATTATGAAAAAGGGTTCAGCTGGGTAAGCAGGGAAAAATTATGGAATTCATGAAGTAAAGACGATGTCCGAATCACTTCATTAAAGTATTAAAATGAATATATATAATGACACAACCATCAGCGTGCACGTCGGAAACAGAAAATATAGTAAAACGATACATATAAAATAAGGTGTAGTAGGGTTGTAGCTTGTCTCCTATATTGTTTACACTTAATATAGACTATCTGATTAGAGAAAGGATGTACTCGTATTAAATTAAAAGAGGTATTTCTATTGCACCAAATTTTACACATAATACGATGCTTTTGAGTGATGATCAGATTGTAATACGTAAAACTGAAGACGAACTTCAAAGAGCGGTATATATGTTACAGAAGTTATTTAAGAATCATAATTTTTAAATCTGCATAAATAAGGTAAAAATGGCCTTCAAAAGTAAATATACTGTTAGAACCAAAATTGAATCGATGAACTGGAAAAGGAGTGACAGTGGTTTTTTTTCTTTTTTTTTCAAATCACGTTCACGGGAGGTATCTGATCTTTATATTTGTACGCATCGTTTGGTATAACAAGGGGTCATGTACCAACAACAGAAGTACTTGTTGGATGAGTGCTGAGAAAAAGGGAACGAGCCCAGTCTGTATAAACAGGTGTATAGTGGATGTACTTGTTTAGTAAATAATTATTTTTCCCGGATGTGTTTCGCCTTGTTGTTGTTCTAAGGCATCGTCAGTGGATCTATAACGATACATTTTTGTTATTTTTATATTATAAAACAGTTCACACCTCGATTTTTTATATAATAAGTAATTATTTACGATTTGCAGATCTGCGTTTCCTCTCATCTGGTCTGGAAGTCGCACTACTACTTTATTACCACAATATAAGTACAATTTTGAGTTCTGACCTTTTACACACTGTTCACCATGTTTCTCCTTCTTTTTTGTGGTGTACTATTTTTCTTTTTCCACTCTATACAACCATTTCTTCCGACACTGTTTTCAAAAGACAGGGAGTAAACTTAGCATACACAACAGACAATTCTATACAAAAATACACCCCAAAACTGACAAAAAGCAGAGATATATACCAGAAATCAGGTATATATCAACTACAGTGTAACACTTGTGAAGGCACATACATAGGGCACACAGGGAGAACATTTAATGTCAGATAAAAGGAACACATGAGAGCCTGGAAACATGCGACAAACCACTTCACATTTGCAGAACACCGAAGAGAACGTGGCCACAAACCTACCACTAGAGAAGAAGACATGAATATAGTTAGAATCAACAATAAAAAAAACACCTCCTACTCCTACGAGAAAATTACCACATACAGAAAACCAAAGCAGAAAGGAAACCCCTGTTTAATGATCAAGTACACATCCCAAGCAAGTCATTGTTTACACTAATAGATAAAATAATAGAACAACGCCCCCAAAGAGGATTAATATAATAATAGCACCCAATATAATAATAATACCACCTAACATCTTTTCACTCACTTACCCATGAACCGGTCCACATAACATTGAAACGAAAAGTCAAATCAGCTGTCCCCAAATCTTACAGCCACTCCCTAACAGCTAGTGCTTTCATATTCAACACCATACAATTCAAACCACCAGCCCCTCCCTCAAACACACACACACACACACAGAAAAAACAACTTGCACACTCTTCAGCTCACTCTCTCTCTCATAAACACACACGATATAAACATCACGAATAGAAGTTGGTTTTGAGCATATACTTCGTTAGGTTCAAAAATGGTTCAAATGGCTCTGAGCACTATGGGACTCAACTGCTGAGGTCATTAGTCCCCTAGAACTTAGAACTAGTTAAACCTAACTAACCTAAGGACATCACAAACATCCATGCCCGAGGCAGGATTCGAACCTGCGACCGTAGCGGTCTTGCGGTTCCAGACTGCAGCGCCTTTAACCGCACGGCCACTTCGGCCGGCTTTCGTTAGGTTGGCAACAAGTAGGTAAACATACCAAAGAGGAGGAAACACGTAATGACGTTCCAATATTTACGTTGTTAAAATCTCTGATCGAAGAAACAGTTATATCGAGTGGCCAAAGACGAATGGTACACCACAAAAAGAAGGAGAAAGATGGTGAACAGTGTGAAAAAGGGCAGAACTCAAGATTGTACTTATATGTTGGTAATAAAGTGGTAGTGCAACCAGTTGAGAAGAAACGCACTTCAGCAGATCGTAAATAATTGCTTTTTTACATAAAAAATCGCGACGTGAACTGTTTGATAATCTAAAAATAACAAAATTGTATCGTTATAGATTCCACTGATGATCATTTAGAACAAGAAAAAGGCGAAATACGTCTGGGAAAAATAAATTAAGCGGTAGCAAGAAAGGACGCTTTTATTTACAAAACAAGTATTTCTATGCTTGCTGCAGAGGATGTACACGCAAACAACCTGTTGTAGTGGACCTGTTTCAATGAAAAAGGAGACACTGGATTACGTAAAGAAAATTCTGCAACAGATACCTGATGAGAAACAATTTTATAACAGTATCTGCCTGTGGCCAGCGAAGGATGGAGAATCTCATCATTGTCTGTTTTGCTGTAATTTGCTTGTGGTTGTGTTTTCAATGCATTATGAATAAACTTGTATACTCATAACAAACTCTTTTATTGCTGTAATTAATATGAATAATATAAACTTGCGTAACACAGCCAGTCCCATGCAAACAGAATGCTGGTTGCCTCATCAAAATAATCAGGTTCGAATTGGGGTCATCGCCAGGACATTCAAACTGTATTTCTGAACACACTCGACGGCTAAAATCTGTTTTAAAGGTGTATACTGTTTCACACTGGGGCCAACTACTACGTGGCAACTCCATCACGACACAAAGCTTAAACCCACTGCTTAGTAAAACAAATTTTTGTGTCACCTGCAAAATTTACTTTCTGGGACATCACTCCTTTTCAAACTCACCGATTCATTTGTAATTAGTGAGACTATATTAGAACAACTTACGTGTTTTAATTACTTAGGGACATACGTCAGTTATAAACGAATCGGTGAGTGCAGAAACCACTTCAGTCACAAAATAGAAATTTTTGGGGAGAGAGAAAAAACGTCATAACTCTTCCAAATAATCAGATATTTTAACCGTTTTTTCCCTCTGTAGTAGCATGCACTTACGCTGCTGTCATACAAAAATTTCCTAATTTCAACATAAATTAGGCTCAGGAGAATTTAAAATTTGATCCGGTCTTATGCTGTTTCTGCGCTCAACTGGTTTTTGCAGACAGCTGAAAACTTGGAAAAAGGTAATCACTCATTTAAAGTCTATATTTTTTCATATTATATCAAAATGAAGTTACAGTAGGCCTATTGCAAAGTTATCAGAAAACAGGAATATAATAAAGCAAAACGCTCTTAAAATAGATTATTCTCCACCAACGTATGATTGTCATATGCAATGGTTGGCCAGATAAATAGTGCATCATAAAAAGCTTTGAAGTTTTGAGGAATATGAACTATGATCTTCTTGATGTCTTCCATTTTCTTGTTGACTGGAACTTTTCCTGATGGGTAGGCTGCAATACTTGAAGGAAAACCAATACCTACGTTCCGGGAAGCCGGGACCAAACTTGAATTTTGCTTCTTTTGGCACCCTCCTCCCTCGGCTTTCTCTGGGTGTAGGGTTTTTTGTGTAATATTCCTTCCACCAATCACCAAAATCTTTTACGTCAGTGGTGAGTAGCTTGGCGATTTGAAAGTTATTACTGGACTGAGCACACAACTCTTCATATTCATCAGGTGTATATATCCGATCATTTTTACGTATCATTCTCTTAATAACACCAAATTCTTGATCGTCTGGACGATATGAATGCCTTCGAACCGGAAAGTAATGAAACCTTTGTTCAAGACTCCCTGTATCTGCAAGAGGAAGGCAGAATCTTATCATGGTGTGATTCCGATTCTGTCCGCAGGTGCCATCGGAAAAGAAATACAGATTTTAACAT
Organism: Schistocerca nitens; assembly: GCF_023898315.1. Classification (NCBI taxonomy): domain Eukaryota; kingdom Metazoa; phylum Arthropoda; class Insecta; order Orthoptera; family Acrididae; genus Schistocerca; species Schistocerca nitens. Next base: position 1,026,261,205 of record NC_064614.1, read on the forward strand.
TTGATGGAATATTAGTGTAAATGTATTTCAATAGCATGCTGCATATCTCATTGGCTCCTTTGTGGGCTACTCCTTCGTGGTAAACGAATATTTCAGATTTCATTGTTTTTAGGTTTATTATCCCAAAACATTTCACCCAAAGTTTCCTCAAGTAAAATATGTCCTGAACTGGGATCGCTGGAAGGGGGAGATTCTGCATAAAATCAAATGAAAGTGCGACTGTGTTTTCACATTCCGCACATAACTTGGTGACACTTCGAAGTTTATTGTAAAATTTCTTGGCTCGTCTTTTGTGGATAGTAAGTTCAGCAAGAGCAGTCCTTTTAGCTGTATCACCAATAGAGGAGCTCTTGATTTTTACCTCAAGTTCTTCACATTTTATGCAGGTATGTACCTGTGAGCGTCAGAACTGTTATAAAAAGTTGTCATGAAAATTTGTAAGAAAAAACTCATATTTTACATCCAAATGAGGGTACTTTTCTTTAAACAAGGAATGAATTTTTTAACATCAAGGCGGGCATCAAGATAACTGATATCTTTGGTGGCATAGTGGATAATCTTGGTGGGGAATGATGAAATATGCTCATGTATTTTTGAACAAACTTTGGCAGAAATTATGTTCTTCTTGAGATTTTTACCTCGTTTATCTTGAGGTGATTTACCCTTTATTAGGAGATCAGTAAGCCTTCGAACCCTGCCCTCAGTAATGCCTTAGAATGAGATAAACACTTTCTTACATACCCTTTTCTTTACTCCTCTGTATAGTACGAAATATTCGAAACTGGCACCTGTTGTTCTAGATGGGATGAGACGCCCTTTCCAGTTGATGTGTTCAATCCTACGAACTTTAGAGGTTCTAACGACGTTTCTTAGATGTTTTCTTCATTTCTGCTCCTCTTCTTAGGAGCTGTTTCATGGTCACTTTCGCTGCTTGTGGTACAAACTTATTGAACATAGAACAGGCAATGCTAAGCACGAACTTGGAGCACGTTGAAAACAATCAACAAAACAAATACTTCGATAAAAGCAGCTGTTTAGGCTGGTAAACACATGGCACATGCTCATTAAAAGAGGCATGCGATCTAGCGGTAGGAGCAGAAACCACGTCAGTCACTGATTCATGTTATTTCTGCGCTCAGCGTTCGAAAAAAACACCCTGTATCTACGGATCTACTCAACAGACTAACGTGGTTCTTGCACTCAACATACGTCTTGCCTTTCTGAGCATCTTTTCATCGAAAACGATTTTTCGCATTTTGTGACTGAAGTGGTTTCTGCACTCACCGATTCAAATATGAAAAGGATTTTAAAAACAAATTACCCACGTTCCAGAAACATGCGGTACGATAAATAGAAGCCCAAAAACTAAAATTAAAAAGGAAACAAGTATGAATTTCTAAAAATTAATGGCTGTGCCTGCTTTTCCCCGTGGATCTGAATCATGGACATTGACAAAAGCTGATAAAAACAAGACAAGCTGCCGAAATGACATTCTTGACTGTCAAAGGATAGGCACTTTTAGATAAAATTTCGAATGGAAAAATAAGGGAAGAATCAGAAATAAACTCTTCGGAAGAAGATATTGTAAAATACAAAATGATTGTAAAAAGCTCACATAAATGTTCAAATGTGCGCGAAATCTTGTGGGACTTAATTGCTAAGGACATCAGTCCCTAAGCTTACCCACTACTTAACATAAATTATCCTAACGACAAACACACACACCCATGCGCGAGGGAGGAGTCGTACCTCCGCTGGGACCAGCCGTTGTAAAAAGCAAGTTGACAGAATGTCGATGGAGAGGATTCCAAGAAGAGTGTTGTACTACAGGCCTAAGCGAACAAGATACTTGGGAAGACCAAGAAAACGATGTTCAGGTATATTTTGAAGCCCGTTCTCGCTTCCCACTCCCGGGTTCCCGGGTTCGATTCCCGGCGGGGTCAGGGATTTTCTCTGCCTCGTGATGACTGGGTGTTGTGTGATGTCCTTAGGTTAGTTAGGTTTAAGTAGTTCTAAGTTATAGGGGACTGATGACCATAGATGTTAAGTCACATAGTGCTCAGAGCCATTTTTTTGAAGCCGGAAGAGGCAATATACTCTAACTGATGAAGTACAGAAGAAGAAGAAGAAGAAGAAGATTTATCTGCGTATAACAATGATGAGTAATACAGATAGTTACTTCCCTGTTGGGTTTGTACCCGTGTTCTAGGGTAACATCTTCGGCCCCGGGTTCGAATCCCGCCACTGCTTAAATTTTGATTAATAATCAGCATTGGCGGCCGAATACTTCTCGCATAATAAGTCACCCTCATTCTGCCAACGGCCTTGTCAAAGAGGGCGGAGGGGTCGTGATAGGTTCAGGGCACTCTCTTGTCCGAGGGGTGTCAAACTGCCCCTAAAGGCAGATGAATTAGCAATGATCACCGGCATGAGGATGCAGAAGGAAATGGAAACCACTGCATTAAAGACACGTAACGTGTATCCACAGGACATGTGACTTGTAATTGAAGAAGTGTAATAATGATCTCTCCATTAGCAAAAGATTCCGGAATAGACCCCGTTCGAATCTCTGGGAAAGGACTGTCAAGGGGGAGGTTGCCATGAGAAAAATATTGAATAATGAACGAAGGGATAACGTTCTACGAGTCGGGACGTGAAATATCAGAAGCTTGAACGTGGCAGGGAAACTAGAAAATCTGAAAAGGGAACTGCAAAATCTCAGTCTAACTATAGTAGGGGTCAGTGAAGTGAAGTGGAAAGAAGACAAAGATGTCTGGTCAGTTGAGTATAGGGTAATATCAACGACAGTAGAAAATGGCATAACGGGAGTAGGATTTGTCATGAATAAGAAGGTAGGGCAGAGAGTGTGTTACTGTGGACAGTTCAGTGACAGGGTTGTTCTTATCAGAATCGACAGCAAACCAACACCGACAACGATAGTTCAGGTATATGCCGACGTCGCAAACTGAAGATCAAGAGGTAGAGAAAGTGTATGAGGATATTGAAAGGGTAATACAGTATGTAAAGGGGGATGAAAATCTAATAGTCATGGGGGACCGGAATGCAGTTGTAGGGGAAGGAGTAGAAGAAAAGGTTACAGGAGAATATGGGCTTGGGACAAGGCATGAGAGAGGAGGAAGACTAATTGAGTTCTGTAACAAGCTCTGTTCAAGAACCACAAGAGGAGGAGGTAGCCTATACTTGGAAAAGGCCGAGGGATACGGGAAGATTTCACTTAGATTACGTCTTGGTCAGACAGAGATTCCGAAATCAGATACTGGATTGTAAGGCGTACCCTGTGGCAGATATAGACTCAGATCACAATATAGTAGTGATGAAGAGCAGGCTGAAGTTTAAGACATTAGTCAGGAAGAATCAGTACACAAATAAGTGGGATACGGAAGTGCTAAGCAATGACGAGACATGCTTGAAGTTTTCTAAGGCTACAGATACAGCAATAAGGAATAGCTCAGTAGATAGTACGTTGAAGAGGAATGGACATCTCTAAAAAGGGCCATCACAGAAGTTGGAAAGAAAAACATAGATACAGAAAAGGTAACTGCGAAGGAACTATGAGTAACAGAATAAATACTTCAGTTGATCGATGAAAGGAGGAAGTGCAAAAATACAAGTCGCTGAGGAATGAAATAAATAGGAAGTGCAGGGAAGCTAACACGAAATGGCTGCCTGAAAAATGTAAAGAAATCGAAAAAGAAATGATTGTTGGAAGGACAGGCTTAGCACAGGAAAGTCAAAACAAGCTTCGGTGACATTAAAAGCAAGGGTGATAACATTAAGAGTGCAACGGGAATTCCACTGCTAAATGCAGAGGTGAGAGCAGATAGGTGGAAAGAATACATTGAAAGCATCTATGAGGGGGAAGGATTGTCTGATGTGATAGAAGAAGAAACAGGAGTCGATTTAGAAGAGATAGGGGACCCATTATTAGAATCAGAATTTGGTAGAGCTTTGAAGGACTTATGATCAAATAAGGCGGAAGAAATAGATAACATTCCATCATAATTTCTAAAATCATTGGGGGAAGTGGCACTTTTCACGTTAGTGTGTAGAATGTATGAGTCTGGCGACATACCATCTGACTTTCGGAAAAGTGTCATCCACACAATTCCGCAGACAGGAAGAGCTGACAAGTGCGAGAATTATCACGCAATCAGCTTAACAGCTCATTCGTCCAATTTGCTTACAAGAATAATATACAGAAGAACGGAAAAGAAAATTGAGGATGCGCTAGATGACGATGAGTTTGTCTTTAGGAAAGGTAAAGGCTCGAGAAAGGCAATTCTGACGTTGTGATTAATAATGGAAGCAAGACTAGAGAAAAATCAAGACACGTTCATAGGATTTGTTGACCTGGAAAAACGGATTGACAATGTAAAATGGTGCAAGATGTTCGAAATTCTGAGGAAAGTGGGGGAAAAGCTATAGGGAGGGACGGGTCAAATACAATATGCTCAACAGCCAAGAGGAAATAATAAAAGTGGACGACCAAGAACGAAGTGCTCGTATTAAAAAGGGTGTAAGACAAGGATGTAGCCTTTCGCTCCTGCTGTTCAACCTGTACATTGAGGAAGCAAGGATGGAAATAAAAGGAAGGTTTATGAGTGGAATAAAAATTCAAGGTGAAACGATATCAATGATACGATTCGCTGATGACATTGCTATCCTGAGTGAATGTGAAGAAGTATTACATGATCTGCTGAACGGAATGAACAGTCTAATGAGTATAGAGTATGGGCTGAGAGTAAATCGAAGAAAGACGGTAGTAGATATGAGAACAGCGAGAAACTTAACATTAGGATTGATAGTCACGAAGTAGATGAACTTAAGGATATCTGATACCTAGGCAGTAAAATAAGCAATGACGGACGGAGCAAGGATGACATTAAAAACAGATTAGCAATGGCAAAAATGGCATTTCTGGCCAAGAGAAGTCTACGAATATCAAATATCGGCCTTAATTTGCGGAAGGAATTTCTGAGAATGTACATCTGGAGTACAGCATTGTATGGTAGTGAAACATGGACCGTGGGAAAACCGGAACAGAAGAGAATCGAAGCATTTGAGATGTGGTGCTAATGACGAATGTTGAAAATTAGGTTGCCTGTTAAGGTAAAGAATGAGGAGATTCTGCGCAGAATCGGAGAGGAAAGGAACAATTCGAAAACACGGATAAGGAGAAGAGACCGGATGATAGGACATCTGTTAAGACATGAGGGAATGACTTCCATGGTGCTAGAGGGAGCTGTAGTGGGCAACAACTGTAGAGGTAGACAGAGAGTGGAATACATCCAGCAAAAAATAGAGGACAAAGGTTGCAAGATATTTGTGGCGGGCCGCATCGAACCAGTCAGAAGACTGAACACCAAAAAACAAAAAAAAAGACTTCTCTGTTTTGAAAAGTAGAAGTCAGCTGTACTGGAACGGGTTTACCATAAGTGTGGTCAGTCAGCACCAGAAAATCAACCAGTAACGGGTGGAAGAAGTCGAAGGCTTCCACAACTCTCCTCAAAGATTTCGGGTACAAGACTCTATGCAAAATCATCTATCCTGTACATGAAACTGGTATTTCTTGCAGTTAATTATCGTACTTATTTCGCTTTATGGATTACGCACACATCAGTTCTGCGTTGATGTTTTCGTCCTCTTTAAGTATGAAAATTGTTCACGGCAAGCAGGAGGTATTAACTTATGTGGCGCTGCAGATACATGTTATATTTTGCTGACAATTTTTCTTCTTTCCTTACGTTTCAAAATGTCTCTCATAAGACGAAGCTGGAATGAAACGTAATAATAATTCGTTATTCAGAGCATAGAAATAGATGACTTGTAACCAAGCTGTGAACGAATGTTATCATTATAATTTACGTGCCTTTTCATTGAACCACTATGCTGAAAATTTCATTCACTTTTCAAGTTTTTTTCTCTTTTTTGAACATTTGGTCGTCGTCATACAATCCTACAACACTCTTACTTGTTACTACCACTCTCACAAAGCACTGATAATTTCGGAATATATGTACAGAGCCAAGTACTGAATACATAGCAATACCTAATGAGAGAGCAACACATAATAAAAGTCATCCTATAAACTAGTTGTAAATCCTTTACACAGGGTGTCCAGAAGGATTGGTCAATATTCAGGGATATGACAGGATCGATCATTTCAAGCAAAGAAGTGTAATACACATCAGCTCTATAACACATTACCTTAAGAGCTATGAGTACTTATTCAGTAGAACGTATGTGTTTCGCAGTAGCGAAGATGAACAAGTGCTCATAGGTCTTAAGGTATGCATTATAGATCACATGTTTACTAGACTATATTGTTTCAAATGATCTTTTCTGTTTTATTAACAGAATACTGACCATTCCTCCAGGAACACCGTGTGTACGTGTCAGATCAAACATTTTTAAACGATAAAACATCATATTAAATATAAGTTGTTTCTCATTGGATGAAAGCCAGACTGCAGTCGATGACAGAATGTGAATCTTTGCACTAACTAAACATTTATAGCGACTCTTGCTTCGAACACGAAAATATTAAAATATTATATACATTTCTTCATTGCACGAATCGCTTGTTGAAGATGGCTTCAGTCCTTAGTTGGTTCTTTGGATGCTCTTCAACATGATTAGAAAATCGGTTAATACCACAATGATAATACGTGCGCAAGAGATATAACATTTTACTGCTACCTAATCGCAGTATAATCTGCATAGTTTATTGTTTATATCTCGTTAGACAGGTAATATAAAGCCTGAAGATTTTCTACACACGGCTGTGTATTCCATAGGCTACTTTTCCGTCACTGTGATCTTTACTCTATCCGCATAAAACATCTTCGACGCGGGAATACGGTACTAAACAACACGTTCATTTACACGGTTAATTTCAGGGCATATTATGGAACAGCAGTAATATTGTTCAAATGTGTGTGAAATCTTATGGCACTTAACTGCTAATGTCATCAGTCCCAAAGCTTACACACTACTTAACTTAAATTATCCTAAGGACAAGCCGGCCGCGGTGGTCTAGCGGTTCTAGGCGCGCAGTCCGGAACCGCGCGACTGCTACGGTCGCAGGTTCGAATCCTGCCTCGGGCATGGCTGTGTGTGATGTCCTTAGGTTAGTTCGGTTTAAGTAGTTCTAAGTTCTAGGGGACTAATGACCACAGTAGTTAAGTCCCATAGTGCTCAGAGCCATTATCCTAAGGACAAACATACACACCCATGCCCGAGGGAGGACTCGAACCTCCGCCGGGATCAGCCGCACAGTCCATGACTGCAGCGCCTCAGACCGCTCGGCTAATCCCGCGCGGAACAGCAGTAGATTTCCATCTCGTGTAGTGGCCGTTCGTTCTCCGGAAAGTGCTAATGAGTGACTTGCAACTGTTATCAAATGGTTCAAATAGCTCTGAGCACTATGGGACATAACATCTGTGGTCATCAGTCCCCTAGAACTTAGAACTACTTAAACCTAACTAACCTAAGGACATCACACACATCCATGCCCCAGGCAGGATTCGAACCTCCGACCGTAGCGGTCACGCGGTTCCAGACTGAAGCGCCTTTAACCGCACGGCCACACCGGCCGGCAACTGTTATCAAAACATACAGTCGGTGAGATGTGGGAACTAAAGTCTATCCGCATGACTTCGCAATCCGGTTTCACGTGTTGTGAAAGAGGGAGCGGCGCTATCGACTTTAGTGCAACCTCTGACTTCGGCCGTCTAACTGCAGGACACATTACACAAGCGCAGTCGCCGGGAATCCGCTGTGTCCCAGTATTTTCTCAGCTAATCGAAGGTAAGTCAAACGCTTATTTCGATACAGCATCTAATTAAATACTTTGCTGTCAAGTCACAAGGATATCCACAGATTTATGAGCCTGCCAGGCAGCAAGGTGGTACAATGGTTAAGCCAAGGGGATCATGATCACAAAGGTATATTAAATTCCCATCTGATCCTCTTCACCTACGTTTTACGTGGCTTACTCAAATAAGATGTGGAAAATGCGGTTATGATTCGAGAAAGAAAAACGCATTCGATTTTCTCGTTCTTGATGACGGGACGCTAAGCTCTAACGTAACTTCCTTTCCTTTCCTTTCTTTCTTTTACTGAGTTCTGGGAGTGATATGAGGGTACTGCAGGTCGCCTTTAGCCTTCATTGCAAGCGTTCAGTCACCAAAGTGAAAATTATCCAATAGTTCACTTAATTGAACGGTTTGATTTGTGATGACGACGGTGCGGTATGTGTCGTGCTTTGGACTGAGAGATGTAATTATACCACTACATAGTGGGATAGTGACTAGAAACTTTAGCAGATAGTACTCTTACACACAGGGGAGGAATACATATAGATAAAAATCAAGACCAGTTTATACTGTCGAATGATTTTTCCAGATCGATAAAGCCTACGAATGTGTCAAGATTTTTCTTTAGTCTCGCTTCCATTATCAACCGCAGCGTCAAAATTGCCTCTCTGGTGCCTTTGCCGTTCCTAAAGGCAATCTGATCGTCATCTAAAATATCCTCAATTTTCTTTTCCATTCGTCTGCATATTATCCTTGTCAGCACCTTCGATGCTTGAGTGTTAAGCTAATTGTGCGGCCATTATCGAAATTGTTGGCTCTTGCAATCTCCGGAATTGTGTGAATGGTGTGTTCCGAAAGTCCAATGGTATATCTGCAGCCTCATATATTCTACACACCAACATTAATAGTCATGTTGCAGAAATTTCCCCCAATGGTTTTACACATTCCGGCTGAATATTATCAATCCCTTATATCTTACTTGATCTTAATTCGCACGAAGCTCTTTCAAATTCTGACTCTAATACTGGATTCCCCGCCTCTTCCCTACCGACTCTGTTTTCTTCTTAAATCAAGCATCACTACATCAGACAATTTCCTCTCCCCCTCGTAGAGAGTTTGAATGTATTCTTTCCACCGATCCGCTCTCTTGCTCTCTTCTTTGCATTTAACAGTGGAATTCCCGCTGCACTCTTAATGTTACCGACCTTGCTTTTAATATCATCGAAGTTTGTTTTGACTTTTCTATATGCTAAGTCAGTTCTTATGACAACCTTTTGTGTTTTGATTTCGGCACGTTTTTCATGCAGTCATTTCGCTTAGCTTCCCTGTACTTCGTATTTATTTCATTCCTAACTATCAGTTTAATAAGTCACGGCTGCAAAATATAACACAAATTCTTTACAGACGAATGGAAAAACTGGTAGGAGCCGACCTAGGGGAAGATCAGTTTGGATTCCGTAGGAATGTTGGAACACGTGAGGCAATATTGATCCTACGACTTATCTTAGAAAATAGCATTTGTAGACTTAGAGAAAGCATTTGAAAAGGTTGACTGGAATACTCTCTTTCAAATTCTGAAGGTGGCAGGAGTAAAATACAGGGAGTGAAAGGCTATTTACAATTTGTACAGAAACCAGATGGCAGTTATGAGTCAAGGGGCATGAAAGGGAAGCAGTGGCTGGGAAGGGAGTGAGACAGGGTTGTAGCCTATCCCCGATGTTATTTAATCTGCATATTGAGCAAGCAGTAAAGGAAACAAAAGAAAAATTCGGATTAGGAACTAAAATCCATAGAGAATAAATAAAAATTTGGGGTTCGCGGATGACATTGTAATTCTGTCAGAGACAGCAAAGGACTTGGAAGAGTAGCTGAACGGAAAGGACAGTGTCTTGAAAGGAGGATATAAGATGAACATCAACAAAAGCAAAACGAGGATAATGGAATGTAGTCGAATTTAGTCGGGTGATGCTGAGGGAATTAGATTAGGAAATGAGACACTTAAAGTAGTAAAGGAGTTTTGCTATTTCGGGAGCAAAATAACTGATGGTGGTCGAAGCAGAGAGAATATAAAATGTAGACTGGCAATGGCAAGGAAAGCGTTTCTGAAGTACAAAAATTTGTTAACATCGAGTATAGATTTAAGTGTCAGGAAGTCGTTTCTGAAAGTATTTGTATGGAGTGTAGTAGCCATGTATGGAAATGAAACGGCCGATAAATAGTTTGGCAAGAAGAAAATAGAAGCTTTCGAAATGAGGTGCTACAGAATAATGCTGAAGATTAGATGGGTAGATCACATAACTAATGAGGAGGTACTGAATAGAATTGGAGAGAAGAGAAATTTGTGGCGCAACTAGACTAGAAGAAGGGATCGGTTGGTAGGACATGCTCTGAGGCATCAAGGGATCACCAATTTAGTATTGGAGGGCAGCGTGGAGGGTAAAAATCGTAGAGGGAGACCAAGAGATGAATACACTAAACAGATTTAGAACGATGTAGGTTGCAGTAAGTACTGGGAGATGAAGAAGCTTGCACAGGATAGAGTAACACGGAGAGCTGCATCAAACCAGTCTCTGGACTGAAGGCCACAACAACAACAAGTCCTTGGGTTTCTGTATTCCTGAATTCCCATGAATTTTTTTTCTTCATTCTTTCGATGATCAATTCTTTCGTTATCCATGGTTTCTTCCTTGTTACATGCGTCGTAACTATGTTTTCCTTGCCAACTTCCGGGACTGCTCTTTTTAGAGACTTACAATAGTCTTCTACCGAACTGTCTACTGAGCTGTTAACTATTGTAGTATCTATAGCCTCAGAGGACTTCAAGCGTAACTCTTCATTCCTAACAAGGGAACCTCCCCATCGCACCCCCCTCAGATTTAGTTATAAGTTGGCACAGTGGATAGGCCTTGAAAAACTGAACACAGATCAATCGAGAAAACAGGAAGAAGTTGTGTGGAACTATGAAAAAACTAAGCAAAATATACAAACTGAGTAGTCCATGTGCAAGATTCGCAACATCTAGGAGAGTCCGAGTTCAGGAGCGCTGTGGTCCCGTGGTTAGCGTGAGCAACTGCGGAACGAGAGGTACTTGGTTCAAATCTTCCCTAGAGTGAAAAGTTTACTTTTTTTATTTTTGCAAAGTTATCTTCTGTCCGTTCGTTCATTGACGTCTCTGTTCAGTGTAATAAGTTTAGTGTCTGTGTTTTGCGACCGCACCGCAAAACCGTGCGATTAGTAGCCGAAAGGACGTGCCTGTCCAATGGAAACCGAAAACATTTGATTGCAAGGTCATAGGTCAACCGATTCCTCCACAGAAAAACACGTCTGATATAGTCTATACGACACTGGTGACGGCATATGCGTCACATGACAGGAATATGTTGTCGACCTACCTTACTAGTACACTTAGCGAATGGGTAAAAAGATTCTTCTACCTTGCCCGATTTAGGTTTTCTTGTGGATGTGATAATCACTCCCAAAAAAGTGATGAAAACATAAGAGTTTGTCACATAAACTGCAACAAATGAATGCAACAGTTTCACAGTCGCTCAGATTTCCCTGTGCTCTGTCAAAACATATGTTTTTATCGTTTTCAAATTTTTCCGTGTGTAGACCGTCAAATCCTGCATATGTCCAAGCAAATCTGAACATGTCCTGGAACTTTGGAGAGCGAAGTTGATTATATGTTAGTGCCTGAACTTTGATAATTGTCTGAATATAAAAAATTAAAATTTTCTCCCGAGGGAAGACTTGAACCAAGGACCTATCGTTCTACAACAGCAAACGCTAACCACGGGACCACGGCGCTCATGGATTTATAATCACCAGGATGTTGCCTATCTTACACATGGACTACTCAGTTTGTATATTTTGCTTATTTTTTCATACTTCCACACAACTTCTTCCTGTTTTCTCGATTGATCTGTGTTCAGTTTTTCAAGGCCTATCCACTGTACCAACTTATAACTAATTCTGAGGGGGGTGCGATGGGGAGGTTCCCTTGTAAGTACTTCCGTATTCCACTTCTTTGCACATTGATTCTTCCTCACTAGTCTCAAACTTCAGACTACTCTTCATAACTACTAAACTGTGATAAAAACCTTTATCTGCTCTTGGATATGCGCTACAGACCACTAAATGATTACGGAATCTCTGCCTGACCATGATGTAATTTAACTCGAATCTTCCTGTATCTCCTGGCCATCTCCAATTATTCCTCCTCCTCCTGCGAATCATGAGCAGAGTATTCGCTACTACGAAATGAAATTTATTGCAGAATTCAATCAATCTTTCTCCTCTCTCACTGCATCTACCAAGATCAGATTCTCCTACAACTCTTACCTATACAACCCCATTCCAGGCTCCAACGACTATTAGATTTTCGTCTCCTTTTATGTACCGAATTACCCATTCAGTATACTTGTATGCTCTCTCTATTTCTTCCGCTTCACTTGCGACGTCGGTATGTACACCTGAACCACCGTTGTCGGTGTTGGATTGCTGTAGATTCTGATGAGAACAACTCTATCACTGAACTGTTCACAATAACTCACTCTCTACCCTACATTCTTATTCGTAACGTAACCTACTCCCGCTATACCATTTTCTGCTGCTGTTGCTATTACCCTGTGCTCGCCTGACCAGAAATAACTGTCCTCTTTCCGTTTCACTAACCCCACTATATTCGGACTGAGCTTTAACATTTATACAACTGGCCATTAAAATTGCTACACCACGAAGATGACCTGCTACAGACGCGAAATTTAACCGACAGGAAGAAGATGCTGTGATAAGCAAATGATTAGCTTTTCAGAGCATTCACACAAGGTTGGCGCCGGTGGTGACACCTACAACGTGCTGACATGAGGAAAGTTTCCAACCGATTTCTCATACACAAACAGCAATTGACCGGCGTTGCCTGGTGAAACGTTGTTGTGATGCCTCGTGTAAGGAGGAGAAATGCGTACCATCACGTTTCCGACTTTGATAAAGGTCTGATTGAAGCCTATCGCGATTGCGGTTTATAGTATCGCGACACTGCTGCTAGCGTTGGTCGAGATCCAATAACTATTAGCAGAGTATGGAATCGGTGGGTTCAGGAGGGTTATACGGAACGCCGTGCTGGATGCCAACGGCCTCGTATCACTAGCAGTCGATATGACAGGCATCTTATCCACATGGCTGTAACTGATCGTGCAGCTACGTCTCGATCCCTGAGTCAACAGATGGGGACGTTTGCAAGACAACAACCATCTGCATGAACAGTTCGACGACGTTTGCTGCAGCATGAACTATCAGCTCGGAGACCATGGCTGCGGCTACCCTTGACGCTGCATCACAGACAAAAGCGCCTGCGATGGTGCAAATAACGGCGAACCTGGGTGCACGAATGGCAAAACGCCATTTTTTCGGATGAATTCAGGTTCTGTTTACATCATCGTGATGGCCGCATCCGTGTTTGGCGACATCGCGGTGTACGCATTTTGGAAGCGTGTATTCGTCATCACCATACTGGCGTATCACCCGGCCTGATGGTATGGGGTGCCATTGGTTACACGTCTCGGTCACCTCTTGTTCGCATTGACGGCACTTTGAACAGTGGACGTTTCATTTCAGATGAGTTGCGACCCGTGGCTCTACCCTTCATTCGATCCCTGCGAAACCCTACATTTCGGTAGGATAATGCACGACCGCATGTTGCAGGTCCTGTATGGGACTTTCTGGATACAGAAAATGTTCGACTGCTGCCCTGGCCAGCACTTCCTCCAGATCTCTCACCAATTGAAAACATCTGGTCAATGGTGGCCGAGCAACTGGCTCGTTACAATACGCCAGTCACTACTCTTGATGAACTGTGGTATCGTGTTGAAGCTGCATGGGCAGCTGTACCTGTACACGCCGTCCAAGCTCTGCTTGACTCAATGCCCAGGCGTATCAAAGCCGTTATTACGGCCAGAGGTGGTTGTTCTGGGTACTGATTTCTCAAGATCTATGCACCAAAATTGCGTGAAAATGTAATCCTATATCAGTTCTAGTTTAATATACACTCCTGGAAATTGAAATAAGAACACCGTGAATTCATTGTCCCAGGAAGGGGAAACTTTATTGACACATTCCTGGGGTCAGATACATCACATGATCACACTGACAGAACCACAGGCACATAGACACAGGCAACAGAGCATGCACAATGTCGGCACTAGTACAGTGTATATCCACCTTTCGCAGCAATGCAGGCTGCTATTCTCCCATGGAGACGATCGTAGAGATGCTGGATGTAGTCCTGTGGAACGGCTTGCCATGCCATTTCCACCTGGCGCCTCAGTTGGACCAGCGTTCGTGCTGGACGTGCAGACCGCGTGAGACGACGCTTCATCCAGTCCCAAACATGCTCAATGGGGGACAGATCCGGAGATCTTGCTGGCCAGGGTAGTTGACTTACACCTTCTAGAGCACGTTGGGTGGCACGGGATACATGCGGACGTGCATTGTCCTGTTGGAACAGCAAGTTCCCTTGCCGGTCTAGGATGGTAGAACGATGGGTTCGATGACGGTTTGGATGTACCGTGCACTATTCAGTGTCCCCTCGACGATCACCAGTGGTGTACGGCCAGTGTAGAAGATCGCTCCCCACACCATGATGCCGGGTGTTGGCCCTGTGTGCCTCGGTCGTATGCAGTCCTGATTGTGGCGCTCACCTGCACGGCGCCAAACACGCATACGACCATCATTGGCACCAAGGCAGAAGCGACTCTCATCGCTGAAGACGACACGTCTCCATTCGTCCCTCCATTCACGCCTGTCGCGACACCACTGGAGGCGGGCTGCACGATGTTGGGGCGTGAGCGGAAGACGGCCTAACGGTGTGCGGGACCGTAGCCCAGCTTCATGGAGACGGTTGCGAATGGTCCTCGCCGATACCCCAGGAGCAACAGTGTCCCTAATTTGCTGGGAAGTGGCGGTGCGGTCCCCTACGGCACTGCGTAGGATCCTACGGTCTTGGCGTGCATCCGTGCGTCGCTGCGGTCCGGTCCCAGGTCGACGGGCACGTGCACCTTCCGCCGACCACTGGCGACAACATCGATGTACTGTGGAGACCTCACGCCCCACGTGTTGAGCAATTCGGCGGTACGTCCACCCGGCCTCCCGCATGCCCACTATACGCCCTCGCTCAAAGTCCGTCAACTGCACATACGGTTCACGTCCACGCTGTCGCGGCATGCTATCAGTGTTAAAGACTGCGATGGAGCTCCGTATGCCACGGCAAACTGGCTGACACTGACGGCGGCGGTGCACAAATGCTGCGCAGCTAGCGCCATTCGACGGCCAACACCGCGGGTCCTGGTGTGTCCGCTGTGCCGTGCGTGTGATCATTGCTTGTACAGCCCTCTCGCAGTGTCCGGAGCAAGTATGGTGGGTCTGACACACCGGTGTCAATGTGTTCTTTTTTCCATTTCCAGGAGTGTATTTGTCCAATGAATGCCCGTTTATCATCTGCATTTCTTCTTGGTGTAGCAAATTTTAATGGCCAGTAGTGTACTTTTCAGGTTTTCGAGCTTCCCAACCACGTTTAAAGTTTTGACGTTCCACGCCCCGTCCTGTAGATGGGAGTCCCCTGCCGGAGAGCCGAAGTGGGGACTAGTCCGGAATCCTTTGCCAATGGAGAGATCATCAGTTACAAACCACATGTCCCGTGGGTACACATTACGTTTATTTAATGCAGTGGTTTCCATTTGCCTTCTGCATCCTCATGTCGTTGATCATTGTTATTTCTTCTGCCTTTGTAGGGGCAGTTTCCCTCCCCATATGTAAGAGGATGCCCTGAACCACTGTCCCCTCCTCCGACCTCCTTGACATGGTCGTTGGGAGAATGAGGATGAGTTCTTACGCAGGATTTCGTCCGGCGCCATTGCTGATGATTTTTATTCAAAATTTATGCACTGGCGAGATTCGAACCCAGGACCCAAATACTTTTGGGAACTAGTCATACATGCCACCCCTAGACCACAGGGTATAATGTGGTGGCGTGTCCTGTAAGGTTGTATCGCGGTGTGTAGTGCTTGTTTTAGCCTTTTACTTACCCCATATACACTAAAGCTATACTTTTTTGGGGCCCTGTAGCAAGGTCAGGAAGTGAAAATGGAATGTACCACACCAACATTAATTCATGAATGATAAGGCACTAAGCGTTAAAACGTAGACAGTAACTGCATATTGTATCAGATGCAGGATGACTCACACTGCAACACTTGTTGGTCAGTACGTAATATCAAATGACGTTTAATCGCTCATTAAATCAGAAATTAATTACAGGTAATTCGTTCCTAGAGATACACTAAAAATTACGATGTTAAAACACATGCCTGAAAAAGGGGTTAAAGCTATAGTACCCTGCCTATTATATTTGTTAGGGTGCCTAGCAGTTTTCTAATATGCACGTTAAGTGACATTTCAATCCACTGTACACCATCACAAAGCACGCTGAACATAATTAAATACTGAGTTACTTAGCGTAACTATTCTATCGCTCTTAAGTAGCCTCCACATGGGATACTATGCCCTAGAATCGAATACTTGTCCTGTTGTATTCGAGGTACAGAACCTAAGTGAGAAAGACAATTTCTGTCTCACCAGAGGTACATCTAGAAGCAGACTGATATTTTAAGCATTTCAGAAAGTATCACGTCCACCGACCTGTAACCGCTCAGCTTTCAAGTGCAGCCAGTCGGTGTTAATGAGAATGTCCACCACCAGACAAGCAGTCTCCTCTCATTACGCGCTGTTCAGTTCAGATTAATTGTTATTGGTAAGAATGTAAACGATTCGCTATCTACTGAGACAGACTCTGGCCGGTTCATTTCTTTAATAGGTCGGTCACCAAGCGTATTATTTATATGTACGTAAATGGTAGTTTCGCACCAAGTTTTCTTTCCACGTCGTTCTCTGTTAGTATAAAACTTGGTACTCCAATGCAAAAACATGGTTGGAGCGCAATACATGCTGCCCTGGAATTGAGAAACCGTCTGGTCGTCCCCGCTGGAGCAAGTCCTGAACAGTTCACCACTTTGATCTGGTCGCCGCCGTCCAACGTCAAAGAAATCGCAGCTGACAAGCTTGCACAAAACGTTATAGTTATGTGTATTTATTTTACATTCCGGTCTCACGTTGCGTTCTCGGTTACGGCCTTTGGTCAGTTGCGACAACAGATGGGAGTCGCATGGAACATTACACACTAAGGTCAAATCCGCGCCTATGTGGCCCCCCAGTGGCACTACAGCAGGTTCCTATGTTTCATAGCTAGTTAAGACAAGGTTTTAGAGACACTTATGCCATTCATTTCACAGAGTCATGCCTCTGCGATTATGACGACGTACAGCATAGATTATATCACGTGAACTTAAAACTCACTGAAAAAATTTCTGCGGTTGTTCAGGGATATTTAATGAGTGTTTTGGTATAAGACAGCTGCGATCTTCGATGGTTCGTTACAGAGTAGTAGTAGTAGTAGTAGTAGTAGTAGCAGTAGTTGATTACTATGATTACTATAAGTTGAACAAGATGAAATATTTAATTTTGAAACAATCCATTGCCACACGAGCCTCATGTATTTTAATTTGTCATTGACACTGAGTACTAAAGTGTCACCTGATCCATTACAAGAGCACAACTAACTACAGACTTCGCTGCAGTCCTGTCGAATACAACTCTCGCACTGCTCACTGTAGAGAGACGATGCTGTCATCTTCGGCGATAATTGCTGAATGGGCTGAGCGGCACTCCCCTCTGACGTAAACAAGCACCCTTTAGAGGTGAAATGATAATTAAATCAAGACCTTAAGCTGCCGACAGGCGTTGATATACATCAACGGGGATAGTTGAAAATGTGTGCCCCGGCCGGGACTCCAGCCCGGGATTTCCTGCTTACAAGGCAGACGCTCCAGCCATCTGAGCCACCGACGGCACAGAGGATAGTGCGACTGCAGGGATTTATCGCTTGCACTCTCCCCGTGAGACCCACATTCCCAACTTAATGTCCACACTCTACATTCACCGAGCGAGGTGGCGCAGTGGTTAGCACACTGTACTCGCATTCGGGAGGACGACGGTTCAATCCCGTCTCCAGCCATCCTGATTTAGGTTTTCCGTGATTTCCCTAAATCGTTTCAGGCAAATGCCGGGATGGTTCCTTTGAAAGGGCACGGCCGATTTCCTTCCCCATCCTTCCCTAACCCGAGCTTGCGCTCCGTCTCTAATGACCTCGTTGTCGACGGGACGTTAAACAACACTCACCTAACCTAACACTCTACATTCGTAGTGCCCCTGCCCATTATACTCATTACTCGCGGCAGACAGTCTTACCTAGTTACGTACTTCGAATTTATTATCTCGAGTGCAGCTTTATGAGCTGCCGCTCGCGCTAAAACATTATCTGTCGCCGTGGGTACTTGCAGAGTAATTGAGACGTTTGGCACTGTTTTCGCCAGAACTACAAATTCGCGATCGTGACTGCTAAAAGTGTACGGACTGTGAAGCTGAGCGTATGGCACGTTAGGATCGCTCACATATGAAAACGATCTACACAGCAGCAATTATTACGACCACCCTATCTAAATATGCATCTACATCTGCAAGATTATTCAGCAATTCACAATTAAGTTCCCGGCAAAGGGCTCATCGAACCACCATTAATCTACTTTTCTACCATTCCACTCTCCAACAACGCGCGGGACAAACGGAGACTTTAATCTCTCCGTGCGAGTTCTGACTTCTCTTATTTTATTATGATGAACATTACTCCCTTCTCTCAGTTGGTGCCAACAGAATAGTTACACACTCTGAGGAGAAAGCTAGTGATTGAAATTTCATAAGAGTGTCCTGTTGCAGCGTAAAACGCCTTGGTTTTAATTATTGTCATCCCAGTTCGCATATCATATCCGTGGCAGTCTCTCCCCTATTTTGCGATATAATACAAAACAAGCTGCCCTTTTATGAGCTCTTTCGATATCCTCCGTCAATCCTAACCGATAAAGATCCCACACCATCCAGCAATATTCGAGAAGAGGGCGGACAAGCGTAGTGTATGCAGTACTTGTTACATTTTCTATCTGTTCTGCCAATAACTCACAGTCTTTGGATTGCTTTACCCACACCGTTACTTATGTGATCGCTAAACTTCAAGATATTCATAACTGGATTCCCTGACTATTTAGTTGAGTTTAAAGCCTTTAGATTTGTGTGATTTATTATGTAACTGAAATTTAGCGGCTTCCTTTTAGTGCACATGTGGATGACTTCACACTCTTCATGATTCGGAATCAGTTGCCACTTTTTCCACCAAACAGATATCTTGTCTAAATCATTTTGCAATTCGTTTTGATCATCTGATGACTTTACAAGACGATAAATAACAATATCATCTGCAAACACTCTAAGAGGGCTGCTCAGTTTATCTGTTAAATTGTTTATGTACACCGGGAACAACAGATGGCTTATAACACGTCCTACGGCAACGCCAAATATTACTTCTGTTTTGCTCGATCACTTTCCGTCAGTTATTAAGAACTGCGGCCTTTCCGGCAGGAAATCACGAATCGAGAAACACAACTGAGACGATACTCCATAACCACACAATTCAGTTAGGAGTCACTTGTGAGGTATGGTATCAAAAGCCTTCTGGAAATCTAAAAATGTGGAACTGATTTGACGTCCATTACTTGGTGAAAATAAAGAGCTAGTTGTATTTCACACGAACGATGTTCTCTGTATCCGTGTTGGCTGTTTGTCAATAAATCGTTTTCTTCGTGATAACACATTGTGTTCGAAGACGTGATATATTCTAAAATCCTACTGCAAATTGGTGTTAGCGATATGGGTCTAGCGGATTACTACTATTTCGTTTCGTGAGTATTGGTGAGACTTATACAAATTTCCAGTCTGTAGCTACGAACCTTTCAGCGAGCGATCGGTTGTGTATGATTGGTAAATACACTATGTGATCAAAAGTATCCGGACACACCCAAAAACATACGTTTTTCATATTAGGTGCATCGTGCTGCCACCTACTGCCAGGTACTCCATATTAGCGACCTCAGTAGTCATTAGACATCGTGAGAGAGCAGAGTTTGCGCTCTGCGGAACTCACGGACTTCGAAAGAGGTCAGGTGATTGGGTGTCACTTGTGTCATACGTCTGTACGCAAGATTTCCACACTCCTAAACATCCCTAGGTCCACTCTTGCCGATGTGATAGTGAAGTGGAAACGTGAAGGGACACGCGCTGCAGTCATGGACTGGCCAACACCAACTGCCGCGCGGGATTAGCCGAGCGGTCTCAGGCGCTGCAGACATGGACTGTGCGGCTGGTCCCGGTGGAGGTTCGAGTCATCCCTCAGGCATGGGTGTGGGTGTGTTTGTCCTTAGGATAATTTAGGTTAAGTAGTGTGTAAGCTTAGGGACTGATGACCTTAGCAGTTTTTTTGTGAAGGGACATGTACGGCACAAAAGCGTACAGGCCGACCTCGTTTGTTGACTGACAGAGACCGCCGACAGTTGAAGAGGGTCGTCATGTGTATTAGGCAGACATCTATCCAGACCATCACAAAGGAATTCCAAACTGCATCAGGATCCACCGCAGGTACTATGACAGTTAGGCGGGAGGTGAAAAAACTTGTTCATGGTCTAGCGGCTGCTGATAAGCCACACATCGCGCCGGTAAATGCCAAACCTAAATGCCTAGCTTGGTGTAAGGAGCGTAAAAGTTGGACGATTGAACAGTGGAAAAACGTTGTGTGGAGTGACGAATCACGGTACACAATGTGGCGATCTGATGGCAGTGTGTTGGTATGGCGAATGCCCGGTGAACGTCATCTGCCAGCGTGTGTAATGGCAACAGTAAAATTCGGTGGCGGTGGTGTTATGGTGTGGTCGTGTTTTTCATGGAGGCGGCTTGCACCCCTTAGTGTTTTGCGTGGCACTATCACAGCACAGGCCTACACTGATGTTTTAAGCACCTTCTTGCTTCCCACTGTTAAAGAGCAATTCGGGGATGGCGATTGCATCTTTCAACACGACCGAGCACTTGTTCATAATGCACGACCTAATGGTGGAGTAGTTACACGACAATAACATCCCTGTAATGGACTGGCCTGCACAGAGTCCTGACCTGAATCCTATAGAACACCTTTGGGATGTCTTTGGGATGTTTTGGAACGCCTACTTCGTGCCAGGCCTGACCGACCGACATCGAAACCTCTAGTCAGCGCAGCACTCCGTGAAGAATGAGCTGCCACTCCACAAAAAACTTTCCAGCACATAATTTAACCCATGCGTGCGAGAATGGAAGCTGTCATCAAGGCTAAGGGTAGGCCAAAACCATATTGAATTCTAGCATTACCGTTGGAGGGCGTCACAGACTTGTAAGTCATTTTCAGCCAGGTGTTGGGATACTTTTGCTCACATAGCGTATGGAGTTACTGTATCCGCATGGTCTGAGAGGAACCTGACTGGTGTCCAATCTGGGCCGGAGGCCTTGTCTTTACTAAGTGATTTAAGCTGCTTTGCTACACCGAGGATATCTACCTCTAAGTTACTCATCTTGGTAGTTTCTTTAAGTATGGAATATTTACTTCTTGTTCTTTGATGAAGGAATTTCAGAAACCTTTATTTAGTAACTCTGTTTCAGTGGCACTGTTGTCAGTAACGTCATAATTGTTATCGCGCAGTGAAGCTATTGATTGTGTCTTTGCGCTGGTGTACTTTACGTACATCAATTTCTTTTGATATTCGGCCGGGTATCGAAACAGAGTATAGTTGTGGAAAGTATTAAAAGCATCTCGCACTGAAGTTCGCGCTATGTTTTGAGCTTCTGGAAAACATCACCGATCTCGGGCATTTTGGTTCTTTTAAATTTGACATGCTTTTTTTCATTGCTTCTTCTACAGTGTTATGAAGTGGGGATTCAGAACCATCTCTTATTAATTTGCTTGGAACGTATCTCTCAAATGCCGTCGATACTATTTCTTTGAATTTAAGCTTAATTTGGTCTACGCTTACACAGTCAGATTGGGAGTAATGGAGACCGTCTCTTATGAAGGTGTCAGGCGAATTTTTATCTGCTTTTTTAAATAGATGTATTTTGCGATTATTTTGTAGTGGGTTTGGATGTTAACGTATTCAGTCTAGCTACAACAACCATGTAGTCACAAATCCCTGTGTTTGTCATGATGCTCCTTATTTGGTCAGGATTATTTGTTACTAAGAGCTCAAGTATTTTTTCGCAACCATTTACACTTCGAGTGGGCTCCTGAACTAGTTGTTCAAAATAATTTTCCAGGAAGGCACTGAGTACGATTTCGGACGATGTTCTATGTTTACCACAGACTTTAAACATTTACTTTCAACAACGTATGGTGGGCAGATTGTAGTCACCACCAACTATAATTATATGAGTGGGATATCTATTTGAAATTACACTCAAGTTTTCTTTGAACTGTTCAGAAACTGTGTCATCTGAGTAAGGGGATCGGTAAAAGTAACCAATTATTAGTTTATTCAGATTGTCAAGTATAACCTCTACGAATACTAACTCACAGGAACTACACAATTTCACTACAAGGTAAACTACTTCTGACAGCAATGAACACTCTACCGCCAACTGTATTTAATTTACAGTTTCTTAACATGGTTAGGTCCTTTGTAAAAAATTCGGCTGAACTTATTTCCGGCTTTAGCCAGATTTCCGTACCTATAACGATTTGCGATTCAGTGTTTTCTATTAGCGATTAGAACTCTGGTTCTTTTCCATCACAGCTACGACAGTTTACAATTACAATATTGATTGTTCTTATGTCTTTCTGTGAGCACAGAAATGCAAAGGAGGATAATATTATTTCATGCTGGAGCCTATGGTAATCAAATATCCATGGCAACTGCACTGCTAATGCATCCATAATAATTCTGTCACCAGTATCAACAAACTGCCGCTGACTTCGCGATGCATCGTCTTTAAGCAGATAAGCTTCAACACCAAGTGCTTTTCCCCTACAAAGGCTCAACGCATTTCAAACTATTTCAATTATAATTTCTTTCATCTTTTTGTAACTAAGTTTTCTCAGTATTTACCTTACTGAAAATAAAGGAAATTTTCGTAAAATGTTGAGCCCGTCCATAACAGTTATTACTACTTTTTGTTTTCTCTACCTTATTCATTTGTTCTATTGTAGCTGTATTCTATGTGCTTTTGCGTATTCTTTTTGAGGGTGTATTTTTTATATATGTGGATATTGTACTTTTTTTGGGTCATCAGTCTTCTGACTGGTTTCATGCGACTTCCTTTCCTATGAGAACGTCTTCATCTCAGAGCAGCACTTGCAACCTAAGTCCTCAGTTATTTGATGTATGTATTCTAATCTCTGTCTTCCTCTACAGTTTTTGCCCTCTACAGCTCCCTCTAGCACCATGGAAGTCATTCCCTGATGTCTTAACAGATGTCCTATCATCCTGGCCCTTTTCATTGTCAGTGGTTTCCTCTCCGATTCTGCGCAGAACGTCCTCATTTCTTACCTTATCAGTCCACCAAATTTTCAACATTTGGGTATAGCACCACATATCAAATGCTTCGATTCTCTTCTGTTCTGGTTTTCCCATATTCCATGTTTCACCACCACACGATGCTGTACTCCAGACGTACATTCGCAAAAATTGCTTCCTCAATGTAATGCCTATGTTTGATACTAGTAGACTTCTCTTGGCAGGAATGCACTTTTTGCTAGTGTTAGTCTGCTTTTGATGTCCTCCTTGCCCTGTCCATCACTGGCTATTTTTCTGCCTAGGTAGCAAAATTCCTTAACGTCATCTACTTCGTGACCATCAATTCTGTTGCTTAGCTTCTCGCTGTTATCATTTCTGCTACTTCTCATTACTTCCGTCTTTCTTCGATTTACTCTCAGTCCATATTCTGTACCCATTAGATAGTTCATTCGATTCAGCAGATAATGTAATTCTTCTTTACTTTCACCCAAGATAGCAATGTGTTCATCAGCGTCTCGTATCATTGATATCCTTTCACCTTGAATTTTCATTCCACTCACAAACCTTTCTTTTATTTCCATCATTGCTTCTTCGATGCACAGCTTAAAGTGTAGGGAGGAAAGAGTGCATCCCTGTTTTACATCATTATAATCCGAGCTCTTCGTTCTTGGTCGTCCACTCTTATTATTTCTTCTTGGCTCTAGTACATATTGTACACTACCAGTCTCTTCCTATTGCTTACCCCTATTTTTCTTCTAATTTCGAACATTTTGCACCATTTTACATTGTTGAAAGCTTTCTCCAGGTCTACAAATCCTGTGAATATGTTTTGATTTTTCTTTAGTCTTGCTGCCATCATCAACCGCAACATCAGAATTGCCTCTCTCATGCCTTTACCTTTTCTAATGCGAAACTGGTCATCATCTAGCAGATCCCCAATTTTCTTTTAAATTCTTCTGTATTCTCGTCACCAACTTGGATGCATGAGGTGTTACATTGATTGTGCGCTAATACACACACTTGTCAGCTGTTGCAGTCTTCGCAGTTGTGTGGATGATATTTTACCGACAGTCAGACAGTATGTCCCCAAACTCATACATTCTATACATTAACGTGAATAGTCGTTTTGTTGTCACTTACCCCAAATGATTTTAGATATCCCGATTGAATGTTATCTGTTTCTTCTGCCTTATTTAAGGTTGAGAGAAGTCACAGATCTCCATTGAATAAAATATGTGGAGTTCGTTTATACAGAGGAAAGGAGAGACGTGACGTCATACGGATATGCTTAAAATAATATTCTGTTCGCCATCTGCACATTCGTCCAAAATATGGTCTAGTTAGAATCGTCCGTCGGCGTATCCAACGCCTCGGTCGTGCACGGCGAACCCTGCCCATCATCCTCATCCGTCTAGGCAAGGTTGAACTACAGACAACACGAGCCGTGTACCTCCTTCCTGGTGGAAAGACTGGAACAGATCGGCTGTCGGACCCTCTTCGTCTAATAACCGCTGCTCAAGCATAGTTGTTTACATCTTTGGCCGGGTATAGTGACATCCCTGAACAGCAAAGGGACTGTGTCTGTGATAGAATATCCACAGTCAACATCTATCTTCAGCAGTTCTGGGAACTGGGGTGATGCAAAACTTTTATTGATGTGTGTATTATTAACTAATCTAAGACATGTAAATAATATGTATGCTACACGTGATATGCACAGAGCCGGCCGCGGTGGTCTAGCGGTTCTGGCGCTGCAGTCCGGAACCGCGGGACTGCTGCGGTCGCAGGTTCGAATCCTGCCTCGGGCATGGGTGTGTGTGTGATGTCCTTAGGTTAGTTACGTTTAAGTAGTTCTAAGTTCTAGGGGACTTATGACCTAAGATGTTGAGTCCCATAGTGCTCAGAGCCATTTTGATGTGCACAGAGGCCTTTTATCCTCTATAAGCAAGCTTCTCGTAATTTCATCAGCTGTAGTGTCAATACGTGATCGCCGGCCGGAGTGGCCGTGCGGTTCTAGGCGCTACAGCCTGGAGCCGAGCGACCGCTACGGTAGCAGGTTCGAATCCTGCCTCGGGCATGGATGTGTGTGATGTCCTTAGGTTAGTTAATTTTAATTAGTTCTAAGTTCTAGGCGACTGATGACCTCAGAAGTTAAGTCACATAGCGCTCAGAGCCATTTGAACCAATCAATATGTGATCCATGTACGTCGCTTCTCGTTTATGCACTTTACACTGCATCTAAATATTTTACGATTCCAAACATATATGACATGCAACTCGCATGTACTGGGAGAGAATACCAAAGGATTCGGGATCCAAATAAGAAAACGTCACCGGTTTCTCATGCACACAGAGTCAGTAGCAGCATGACAGTTTAGTCTTGTCACCATGGCTCTGCATTAGCGGTCCATCACTTATTTCCTTTAAACCTAATTTGCAACAACTTATCGGACAATTTAGGGAAGCGTATAGGGAGTTTGTATTTGTGGCTAATGGGATAAGGTGTGCTCACAGGTATTACGATTTTCGACAGGGCCGATATAGGCCTCTATGGTACAATTATTAGAAATAAGTGATGGACCGCTAATGCAGAGGCATGGTGACAAGACTAAACTGTCATGCTGCTACTGACTCTGTGTGCATGAGAAACTGGTCACGTTTTCTTATTTGGATCCCGAATCCTTTGGTATTCTCTCCCAATACACGCGAGTTGCATGTCATATATGTTTGGAATCGTAAAATATTTAGATGCAGTGTAAAGTGCATAAACGAGAAGCGACGTACATGGATCACATATTGATTGGTTCAAATGGCTCTGAGCGCTATGTGACTTAACTTCTGAGGTCATCAGTCGCCTAGAACTTAGAACTAATTAAAATTAACTAACCTAAGGACATCACACACATCCATGCTCGAGGCAGGATTCGAACCTGCTACAGTAGCGGTCGCTCGGCTCCAGGCTGTAGCGCCTAGAACCGCACGGCCACTCCGGCCGGCGATCACGTATTGACACTACAGTTGATGAAATTACGAGAAGCTTGCTTATAGAGGATAAAAGGCCTCTGTGCACATCACGTGTAGCATACGTATTATTTACATGTCTTAGATTAGTTAATAATACACGCATCAATAAAAGTTTTGCATCACCCCGGTTCCCAGAACTGCTGAAGATAGATGTTGACTGTGGATATTGTATCACAGACACAGTCCCTCTGCTGTTCAGGGATGTCACTATACCCGGCCAAAGATGTAAACAACTATGCTTGAGCAGCGGTTATTAGACGAAGAGGGTCCGACAGCCGATCTGTTCCAGTCTTTCCACCAGGATGGAGGTACACGGCTCGTGTTGTCTGTAGTTCAACCTTGCCTAGACGGTCAGTGCCGCGTTTCGATTGCGTCCGCATTGTTACTTTGTGCCAGGAAGGGCTCTCAAAAAGGGAAATGTCTAGGCGTCTCGGAGTAAACCAAAGCGATGTTGTTCGGACATGCAGGAGATACAGAGAGACAGAAACTGTCGATCACATGCCTCGCTCAGGCCGCCCGAGGGCTACTACTGTAGTGGGTGACCACTACCTACGGATTATGGCTCGGAGGAACCCTGATAGCAACGCCACCATGTTGAATAATGCTTTTTCTGCAGCCACTGGACGTCGTGTTGCCACTCAAACTGTGCGCAATAGGCTGCATGATGCGCAACTTCACTCCCGATGTCCATGGCGAGGTCCGTCTTTGCAACCACGACACCATGCAGCGTGATACAGATGGGCTCAACAACATGCCGAACGCCTTAGACACGCTGTCCAGCGAGTGCACCAAGGTGGACGTTACCTTATGTGGGGCCGACGTACGCCGCTGGTGGTCATGGAAGGTGCTGTATGGGCTGTATAATACGAGAATACCACACTCCGACCAATAGTGCAACCATATCGGCAGCATATTGGCGAGGCATTCGTCTTCATGGAAGACAATTCGCACCCCCATCGTGGACATCTTGCGAATGACTTCCTTCAGAATAACGACATCGCTCGATTAGAGTGACCAGCATGTTCTCCAGACATGAACCCCATTGAACATGCCTGGGATAGATTGAAAATGGCTGTTTATGTATGACGTGACCCACCAACCACTCTGAGGGATCTACGCCGAATCGCCGTTGAGGAGTGGGACAGTCTGGACCAATAGTGCCTTAAAGAACTTGTGGATAGTATGCCATGACGAAGACAGGCATGCATCAATGCAAGAGGACGTGCCTAGGTATTAGAGGTACCTGTGTGTACTGCAATCTGGACCAACAACTCTGAAGGTCTCGCTGTATGGTGGTACAACATGCAATGTGTGGTTTTCATGAGCAATAAAAAGGGCGGTAATGATGTTTATGTTTATCTCTATTCCAATTTTCTGTACAGGTGCCTGAACTCTCGGCGATGCAAAACTTTTTCTGATGTGT
This sequence comes from Schistocerca nitens, assembly GCF_023898315.1. Lineage (NCBI taxonomy): Eukaryota > Metazoa > Arthropoda > Insecta > Orthoptera > Acrididae > Schistocerca > Schistocerca nitens. The sequence goes on from NC_064614.1 coordinate 1,026,289,017, forward strand.
GTATAACCCTGGGTTCGGTGTGTGTCGGCGGTGAGGTGTGTGGACTGCTGTGGCCTGTTGTGGGGCTGTGAAATACTGAGGGTTATGGCGGGACGAAGCTACTACCACGTTTCTACACACAAACAAACCCTTGCAATATCCTCATATACTTTCTGTATCTCTTCATCTTCATCTTGCGACGTCAGCATGTATACCTGAACTATCGTCGTCGGTGTTGACTTGCTGTCGATTCTAACAAGAACAACCCTATCACTTAACTGTTCACTGTAACACACTCTCTGCCCTACCTTCCTATTCATAACGAATCCTACTCCCGTTATACCATTTTTTGCTGCTGTTGATATTACCCGATACTCAACTAACCAGAAATCGTTGTCTTTTTTCCATTTCACTTCGCTGACCTCTACTATATCTAGATTAAGCCTTTGCATTTCCCTTTCCAGATTTTTTAGTTTCCCTACCACATTCAAGCTTCTGAGATTCTATGCCCCGACTCGTAGAACGTTATCTTTTGGTTGATTATTCTGTCTTTTCTCATGGTCACCTCCCCTTTGGCTATCCCCTCCCGGAGATCAGAATGGGGGGCATTTCCGGAATCTTTTGCCAGTGGAGAAATCATCATGACACTTTTCCAAGTACAGGCAACATGTGGATATATGTTAAGCATATTTAATGCAGTAGTTTCCATTGCCTTCTGCATCCTCATGCCGTTGATCATCACTGATTCTCCCGCCCTTAGGGGCAGTTTCCCACCACTAGAAGAAGAGAGTGCCCTGAAACTCTGTCCCTCCACCGCCCTCTTTGACAAGGCCGTTGGCAGAATGAGGGTGACTTCTTATGCTGGAAGCTTTTGGGCGCCGAATGCTGGTTTTTAATCAAAATCCCTACTCCTAGACCACGGGTGCACTGTATTAGCAGATGAATTGACTTATTTATCCTGGTATGTGGAATCCCGCGTAAACTGTGGCGTCTGCCATTATATTCTGAGCATCGATCAATCGTAGCTAAGCTGCTGGCTCGCTGTTGGAGCAAGACATGCTACCGGCGAAGAGTTTGATTTTGACAGCTGCCAACTACGTAAAAGTGTTTACATTCAATAACAAATCATATTACAGCATTCTCATTACCGATTTCGAATTTATTTAGCTCTTGCCGCTATAACTGAACAAAATTATAGCAATTTCCTTAATTGCTTACGAATTAATTTACGGGAGGTAATGGTTATATGTTCTTTCCATGTCACCAAATTCTGACGTGGCTACTTTCGTTAAGTTTGGAAGTAAAATGGGTTCTTACAGATTTAAATTATTTAAAAACACGGTCAAAATTACGCAAAGTACATCTCTGAGAATCGTTTCTTCACTGAGCCGCAAACAGAGTCAATAAAATTAAACAAGATACTCTTGTAACCATACGGAGATCACTATCGGATAACATGCTTTCAGTTTCAAGATCTGTTAATACAACCAAAAGTGTACATGTTAGAATTGTGTGATCATATATTAAAGTATCATCTTATTTGTGGGAACAGTACTAGTTTCTCAGTTCTGATGATGGAAATTATCGGGTGAAATGTATCGGAGTCGTGTGCAACTGTTGATGGTCTCCGATTTTCAAGTTCTACTTTGACGCTGTTTGTAGCCTTACATTAGCTGACAAAGCGAAATATATGCACGACAGTGGTAGCAACTAACTTCGTCACGTGAGAGGTACTGATACGCTCCGGTACAAATTAGTGGACGACGTTAGGTCGCAGTATAAATACGGAAAACGATCGCTGGAAATGCTTTCGCGACTTGTCGGCATGATTTTTTGTTAAAGTCATCCAATTTTTTAGCGATGACGAAAGGATGTAAAAGGCGATGGAATGAGAGTGTAAAATGTTAAATTTAAGTAGATGGTGTGAAAATTACAGCAGCGGAGTGCTATTCAGGCAAGTAAAAGCAAAGTGTACACAATAAATATCCCACTGACAATACAGGTAAATGTGACATTAGGTAGTAATGTTGTGTTGTTGTGGTCTTCAGTCCAGAGACTGGTCTGATGCAGCTCTCCATCCTACTCTATCCTGTGCAAGCTTCTTCATCTCCCAGTACCTACTGCAACCTACATCCTACTGAATCTGTTTAGTGTATTCATCTCTTGGTCTCCCTCTACGATTTTTACCCTCCGCACTGCCTTCCAATACTAAATTCGTGATCCTTGATGCCTCAGAGTATGTCCTACCAACCGATCCCTTTTTGTATTCAAGTTGTGTCACAAATTTCTCTTCTCCCCAATTCTATTCAGTACCTCCTCATTAGTTATGTGATTTACCCATCTAATCTTCAGCATTCTTCTGTAGCACCACATTTCGAAAGCTTCTGTTCTCTTTTTGTCTAAACTATTTATCGTCCACGTTTCACTTACATACATGGCTCCACTCAATACAAATACTTTCAGAAACGACTTCCTGACACTTAAATCTATACTCGATGTTAACAAATTTCTCTTCTTCAGAAACGCTTTCCTTGCCATTGACAGTCTACATTTTATATCCTCTCTACTTCGACCATCATCAGTTATTTTGCTCTCCAAATAGGAAAACTCATTTACTACTTTAAGCGTCTCATTTCCTAATCTAATACCCTCAGCATCATCCGATTTAATTCGACTCCATTCCATTATCCTCGTATTGTTTTTGTTGATTGTCATCCTATATCCTCCTTTCAAGACACTGTCCATTCCGTTCTGCTACTCTTCCAGGTCCTTTGCTATCTCTGACAGAATTACAATGTCATCGGCGAACCTCAAAGTTTTTATTTCTTCTTCATGGATTTTAATTCCTACTCCGAATTTTTCTTTTGTTTCCTTTAGTGCTTTTAGTGCTTGCTCAATATACAGATTGAATAACATTGGGGACAGGCTACACCCCTGTCTCACTCCCTTCCCAACCACTGCTTCCCTTTCATGCCCCTCAACTCTTATAACTGACATCTGGTTTCCGTACAAATTGTAAATAGCCTTTCGCTCCAAGTATTTGACCCCTGTCACCTTCAGAATTTGAAAGAGAGTATTCCAGTTAACAAACAGTTGTCAAAAGCTTTCTCTAAGTCTACAAATGCTAGAAACGTAGGTTTGCCTTTCCTTAATCTATTTTATAAGATAAGTCGTAGGGACAGTATTGCCTCACGTGTACCAACATTTCTACGGAATGCAAACTGATCTTCCCCGAGGTCGGATACTACCAGTTTTTGCATTCGTCTGTAAAGAATTCGTGTTAGTATTTTGCAGCCGTGGCTTATTAAACTGATAGTTCGGTAATTTTCACATCTGTCAACATCTGCTTTCTTTGGGATTGGAATGATTATATTCTTCTTGAAGTCTGAGGGTATTTCGCCTGTTTCATACATCTTGCTCACTAGATGGTAGAGTTTTGAAAGGCCTGGCTCTCCCAAGACTGTCAGTAGTTCTAATGGAATGTTGTCTACTCCCGGGGCCTTGTTTCGACTTAAGTCTTTCAGTGCTCTGTCAAACTCTTCGCGCAGTATCATATCTCCTATTTCATATTCATCTACATTCTTTTCCATTTCTATAACATTATCCTCAAGAACATCGCCCTTGTATAGACCCTCTATATATTTCTTCCACATTTCTGCTTTCCCTTCTTTGCTTAGAACTGGGCTTCCATCTGAGCTCTTGATATTCATACAAGTGGTTCTCTTTTCTCCATAGGTCTCTTCAATTTTCCTGTAGGCAGTATCTATCTAACCCCTAGTCATATGCGCCTCGATATCCTTACATTTGTCCTCTAGCCATCCCTGCTTAGCTATTTTGCACTTCCTGTCGATCTCATTTTTGAAACGTTTGTATTCCTTTTTGCCTGCTTCATTTACTGCGTTTTTATATTTTCTCCTTTCATCAATTAAATTCGATATTTCTTCTGTTACCGAAAGGATTTCTATTAGACCTCGTCTTTGTACCTAGTTGATCCTCTGCTACCGTGACTATTTCATCTCTCAAAGCTACCCATCCTTCTTCTACTGTATTTCTTCCCTCCATTCTTGTCAATCGTTTCCTAACGCTGTCCCTGAAGCTTTCTACGACCTCTTGCTCTTTCAGTTTATCCAGGTTCCATCTCCTCAAATTCCGACATTTCTGCAGTTTCTTCAGTTTTAATCTACAGTTCATAACCAATAGATTGTGGTCAGAGTCCACATCTGCCCCTGGAAGTGTCTTACAATTTAAAACTTGGTTCCTGACTCTCTGTCTTACCATTATATAATCTATCTCCAGGCTTCTTCCATGTATACAACCTTCTTTCATGATTCTTGATGATTAATGGTTCTGACATTCCACGCTCCGATCCGTAGAACGCCAGTTTTCTTTCTCCTGATAACGAGGTCCTCCTGAGTAGTCCCCGCCAGGAGATTCAAATGGGAGACTGTTTTACCTCCGGAATATTTTACCCAAGAGGATGCCATAATCATTTAACCATACAGTAAAGCTGCATGCACTCGGGAAAAATTACGGCTGTAGTTTCCCCTTCTGTCAGCCGTTCGCAGTACCAGCACAGCAAGGCCGTTTTGGTTAGTGTTACAAGGCCAGGCCAGTCAATCTTCCAGACTGTTGCCCCTGCAACTACTGAAAAGGCTGCTGCCCCTCTTCAGGAAACACACGTTTGTCTGGCCTCTCAACAGATACCTCTCCGTTGTGGTTTCACCTACGGTACGGCTATCTGTATCGCTGAGGCACGCAAGCCTCCCCACGAATGGCATGGTCTATAGTTCATGGGAGGGGGGGGGGGGTAAGGTATGCGCTGCAATGATTGGTTCAAACAGTACCAAATTTTTGTGAACTTCATAGTTCTTGTTCCACAGAACCGGCCAAATAAAAAGTTCTGTCTTGGGGACTTCGTTTTAGAAATTGCGAGAATAAACGAGTCATCATATGTGTTGAGCCAGATCGCTGGTCGATCATCAGCGATAGGCTTGTCTTTGGCGCGTCCCCGGGCATTATTATCTTTGCGTTTTCGGCTGGGGCGCGCGGGACTGCGAGAGGCAGTCGGTTTGGGGCGGCCGGTGAGACTCGGGCAGTTCTGGCTCGGGCGTAAGCACACGTGTGATGTCTGTTACGCTGGGGCTGTTTGCTAATCGTGAAACTCCTGCGACGGTTACTGGTTGCCTGGGAGGCATTTCATATAAACTGTGACAAGCCTCGCAGTGAGAGGGGAGTCCGGAGTTGGTGTTGTGTGTAATCTTATGGGACTTATCTGCTAAGGTCATCAGTCCCTAAGCTTACACACTACTTAACCTAAATTATCCTAAGGACAAACTCACACACATCCATGCCCGAGGGAGGACTCGAACCTCCGCCGGGATCAGCCACACAGTCCATGACTGCGGCGCCCGAGACTGCTCGGCTAATCCCGCGCGGCAGTTGGTGTTGGCCTAGATGTTTGTACAAATTGAGATGCCTGTGTGAGAAGCACGCCGTGGGCCTGTTGGTTGCTTCGTCCTTCTGGCAGCCACCGCAAGCGGATGTTCGTCCGGAATGTCTACAGTTTGTGGTGAGCATAGTGTGAACAAGTTCTCGTAGGATGTGCTCCCAGCCTGACTCTTAGCCTGTGTTATTTGTGGGTGCCGACCCCTTGTCTGTTATTGCTTCCGGGTGTCCTGTAAGATTTCACAGCAAAACTGTGTTTTTGTGGCATTCTGTGTTTCTGTCTCAGCCTCCGCCTAGAAAGGGGAATGATGTGTGCCTTAACTGAATGGGGGGGGGTTTCGATTGGACATATTTTGGAATTCCTTAATGCTGTAATTTAAACATATAAAAAAAGGTTGTTCTTGCAGAATAAGAGTCTGTTTCTTTGGGACACTGCAGTTCAAGCAGGAGTGGGGTAATGTTAATGAGTATTTGTTATTCGTCAAATGAAGTGCATTTAATATCTTGCTGTTTTCTGGGGCACGCAGCTGTGTTATTGAACTCATTTTGAAGTGTTCTGTCGGGTGAATGACTGCTCCCCACTTCAGTGTATTCTTTTGAGTAGTATTGTAAGGTTTTTTGGATATTTGTCAGTGGGGTGTATTGATTCAATTTTGTTTTTCTCTTTCTTTTGAGTTACGCTGATTTGTTTAGTTTACCTGGTTATTGGCTTAACTCGCGCTTCACACACTAAATCAGCTGATATTGAAATTGTTTTTTTAATTCCTGTTTAATGTCAGACAGATTCAAATGTAACTTCATTTATGTTATTTGAAATAAGTGTGTTGGATTGACCTTAATGAATTATGTGCAATCGAAGTAAGTGACCCAGTCCTCCATTAGTGCTTAACAGTGGCGTGTGGTTCGGGTTGTGAGCCCCGTGCTCGGACCATGTGTAAACGTGACTATGTATTTTGTGGAAAGGCATGTTACATCTACACCTACATCTACGTCTAAGTGATTGCTATTCACAATGAAGTGCCTGGCAGAGGGTACAATGAACCACCTTCAAGCTGTGTTCAACCGTCTCACTCTCGAACGGCGCACGGGAAAAGTGAGCACTTAAATTTTTCTGTGCAAGTCCTGATTTCTCTTATTTATCGTGATGATCATTTCCCCCTATGTAGGTGGGTGCCAACAGAATGTTTTTGCAATCGGAGGGATGTGGCCCAGCGGTTCTAGGCGCTACAGTCTCGAACCACGCGATCGGTACGGTCGCAGGTTCCAATCCTGCCTCGGGCATGGATGTGTGTGATGTCCTTAGGTTAGTTAGGTTTAAGTAGTTCTAAGTTCTAGGGGATTGATGACCTCTGAAGTTAAGTCCCATAGTGCTCAGAGCCATTTTGCAATCGGAGGAGAAAACTGCTGATTGACTCCAATTCACGTATCATGGCGCTATCTCCCCAGTTTCGCGGTAATACAAAACGAGTCGCCCTTCTTTGAACGTTTTCGATGTCATCCGTCAGTCCCACCTGATGCGGATCCCACACTGCACAGCAATACTCCAGAATAGGGCGGACAAGTGTGATGTAAAAAGTCTCTTTAAGTAGACTTGTTGGGTGTTCCGCCAATGAATCGCAGTCTTCGGTTTGCTCTACGTACAATATTATCTATGTGATCGTTCCAATTTAGGTTTTTTGTATTTGTAATGCCTAAGTATTTAGTTGAATTTACAGGCTTAAGATTTGTGTGACTTAACGCGTAATCGATTTTTACGAAAAATTAAGTATTGTAGTGAAAGCAATATGTGGTTTAATCAAGCGAAGCGTGCATTCATACACGTCCAATTATGGCTGATTGCATACGAGGAGCACAGTCGCAAAGGAGTGGCTTTTAGTGTTTAATCGGAGCGCTACGCAAACATCTGTGTGTAGACGTGTAGTATGTGACAGCGGTCCACTGCTAAGGATTGGGCGCTAATTTTGAATTTGATTTAAAGAAAATTATTGCTCTTTCTACTTTAAGACAACTTGGTTTAATACAAAAGCTGTTCCTGCTTCCCCTCCCTGTTTCTCGGGCGTCAAGATGACGGTGCTGCCGCACTGGTCGGGTCACCGGCTTTTTTGTCGAGTAACGCTCTCGCTTTAGCATTAGTCTCTCTTCGTGTATCAGCGCCGTCTATTGTGGCCGAACGGTTCTAGGCCCTTCAGTCCGGAACCGCGCTGCTGCTACGGTCGCAAGTTCGAATCCTGTCTCGGGCATGGATGTGTGTGATGTCCTTAGGTTACTTAGGTTTAAGTAGTTCTAAGATCTAGGGGACTGATGACCTCAGAAGTTAAGTCCGATAGTGGTTAGAGCCATTTGAACCGTTCGTGTATCAGCGTGTAGTTGCTCAGTGCCGCAAACGGTGACGGAGACCGTGTTCTCATGCTCTTCCTGTTGTAGCTGGAGTAGGAGGAGTGATGTTGGCAGCACTGGCGGCGGTGTGCCAGTGGGTGGGCGCCGTGGTGCTGGCATCGCTGCTGGTCTGGTTGGTTGGCACCGCCCTGGACAAGCTGAGGCCGCTGCGGCTCCTCGACGACCTGCCGTCGCGCGCCGTCCTCATCACAGGTCAGCAACGAGCTCACCTAACGGCGTCACTTCTTATACTGTAGCTGTACATACTACAGCATAGCATTGTAGCCACGGAACCTATCATCAAAATAAACCCTTCCAGGGGATAGCAGTGTAACCCAGTGAGGGATAACTGCCAGTCAACTGTTCAAATGTGTATGAATTCCTACGGGACCAAACTACTGAGGTCATCGGTCCCTAGACTTACACACTACTTGAACTTACTTATTTTATTTAATTGTATGGCTACGGCCCCCGTCGGGCAGACCGTTCGCCAGGTGCTGGTCTTTCAATTTGACGCCACTTCGGCGACCTGCAGTCGATGAGGATGGTAGGATGATGATGAGGACAGCACAACACCCAGTCCCTGGACGGAGAAAATTCCCCGACCCAGCCGGGAGTCGAACCCGGGCCCAGAGGATTGACAATCCGTCACGCTGACCGACCATTCAGCTACCGGGGGCGGACGACTACTTGAACTAACTTATGCTAAGAACAACACACAAATCCATGCCTGAAGGAGGACTCGAACCTCCGGTAGCAAGGGCTGTGCAATCCGTGACATGGCGCCTCACAACGCGCGGCCATTTACCGCAGTTGCCAGTCAGACACACGAACAGTACATGTACTATCAGTGAGCGAGCTGTTCTTGTGTAGGGTGGGGAAGGTGCACAATCTACTTGAGTTTGAGCTTGGGCAGATTGTGATGGACCAGAGGCTCGGCACGAGCATTTCAGATTTGGTGTTCCAGGAGTACTGGGATGTCTTCAACACGTGACGAAACGAAGGTAAAACCACGTCCAGACGTCGCGGGGTGGGACGGCCATACCTCGTTACAGATGTCGGACGTCGTAGACTGGGCAGACTTGTAAAACACGACAAGCGGCGAACTGTCGGGAAGCTTACATTAGTCTTTAATGATGGGCAGAGTACAAGTGGTCTGAACACACGGTGCACCGAACACTCCTAATGATTAGTCTCCACAGCCGACGACACTTGCATGTGCCAGTGTTAACACCACGACATTGGCAACTACGACTGAAATACTCAAGTGACCATCGGCACTGGACGTTGGCGCAGTGGCAAAGCTTTGCATGATCTGATGAATCCCGATATCTCCTTCATTACGACGATGGGAGGGGGTGAATCCGTCGTCTTCCAGGGGAGCAGCTCCTTGACACCTGTAATGTGGGACGGAGAGAAGCTGGCGGCGTTCCATTATACGCTTGGGAACATTCACGTGGGCATCCACGGGTCCAGTGGTGCTCCTGGAAAGTATCATGATGGCCAAAGAATATTGTACACTGGTTGCAAACCACGTACACCCCTTCATGACGATCATTTTTCCTGACACAGTGGCATTTTTCACCAAGATAATGCGCCATGTGAAAAAGTCAAGAGTGTGATGGAGTTGTTCGAGGGACACAGTAGCGTGTTACACCTGATGTGTTGGCCCCCCAACTCACCAGCTCTGAGCCCTATCGGACACATCTGGAATGTGATTGAATGTGGCTTCAGACCTCATTACCCCCCTTCCGAAATTTATGGGAATTAAGTAATCTGTGTGTGCAGATGTGCGACTTGTCAAGGCCTCATTGCTTCCGTGTCACGAAGCGTCGACGCTGTTACCCGTGCCAAAGGTAGACATACTGGCTACTAGCTAAATGGTCATAGTGATGTGTCGGCAGCTGGGCCAACACCTTGTAGATAGAGGTGGCTTAAAGGGCACGCGAGACTAACGCAGACGGGCGTGAAGTACTGGAACAGGATACGTAATTAATGCTATGAAGAAAAGAACGGAGCTTCTCATATACTTATCTTTAATGTCTTCTTGTACATCTCTATGGTGAACACAAGTGAGACTCTAATTACAATCACTGTAAGGCTAATGGCGCCTTGCTAGTTCGTGGCCATTAACTTAGCTGAAGGCTATTCTGTCTCTCGGCTAATGAGAGAGAAAGGCTTCGTACGTCTAGTCGCTAGCTCTGTCGTCCGTACAACTGGGCTGAGTTCGAGTCAGTCTCTCGAGACATGCCTTGTGGTGGCGCTATGTTTGCGATCACACAGTGGCGACACGCGGGTCCGACATGTACTACAGGACCGCGGCCGATTTAAGCTACCACCTAGCACGTGTGGTGTCTGGCTGTGACACCACACATAGTGTTCTGGCTGATCAGTGTACATTGTGTATATGTGTGCCCACAGTAAATGGGTATAATTTATTTTACAGGATGAATTTTTAAACTTCCTGGCAGATTAAAACTATGTATCGGGCCGAGACTGAAACATGGGATTTTTGCCGCCAAAGCTACCGCTAGAGGCACTAGCGGAAGCGGAGCTGTGTTGGCGGGTCATGAATCGTGCTTCTACGGCTCCGTCGATAGAGCTCTATCCCGGGACGGGTGAAGCTCGTAGGTTTGAGTCACGGTCCATTTGACAATTTTAATGTTCCAGAAAGTTTCAGATCAGTGTGCACTCCACGGCCGAGTGAAAATTCCTCCTGGCAACAGTCCCCTCGCCTGTGGCTAATCATTTCTCTGTTACATCCTTACTTCCAGGATGTTCAGTTCCGCAAGAAATTCAGGAATAATTCTGTGGAATATGGAACGCGTGGGAGGAATATTGGCGGAAGTGGAGCTGTGAAGGCGGGTCACGTGTCACGCTTCGATAGCTCCGTAAGTAGAACACTTAACCCGCGAATGTCAAATGTCGCAGGATGGGTTCCCGGTCCGACATACCTCAGGAAGCTTCGTAAATTCTTTCGAGATAATGGCCGACCTTCATTGTCGGTTTCATGCACGATAATCCCATTCTGTACGGGGTTAAGCTGCTTTCTTCATTGACAAACCTGTAATAGAGATATAACTTTCTGCAAGAAGACCATAGTTCAACTTTCAGAGACATTTCTAACGCACGCTGAACGTATTTGTACCTGTTTCCAGTCTGGTCCATCTGTCAAATTGTTTCCCAAAGCGTCAGCGAGAAAATTTATAGACGTCGTGATGTACATAATAATAACAAGATAACTTGCAAAGAGGCAACATGAAACATAGTTTTGCTACTAAGAGAAGAGGTGGCTGTAGCAATAGGAGTGTTCGTTTTCGAGATGCTAATTTTCAAGCAGATAAAAATACAATTCATTATAATGGCACTGAGAACTGGTTTCTCAGGATGGGGCAGGATAAGGTTACGATTGTGAACGGGGCCGTAATCAGTTACTCTCAGTTGCACAACAAATACATAAACTTTATTTAAAGAAATTAAAATTTTAAAACAAACTCTAAAAAACACACAATTGACTGTATGACGGCTGAAGGCCTTATCAAAGAAAAAAATATTCCACAATTTTAGGGCCGATAGCCACAAACAATAACCTCAAACAACAAACGGCAGAAGGCCTGAAATGGAAGTCAGGAGAACAATTCCAAATAGCACACATCTCAACAAATATTTTGCTTTTAAAACAAGTTTGCTTTAAAAAAAGCTGATTGTAACACGGCTGAATGCCTTATTATGAAGAAGTAAAATTATTGCTAGGCTGAAGGCCACACACAACTTCAAATCACAAACGGCTGAAGGCCTGAATTTGAAGTCAGAAGAACAATTCCAAATAGGACCTACAAAATAAATACCTTGCTTTTAACACAAGTTTGCTTAAATAACTTACTGTAACATGGCTGAAGGCCTTATCACGAAAGAAGTGAAATTATTGCTCGGCTGAAGGCCACACCAACAATAATTAGGAAATAACAAATATCCTTAACACAAACATCACAATCTAAGGAATCAGGACAAGCGGTTCTCAGCATGTGGTCCAAGGGTCGGCCTGGGAAGGTAACTCAAACATAAGGTAAGGTGAGACAGGCAGCCAAGAATTGTACTCACGTAACAGGATGGCAACTCATACTAGGGGCAGCTTAAGCGCTGACCGACCGCCTAACCAATCCGCCTAACGTCCGATCACCGGCACAACGATGGAATATTTTTAGAGAAGGGCGAAGAGACAGACAGCACTACGTCTTCACAAAACATCAAAGGCCGAAGGAAACACTAGAACCAAGGTAGACCTCCCAGAAAATATGCACAGTACAATACAAGAGGCTGTCGAACTACACGCCGTGTTGGACAGCATCAACACGATGAATAAAGGTACACTGCGGGAAAAGTGCGCTAACCTCCAGGGCAGGTACATGAGGCGTTGGCGGCCACAAGGCAGAAAATACCGCTGGTTGCACTTCACTAATAAGAATAGTACTAAATTAAATAGAGAAAGACGGCTGCAATATTTCACCGCCTCGAAACACTTCACTCGTTGCCGCCAGGCTCAGCGGCCCTGGGGGCAACAACCCGCCGACCAAGGCAGTTGACTCTCAGCTACCCCTCCTCGATCCGGCAGTGGCAGCACGCCGCCAGCGGCCCCGGCCTGCCCTCGCGCTGCACGGACCCGTTCGCTGCTGCGCCCCAACCGAACTGATGTCCGTTCGCAACTGCTCACCAAATCCAGTACGTAGACAACATTAAAATAATTGCTCATTCAAAACCACAAGATACACACGGATCCGGGAAAACAATTCCACCAACAACTCACAATGCTACAACCAGTCACTGTGAAACAACACAGAAGAATTATAAGTCGGCACAAACACCGAGAAGCCAGAAGCGGCCAGAAGACCAAATGCACGTCGTCCGCTGCGACGACCGACCAAACGACCAACCATCGGGGATCCCCACTCAAGTCAGGCACGGGAAAGATCCCAGTATAAATCGTGGACTGACAACCTATTGCCATGAGGTCAATTCGACGGGCGGACACACATACACCAGTGAAAATTACACTACTCGACAGTGCATGTGTGTCGTCAGCGGTTGGGAGAGTACTGGCTGTCCGGACCTCACTGCTGCTCCGTCCTAACTCCACTCCATCAACACACGACGACCCGGAAATACTAGAGGCTGCTCCAAAGGCGGTACCACAGTACGCGCTATCAATAGGCGCTGCTGCTGCCACTCACGGACAGACGAGGCGAGCAAACGTAGTGGCACCAGTTAACACACTAAGAAAACCCACTGTCGCTATTACAAGATGCCAGGCTATGAACGGCATCAACGCGAGCCCTACACTGCTCAGGAACATCAGGAACTCTGTACAAACGACTACTGATTCAAATAACGATGCGCCCTTGGCATCACAGTCGTCACAGACTAAAAAGTAGTTTGGTGTAGAAATGTCCCAAGGAAGTCAAGTCCATAACTCTAATTCCCATACTAATCACAAGAAAACTGCCCAAGAGCTGTCCGAGAGAAAACAAATTCCATAATCGGGTAACTGATAAAACTTCTTCAGTCTATATTCGCAATTTTTATTTTCGCTACTGAGAAGCAGACAAGATAAAAAATTGCTACTATAGACTAAAATAAATATATCAGCTCCAGCTGATAGCATGCCGGGAATATGCGATAACTGACATTCAGAATTCATGGCAAAAACGACTCATCTTGCGGATTTTGCGAAGAGAGTTTTCGAGGTCTTACCGTAATGAATTTATGACTGTGTGGTTAGAATAATTCGTTTCTGAACGAAATTTTATGAACTTTGGTTAAGTGATACGGCAGACTGATGGTACAGGTAAGTGTTGCCTATTCGTGTGTTGGCAGAATAGCGGGGTGCGTTGACTAATTAATTTTGGTATTGTCTGCAGATATTGAAGGGGTCGTTACTAACATCTCCTAGCCAAACAAAATGGCCGGAAATACGACGGCGCACAAAAGTTTCGCGTTTTATGACAGTTCAATTTGATAGAGCATGTACAGCTCTAGATTGACAAATGTGATGAAGATGTTTTGATTTTTCTTATGTCTTGAGTCCATTGTCAAGATCAAGGTTAGACCAGCCCGTCTGGTGCCTTTACATTTTCTAAAGCCAAACAGATCAAGTAACAGATCCTCCTCAAAAAAACTTACGGGAATGCAGCTGGATGTCGTCGCCGTCGTCTGTGTACCACTATTGTCAGAAAACTGGACATCTAACACACGAGCACTTGCCCCCGAAAGGCAAAGCTCCCGAGTTCGAGTCTCGGCCCGGCACACAGTTTTAATCTGCCAGGAAATTTCTTATGTAACACACCTTGCATCCAAGTGAGATGCGCCCCTACCAAATTGGGGGCAACCAAATAGGAGAAGAGAGGGTATTCTGCTATCTTGGAAGAAAAATAACGTATGTACAACGGAGCAAGGAGGATATACAGAGTCAAATACCATATTCCTGGCCAAAAGAAGTCTGCTTGTATCAAACATCGGCTTTAATTTGGAAAGAACCTTCCGATAAGGTACGTCTGGAGAACAGGATTGTATAGAATGAGCCACGGTCCGTTGGGAAGCCGGAGAAAAAAGATAATCGAAGCGCTTGAGATGTGGTGCCACACAAGAATGTTGAAAATTAGATGGACTGATAAGAGAAAAAAACAAGGTGGTTCATCATAGAACTGATGTGGGAAAGAATCTGGCAAACACGTACAAGAAGGAGAGAATAAAAGAATAACTTCCATTGTACTAGAGGTTGCTGCAAGCGCTACTCTGAGATGAAGTCTTGGTGGAGGAGGGGGGGGGGAGGGGGCTGAGGTGGCATCAAACCAGTCAGATTGATAACACTACTAAAAAAATAGATATAATAGGCCATAACCCTTTTTGACTGCATTGGTTATGTACGACATCCCAGTCGACAGCCTATTTTGGCTGTATTAAGTCGAACGTATGTGAGTGAGTCGCACCAAGTCATGGACGTGCCATCAATCCGTACTCTTGGAACAGCATGCTAATATGTTCCAATACGTCGCGCACAAAAACGAAAGTTTTCCAGGGCTCATACCTGGAGTTCAGTCAGTAGAAAGATACAGTCATGTGTTTTGGGTAGCCCTTGGGCTGCGGAATATGTGTATACTCAACAGAAGGATCGTCTTAGTGTCACTGTCTTACAGTACAGGGTCATAGTATGATGATTATACACTTCCTCCAGCTTAGGCATACGAAACAATTCGGTTGATTGCCTTTATGTATGATGTGGTCTACGGTGGTCCTTATAGGGTTTGTGGAGGCACCGTAACTTCATGGACGGTTCCTCAGGAAACATGGAAAGAAGTTTTCTACCGTTCTTCATATCAAAATCGACTCGCAGATTACAAAAAGGCTGTGCACAGTAAATGGATGAAATTTTTACGATGCATTCCTAAGATCCAGATCTTAAAGAAACTTTAAAATTTTCTTGATATTTTTATCCGCTGCCGAAACACAGAGGTTCAAATTTGCCTTACTTATGCACGTAAAATATGCACTTATATTCCTGTGTGAAGCGAAAACGTAGTTTATAAAGTGACGTAGCACGGAGAAATATGCTGTAAAGTTTCTCCGTTACTATCATACGGTTTCTGGGAAGCCCATATTGTAGTAGTGAACCACATGCGAGACATTTTGCACTTAACATCCTGTCTGAGGTGTAGAATGAGTTTTGCGTTATTTCCTTTTCATGTACGTAAATTATCAAATTTTACTAACCAATAAATTTCTTCTCATATGAGTGACATGACCTTTTGCAGCAGGGAGAAGTAGGGAACCACCGGAAAAATACTCCTATCGAAGAAAGAAAAATGCGAATAGGCTCCAGTTTCACTCTGACTGAAAAGTGGGGAATCAGTTACTTGAATCTACCATAGTCAGCACCTTTAAAAATTTCCCCAAAACATATTGGTGCTTCTCTACGCTGAGAGAGAAAGAGACAGTGGCAACGGGAAAGAGAAGGAGAAGTAATAAATATTGGAAGATAGTAGACAGTCGTTGTGCTGCAGAAAGAGCGAAGGAGATAACGGCAGTGTCAGAGACAGAGAGCGACACCTGGTAGTGGAACATATTCGTAGCTGACAGTGACGTAACAGGTCTAGGGAAAGAGTGAAGGTGACAGTGCCAATGGGACATGAATAAAAATAAGGAGAGAGTGGATCTGATTGAGAGCCAGTGATAACGAGAGACAGAGTCTATGACAATGAAAAACAGGAAGAGAGAGATAGTGAGAGCGAGAAGAAACAGTGGCAGTGGGAATGAATGAATGAACGAAATAGTAGCAGCAATAGAGAGACAGTGATAGAGAGGGGAAACAGTAAAAGTGGGACAGAACGAAAGAGATTGTGGCTGTGAGACAGGAGAAAGTACTGCAACTTACAGCGATGAAGTAGTGGGTGTGAAAGAGGTGCAGTTAGGGGAGCTTGTGGGAGAGGGAAATGAGCTGCATGGTACAAAGAGTGCGAGTATGTTTACATGTCAACATTTTTGGGAACATTTTTAATGGTGCTGAGAAAGACAGAATGAGGCAGCTAGTACCCCAGTTTTCAGTCCGAATCTCTTAAATAAACAGGAACATATTCGCATTGTTTGTTCCCCAATAGGAGTATTTTCGGCTGGTTGTTTACATGACTGAAGTTCGTAATAAACAGAATTGTTTTACATTTGTTAGAATTTATTTTCACCTTCCAGACCGTGATGTTTGGTTTGTGGGGCGCTCAACTGCGCGGTCATCAGCACCCGCCCCAGTTTTTACACAGTCCAATCTAGCCACTGTCACGAATGAGGATGATGAAGATGAAATGATGAGAACAATACAAACACCCAGTCCAGAGCAGAGAAAATCCCCAGCCCGGTCGGGAATCGAAGCGGGGACCCCTTCCAGACAGTGCATATAAGAGCAATTTTATGTCTCTGGAGATACCTAACAATATACAATGACGTGACAAAAGTCATAGGCTACTTCCTTGTATCGTTTCGGACCTCCTTTTGCCCGATGATGTGCAGTAACGCAACATGGCGTGGGCTCGATAAATCGATAAATAGTGAGCCATGCTGTCTCTACAGCCGTACATAACTGCGAAAATATTGCCGGTGCAGGATTTTGTGCACGACTGACCTCTCGATTATGTCCCGTAAATGTTGAGTGTGACTACTATCGGGCGATCTGGATAGCCAAATCATTCGCGCGAAATGTCCAGAATGTTCTTCAAATGAATCGCCAACAATTGTGGCCCGGTGACATGACGTATTGCCATCCATAGACATTCCATCGCTGTTTGAGAAAATGGAGTTCATGAATGATTGTAAATGCTCTACAAGTATCCGAACATAACCATTTCCTGACAATGAACGGTATGATCGATTCATTTGGACCGGAGGACCTGGAGGCCCTAGTCTATTCCATGTAAATGCAGCCCACACCATTGTGGAGCAACCACCAGTTTGTACAGTACGTCGTTCACAACTGAAGTCTCTACCGAAACTGCCTGACAGATTAAAACTGTATGCCGGACCGAGACTCGAACTCGGGACCTTTGCGGGCAAATGCTCTACCAACTGAGCTACCCAAGCACGACCCGTCCTGAGAGCTTCAATTCTGCCAGTACCTCGTCTCCTACCTTCCAAACTTCACAGAAGCTGTTCTGTGGCTAAGCCATGTCTCCGCAATATCCTTTCTCCCAGGAGTGCTAGTTCTGCAAGGTTCGCAGAAGAGCTTCTGTGAAGTTGGAAGGTAGGAGACGAGGTACTGGCTGAATTGAAGCTTTGAGGACGGGTCGTGAGTCGTGCTTGGGTAGCTCAGTTGGTAAAGCGCGTGCCCGCGAAAGGCAAAGGTCCGGAGTTTGAGTCTCCGTCCGGCACACAGTTTTAAACTGTCAGGATGTTTCATATCAGCGCACACTCCACTGTAGTGTGAAAATCTCATTCTGTAAAGTCTCTACCATTAGCTCTCATCAATTGAAATCGGGACTCTTCCGATCAGGCCAAGGTTTCCGACTCGTCTATGGTCCAACCGATATGGTCACGAACCCTGGAGAGGCGCTGCAGGGGGTGTCATTCTGTTACCAAGGACTCTCGCGTCGGTCGTCCGCTGCCATAGCCCACTAACACCAAATTTCGTAGGAATGTCCTAAAGGATGCGTTCATCGTACGTCCGACATTGATATCTGCGGTTATTTTTCGTGCATTGTTGCTTGTGTGTTAGCACCGACAGCTCTAAGCAAACTGCGCTGGCCGGCCGCGGTGGTCTCGCGGTTCTAGGCGCTCAGTCCGGAATCGCGCGACTGCTACGGTCGCAGGTTCGAATCCTGCCTCGGGCATGGATGTGTGTGATGTCCTTAGGTTAGTTAGGTCTAAGTAGTTATAAGTTCTAGGGGACTGATGACCACAGATGTTAAGTCCCATAATGCTCAGAGCCATTTATGAACCAAACTGCGCTGCTTTCGGTCCTGAAGTGAAGGCTGTTGGCCACTGTGTTGTCTGTGGTGAGAGATAGTGCCTTAAATTTGCTATTCTCGACACACTCTTGACAGTATGGATCTCGGAATATTGAATTCCCTAACGATTTCCGAAATGGAATGTTCAGTGTGTCTATCTCCAGCTACCATACCGTGCTCAGATCTGTTAATTGCCGTCGTACGGCCATAATCACGTCGAAAACCTTTTCACATGAATCACCTGAGTACAAGTGATTGCTCCGTCAATGCACTGACCTTTTATACCACGTACACGTGATACTACCGCCATCTGTATACTTCCATATTGCTATTCCATGAATTGTGTCACCTCAGTGTAGTTTTGGTTGCGGCAGTTGTCGAACAGCAAAACACCGTCGGCGCACGGCATGCTTTGCCGTTGTGGTCGCTCTAGGCACAGCCACAGTCAAGGGAGACGCCCACCACACCCAAACAGGTGCGGCACTTGAAGCCCTGGCCATACAGAACGCGGTCTGCGACCTCGAGTCGCGGCGGGCTGCCCGCCTCGTTGAAATCGTGTAGGTCACACAAAGGCGGTCTTCCCGCCCCGGCGACATGCTAGCCGCCGCAGCGAGCGCCAGTCTGTCCCAAAAAGAATATTTTGGAGAAGGCCGCTGCATAGAGGGATATAGCTACTAAACTGGTTTGAAATGGTAAATGTTTCCGCAAAAAATTTATTTTATTTTATTTATTTATCGTATGATGATACAGAGCTTGGATAAAATACATAATTTTAAGAGTATACAGTGTAAGAAATGACAAGCAAAATACAGGTACAGAATCAAATGTCCAAATCATTATGTATGCTAAATTATGTTGAGCTGTGGTAAAAGTTGCTGTTTTGAAGAGCGCGCCGTAGCGCGTAGTGTGAGGTAGTCACCCTCCATTTATGGTGGTGGCGCCGCTGTGACAATCGCAGCTTCGGTGTCTTCCTCTGGTGGGAAAGGGGAAAGGTAGCCTGTTCATGTGCATTTAAGGGGTGCTATGAGCTCGACAGGGAGTCTGGGAGTTGGTGCAGTGAGTCGACAGAGACAGTCGGAAGGCAGACACTCGCATGTTAGACAATCGGCTCTAAGTCTCAGTCGCTGTTGGGTTGTGGAGTAAGACGGATTCGTTGTTATTCCACTGTTGGACGAGTTGGCAGTCAGCAGCAGGCAAGTCCGCACGGTGCAAGTACGCGCCGGGACCGTGGTCGACGCAGACGGATGGCCGTTGGTGGATCGGTCGGCTGGCCGTCGGATGGCGACATGTGGTCTGCTGAGCACTGACACCAGCATCAGTCGGGAAGAGTTGGCAGCCAGCAACAGTCGGGTCCGTATGGTGTTAGTATTCACCGGAACCGCTGTCGGCGAAAGCGAGCTGCCGCTGGTCGTTTGCTCGGCCGGTCGTCTTAGTCGACGATGTCTTGGATCCTCAGGATGAACACCATTTTCCGAGTCGGGATGTGGTTGGACCTTGTTGGTTCGTTGGAACTCAAAAAAAAAAAAAAATGGTTCAAATGGCTCTGAGCACTATGGGACTCAACTGCTGTGGTCATAAGTCCCCTAGAACTTAGAACTACTTAAACCTGACTAACCTAAGGACATCACACACACCCATGCCCGAGGCAGGATTCGAACCTGCGACCGTAGCAGTCGCACGGTTCCGGACTGCGCGCCTAGAACCGCGAGACCACCGCGGCCGGCTCGTTGGAACTGAGCAGCGACGCAGTCCCCACAGCGCGAAGCCAGGCCGGGGCTTTTGGCGGCGGGCACGCGCTGTTGCATTTGTAGGCGCTAGCTGCGAGAGCGACTTTTCACTTTCCTCTGAAGCAGGATCCTCAAGTTGAGTAATTAGTTACTCTTTTTAAATCTCGACTGTTACGACTTGTTCGTTATTTGTGGATTGTTGTTTCCTCAGCCGTTCACGCGTGTGATAACAAATGGTGTGTGTTGTTTTCTAGAACCCGCAGCCTTCTTCCATAGTGATTTGACAGTTGTGACTTGTGTTTCCTGTATTCTTTTAACTTGTCCTGAGTAGTGTTTGATGCCTTGATCTTGGTGAGGCCGAGTTAGAAGATGTAGGTATCTTGGTTTACTCGACATCGGCCGATATTCTCAGTTGTTTGTGCAGTTGGATATGACGGTTGGAAATCGGTCAAATTGTCGGTCGGAGTGCTAGTATGTCTATCGTTCGGAGCTGCCTCTGTTATGTTTGTCGGATTCGGTGTGTTAACTGTAGTGGACTGACAAGGCAGCCAGTCCACAGTGACGGGTAGCCGAAAGGGCACACGTACACACACGCCGACTGGCGCGAAGTCTGGAACAGGATTCGTAATGAATGTGATAAAGAAAAGAACGTAGCTACTAGAACACTTAACTTTTATATCGTCCTTTGGTATACAGCATTCTTGATGATACAAGTGAGGCTATCTTGAGACACATGCAATGGTACAAATGGCGCCTTGCTAGGTCGTAGCCATTAACTTAGCTGAAGGCTATTCTAACTGTCTCTCGGCAAATGAGAGAAAGGCTTCGTCAGTGTAGTCGCTAGGAACGTCGTCGTACAACTGGGCGAGTGCTCGTACGTCTCTCTAGACCTGCCATGTGGTGGCGCTCGGTCTGCGATCACACAGTGGCGACACGCGGGTCCGACATGTACTAATGGACCGCGGCCGATTTAAAGCTACCACCTAGCAAGTGTGGTGTCTTGCAGTGACACCACATTAACGAATTTATTTCTTGGAGTGTAACGGCCTAGTTCCTGAAATATGTTTTTATCTTGCCTATCGTCTTGAGAGGCGGTATGTGTGTACTGTAGAGCATGTTAACTCGTTTGGCCAACCTTGTATAATTTTATATAACATTGCATTTCAAGGGCTTTTATTTAAATGGTCATTTTATTATATAAAGTTGTCACCCTGCCACCGTAAGACTTTTCTTAGAAGTTAAAATCAAGTTTGCACCTTCGGTGGCAAGTTAATCTTTTAATTTTAGTGTTTCGTACCATTTCCATCCCTACTATGGGGTGCATAGTTTGTGTGCTTGTGTGAATTGTTAAAGCTTTTAGTTTAAAGTGATCTGGTGTGTTGAAGATCTGCACCAGTGTAGTCTTTCAGAGGCTGATGTGAGCGGTCGTGACTACGGCCGTGTCAAAAGGGAGCGGCAAGGTTCTCAGCCCGAAAGCTCATACACTCAAAAATTTGTTTCTTTCTGCCTCTGAATAAATTGTAACTTGATATTTAGAGGGCGCTTTCTGCTTTAAATCTGTTTCTTAAAAAAAAAGTTTTAAGGAATAAAATTCCCATTTGTTAAAAGCAATTTGATTATGATTTCATCAGTTACTCCCTGGCAACTACTTCCACGCTCACATATCGTGATTAAATGTGTTAATGTTCTTGATGAATCGCTAGTAAATAAAATAAAATTTTAAGAATATTCTTTGAAGATTAAATCCACGGTTCAATGTACACATTACACAAGTTCTTATATTTCTAAGTCCAATCTGTTGATCCAGTTGAGTCCTTCAGGTGATGCATGGTGGATGTCATTTATTGATCCCCCGAAGGATCATTTCGGGCATTCAGCAACAATGTGATTTTTTGTTTGCAGGACAGCTCCACAGTCACAATCTGGAGATGTTTCCCAGCCCCATTTGTGCTTTATATATCTGCAGTTCCCTTGTCCTGTTCGGATGCGGTTGATGGTTCTCCACTGGCGTCTGGGGAGTGTAAAACCTGGAATTCGCATGGAAGGCTTCTCAACCAGATGACCGTTGAACACTGACGATTCTTCCCACTGACTTCTCCATACTTCGTTGATGTTAAAGTCGGAGGCTTCAAGATCTTGTGCAGTTCGCCAAGGTGGTTTTCTTGACCTCAGACGCTATGTTCTGCTATTAATATATTGCTGTGTACTAGTAGCTGGGGGTTCTTCTGAATGATCTTCAGGAGAGCATCTGATCTTCGTAGAGCTGGAGGTCGGATGTTACTTAAAACTGGTAGCCATGCAGTTTGAGCGCTACGTATGCAGCCTGTGATAAGTCGCATTGTCTAGTTGAGCTTCACACCTATCTTTCTACAGTGAGCGCTTTTCATCCAAGTTGGACAGCAGTATTCAGCGACAGAGTATGATAGCGCCAAAGCAGCTGATCCTAGCGTTTGACCGCTGTAACCGCAGGGGGAACCAGCAAGCTTCTGAATGATATTATTACGGGTCTTGACTTTGCGGCCACGTTGGAGAGATGTTGTCGGAAAGTTAGGGACCTATCGAGTGTTATTCCGAGGTACTTTGGTGTGCTGCAGTAATTCAATATTTGCCCTCGGAGTTTAACTTCTGGTTTATAGTCGGAGTGTCTGTTCCGTAGGTGGAATACTGAAGTAAAAGTTTTCTGAGGGTTTAGGCGGAGGCACCATCTCCTGAAGTATGTGTCCAGGATTTCCATGTCGGCAGTTAATGTGCTTTCAGCAGTGGTGAAACTGGAGCTCTAGGTTAAAAGATGTCATAGCATATATGAATTTCCTTGAGGTTGTGGCTGGTAGGTCATAAATATATAAGTTGAAAAGGGGGGGGGGGGTAAGGTTACTCGCGTCCGTGAAAGACACCAAGTCACACGTGCCTCCTGGGTGGTGCTAAATGAATAACAACAACAGGATGAGACCGAACTGCCAGAAAAGGCCTCCCGGTCATAGAATGCAGAGCAAAAATTTATTTTCACACATGCAATAGGTTGCATAAAATGAAGTACAGTACAATGTTGAGTCCTGGAAATCAGTGTATATTGCATCTCAAAACATCTGAACCATTTTACAACAAGTGTGTAAGCAACCTTGTGTTCAAAACGGAAAGCAAAACGTAGAAAATCGATCTTCATATGAGCCAATTACGTGTCTCATTCAAATGAAAATTGTCGAGCCGTACATAGCACTTCCGATGTCAAAACAAATTATTTCCATGCTTGTTTCTCGCACAATCAACCGAAGATGTTATTCCACTCACTTTTTTTAAAGTATAATTTAAAGCAATACCTCCTGTCTTACGAGAAATTGTATGTTTAACATTTGCAGTCAGTAACGAGTTTACCCACTCGTTAAAACTGAGAAAAGCCTCAGGGCCCGATGGAATCCAAATTAAATTTTATACTGTAGCTGAGTTAGCTCCTCTGTTAACTACAATCAATCATAGATACCTCGAACAAAAGTCTGTGCCCAATAACTTGAAGAAAGCATGGGTCACATCCGTCTACAAGAAGGATAGCAGAACTGATCCACAAAACTACCGTCTAATAACCTTCCCGCAAATTTGTTGTATCTTAGAACACTTTTTGAGCTCAAACATGATGAGGTATCTCGAAGAGAATGGCCTACTCCATACCAACCAGCAAAGATTTCGAAAACATCGATCGTGTGAAAACTGATTCGCCCTTTCATCATATTGTGACGCTACAACGCAGTCCTTCCTATGAATTTTTTCGCTTACTTAACACATGAAACTGTTTGTATACGATGTATTGTCTAGTGTAAATATGTACTGTAAATACCATGTTTAAATTATGTAATAACACTGGCAAGTCAGGGCATATTTAGTTAACGTTGAAGTCAGAGAGATTGTTTTGTCGTGCCGCTGGGCGCGGGAGCGCGCCAGCGGGCAGTAGTAGCAGTGACGCCGTGCTAGGAGTAAGACGTACGAGTGCTGCTATTCCTAGCTGTGTTACATCCAACGGCTATTGTGTGGATCTAATTACGACGGGAAAGTAATGGTTGGCATATCTGGAAGCATGGCCGGGCAAGTTATTATGGATGGCATAATGCTGAAGAAACGAGGGCTTATATGTGAAGCGCATTGTGGGCCCAAGTCGCAACAGTAAAAGCCCGCTGCCACATTGTGTCGCCGCCGTGGACCTCCGTCGATCCACCGACAACGAAGGAAGTAAGATCTACGTAATTTTCGTAGGATAAAATTGTAGAAGGCTTGCCAGTGACTGTGCTTTTCTCTGAAGTTGAACAGTTCGTAACAAGCACTTTATAATCGAAGTGTTGCAGTTACATTCCACCCGACAGTAATACCAAGTAGGTTCCTTCCGATCTTTACCTTATTGAACCGAGTGTGTCACGCCATTATCAAGAGAAAATAAGTTAATTATCAAATCATTTGCATAGACGGTGAAGAGTAAATTTCAGACTGTTTTGAACGATTGGTTATCGTAGTTAACTTTTGCACTTAATAAGCTTACGCCAACCGTAGTAACTTAGTAATAGACTGAAGGAGTAAATTTGATTATTAAGATTTATTTCAATGCATATTCAGCTGAAGTTAGTTCAAGGATATTTCATGAAACTAGAAAGCTTATTCCACCTGACAATCGCCCAGTTAATGAATTATTATCATTCAAAACATAGTTAATCAATTATTGGCAACATATTTCATCATCAGTAGATTAAACTGGGCAAAGTACGTAATTTTAAAGGCAGAATGGCAGTCCATTATTCAAAATCTCGATAGATAATTATCTGTGTTGTCAGCATTGCACTTAGCTGACAAATTATGAACAAAATAATTATCAAAATTGTTATTGAAAGTTAACCATTAATGTTTAAGTGTAGTTAGATTGTTATGACATTATTTTATATGACTACTGAGCCTGACACAGCACTTACGTAAAAGTTCCCGTTCCACGTGCTGCGCTACAAACAGGTAAACTTTATTTTTGACACAATTATTCACGTACTTAACAGTACTGTCGCTCATCAGTTGAGCTGGCGACCGATTTTTTATAATTGCTTTTACAACTTAATTATTTCTTTCGGCAAAATTTCCACTGGCAAAATTTATTTCCAAATTATTTCCATTATTTCATTTACCGATCGTTATTGAATGAAATTAGTCATTCAATAACGATCAAGTTATAACGTCTCCTGTTTCCCGCGGAATGATCATTGCCGGCCGGAGTGGCCGTGCGGTTCTAGGCGCTACAATCTGAAGCCGAGCGACTGCTACGGTCGCAGGTTCGAATCCTGCCTCGGTCATGGATGTGTGTGATGTCCTTAGGTTAGTTAGGTTTAATTAGTTCTAAGTTCTAGGCGACTGATGACCTCAGAAGTTAAGTCGCATAGTGCTCAGAGCCATTTGAACCATTTGAATAATCATGACACGGGTCAAAATTCATAATTCACGGTCATTGTTAACTTGTAATTTCGCCAATCCCGGGAAGGAGGGGGCTGTTAGAATATGACATACTGAAAGCCATAAATGAAGGCAATGAGGTAGATGCAGTATTTCTCGATTTCCGAAAAGTATTTACAAAAATAGATATGTTTTCCACAGTTGTACGAGAAATTTGCATTGTCAAAAAGGATCTGACGAACGCTCAGAGACCAACTGAAGCATACACTGAGGTTCCTTTCTGGATTTGCTCTTTAATTAAACAGACAAAATGTTCAATAATAGTTAATCTGATCTGAAACGTACATACATATAAGCAGAATTAAACACTATTCTAATAAAATACAAAGAATCAATAAATAAAATTAGACTGACAAACACTGATTACGTAATACACCAGACAAGTAGGTTACAGAAAAATTTTAACACTCAGCGCTGACTTGCATACACGATCAACCAAGTCACACTAGACAATAACGTGACAAGTAGGAATGGAATCAAAATTCAAATTACAATCTACAGTTACCGCAAAGCGTGACTGTGTGTCCACGAAATCAGCTAAACACAGCCTGGTACAAAAATACAAATGAGCGTCTTTGCACACAACACAATATCGTAGGAATAACCACAAATACTAGCTTCTTCCTAAAGGAACCAGGATGTGGTGGACCACACGTCAAAGTTATTATCCATTACAGGAAATGGCTCACCATGAAGTCTACGATACAGGCACATAATAGTTCTCCGAGAAGGCTTGCATCCTCTAACGATTGTGCCGCTCGCAGTTAAACTCAAATCAGCGTGATGGCGCCAGCAACATTCCAAAGGCTAGGCCTCTACCTTCCAGCTATCTGCGGCCCAATAGAGCGTTCACACATCCTGGGTAGAACTGGACCTCTCCACACTTCTCCCAGCAAGTCCCTTCCCTTCTGCTTGACACATATGGCTCTATATCCCCACCCGCCATTGCTCATGTGCACTCATGCGGGCTGCCATCGTCCAGTGCCCAGCAACGGAGCAGAGACATAGACAAAGGCATCGATAACTAAACGCCAAGGTTATCTCGCACGTACAGTACGTATTTATTAGTCATACTTGAAGTCTATGCAAAATGCGAGGTGCCATTCTCAAGCTAACAGCAGAGTTCAACCCCGAAAATCGCATGGAAAGACGTGAAGTTACCCTAGCATGGATGGCTTTGACGCGTTTTAAGTAGAACTAAGACCCATATTTTCATAAAAAAAAATACACGCAATTATACTTAGGCCCACAGTCCTGCACTTATGCATCTTCTGAAGTAGTAAAAGTCTCAGAATATACACTATGTGATCAAAAGTATCCGGATACCTGGCTGAAAATGACTTACAAGTTGGTGGCGCCTTCCATCGGTAATGCTGGAATTCAGTTTGGTGCTCACCCACCCTTAGCCTTGATGACAACTTCCACTCTCGCAGGGATACCTGGAAAGTTTCTTGGGGAATGGCAGCTCGTTCTTGACGGAGTGCTGCACTGAGGAGAGGTATCGATGTCGGTCGGCGAAGCCTGGCACGAAGTCGGCGTTCCAAAACATCCCAAAAGTGTTCTATAGGATTCAGGTTAGGACTCCGTGCAGGCCAGTCCATTGCAGGAATGTTATTGTTGTGTAACCATTCCGCCACAGGCCGTGCATTGTGAACAGGTGCTCGATCGTGTTGAAAGGTGTAATCGCCTTCCCCGAATTGCTCGTCAACAGTGAGAAGCAAGAAGGTGCTTAAAACATCAATGTAGGCCTGTGCTGCTGTTATAGTGCCACGTAAAACAACAAGGTGTGCAAGCCCCCACCATGAAAAACACGACCGCAGCATAACACCACCGCCTTCGAATTTTACTGTTGGCATTACACACGCTGGCAGATTTTCACCGGACGTTTGCCATACCCACACCCTGCCATCGGATCGCCACATTGTGTACCATGATTCGTCACTCTACACAACGTTTTTCCACTGTTTAATCTTCCAGTGTTTACGCTCCTTGCACCAAGCGAGCCGTCGTTTCGCATTTACTAGCGTTATGTGTGGCTTATGAACAGCCGCTCGACCATGAAATCCAAGTTTTCTCACCTCCCGCCTAACTATGCTTTTGTGTTGTACGTGTTCCTTCACCTTTACGTTTCTCTATCACATGGGAAACAGTGGACTTACGGATGTTTAGGAGTGTGGAAATCTCGCGTACAGGCGTATGACACAAGTGACACCCAATCACCTGACCACGTTCGAATTCTGTGAGTTCCGCGGAGCGCCCCATTCTGCTCTCTCACGATGTCTGACTACTGAGGGCGTTGATAAGCAGTACCTGGCAGTAGGTAGCAGCACAATGCACCTAATATGAAAAATATATGTTTTTTGTGTGTCCCGATACTTTTGACCACATAGTGTATTATTTTGCTCGAGCACGCCAGCAGCAGGAGTTTATGTAACCGATTTCCACGTTAAATAATTTGAAGTATAGAATGAAATTTTCACTCTGCGGCGGAGTGCTCATATGAAACTTCCTGGCATGTGAAATGAAATGAAATAATCGTATGGCATTGCCGGCCCGGAGGAAGTTCGGCCGCCGAGTACGAGTCTTATCACAGTCGACGCCACACTGGGCGACTCGCGTGCCAGTGATGACGATGAAATGATGATGAGGACAATACAACAACCAGTCCACGAGATTAAAACTGTGTACTGGACCGAGACTGGAAGTCGGGACATTTGCCTTTTGCGGCCGAAGCCAAAACTATCTTAAGGAAATATCCCACAGGCTGTGGCTAAGCCATGTCTCTCCTTTCTTTCAGAAGTGCTAGTCCCGCAAGTTTCACAGGAAAAATCGTATGGAATTTGAAAGATAGGAGAAGAGGTACTGGCGGAAGTACATCCTGAGGATGGTTTGTGGGTCATGCTTGACTAGCTCAGTTGGTAGAGCTATTGCCCCTCGAAGCTACAGTCTTGACCTGGCACAGTGTTTTAATCTCCCAGGAAGATTCAGTTTAAATTACAAACAGAGGGATTTTGCATTAGATTAGCACATTTCAAACACAGTTTACTTAATTATTTGTGTCGATAGCAAAAACCTCTGAGCAAATACCCAGAACAGCAGAACTTTGGGTCATATAACACAAGTGTGAATGTAGTTACACTATTCTGTGTGTGTAGTGCGTCGTGGATTCCCCAGGGCTAGGGGTAGGGCAGATGTGAATTGCTTGTATGCTTAGTGTTACTCAACACATCAGAACGCATACTAATGGCTGAAGATCGTTTCTTAACTGTCCTCCAGAGCCGCTTTATAACAAGAGCGTAACTGCTTATTTTTTTAAAAAATTAATAAAGTATGATATTAAAATGTTAAACATTGAAAAACTGTAGGACCAGGACAGGAGCTTGCAGGCGGGCAGATAGAGCTATCGAGAGACCTTGTAAATTGAACAATTGTGGACATAACCTTCCTCACCGTGCCGGACGGAGTGGCCGAGCGGTTCTAGTCGCTACAGTCTGGAACCGCGCGACCGCTACGGTCACAAGTTCGAATCCTGCCTCGGGCATGGATATGATGTCCTTAGGTTAGTTAGGTTTAAGTAGTTCTAAGTTCTAGGGGACTGATGACCTCAAAAGTTAAGTCCCATAGTGCTCAGAGCCATTTCAACCATTTCCTCACCGTAGCGATTAGAGATATGAACATCATCGCGCTGACAGCATCCCCAGACTCCTCTCTTTCCAGTGTGTGATAACTTTCCTCTAAAACAGCCATATGTACATGTGTCTATACATCATAACTGATACAGCCTAAGAGAACAATAAAAAAATGGTTAAAAGTAAATTAAGTTGTCAAAAAAAATCACACAAATGCCAAGCAATAGTACACACATCAAAAAAATTTTTGCATCACCTCGGTTCCGAGAGTTCCCTAATCTGTGCAGAAAATTGGAATAGAGCTCAACGTAAACGTAATTTCCGCCCTTTTTATTGCTCATGAAATCCACACATTACATGTTGTACCACCACACAGCGAGACCTTCAGAGGTGGTGGTCCAGATTTTTGTACACACCGGTACCTCTAATACCCAGTAGCACGTCCTTTTGCATTGATGCATGCCTGTATCCGTCATGGCATGCTACCCACAAGTTCATCAAGGCACTATTGGTCCAGATTGTCCCACTCCGCAACGGCGATTCGGCGTTGATCCCTCAGAGTGGTTGGTGGGCACGTCGGCCATAAATAGCCCTTTTCAATCTATCCCAGGCATGTTCGATAGGATTCATGTCTGGCGAACATGCTGGCCACTCTAGTCGAGCGATGTCGTTGTCCTGAAGGAAGTCATTCACAAGATGTGCACGATGGGGCTGCTAATTGTCGTCCATGAAGACGAATGCCTCGTCAGTATGCTCCCGATATGGTTACACTATTGGTCGGAGGATGGTATTCACGTATCGTACAGCCGTTACGGCGCCTTCCATGACCACTAGCGGCCTACGTCGGTCCCACATAGTGCCACCCCAAAACAGCACGGAACCTCCACTTTGCTGCACTCGCTGGACAGTGTGTCTAAGGCGTTCAGCCTGAACGGGCTGCCTCCAAACACGTCTACCACGATTGTCTGGTTGAAGGCATATGCGACACACATCGGTGAAGAGAACGTGATGCCAATCCTGAGCGGTCCATTCGTCGGGAGTGATGTTGCACATCATGCAGCCTATTGCGCACAGTTTGAGACATGACAAGAAGTCCTGTGGCTGCACGAAAAGCATTATTCAACATGATGGCGTTGCTACCATTCTTCCTCCGAGCCATAATCCGTAAGTAGGTGTCATCCACTGCAGTAGTAGCCCTTGGGCGGCCTGAGCGAGGCATGTCATCGACAGTTGCTGTCTCTCTGTATCTCCTCAATGTCCGAAAAATATCGATTTGATCACTCTGACACGCCTGGACACTTCCCTTGTTGAGAGCCCTTTTTGGCACAAAGTAACAATGCGGATGTGATCGAACCGCGGTATTGACCGTCTAGGAAGGACTGAACCACAGACAACACGAGCCGTGTACCTCCTTCCTGGTGGAATGACTGGAACTGAACGGCTGTCGGACCCCCTCCGTCTAATAGGCGATGCTCATACATGGTTGTTTACATGTTTGGGCGGGTTTTTTCAAATGTGTGTGAAATCTTATGGGACTTAACTGCTTGGGTCATCAGTCCCTAAGCTTACACATTACTTAACCCAAATTATCCTAAGGACAAACACACACACCCATTCCAGAGGGAGGACTCGACCCTCCGCCGGGACCAGCCGCACAGTCCATGACTGCAGCGCCCGAGACCGCTCGGCTAATCCTTGGGCAGGTTTAGTGACATCTCTGAACATTCAAAGTGTCTGTGATACAATATCCACAGTCAACGTCTATCTTCAGGAGTTCTGGGAAACGGCGTGATGCAAAACTGTTTTTGATGCGTGTATTACTAACTAATCTAAGACATGTAAATAAAATGTATGATGTGCACAGAGGCCTTTTATCCTCTATAAACAAACTTCTCGTAATTTCATCTACTGTAGTGTCAATACGTGATCCATGTACGTCGCTTTTCGTTTATGCACTTTACACTTTATCCCAATATTTTAAGATTCAAAATATATATGACCTGCAACTCGCATGTATTGGGAGAGAATACCAAAGGATTCAGAATCCAAATATGAAAACGTTACCGGTTTCTCATGCACACAGCACCAGTAGGAGCATGACAGTTTCGTCTTGTCACCATGGTTCTGCATTAGCAGTTCGTCACTTATATCTAGTCGTTACATTAAGAAACTACAACCTCTGCCCATGTGTACAATGTTCTATTGTTTCTAAGCATATGCGTGTGACGTCACGTCTCTCTGTTCCTCTGTATAGACGAACTCCACATATCTTTTTCAATGGAGGTCTGTGACCTCTCAACCTTTATTACCGATCTCGGACATTATGGGAGCAGGTTGTATTCTGATTCTAATAGTTCTGTTCCTTCGTGCAAAGTTGCAGCTTTCTAGGAAAGTATCCGAGAGATCTACAGACACTTTGGTCTAGTGCTTATGCCACAAATTTCTACTACTTCCTAAGGATAACTAAAGATACCCTCTACGACCATGTCATATCTGGGTTCTACGGTATTTTTTCCCTTTTTTTATAGTCTTTCCATATTTGTCCCCTTTTTGTTCCATTTTTTTCGTTTTTCCCCATATTTTTTCCACTTTTCCGTTTTTTACATACACTCCTGGAAATGGAAAAAAGAACACATTGACACCGGTGTGTCAGACCCACCATACTTGCTCCGGACACTGCGAGAGGGCTGTACAAGCAATGATCACACGCACGGCACAGCGGACACACCAGGAACCGCGGTGTTGGCCGTCGAATGGCGCTAGCTGCGCAGCATTTGTGCATCGCCGCCGTCAGTGTCAGCCAGTTTGCCGTGGCATACGGAGCTCCATCGCAGTCTTTAACACTGGTAGCATGCCGCGACAGCGTGGACGTGAACCGTATGTGCAGTTGACGGACTTTGAGCGAGGGCGTATAGTGGGCATGCGGGAGGCCGGGTGGACGTACCGCCGAATTGCTCAACACGTGGGGCGTGAGGTCTCCACAGTACATCGATGTTGTCGCCAGTGGTCGGCGGAAGGTGCACGTGCCCGTCAATCTGGGACCGGACCGCAGCGACGCACGGATGCACGCCAAGACCGTAGGATCCTACGCAGTGCCGTAGGGGACCGCACCGCCACTTCCCAGCAAATTAGGGACACTGTTGCTCCTGGGGTATCGGCGAGGACCATTCGCAACCGTCTCCATGAAGCTGGGCTACGGTCCCGCACACCGTTAGGCCGTCTTCCGCTCACGCCCCAACATCGTGCAGCCCGCCTCCAGTGGTGTCGCGACAGGCGTGAATGGAGGGACGAATGGAGACGTGTCGTCTTCAGCGATGAGAGTCGCTTCTGCCTTGGTGCCAATGATGGTCGTATGCGTGTTTGGCGCCGTGCAGGTGAGCGCCACAATCAGGACTGCATACGACCGAGGCACACAGGGCCAACACCCGGCATCATGGTGTGGGGAGCGATCTCCTACACTGGCCGTACACCACTGGTGATCGTCGAGGGGACACTGAATAGTGCACGGTACATCCAAACCGTCATCGAACCCATCGTTCTACCATTCCTAGACCGGCAAGGGAACTTGCTGTTCCAACAGGACAATGCACGTCCGCATGTATCCCGTGCCACCCAACGTCCTCTAGAAGGTGTAAGTCAACTACCCTGGCCAGCAAGATCTCCGGATCTGTCCCCCATTGAGCATGTTTGGGACTGGATGAAGCGTCGTCTCACGCGGTCTGCACGTCCAGCACGAACGCTGGTCCAACTGAGGCGCCAGGTGGAAATGGCATGGCAAGCCGTTCCACAGGACTACATCCAGCATCTCTACGATCGTCTCCATGGGAGAATAGCAGCCTGCATTGCTGCGAAAGGTGGATATACACTGTACTAGTGCCGACATTGTGCATGCTCTGTTGCCTGTGTCTATGTGCCTGTGGTTCTGTCAGTGTGATCATGTGATGTAAATGACCCCAGGAATGTGTCAATAAAGTTTCCCCTTCCTGGGACAATGAATTCACGGTGTTCTTATTTCAATTTCCAGGAGTGTATTTTTCCATACTCTATACGCATAGTGTATATACGCTCGTATTGCTTACATTATCAGGCATGGGTTGCTATATTTTTACCGTCCAACTGTGATACATAGTGCCATCCCAACCAGTGTGATTACAAATTGTACTCCATCCAAATGTTAGCCCACATAACACTAAGTGCCAAAGCCAACACTAAAACGCACATACTGTCAAAATATTCAAATTCCTTGTAAATTGGTGTGATTCCGTAAATATAAAGCGATACACATGGATCACATATTTAACATCGAAATTATTTATACACACTCATTCTTTTGGCGTGCTCGTATGAAATAATGTATTCTGAGACGTTTGCTACTAAAGAAAGTGCAAAAGTGCAGGACTGTGCTCCTAAGTCTAGATTAAACGTATTATCTCACCAAAGTATGCGTCTTAATTCTATTTGAAACGCTGTCAAAGTCATTCATACATTATAGCAACCCTCCATGCTAAGGTAACATTATCACGTTCTTTCATACAGTTATCAGTGTTGGATTCTGCTGTTCGGTTGGGATTTGTACCACGCATTCCTTATAGACATCAGGTCTGGCATTTTAATAAAGACATGCCGTTAAATAAGCGTTTTTGGTGTGCAGAGTAACACCATGCATACAAACAAAACACAAGATTGTTGTTTGCAGTTGCTGGACCTACACCATACCCCATGGCCCTGTGGTATCCACGTTGCAGCACGCTCAAAATAGAGTAATTGGGTAGCACGTCAAATCAGATTTAGAAGGTATGACCAGGAGATAACGTGAATGGATGTATTATCATCGTGTCCTTTACCCGAAGATTTTTGTTACTGGTATGAATAGTCATCATCAGTAAAAAGCATTTGCTGTTGGTCGGCATTGTTATAATATTGCTATGCCAAATCACATTCCAGTGTTTGTCAATTGGTAAGAAGCTCAGATCTGGTAGTAGTAGGGTGCGGAGCGTAAATAAAATTATTGAAAAAATAATTATTTATTTATCATAAAGACATATCTTGCAAGTATCAAAATAAGTAAAACTGATTCGACACAACGGGCGAACTTTTGAGTGCAAGGATCAGCCAGCTGAAAACAAATCTTCAAATTCTGATAAATTTAAAAGAATTTAACAAAGATCTTAGCAACAGTTCCCGTAATAAACAATAACAGACAGCTGACACTTAAGGTCCTATGTGTGTCTGCGAAGCAGTCAGAGAAGCCATAAACGCAAAATAATTTTTAAACGCGAAAAATTGCGCCTGTTGTGAAGCAGACACAACAGTGTGTTCGTAACTTACCGAAGCACATGACTGAAACCGTTAATGCGCAAAATTTAAAATGAACAACAAATTATACACATCTGTGAAGCAGAGAGTGAAACCATTAACCCAAAGGTTTTAAAAGAGAAACTTTTATACGCGTCTGTGAAGCAGCCAATGTAGAACGCTCTTTGATCAGTACTAAAACAAACAGGTAAAACAATCAAACGCTTAAGAAAGAAACAAACCGTACACGTCTGTGAAGTAGACAACCAGGATGCTAATGAAAACATTTTATAGAAAAACAAACTACGCCTGTTCATGAAGCGGACGGAGCAGAATGTTGCAATAGACCTGAAACCTATCAGTTAGTAACAAGAGCTTTACTTTTAGTAGTCCAGGTGATTGCTTGACTCAGAAGAGCTTCTGAAACGTAGATTTACATAGCAAGTGAATAGTAATAAAAAGGTACATAATATTTTATTAAATATTTAATAAAATATTTAATAAAAACGAATTTCAATGAGGATCTGCAGCGAATGGAAAACAAGACCAAGACTTGAAATTATCTATGTTTCATGGTAATGTTGATCAGAAGGAATCAGTCAAGGTAGCCGAAAAACTGGAAGCCACTTGCCTATCAGGAACTGTTGGAACGTCATGAAGCATTTTGCACCTATCTCTTCAAAATGTAACTGAGCATTTCACTAATCTATGTGACTGGTCACTAAAATGAGGCATCTTTCCGGAAGTGTAAAAAAAAATAATAATAATAAAAAAAGAAAAAGAAAGATCGTAAGGAGATTGTGCAACCTATGATACGGTTACAGATACAATATCGTCTGTTGTAGCATTAGATAAATGCCGAAACACACACACACACACACACACACACACACACACACACACATAAAAGACTTTATGACCCAAACAAACATGTTACACAATTTTTATCCGTAGTGTCAAAAAGCATTCAATTTTCTTTTTTTTTTCTAATTTTTGTGGAGCCATGGCTAGAAGTTACGTCATGAATGTTTCGCAGTCCTGGTTCTACAGGAGGTATCTGATGCCAGTAACATGGCTGATGATTTGATTACACGAACTGTCAGGCGCCCAGAGGAGTAGCACAGAATCCCACCAGTAGATAGTCTACAAAACAACTGTCAGTATCAGTGTTTGTGCAATCAATTTTTACTTCAAGTAATTACAACTATGCAAATGCATTGCATAATTTCATAACCCATTATCGCTCCTGATTGTCTTTTTTTTAATTAGACTATCGATGTGTGGTACTGCGTACTACTGTTAACGAATATTCCACAGCATGTACACACCTAACTAAGATATAACACTCTTGTATTCTGATTTTAGGACTCACAACACAAAAAATGTCATGTACAAGTAATCAACATATAGAGTCTTATTGTTTCCCAGTAGAAAAATTTCAGAACGACATTGGGACAAGTTAAACGAAAATTTAATAGATAATGCTCTATGTCTGCTCGACACATTGCCTGCTTTACGTACCAGGGAGACGTGGTTTGTTCTACATCTTGGTCAGGAAGATGGTAGGCAGGTGTTATCTGCATTGTCAGAATTACTGTCTCTAGAATTTTCCGTATTATTAAGAGTAGCACAAAAGCTCTGGGTAGCTATTGTATCCCATGCTGATCCTGAAATATGATTTGCATACGATGAGTAGACGGTCAGCCATATGTACAATACAGAATACCACCAAAGTAAGTCTACAGTAGAACTACCAGCACGACTTTTTGGTAGTTCATGTAATCGATTTCCAGGTTTAATAATGGAGGCTATAGTCATACAGAGCACACTTTATTAACTAATTATCGGTCCTGATTAGCTATAACGTTTGTACTTACAAATCAATAATATTTACTTTAAATCTCCGGAAGATGCTGGTTTACATCCCACGTCAGTCTGTCTTAGTATTCGTAAATGTGCAGGACAAACTGAGTCATGCACGCACCTTGATATCGATTCTGGTACTCGTTGAACCTCTTAGGTTGCGTTACTAAGTTACGGTTTCGCATGCTTCCCTGCGGTGGACTTTGGCGGCAACGTGAGAACTTCCAGTGCATATTACAGAATACATACAAATTCTGTACTGCGTCGGCCGAAGCAGACAATAATGCCTTTTCATAATTTGCAAGGCTGTAGTCTAGTGTAACGGGCTCTGTTTATTTACAAGTCAAAACTTTATTCATCTTTATTACTATTCACTTGCTATGTAAATCTACGTTTCAGAAGCTCTTCTGAGTCAAGCAATCACCTGGACTACTAAAAGTAAAGCTCTTGTTACTAACTGATAGGTTTCAGGTCTATTGCAACATTCTGCTCCGTCCGCTTCATGAACAGGCGTAGTTTGTTTTTCTATAAAATGTTTTCATTAGCATCCTGGTTGTCTACTTCACAGACGTGTACGGTTTGTTTCTTTCTTAAGCGTTTGATTGTTTTACCTGTTTGTTTTAGTACTGATCAAAGAGCGTTCTACATTGGCTGCTTCACAGACGCGTATAAAAGTTTCTCTTTTAAAACCTTTTGGTTAATGGTTTCACTCTCTGCTTCACAGATGTGTATAATTTGTTGTTCATTTTAAATTTTGCGCATTAACGGTTTCAGTCATGTGCTTCGGTAAGTTACGAACACACTGTTGTGTCTGCTTCACAACAGGCGCAATTTTTCGCGTTTAAAAATTATTTTGCGTTTATGGCTTCTCTGACTGCTTCGCAGACACACATAGGACCTTAAGTGTCAGCTGTCTGTTATTGTTTATTACGGGAACTGTTGCTAAGATCTTTGTTAAATTCTTTTAAATTTATCAGAATTTGAAGATTTGTTTTCAGCTGGCTGATCCTTGCACTCAAAAGTTCGCCCGTTGTGTCGAATCAGTTTTACTTATTTTGATACTTGCAAGATATGTCTTTATGATAAATAAATAATTATTTTTTCAATAATTTTATTTACGCTCCGCACCCTACTACTACCAGATCTGAGCTTCTTACCAATTGACAAACACTGGAATGTGATTTGGCATAGCAATGTTATAACAATGCCGACCAACAGCAAATGCTTTTTACTGATGATGACTATTCATACCAGTTACTATTCATACCAGTTACTTATTCAATTTTTTACCAGTAACAAAAAGGTACATAAGTAAATGAAAGATATCTGGAACATTACACAAAATGAAATGGGTAAATAAAAGAAAGCAGATAAGATTCTAGTCTTGTTATACACACAAAAAAGTTAGTGTCTAGTGAACAGCAAACACATTCAACAGCTACTTCACTGGAATAGCTGAATATTTAATAAAATTTTTATGTACATATGATTATACATTCTTTTTGCTCTAATATTTACTACGTTCAGAGGGAAGGCATTATCAAAATCCTGCAATATTTTTTGTTGATATTTATATTCAGCCTTCCAGTTTCCTTGACAGCAGATAAATCTTAACTATTCAATAATAAGTTAATATGGTTTATGATATTCTAATGGAAATTGTTGCATTTTTATCTTTAGTATATTTTTTGCTTGTCCTACGTTAACAGTAGTGATAAGTTTCGAAGCTTTATGGTCTCTGAAAAATGTATTGTAGGGCCTACACTTTTACCACTCACTTACATTTCTCGTTACCAATAACGTTTTGGTCCAAGCTCGTCTGACTGATTGGCAAGGCTTGTTGTGACAGTAAGACAATGTGACTCTTTGAAGGTTGACTAGAGCAGCTCTGCTTGCATTTAATAAGAAAGTCAATCCTAGAGCCATCACAAGCTGTGGCCTGACATTTTATTGCATTGGAGGGCCACACTGGAACCGATTTCGCCCACTGCAAACAAGTGAACGACGTTCCAGTTTGCATGTCCAACGGCGTCGGAAGAAATTAAGTATTCTTTCCAGCTACACAGCGCCAGGCCACCATGTCTAGCGAGGTCAGGTTCTATGGCAAACAGACAGACATACGTTGTGCATCTTTGTATTGACAAGGCATAGGTTTAGATCAGAGGGCGCATGTGATTGTACAGGGTGTTTCAAAAATGACCGGTATATTTGAAACGGCAATAAAAACTAAACGAGCAGCGATAGAAATACACCGTTTGTTGCAATATGCTTGGGACAACAGTACATTTTCAAGCAGACAAACTTTCGAAATTACAGTAGTTACAATTTTCAACAACAGATGGTGCTGCGGTCTGGGAAACTCTATAGTACGATATTTTCCACATATCCACCATGCGTAGCAATAATATGGCGTAGTCTCTGAATGACATTACCCGAAACCTTTGACAACGTGTCTGGCGGAATGGCTTCACATGCAGATGAGATGTACTGCTCCAGCTGTTCAATTGTTTCTGGATTCTGGCGGTACACCTGGTCTTTCAAGTGTCCCCACAGAAAGAAGTCACAGGGGTTCATGTCTGGCGAATAGGGAGGCCAATCCACGCCGCCTCCTGTATGTTTCGGAAAACCCAAAGCAATCACACGATCATCGAAATATTCATTCAGGAAATTAAAGACGTCGGCCGTGCGATGTGGCCGGGCACCATCTTGCATAAACCACGAGGTGTTCGCAGTGTCGTCTAAGGCAGTTTGTACCGCCACAAATTCACGAAGAATGTCCAGATAGCGTGATGCAGTAATCGTTTCGGATCTGAAAAATGGGCCAATGATTCCTTTGGAAGAAATGGCGTCCCAGACCAGTACTTTTTGAGGATGCAGGGACGATGGGACTGCAACATGGGGCTTTTCGGTTCCCCATATGCGCCAGTTCTGTTTATTGACGAAGCCGTCCAGGTAAAAATAAGCTTCGTCAGTAAACCAAATGCTGCCCACATGCATACCGCCGTCATAAATCCTGTGCACTATATCGTTAGCGAATGTCTCTCGTGCAGCAATGGTAGCGGCGCTGAGGGGTTGCCGCGTTTGAATTTTGTATGGATAGAGGTGTAAACTCTGGCGCATGAGACGATACGTGGACGTTGGCGTCATTTGGACCGCAGCTGCAACACGGCGAACGGAAACCCGAGGCCGCTGTTGGATCACCTGCTGCACTAGCTGCGCGTTGCCCTCTGTGGTTGCCGTACGCGGTCGCCCTACCTTTCCAGCACGTTCATCCGTCACGTTCCCAGTCCGTTGAAATTTTTAAAACAGATCCTTTATTGTATCGCTTTTCGGTCCTTTGGTTACATTAAACCTCCGTTGGAAACTTCGTCTTGTTGCAACAACACTGTGTTCTAGGCGGTGGAATTCCAACACCAGAAAAATCCTCTGTTCTAAGGAATAAACCATGTTGTCTACAGCACACTTGCACGTTGTGAACAGCACACGCTTACAGCAGAAAGACGACGTACAGAATGGCGCACCCACAGACTGCGTTGTCTTCTATATCTTTCACATCACTTGCAGCGCCATCTGTTGTTGAAAATTGTAACTACTGTAATTTCGAAAGTTTGTCCGCGTGAAAATGTACTGTTGTCCCAATCATATTGCAACAAACGGTGTATTTCTATCGCTGCTCGTTTAGGTTTTATTGCCGTTTCAAATATACCGGTCATTTTTGAAACACCCTGTATGTTTTCAATGAGTCGTTTGAGTAACATGAAGGCAGTCAGAATTTGTGTTGGTCAGCATTACAGGAGTATCGATGCGATCGAGTTTTGCCGTACACCCTACGGGAAGTGATAAAAGAGAGAAAAGGACTATATTTCAACAGGAATGCACAGTTTACCACAAAGATCGCAACGGAAAAAAGTTGCCAAATGGAACTTCCTGGCAGATTAAAACTGTGTGCTGGACCGAGACTCCAACTAGGGACCTTTATCTTTCGCAGACAACACCTCTGCCGACTCACCACCCATCCTCATAACTCTCCTTCCGCCAGTACCTCGTTTCCCACATTCCAAACTTTACAAAAGTTCTCCTTGTAGAGCTATCACTCCTGAATGGAAGGATATTGCGGAGACATGGCTTATCCACAGCCTGTAGGATGTTTCCAGGTTGAATGTTCACACTTCAGCAGAGTGTGCGCTGTTATAAAACTTCCTGGCAGATTAACACTGGCAAAGGCATAGATCCTGAGCCTTGGTCCGACATACAGTTTGATATGCCAAGAAATTTCATAAGAGCGCACACCCCGCTGCAAAGCGAAAATTTCATTCTGGAAGTTATGAAATGACTGTGCATGTAAATATTGGCAGTCATGAGCGGAATATTTTGTAGTTCTGATGTGCTGCGCAGGCTGCGACTCTGGCTTCGGGCACGAACTGGCGCGCCGCCTGGACGGTCTGGGGGTGCCGGTGTTCGCGGGCTGCCTGTTCCTGAGGGTCCCGGTGCGCGCAGACTCGCCGCAGACTGCTCCTCCAGGTTGCGCGTACTGCCGCTAGATGTCACCTCAGACCAGCAGGTGGCCGACGCCGTCGTCTCTGTGCAGGCGGCACTCGCGGACGCTTCAGGCACAGGTATCAAGAAACGACGGGAAGGCATTGCAAATATGAAATACTTTTAAATTCAACCAACAAGATTCTACTTCTCCGAGAGTGCCCTTTATTAAATGCTACTAATCTCAAAGGATTAATGCCCCATCTTTAGGGATTTCATGGTCATGGTAGAAAATTACCGCAGTCCGGCGAAGTATAAGCTGCATACGTATCTTTGTACCTGCTGCCGCGTCTAAAATAAATTTTAAAGCTGATACCTTATACCATGTTACGTGATTTTTTCCACCATTAAGTGACTGAAGATTTAGAGTGAATCCCCAGAAATTAATAGTATATTCTAAAGGACGTTGTGGCGAAGAGGGAATTTTGTTTATAATAATTAATATCTGCCAAGGACATGTCATATATGAATAAGATTTTAAAATGCTGACTTTTCTTATAGCACTATATCGGCATAGAGATTTTATAACCCAATGCAGTAGCATCCAGTCTACGTGCATTTCACTATCTCCCACTTAGCTATTCTTGTCACATCGCACTTACATTGCATCATGTATTCGATGATGATGATGTTCGGTTTGTGAGTCGCTCAACTGCGGGGTCATCAGCGTCCGTACAAATACCCAATTCTTACACAGTTCAGTTTGCACACAGTCCAATCTAGCCACTGCCACGAATGAGGATGATAATGATGATGATGGTGATAATGATGATGATGATGATAATGACAACTCATACACCCAGTCCCCAGAAGAGAAAATCCCCAATCCGGCCGGGAATCGAATCCGGGACCCCGTGATCCAAAGGCAGCAACACTAGCCACTAGAACACGAGCTGCGAATGTATCATGTGTGGTATCTCTAATACTACTGCACCAAATCTGTATGACAAGTACAATCAGATCCTGCGTCATTACGCCAGCCCACAGAACAATTCTTTCGTACAAACTCTTTCATTAGCTTACTTTTGTATCCCGCCTGGGAGGCGGCGCGTGGGTAAGGAACAGGGACAGGAAAAGGTACTAATCTCTCGGCACTGCAAATACGGTTTAAGCACCTTACTAGTGGATAAACATATGCAAAACATATTACATAACTTGCAATGTGGTGCAAAGTTGAAGCGAAGAGTCCTGGTTGGCTGCACCTGATCAAATGGGTTCAAGCAGTCGCGGAGCTCGTAGACCTCGTCAGCGCCGGCTAGAGGGTGCTGTCGTCGGTGTCTCTCGTAGTGCCAACCTAGCAGAGCGGAACTACGTTGTGGCATCGTAGCTATCGATACCACACTTCCTATTTATCTTCTGCTGATCACACTCTATTCGGCTGTTTACCTAGAGCTGTTCCTCACTTATCCAAATTATTGAATTAAGGCTTTCCACTTACAGCTGTTGAAAATATTTTTGTGATTGAAGTTTCGACATTTTGTTGCTTCCAAGTCTTCTGAAAGTAAACATTGTCACCATATGAAATAAGCTGGCATTAAAAGGAATATCGTCTTCCCCCAGTGGTTTACAGAAGCATTAATATCGTCACCCCACCTAGCATCCATGCCACAATGACCATCTTGAAGTAATCAGTGCCACACCCAGAAACCTGTTTAAATCAATAACATTTCCTTCATGTTTATCATCTGTGTTTAACAAAACTATATTTTAAAAACATATACTGTTTTAGAGCAGTTTCATTCTGCTGTATATACCGCAAAATCACAATAAAACAAATCAATCTATGTTGGGTGACCCACTTTACGATCGCAGCTAAGCAGGTGGTACACATTTCGAAACAGTGTACTTTGAGGAAAGAAAGTAATGGTTGGAAAAGAATATCTCGTGTTTTCTATCAACCACTTGAGCTCATTGCAACTGTTCAGACCAAGAACCGCCACTCTCAATCAGTGAATTTCATAATGTGCACAGAATCTCCCTGTTCTCTGTCAGATATACATGTTGTTTATTGTAAAATGAGACAAGCTACTGGGACCTCAGCAACCAATCCCTGGGGTTCGGTCGCCAGTAACTTCGTGAAAGTCTTGGTAATATCGCTGGGACTGATTCACCTTTCCAGTCCAAGAGTGTCGTTGGTTGATAGCCAACTGCTACCAGACATTAATACTAAAACAGGATTACAGATCATCATGTAAAAACCACGTGTTTCCCATATCATGTGCAACACTATGGATCCGAAGGCCTCGGGTTCGACTCGTGGTCAGTAATAAGATTTTAACGTGACGTATCATGTTTTTACCTATGCCAATTTTTATTAAGTAAAAAAATGCTAAGTCGAACCATGGTTCAGAGTCCACATTAAACTGTAGGTGCACCAATAACTGGCTGTGTGGTTCAGTCCAAAGGTCACGGTTAAGCAATGGCATCCCACCTCCAACAGGACCATGCCTACTAAAGCTGTGTGGTGATCAAACCAGATGTTTTTATTGTTTTTCACTAATTATGACCAAATTTCAAGGCTCAAATGGCTTCAGCCTCATGAACACGGCGTGGCAATCTATGTATTACACATCCGACAGTGTAAAATAATGGACATTAAAAACCATTTCTATTAATATCTTATCTTCCAAACAAAGCAGGGAGTACATTCTCCTGCAACTGTTGCAGCACATCTTGAATGAACAACTGATAATATGCACGAAACAGACTGGCAGCAAATTAGATTTTACATGGTCCATTCACATCAATGTGATCATCGCATATGTTTCGACGTCAATGTGCAATACCCACCTGCAGACGGCATGTAGCAACACTAGTAGTGTCTGGTATAAGAAAAGGTTATCAGGCGGAGGGGGAGGCGAGGATGCAGAAACACTGCAGGTGTGCTCAT
Source organism: Schistocerca nitens (assembly GCF_023898315.1). Lineage (NCBI taxonomy): Eukaryota > Metazoa > Arthropoda > Insecta > Orthoptera > Acrididae > Schistocerca > Schistocerca nitens. The sequence goes on from NC_064614.1 coordinate 1,026,332,710, forward strand.
AATGTGGGAACAGAGCAATTTGTCTAACGTACAGATTTGAATTTTGAACCAAGCTGCCGGCCGCGGTGGTCTCGCGGTTAAGGCGCTCAGTCCGGAACCGCGCGATTGCTACGGTCGCAGGTTCGAATCCTGCCTCGGGCATGGGTGTGTGTGATGTCCTTAGGTTAGTTAGGTTTAAGTAGTTCTAAGTTCTAGGGGACTGATGACCACAGATGTTAAGTCCCATAGTGCTCAGAGCCATTTGAACCATTTTTTGAACCAAGCTGACTGCCCAGATGATCCAATGGGCAGCCAACACTGTCTCCTCAACAACGGTACAGCGAACATTGTTGTGTCTGCGTTTCCATGGCACGGCGCATGTTGTAGCAGTAAGACTGTTGTCTGTTGACGACGATAGCTGCAATTTGCTTGCCCGTACCGCAGCTGGAAGTCCACTGATCTGCGACAGGTGGCCTTTTCAGATGAATTGCATTTTATACTCCATCGGACTGTAGCAGGAAGAGGTAAATGGCACCATATTAAGACTCGCCCGAGCTTTCCGACTGATTTATTGTTTCCAGCTACAGTGTTGCACTCCCCTCAGCCTGTGTCCCGCAATGCTGAGGACACCACCTTAGCGACCCGTCAAGCACTTTGCTAATGTGTCAGCCTTATATGGCCACAATGATATGACAACATCTGGGCTGCACCGGCAGCCGACTCAGCAGCCTTCGTCCTGCGCTGCCTCAGCGCCACCCCCTGACAACTGCAAGGTGGCCCATTCCGTGCGTCCCCGCTGGTGTGGCTTGGGCCACAGTGACAACAAGCGCTCGCGATCCGGCAGCTGAATCTGCGGCCCTCGCCCTTGATGTCTCCGGTGCATGATGGGAGCCAAGACGACTGCCCATGGTAGTGCACTGCAGAGTGGCCCATGGCTCTCTGGCTACTGACATCGCGTTGGCCTCAGAGAGTTGAACCAGCGACCTGCTGTGGCCTGGAACACTGGCACCCCATCTACTGCTGTGTGTAGCCGCTGGTGTGACATGCCCCACCATTCACGAGGGCTGCCACTCTTGAATGCTTTATTAGTGAACCGGCACCTACAGGGTGTTTCAAAAATGACTGGTATATTTGAAACAGCAATAAAAACTAAACGAGCAGCGATAGAAATACACTGTTTGTTGCAATATGCTTGGGACAACAGTACATTTTCAGGCAGACAAACTTTCGAAATTACAGTAGTTACAATTTTCAACAACAGATGGCGCTGCGGTCTGGGAAACTCTATAGTACAATATTTTCCACATATCCACCATGCGTAGCAATAATATGGCGTAGTCTCTGAATGAAATTACACGAAACCTTTGACAACGTGTCTGGCGGAATGGCTTCACATGCAGATAAGATGTACTGCTCCAGCTGTTCAATTGTTTCTGGATTCTGGCGGTACACCTGGTCTTTCAAGTGTCCCCACAGAAAGAAGTCACAGGGGTTCATGTCTGGCGAATAGGGAGGCCAATCCACGCAGCCTCCTGTATGTTTCGGAAAACCCAAAGCAATCACACGATCATCGAAATATTCATTCAGGAAATTAAAGACGTCGGCCGTGCGATGTGGCTGGGCACCATCTTGCATAAACCACGAGGTGTTCGCAGTGTCGTCTAAGGCAGTTTGTACCGCCACAAATTCACGAAGAATGTCCAGATAGCGTGATGCAGTAATCGTTTCGGATCTGAAAAATGGGCCAATGATTCCTTTGGAAGAAATGGCGTCCCAGACCAGTACTTTTTGAGGATGCAGGGACGATGGGACTGCAACATGGGGCTTTTCGGTTCCCCATATGCGCCAGTTCTGTTTATTGACGAAGCCGTCCAGGTAAAAATAAGCTTCGTCAGTAAACCAAATGCTGCCCACATGCATATCGCCGTCATAAATCCTGTGCACTATATCGTTAGCGAATGTCTCTCGTGCAGCAATGGTAGCGGCGCTGAGGGTTTGCCGCGTTTGAATTTTGTATGGATAGAGGTGTAAACTCTGGCGCATGAGACGATACGTGGACGTTGGCGTCATTTGGACCGCAGCTGCAACACGGCGAACGGAAACCCGAGGCCGCTGTTGGATCACCTGCTGCACTAGCTGCGCGTTGCCCTCTGTGGTTGCCGTACGCGGTCGCCCTACCTTTCCAGCACGTTCATCCGTCACGTTCCCAGTCCGTTGAAATTTTTAAAACAGATCCTTTATTGTATCGCTTTTCGGTTCTTTGGTTACATTAAACCTCCGTTGAAAACTTCGTCTTGTTGCAACAACACTGTGTTCTAGGCGGTGGAATTCCAACACCAGAAAAATCCTCTGTTCTAAGGAATAAACCATGTTGTCTACAGCACACTTGCACGTTGTGAACAGCACACGCTTACAGCAGAAAGACGACGTACAGAATGGCGCACCCACAGACTGCGTTGTCTTCTATATCGTTCACATCACTTGCAGCGCCATCTGTTGTTGAAAATTGTAACTACTGTAATTTCGAAAGTTTGTCCGCGTGAAAATGTACTGTTGTCCCAATCATATTGCAACAAACGGTGTATTTCTATCGCTGCTCGTTTAGTTTTTATTGCCGTTTCAAATATACCGGTCATTTTTGAAACAACCTGTATTTATATGTCACTGTGTATCTCTGTTTTGCTAAACTCTCTGCTCCATGTCACATGCTCATAACACTTAGGTTGGCCAGTGGGCCCCTTCTGCCTGTGACTTGCACCATGCAAACCGCTGTGTGTACTTTTTCCGGCAGTTCTATACCCCTGTGACCTCTATTTTACTTCGCAACTGCTGGTGAGTGTAACTCTCTGTAAACAGTCCCACGCCTGGCTGTAACTTGCACACTCAGAATATTGCACCAAAACTGACTTTTCCCATCCCAAATGGTAGTGCTGCTACAGGACATATGGCATGTATGGGGTGAAACGCCTGAAAGCGAACACCCTGCGACTACCATTGGAATGGTTCATGTGAAAGACACTGCCTGGGTGAAGTCCTCATTCTGGAAGGCACAATGGATCAACACAAGTATACACCTATTCTTCAGGACCATGTCCAAACCCTACACGCAGTTTCTTTTCCTCAGCACGATGCCCTCTACCAGCAGGACAATGCAACGTGTCACACAGCTCGCAGTGTATGTGCTTGGTTCAAAGAACACCCCAATGAGTTTACCGTACTCTCGTGGCCATCAAACTCCGCAGATTTAAACCCAGCCAAGAATGTATAGGACCACTTCGATCAGGCTGTCCGCGCTATGGACGCTCTATTGAGAAACCTAGAGAAGCTGGCCACGGTACTTCCCTTTCATCCCTTTCGATACCTTCCAGAAATCACTGAATCTCTTCCTGCATATCTCGCAGTAGCCTGCTCTGCAATTAGTTGTAGCTGAGACTTCTGATGATCACGATAATGTGTCTGGATAGTGTATTAATTAACTTTGTGCATTGCCACTGTCGTACCACCTCAAATATTGATTTTCCAATCATTGATTTCTTCTCTAAAAATAATTTATTATACTCTGGTCTGTGTAACATGGTGGTATAAATTTTTGCCATCTTGTGCTTGGAGACACGTCCCTCCCTGCCTCCCACAACATCCAAAACTTAACATCCTATTCCACGCAGGACCAAAAACGCCGTACTAACATCAACCCATGGTTTATATTGTTGACAAGTTGGAAGCGTCATCCCATGTGGCATGTGACGCATTCATGTCCTGTCAGTGTGGTATACCGCCGTGCTCCGTGACTGATCATTCCAGTCGATCTCTTCCCATGCTTGAGCATTCATTGGCGGTGTTACTGTGCCCTTCCTAATATCTGTGCCGAGTTATACGATGTTAGCAGAGTACACGTGCTAATTGGAAACCCTTTGCCACACAGCAAGGAGGTCGTTCTGAGTGGCTGCTCACCACTTACTGTTGGAAATTTGGAAATTTATGGTAAGGTCTTATGGGACCAAACTGTTGAGGTCATCGGTCCCTAAGCTTACACACTACTTAATCTAACTTAAACTAGCTTACGCTAAGTACAACACAACACCCATGGCCGAGGGAGGACTCGAACCTCCGATGGGAGGAGCCGCACGAACCGTGACACGACCCCCTAGACCGCACAGCTACCCCGCGCGGCTACTTATTGTTATTCAGCACTTAGTTGGTGAGTGATTGACTATGGTGTCGTCCTTGCGCTCACTATAAAGTGTTGTGCGGTCTTCTTTCAGAACAGTATTGTGAAGCAGCTCTCCGTGTTAGTGACTTCGTGGAAAAGGGAGTAGATGATGAAACCTGTCAGTCCCAACCGCGATATGCTCATTTCTTAACTGTCCACGTGTGATGCCCCACTCATTTTCTGCTTGCTAACCCTGGCCAGGAGGCTGGCTGTGCGTGTGGGGAGAGATGGACTCCAGAACACATACTGTGACCGTTTGCTGCAGGGAAGACGACTAGCACATGCACACGACAACATAACACGATATCACAAAGTCGATTTGATCTCAGTCATTGCGGGCAGATCTCAAATGCTGTTCAGAAAGGATATCCAGAGCGCTACATAGATAGTACTTGCAGCGACGACAGAACAGGGGGCAATGAGCACAGGCGACGAATGACAACACAGAAAATACTACCGACGCAGATAGTAGTAGTTGTCGTAGCAGACCAGAACACAGCAGCCCAGGCGAATACTGACCAACAGAGAATAAGGAGAATGCATAGTCACCAGACTGTCACGATAAGAATAGTACAGTGGACAGTAATGTCGGATTGCAAGAGAACTGTTTATAGTTTACGTTTTACTTCCGTTCAAAGTTGTGTTCCAAACAAATACCTTCAGAAAATAATTCCTACAGTTTCAATTTATGTTCATGTTAACAAATTTCCTGTTTCAAAAAATGCTTTTCATGGTATTGCCAGTTTGTTTTTATTTCCTCTCTACTTCGTTCCCAAAACAACAAAACTCTACTACTTTGAATGTCTGATTTCCTTGACTTGTTTTGTTGACGTTCATTTTTAATATGTTTTAAAGACACTATCCAGCCTGTTCTAACTACCACAAATTTACTGTTTACTAAAATAACAAGCGGCAAACCTCAAAGATTTTATATCTTCTTCGTGAACTTTAATTCCCCTTCAAAATTCCTCCTTGGATTCCTCCACAGCTAGCTTACTGTACAGACCGAGTAATATCGGGCACAAGCTATAATCTTCTCTCGCTTCCTTCTCAATTACTGCCATCCATTAATGGATTTTGAAGCTTATTATTACACCCTGATATCTGTTCAAATTACTCACTGTAATAATTCGCTATAATCGTCATTGAATCTTACCATCAACATGTTGTTGTCCACCATAGTGGAAGTTGGTGGCAGTGGTTTTTCCCAAATCCAGCCATTCGTGGTACACACTTGACATCTGAGAAAAACAGTGTTTGCGTAACCACATGGACTGGGTGTCTTACGCACTAGATACCAATATGATGGCCAGTACGAGAGTTAAAGACATTCCTGTCTCATCATATGCCGAACTATTACATTCTCCAGCAGCACTTACAAGGCGAATGCGCCTACCACCGTCATCACCGATTTCGTCCAAATATGTCGTGTTGCAGGGCTTCGCCAGAAATGAAACTGACAGAAATGGAAGCTCCAGATGGTCAATCGTTCAGAAATCTTGGCATTTCCTGGCGCCGTCGGGCGGAGTATGAGTCATTTACCTTCGCATAGCTTCTAGGCATCGGTTGGCGTAGCGGAAAGAGTGGAGAACATTAATACGAAAATTTCATTTTTCTATTTTCAACTTTTACGTTACTTGCTGAAATGCCTGGGCTAGCAGGACCAAGCGGATTAGGTTGTGGAAACGGGCCAAAATAAGTTCCTGTCGGTTGCACTCAACGTACGAACTTTATTTATCAACACAAAATATCACAAAACGTTAATCGACCTCCTTTGATTAACTTTAGATCAGCTGAAGGCCACATTCAAAATCCAAGACACAAGGGCTAAGCAAAATTGAAATACAAGATTCTTCTGGAGGTTTCACACAAGAATATATTCTAGATCTTCAATCTAATCGGCTGAAGACCTTAGCAATTTAATTTTAATGGAACCAGGCTGAAGGTCGCATATTAAGCAATAAGAGGAATTTCAATCAAAAGGCAGAAGGCCTTATCTTAAAACACTTCATATAAAATAAAGTATAACAATCTCATGCCTTACGGGCAAGACAAGGACATTAATTTAAGAGATATTAATACTCGGCTTAAGGCCATACATCAGTACAATAATTTAACGGCTTAAGGCCATAAGAGATTTGATGTAAAATTCGACTGAAAGCCCCATATAAGGAATAACAATCTTATGTCTAAAGGGCAAGACAGGAACATTAACTCAGGATGTATAAAAAACTCGGGTGAAGGCCACACATCAACCGAACAACTACAGTTCAAACAGGGAAGTTACTATGTAACAGACACGGAACGGCGCTCAGAAGTTTCCAAGGGTCGGCCTGGAATTGTAACACTAACGCCCGCTTAGGCGAGACAGACAGCCGGACAACAATCTCTAAGGCCACCTAACCGACAGACAGCCGACGAACCAACCAACGCTTGATTTCTGTTACCAGACCAAACACACTAGAACCAAAATGTCAGCGAGGCAGTAACACACGTGTTCAAATATTGGTTTGTTAATAAGCCAAGGCACAATAACTACTGACATACATGAACATCGCAACGGCAGTGGAGCTACACGCCGTGGCGGATAGCATCAACACGGTAAGAAAACACTCACTCGCTGCTCTGTCACAGCCGACCAACTGGCTACTGCAATACGCAGACAGCATTACAGCATTTAAAGCATTGCTAAGTCGAACTGACACAGGGTACACAGTGTTGCACGATGCACTGCCACAAGAAACTCGAACACTTGTAAAACGAATCACCACGACCGGGAAGTAATTGCCGTCCAGCAAAGATAATACGGCAGGGCAAATATCGATACGCGCTGCTGCTGCCACTCGCGGGCAGGCAAGACAGTAATTCTGTGGCACCAGTAACTGAAATTTAAAATGACTAGGCGGCCGTACGGTAAAACATGTTACATAATAGATGGCAGGAACATGAGCCACGCACGGGTCACTTACACTACAAATAAATCGACACACTGCTCAGTATACTGTGTTTATTAACATTTTCATAAAAGGCATGAAAATGAACTACAAAGGAAAATTAGGGACTATAAAAAAAATTCCAAGAAAGGATTGTACTTACAGCGCCCTCGGGGCCTCAGCAAATAATTTTACAAGAAGGGATTATAATTAAAGCTTACAGGACTTCATATTCCGTTAGTTTCATTTTGGCTCACGAGCAGCCCTTGGTACCTGTATGCGAACAAGGGGTTTCCCGTGCAGGTGCGGCTACAGTAACGTGAATTTCGCGAGAATATTGTGGAAACACAGTCAGAATATTGTGAAAAATATCGCGTCGACTTAAAATATCTGACAGTACAAATACAATTATTGATGCTCCTGTAGCATGCGTAGAAGAACAGGATCCATACGATGACAGTATCCACAGCGAAGTGACGAAGCAACGACTCAGTACGACGCTGGATTATGGTTTACACTTTTTGACGGGAAACGATCTGATCACATCACAAAGTTCCACGATAAAAACTTAAGAAGACAGTCAAACTGGAAGTTAAATACACGAGAAACTAGCGAAAGTCGTATCAGTGTATACGTTTGTGTGTGACGAATGAGTTTACTTGGTCCAATGAAGTCGACTATCGAGGGGAATGTGAAGTAGTCGGGGGCTCACTCTTCATGTAACGTAAATACTGAGAAACGAAAACTAAAATTTAAAAAAAGTCTCTGCACAGGGACATGACCCCATGACCGAAGCTTACTGGCCTGTATTCTTTCCCCTGCGTCATCCGCTGCATGCAAAACTATGCTGACATAAATGGCTCATGTCTCGATCGACCCGCACAGACAATGCAATTTATCTTGTACGTTTGGCCATCTGGGATTCCAACTTCGGTCACTTTCATTTCTGGACAAGACCTGAATGTAATAAAAATATGAACGAAATCGGTGACGAAGAGTAGGTGCGATCCCCTTTTTAATGTACACTGCCAAATCAATTGATGTGACTACCTGACGAAAGCCTGAATAACCACCTTTTGGAGCACAGGCCACTGCGAGACGCGCAAGAAAAGTGTCATTGAGGCTCTGGAAGGTACCAACAAGGATGTGGGACCGTGCCGACGCCAGTTCCATGGCCAGCTGTGCTTGGTTTCTCGGTTGAGGATCCATGACGCGGACAGCCAGATCGAGCTGGCCCCACAGATTCTTGACTGGGTAAGAAATCGGGGGAGACAGATGGCCACAGGAGTATGGTAAACTCACCGTGGTGCTCTTCGAGCCACGCACATACACTGCGAGCTGTGTGACACACTGCAGTGTCGTGCTGGTAGAGAGCGTCGTGCCGAGGAGAAAGAAACTGCATGTAGGGGTGGACACGGTCCCCAAGGATAGATGCATACTTGTAATGCCATTGCGCCTTCGAGAATGACACAATCATCCAAGGAATGCCAAGAAGACATTCTTCAGACGACAACGCTCCCTCCGCCGACCTGGAACCTTCTGACGATTGTCTGCTTAGAAGTTTCATGCCGTACATGCCAACAGTCATTTTCCCGATGGAGCATAAAACATGATTCATCTGTAAACGTCATCATTTGCCAATCAGTGTGCATCCAGTTAGGGACATGCAAATTCCAGCCCTCGTCGCTGATGAACAGCAATCAGGCTCCTGCTGCAGAGGCCCGTCAGCGTTCACTGATCACTCTTTGAGGAGACACTGTTGGTAGCCACTTGGTTCATCTGGGAGATCAGTTGCCCAACAGTTGCACGATTAGTCGCTTGCAACTGTCGTTCACCTTTATCGCCTACATCCTGTGGTACACCACAGTTGCCTCGGTTCCAGTTTTGGATAGTGTCATTTTGCCATGCACGGTATAATTTGACCAGGGCGACACGTGACCAGTTTCCAAAGCTAGCTGTAATTCTTCCACCCTTGGCCCGAAAACCATTGAACATGCTCTTTTGGACATCAGATAAATCATTCCATTTCCGCATTACAACGACTGCACTGGTCTCCACATCTCCCCGACTCACTTTACGAGTTGTGGCAATAAAGTAATAAGACTGATTTTCTTTGCAAGATGTGACAACCCTGCAGGCTTGCTTAGGCACAATATCTTTGACCTTGGTCTACAAGCTCCTTCTAGTCCAAGCGGCACATCGATACAGCTGCTCAGCTGTGCGTTGTGCTGTAATAAGTTAACACGTGTTTGTGTCTCTCATCACAGAAATGGAACCACATATTATTGTGCAATGGTATGCCATTTCTTTTTGTGTTAAATTGGGTGAAAACGCGACGACAACTTACGGTGAGCTTCAGAAGACTTTTGGAGAGGAGGTTATGTCAAGAACTCAAGTTTTTCGTTGGCACAAAATGTTTAGTGGAGACAGAACGAATGCTGAAGATGAAGACCACAGTGGACGACCATCAACCTCACGTACGGATATCAACTTGGCCAGGGTGCATGAACTCGTACGATCTGATCGAAGATTATCCGTCAAAATGATTGCAGAAGAACTGAACATCAATCCAGAAATGGTTCGTCTAATAATAACTGAAGATCTTGGTATGAGAAATATTTGTGCAAAAATGGTCCCCAAAAATCTCACACCACAACAGCGAGAAACACGGAAAAATGTGGCAGCCTATCTCTTAGAGCAAACGGAAAACAATGCAGAATTGTTGAGCCGTGTTATCACCGATGATGAAAGTTGCTTTTTTCAGTACAATCCAGAGACAAAACCCCAAAGTTCGCAATGGTGCTCAAAGGGATCACCCAGACCAGAAAAAGCTCGCATGCCAAAGTCAAAAGTGAAATGCATGCTTGTGTGCTTCTTTGATTCCAAGGGAATTGTTCACAAAGAGTGGGTTCCTCTGGGACAAACAGCCAATATTACAACAAAGAAAATTTAGAAAGACTTCGTAAAAGAGTTCTTCGTGTCCGTGCCAACATTGCTGATAATTGGATTCTGCATCACGATAATGCGCCATCCCATACTGCTCTGTCAGTACAGCAATTTTTAACCTCAAAACAAATTTCACTACTACCACAGTCACCTTATTCACAAGATATCGCTACGTGCGACTTTTTATATTTCCAAGACTCAGAACGGTGGTCAAAGGACACCATTTTCAAGCAACACAAGATCTTCAAAAAGGTGTGGCGAGGGTCTTGGAGGATATTACAGAAGATGAGTTCCAGAAATGATACCATCAATGCCAGAAGCGCGGGCAAAAGTGTGTGCAATCAGAAGGGAACTACTCTCAACGAGACAACACTACACTTCTCTAAAACGGTAAGCAACATTTTTTTCCACATCAGTCTCATTACTTTATTGTTGCACCTAGTATATACATTCCGCTGCTAGTGCTGCCACTTGCCGTCTGTGAGTGGTACTTGCACGTTGTCGTCGAACATAGCCGGTGGTCTCATAAATGTGATTGAACCATGTATATTCACCACATTACTCTTATCAGTAGATGGTGTACGATACTTCATACCTTTATCAGTAACTTTATTTCTTTTTCCACTCGCAAAGGGTGCCTTCACAAGGATCCTC